>NC_069658.1:335632186-336244686 GCF_027244095.1 Hemicordylus capensis | reverse complement strand
GTGGGGAACTGTGCCTCTGTGAGTGTAGCCTGTGCCCGATTGCCTGTGAAAAGACGAGACAGTCATGGGACCTATGACAAACAGTGGGTAGCTGCAGCAGCAGATAGTTCCTCTCAGTGCTCATTAGGGATTGGTGGGTGAATGAGAGATTAGAGAGAGAGAGAGAGAGAGAGAGTACCCACCTGGCACTTTTCAATCCACATGCCCAGCTCCACTCACCCATTGGCATGCTGACATTTGAAACTCCACTTCTTTGGAAATGTAGGGGCTATTCACATGACTGCATGGGCCAACTCACCTCCCCCGACCCCAGAAGAGCGACCAAATGTTGCTGGAAGGTTGGACTGCACTCTCAGGTAATCCAAGCTGCACAACACAGCATGGAGTTCTGGAGTCCAGGACTATATATCCTGGCCTCCATGTATCTTACATTGTGTGTGTGTTGCATTGGGAGATTCCTACAGGAAACAGGTGCTCTAGGCACTTGTCTCTGAGTCCGCTTGGGCTGAATGCAACCTGAGTGAACACACAGTCCCACAGCCAGGGTTAGGGGTGTGCTCGTTCCTTTAACCCCAGTTAAAAGCGGGTCTGCCCTCCCCTGCCAGAATCAGGTCTGCTCCTGGTGGTTCTCACACACAGCCTAGCCCAGGCTGGGCTTTCCTAGACTGGGTTAAGTTGCACGTGAGAACAGCCTCATTATGTAATAACTAAGACAACATCCATCCATCCAATGTAGGGAGTGGCATTTGAGCCTAGTAACAATTACTGTTCGTTTTGTCTTGATGTGCCTTGGTTTTCAACCTTTAAAGAAGAATAAGTCATGAGTGTTTGGCTAACATAGATGGAATTGAATGCTTGGTGTTCTGTGCTTCTCACCATCTTCACTGGTGTGTGGTAGAGTTCATGTGCATTTGGGGAGTTTGGGCTTTCTGCAGTTTCTGCATAGTACATATCGCCTTTGTCCTGTTTGTTGGGTACACTACAACAACATGTTGAATGAAGGAGGGTTGTAAACAGTATCCAGTTTCCCCTAATTGCAATGGGGAAGACATTCAGTGACCATGGATGTCTGAGTGCTCTGCTTCTATTTTGGAATATTGGTAGGGAATAGATGGAGGAGGTCCAGGAGTCCTGCTTGGAGGTCCTACCTTGCTAAGTGAGCAAAAGTCACTTTTTAAAGTGGTATCTCTCTTATTTAGAAGAGGAAGAGCAACTGCCCCTATTCAACCCCAGCATAATATCATCCCTCCAGTGACAGTTGGTGTCAACCTAGGTGTTTTGTTTTGTTTTAGTTTGGGCATTAGTTTTGCCCCCCCCTTTTGTTTTTTTGGGGGGCTTCTTTGGGGACAGGGAACCATCTTCTTGTTACTATTCATTTCCCTTTGTAAAGTTTTTGCTGATAAGCCTAGTAGTAATAATAATTAATAATGGGTGACAATGCACATGGTGTTACAGAGATGCAGTGCTGCATCCTAGGACTGCTGCAGACTTTAAAGGCAGCCCTGTCCCTGTACTGAAGCAGCCGTTTCAGAAGCGGCATTTCCACAGAATCCCCCAGTGTCACAAATTGGAAAACCTGCAGAAACTAGGGATGTGCAAACCAGCTCAAGTTCGAGCCGGTCTGACATTGAACTTAGTCGGCTCCAACTCAAGCTGGACCCGCCCCACCCCCATGAGTCTGGGGTTACTAACTAACTAACTAGATACACACACACACACACACACACACACACACACACACACACACCCCAGTCAGTCTGGTTTAGGCCATTCTAGTCTGTGTTTGGCCCGTTCTGGGCCGCGGTGGCCATTTTTGAGGCCACCTCACATGCATACTGGTCACCAAAATGGCCAATGCCAGCAAGAAGAGGCCCAGAACAGGCCAAACATGGACTATAATGGCCTGAACCAGGTCAATTGGAGACTGGGGGGAGGCCAGTGGGGTGATGGGGAACTGCCAGAGACCTCCCTGCAGCTATGGCAGCGCCCCCCTTCCTGGAGGCGGTGAGTTGTTGAAAAAAGTTGTTGTTGTTAGAACCCTTGGACCGGCTCGAATTTGAGCCGAACCTGGAGGTATGTTCGGGGTGGGGGGCGTAAAATCAAACATGCCAGGTTCCATTTGGGTCCAGTTCAGACTCAAACTGAACCAGGGATACCAGTTTCATGCACACCCCTAGCAGAAACCCTGCTTCCAAGACAACTTCAGAAGTGTTGGGGCTGTCAGTGCCTTTCAGCATACTTTCAGGCTGTCAGCATACTGCAGCAACCCCGGGACTCAGCTGGGTGCTCTGTAATGCCACACATCCTCTCAGAAAATAATAATAATACCCTGGTGAGTTACCGCCTGTGCTTATCCATGTAGATTGGGTATATTGTCAATGAGATTGTAGCTAAGTGGTGGAGCATCTGCTTTGCTCCACAGGGCAGAAGACCATCTGAACCAGGTGATTTGGACAGTAATGGAGGCCGGTGGGAGGACGGGGAGCCTGCAGAGACACCCTCCCCGGTGGCCTCGGAGAAGTCCCCCAGAGCAGAGGCAGTGAGTTATTTTTCTTAAATTGAAATAAAATAAAATAAAATTAATTTAAACTTAGAACCTCCTGAACAGGGTGGGGGGTTTGGTCTGATATTGAACCAAACCGGCGGGGATGGAGAGTTCAATCTGATATCGAGCCATCAAACTGAACTGGTTCAGTGCCAAACAGCTTCAGAATTGAACCTGTTTGCACATCCCTAATATCCTCTGAATTCCATTGTTGAGGTTTATACTTCTGGTGGTGTGTTGTGATCCTGAGTTAGATAAAGTCCTCTGCAGTGGCTGGGGATGAACATTAATCTGTGTAATGACTTTAATAGGAGTGTCTTTTTCATATAGTGTTGCATTAGTGTTAAGGGATGGGCAGCAATGTGGGTTTTCCAGAAAATTATGAATTGGATTTTCTTTTCCAGAAAAATTTCCAGTCCCTGAAACAAATTGTTATCTGAATTAACATGTTTATTTGACCTATATATGTAATAAACAGATGTTAAAAAGCATATCATGGTAATTCAAATATATCAGCTTCATATATAAAACTTCATGTGGCCATTTATTTTTATTTAAATGCTTGTAAAATTCATGTTCCCTTGTTTAAATTTTTGTGGCGGGTGGGAGTGTGTGGTTAAAGCATTGAGCAGCATACCGACTAATGCTCCTCTCACACTAAGACATGCAAGGATTTCTGCTGACCTCCGCCTTACGTTCTGCTGGTCCCCAAATATTTTCCTGAGCATCCCCCAGCCTCCAGACATGTTATCAGGGGCAGCTGAAGGAAGGGGGAAATGCAATGCACAAAACATTTTAGCTGGAGGGCATCATTTATTCTGGAGGCTGTCCACTGAAAATTATTGTAGGCATACTATTTATAAGACACCCAAAGAGCTTGTGTTGTGCATCTGCTTCATTGAGTTTAACTCTCTCACTGAGACATGGAGCACCTTCCTTGTCACTGTCCCAGTTCAGATGAGACAAAGCTTATTCAGAACTGCTTGAAACTCATCAAGGCTATTCACACGAGCAACCCAACCCAGGCTAGGTAGCTTTTCCGCTTACCTTGCTTCCACACAGTCACTTCTCCCTCCTCCTACCTAATTGTTTGCACCCACACAACCAAAAACTGGGAGCACACACAGCTCCCAAACCTGGGTAGAACACAGTTTTCGCTTATGTGAATGACCTCAATGAGGAAATTTGAACTAGGTAGACCAATGATCTGATTCAATATGGCAGTTCCTAAACAACGAAGCATAACAAAAAAGGAAGCATATATCTTGACTACTTTCAAGCATTATATCTTTTCATCCTTTTTTAAAACTTATAGTAGAGATAAAGTGAGCTAATTGCATACTTTTCTTGCCTTCGTGTTGCTGAAGCCTTCAATGCTAATACACTATTTTGTTTTCTTTCCAACGTGTGTTTTTGAATTGTGTGCTCAGCTTGAAATAAGGAATATGTGGTTAGAAAGCATTTTCATAATACCTTCATGTTGAATCTTGAGTTTTGCCTTTGTTTAATTAAATGCACCAAGTTGAAACTAATTAGATATAAAAAGAACTTCTAAAACACTGGTTTTTCTTTTCCTGGTATTGGGGAAACGGTGGTGGTGTTGGGGTGGGGACAATTGCCACTAATCTGAAAGTCCTGAGGTCCACTGTTTGAACCTGCAAGTAATAAATGCTTTTTGCTAATTTCTGTAGAAATTAGCAACACAGATTACACTCCTCCCTCTCCATAAACACATTGGCTGGCTTCCTGACTAGCCATGTAGCTGCTCACCAGGAAGAAGCGTCCACGGTGCAGAAAGCTTCCTGAACTCTGCAGCACTTATTGCACAAGTGGGCTTTTTATGCTAATCTCTCTTTCCCCTGGAAATGGCCCTATAGTATGTTACTGAGGTTCACATAGTCCTTAGAGATGCCATAGGGGGTACTTTTGGGGAAAGGCATGATTGGTGGAACCTCACCCCCGCCGCTGGTGCAATAAATGTTGCAGAATTCAGGAAGCTCTCCGCTGCAGGGATACTTATTCCTGGTATGTGAATGCACAGTTAGGATGCTGGCCATTAATTTATTTATGTACGTGAGGCCTGTCGCAGGTGAGGTCATTGACCAAAAAACGTCATTTTGCATAGATTACACTTACAGGAAACTTTAAAAAATTAAATATTTCTGATAGATTTTTTAGCCAACTTTCCTTAAGGAAAGTAAGCTTATGAGATCACCCAGCTTCCTTCCTTCCTTCCTTCCTTCCTTCCTTCCTTCCTTCCTTCCTTCCTTCCTTCCTTCCTCTCTCTCTCTCTCTGTGCATGTACACCCCCTTATCAACTTCATAATGCCTGGTTGATGAGTGAGCAGTGCAAGATATCCCCTTCGGGATGAAGCCGCTCTGGGAAGAGCAGAAGGTTCCAAGTTCCCTCCCTGGCTTCTCCAAGATAGGGCTGAGAGAGATTCCTGCCTTCAACCTTGGAGAAGCCACTGCCAGTCTGTGAAGACAATACTGCGCTAGATAGACCAATGGTCTGACTCAGTATATGGCAGTTTCCTATGTTCCTTTGTTCCTATGACTGATTTGGACTAAATTTGGTATAGTTGTAGTGACAAGGACACCTCAATGGCATAGTTTTTGATGATGTCATCCATCCCAATTCAAGGTGGTGAATGCATGAATGTTTGAGGCAGAAGTTATGACTAACTTGTGAAGATGGTGATTATCATGAAGGGAAAGTAGGCAGATTAGTTCTTAGCAGAAATAAATGTGCTTGTAAAGCTGTAAATCCATCTCCTGGTTAGGTTTATCACACACACAGTCCTCTATTCTCTTCCCCAACTGGTCACCCTGTCTGCTCTCCCCAGCCAGGCCAGCAACCTCATCTCTTGGTTCGAGGCAGAACAGCCAGTTAGCTACTGAGCCAGGCTCTTTGCATGCTGGTGCAGTGGTGTGTGAATGGTTTCGTACTCACTTGCTGTTCTCTACAAACATTTATATATGGCTTTTCAACAGAAGGTTTCATAGTGGTTTCCAAAGAAAAAATAAATAATAAGATATTCTCTGTCTCCAAGTGGCTCACAATATAAAAAGAAACACAAGGTAACACCAGAACCAGTCACTGAAGGATTGCTGTGCTGGGCTTGGATAGGGCCAGTTGGTCTCCCCATGATAAACTGAAAAGATTCACCACAAAAGGTGCCTTTTTACTCAGTTATCAGGGGTAACTTCTAACTGAGTAAAGTTATTCATTTCATTTCATTTCATTTCATTTCTGTACTTCCTAGTATAGAAATCTCTAGGCGGTGTACAAATTAAAACATAATAGAAAAACATTTAAAATTCATAAAAACAGATACAAATCACAGTAGATAAAAACACACATTAAAATTTAAAATTTAAAATTCAGTTAAAAGCCTGAGGAAATAGGTATGTCTTCAAGGTCCTCCTAAAAGCAAACAGAGAAGAAGATGCTCTTATTTAAGCAGGGAGCGCATTCCAAAGCCCTGGGACAGCTACAGAGAAGGCCTGGTCCTGAGTTGCAACCTAACAAGTTGGCAGCAACCATAACTGGACCTCTCCAGATGATCTTAATAGGCGACAGCGTTCACGATGGAGAAGGTGCTCTCTTAAGTACCCTGGACCTAAGCCATTGAGGGTCTTATAGGTAATAACCAGCACTTTGTATTTCATTCAGAAACATATCAGCAGCAGTTCTTTTAGAATCAGTGTTATATGGTCCCTTCAGGTAAACCCAGAGACCAATCTGGCTGCCGCATTCTGTACCAATTGTAGTTTCCAAACTATGTACAAAGGCAGCCCCACATCGAGTGCATTACAGTAGTCAAGCATAGAGGTTACCAGCAGATGTAGCACTGTTTTAAAGTCATCTTTCTCCAGAAATGAATGTATCTGGCATATCAGCTGAAGCTGATAAAAAGCACTCAACCTGAGAAACCAGGGAGAGTTTGGGATCCAGGAACACTCCCAGACTATGAACCTGATCTTTTAGGGGGAGTGCAACACCATCCAAAACAGGCAGATCTAAACCATCTCTTGGATCCCGACTCCCTACAGACAGTACCTCTGTCTTGTTAGGATTCAACTTTAGCATGTTATCCCTCATCCAGCCCAATATCGCCTCCAGGCAGGCACTTAAGGGGGTCATGCCATTTCCTGATGAAGAAAATGGAGAAATAGATCTGGGT
Source organism: Hemicordylus capensis (assembly GCF_027244095.1). Taxonomy (NCBI): domain Eukaryota; kingdom Metazoa; phylum Chordata; class Lepidosauria; order Squamata; family Cordylidae; genus Hemicordylus; species Hemicordylus capensis. The sequence goes on along the minus strand of NC_069658.1, from coordinate 336,237,954 downwards.
GTCATCAGCATATTGATAGCATCCCAGACCGAAAGTGCTGGCGATCTCTTCCAATGGTTTCATGTAGATGTTTCATGTAGATGATTGGAGACAGCATGGAGCCTTGTGGAACCCCACACTTGTGGAACCGCACACTTAGCTCTCGTTTTTCAGAACAACAGTCTTCAAGTAACACCATCTGGAGTCTGCCAGAGAGGTAGGTGTGGAACCACTGTAAAACAGTGCTACCTAATCCCACCTCCTTCAAGTGACCCAGCAGGATACCATGGTCAATGGTAGTGAAAGCCGCTGAGAAATCCAAAAGAATCCGCAGAGTCACACTACCTCTGTCAATCGCTAGTTGGAGATCATCCATCAGGCTGAACAAGGCAGTCGTAGCCCCATAGCCCACCCGAAAGCCAATCTGGAAAGGATCTAAATAATCTGTGTCATCCAACACAGCTAACTTCTCACTGCTAACAGCTAACCTCTCACTGCCACCACCACATGAAAGACGCAATCTGCATCTGTTGGGCCCACCTATCCTGTGTTCTGGTCAGGGGCATAGCTAGGGGAGAGGGGGCCCATGTTCACCCCTCTCTTTAGTGGCCCCTCGGATTGAGGGAGATAATGAAGAAAATAGGGAGGGATGGAGCTGGGGAGCCCTCAGGAGCTGAGGTTCTTGGAACCCATCCTGTCTATTATTTTTATTTAATTTTTATTTCATTTAACATTTTTATACCACCCTAAACCTATGTCTCTGGGTGGTTCACAACAAATTATAGCTACACCCCTGGTTCTGGTGTTCTCTGCTTGCTTCCTTAAACAATCTGCTCAGCTTGACCTCTGGTTGTCCTCTGATTTCTGACTATCTGCTCAGCATGACCTCCACTCTCATTGGTTTCCTGGCTCTCCTGGTCCCAGCTTTTCGCCTTGTGTCACCTAGTGACTGCTTCCTACAGCTCAGCCCTTGACATAAGCTGACCTAGAATAGTGATTACATTCAATTAGCTAAAACTTGAGAATGTATGGAAGGGACATTTATTGTGGTGTCTTAATTTAGATTTATATTTCTGAATTTTAGAGGTCTCTCTTGACATATACCTTGGGTAACTTAATGTAGTGTGTGTAGGGAAACTGATGATTTCCTTTTCTTTCCTTTGTCTTTAACATATATCATGTTAAATAAAACATTATTATTTATTTAAAATATTATTTTTAAATTATAATTATTAAAGTTTTGTAACAATACTTTAAAATCTTGCTTAACACTCAAAATGATCTACCTCCTTAAGATTATTCTTTTCCTGTGATATTACCATATCCACCACGGAAATGATTGGAAATAAATGTTTGTTTATAAGAAGACATACAAAGCTGGGAATTTGCTCTTTTATCAATTGAATAAACTAATCATACTGCTTTCCCACAAGGAAACACTTCTAGATTGGATGCTTGGCACCTTGTACTGAGTCAGAACAACACTCGATGGCTCAATGCAATTAAAGTTCATATATAGCACTGTTACAAAAGTGGCTGTTGTAGATATGGGAATGTTACATTGCACTAAGTAAGTGGTGGGATACTAGATTTCACTGCTGCTGTGAATTGTCTTACTTTGGCTGAAACAAGCTTCTGTTTGTAATTTTGACTTTGGTTTGACTGCTGACTCTAAACTTTCATTCTCAGTTTGGCTAAACATTGCTCTATGTCTGTAGGACTGCAGTATTTTTCCTATTCATTTTATTTCTAAAATGGAATTCTAAAACTCAAGTTTAAGACATTCTAATCTAGAGTTGAAAAGACTGACCATACATTATTTGTATTAGACACACTTCCTAGTTCCATTCCATGGATAGTGTAGTGCTTGAACCTTGCTCAGTCATGAGTCAGGTGCACTAGTTTACTTTTTGACAATCCACTTCCAGAACCTCAGTTCATAGCCATAAAATAAAAGCACAGTTGACTTTATTTTTTAGAGCTGATCTGAAAGGGATCTTTGTTCTTCTTCAAAACTAAAAAGTTCAATTTCACATAACAATTAAGACTCTTGAGCCAATGTGGGGGAAAAATGTCATAGTTGGATATCTGAACTTAATTGATTCTGAATATTTTTAGTTAGAGGATTAAGCTGAGGCAGTGTGGCTGAGTGGAAACAGCAATTGGGAATTGACAGAGAGAGTGTGACTCTGTTGGTCCTTTTGGATCTCTTGGCGGTTTCCGATACTACTGACTATAGTATCCTTCTGGAGCGTCTGAGGGGCTTGTGGGTGGGAGGCACTGCTTTGCAGTGGTTCTGCTCCTACCTCACAGGCAGATTCCAGATAATGTCTTTTGGAGACTATGGTTCTTCAAAATCTGAAATATCGTATGGTGTCCCTCAGGGCTCCGTATTGTGTCCGATGTTGTTTAACATCTTCATCAAATGGCTGGAAGAGATCATCAGGGGATTTGGTGCAGGCTGTTATCAATATGCTGATGACTCCCAAATCTATTTCTCCATGTCAACATAATCAGGAGAAGGCATAAGCTCCCTAAACGCCCACGTGGAGGCAGTAATGAGCTGGATGAGGGATAACAAACTGAGGCTGAATCCAGATAAGGCAGAGGTACTTATTGTGCTGGGTCAGAACTTGGGAGACAATTTTGATCTGCCTGTTCTGAGTGGGATCATGCTCCCCCCAGAAGGAACAGGTGCATAGTCTGGGGGTGCTTCTGGATCCAAACCTCTTCCTGGTGTCCCAGGTTGTGGCGGTGGCCAGAAGTGCTTTTTATCAACTTCAGCTGATACGCCAGCTGCATCTGTTTCTTGAGATGAATGACCTCAAAACAGTGGTACATATGCTGGTAACCTCTAGGCTGGATTACTGCAATGCGCTCTATGTGGGGCTGCCTTTGTACGTAGTCTGGAAACTGCAGTTGGTTCAGAACGCTGCAGCCAAGGTGGTCTCTGGGTCATCTAGGAGAGACCATATTACTCCTGTGTTGAAGGAATCACACTGGTTACCGATACGTTTCCATGCAAAATACAAGGTGCTGGTCATTACCTATAAAACCCTAAACAGCTTGGGTCCTGGGTATTTAAGAGAACGTCTTCTTTGCCATGAGCTCCACCACCTGCTAAGATCATCTGGAGAGGTTTGCCTGTTGCTGCCCCCAATTTGTCTGGTGGCTACTCAGGAACGGGCCTTCTCCATTGCAGCCCCTGGACTTTGGAATGCGCTCCCTGTTGAAATAAGAGCCTCCCCATCTCTGGCAACTTTTTAAAAAGCACTGAAGAAACATTTATTCATCCATGCTTTTAATTAGATTTATAGTTTTAAATAATTTTAATACTGAGTTTTAAATGTTTTTAATCTTTTAAATGGTTTTAATTGTAAACCTCCCAGAGATGCAAGTTTTGGGTGGTATAGAAATATTTTAAATAAATAAATAAATAAATAAAATTAGCATGCAAGTGCAGAATACTTGGAAACCCCCCCCCCCCCGAACTTAAAATAATTTTACAATTATTTGAAATTACCCCAGGAACCCTCAAACCGCAAAACTCCATTAAGTGATGGTTGTTTCTTATCTGATTCCCTTAAAATTCTCATTCTTCCCTTACATGATTAGTTTTAACCACTAAATTTATTTATTTTAGTTTATATTAGCACAATGGTGCTACTTTTCCATAATGCTTCAGGTTCTCCTTCAGTATCTCTTGATCTCTTGAGTGTGTTGTATGAGAATTACCTATACTGAAGCTCTGGGAAATTGTGTGTGTGTGTGTGTCTGTGTCTGTGTCTGTGTCTGTGTCTCATTTCTGGAAAGCCATGAGTGATACTGAAACCACTATCATTGCCAGCTCAATATTTTGGCAAAAATTAACTTATGTGGAAGAGCAGCCAGTAGGATATCATTTTTCATATTGACTTCTAATACACATTTCTGCTGCTTAGTTCCCTTCTATCCTGACATGTAGCTCTTTATGGGACAAATTGTATTGGGTCTTATGAAGGTAAAGTTGTGCTGTCGAGTCAGTGTCAATTCCTGGTGACCACAGAGCTATGTGATTTTCTTTGGTAGAATACAGGAGGGGTTTTCCATTGCCATCTTCCACACAGTGTGAGATAATGACTTACAGCAACATCCTATATCACTGCTGCCCAATATAGGTGTTTCCCATAGTCTGGGAAACATACCAGCGGGGATTCGAACCAGCAACCTCTTGCTCCCTAGGCAAGTTACTTCCCCACTGCACCATTAGCTGCTTATATCATCCATTTAAAAAAGGACTTATTTCCCTTTATCTTTTTGCTTGTGCAAATAACATTGTAAAGTTTGGTAACATTGTCCATGAGGATTTTGAATTGATGAACTGATACACTAACAGCCTAATTAAGGTTTCCACTGGAAAAATTTAGAAGATGGTAGTCTTTCACAAGGTCACCTGGGGTTGCTTTGGGGGAGGGAAGAACTCATACCCTAATCCCCACAAACAGAGCCTCTGTTTGGCTCTCCTAACTTGCTCCACACACAAAGCACACAGTGGCGGACTCCATCCTTGAAAAACAGAGCTTGGTCCTTCAAGGATCGAGAGAAGTACCCCACAATGCATTGCACACTGTAGAGAGGCAGCCTTCAGTACAGTAATAGCTCTCTTCTGCTTAGCCCCCGTAGCTGCAGAACTCTATGACAAACATGGCCTCTGGCTGCTGAGCACAGCTTAAACCAGCGAATTCAACAGATAATCAAACTCCAAAGTAGGGCAACTGCTATTTTCGTCCTACCTTGGTAAAAAATCTAGGTAAAGAATTCAGGCTATCCACATTTGAGTGGGCTGAGTTGGAAGACTTCCTGTGAATTCTCAGAAGCATCAGTAGCTGGGTTTGTTGCCTCCTTCTTTTATGTTGCTGATTGTGAGAATGAGACTGGTGTTTGCCTAACATTTGGAAATTGGATCAGCCATCATATCTTGTGGTGCTAGGGTGGAATGCTCCCACAATCACTGTTTGGGCCATAAATTCAGGAAGTGACCGTGTGTAGTGAGCAAAATCACTCCTGCCTTGCAATGAGCTAAAGGAAATGAGTAATAAGATTACTTATGATTTCCAATGTGACTTTGCTGAAGCTGATACTCTTTGTAGGGAAATTTTAAGCACAATTCATCTTCATTCTACCAGGTCTTCACTTGTTGGGGTTCAACTTTGATAAAGAAGCTGCAGAGAAGGTGGCGAGAGAGAAAGTGCAGGTAGGATAGAGTCTTGTAAAAACTTATTCTACTCTCAGCAGTTGTAGCAGAGTGCTGTAATATTTACTGCAAACCTTTGGCAGGCCTTGAACTAGTGGGTGGGAATTTTTCCACTGTAACACTTTGAAGCAAAGCTGTTTGGGCCTACTTGACTTATGGATCTTGTGGTGTGTTGGTTCTGCCCTAAATGACTCTCTGCCAATGATTTGTGAAATAAAGTCCTGTAGAAGTTTGACCAAATGCAGAGAAGAACATGGCTCTTTCTTGTACTGTTGTGTAGGCCTATCTGCCTAAAACCCAGTCTGTCTTGCAAATGGTCACTATAGAAAGAAAGACAAGAAAATTAACCCTGCAGTCTTATCTGGAAAGGAATCCAGTGGAACACAGTGGGAATTACTTCCGTGTAAACATGCGTAGGTGTTGCCCTGTAAACCTTTCAATACGTATGCGTAGGGGTGAACATATGACTAACAGCACCGCTGTTGTTGAACCCCTGACATTTACAGGTTTAGGGTTAAAAATGTATCAATATTTCATGATTTGTTTACAGTCTATTGTCCTTTCAGAATGGATTTGCCCTCATATAATGTTTATTGGATTTCATGGTGGTTTTTAAGCTTTTTAAATTATGTCCTCATCTCAACTGATGTAAATTTATAAACAGTGCATCTTTTAATGCATGATCCACTTCATAGCATGGAGGGTTTTTTTCCATGTACCAAAATGGTGTTTCTAACAGCTTTTTCTGTTGTATTTAATTTTAGTTGAGCTGAATGTTGTACATTATTGGAAGCATTCAACATGTTTCTGTTTGAAAGCATCAGTTCAAATGCTTTCAAAGAGTTCACTACAGTATTTGTATTTTGTCAGGGCATTCATATTATTTCTTCTAATGGAACTGTGATTGAGCTCTTCAAACTTACAAGGTTGAACATATTTTACTAAGAGCTTTCTAACAAAGTTAAAAATGTTGTAAAGTGATGTGATCATTTGTTCAGGATTTGAATGTGCATTCACAGCTTTACTGCTTTAAAAAAAAATCACAAAATATCCTAGTTTTAAACATGCTTCAGAGTGGAAACTGTTCAAAATGGATCTCTTAGGCTAACGTTGCATGGGGGCTTTGAAAAATGTCCAGAAATAGTGACATGGTCAAAATACAGATACTGTGGGTTATTGATTGGTGCAGGCCACATAGCGCAGGCAACTTATCTTTTGCCACAATTTCATTGTTCCCAGTAGCTGTCCACACCCAAATGAGAGTGCTAGTTTTGACCTTTAAAAGCCTCAACAGTCTGGACCCAAGGTACGTTAAAGATTACTTGCTCTTAAGTGAACAAACCAATGTGTTGAGAAGAGTACACAGCTTGGGGGTACTACTGGACCCAGCTCTGCTTTTGGAAGGTCAAGTGGAGGCGGTGGCCAGGGGTGCCTTTGCACGGCTTCAGCTAGTGTGCCAGCTGTGTCCCTTTCTCGAGAAGGCAGATCTGGCCACAGTTACCCATGCCTTAGTCACGTCACGGCTGGATTACTGCAACACACTCTACATGGGGCTGCCCTTGAAGAATATCCGGAAACTGCAGCTAGTGCAAAACGCGACAGCTAGAGTTTTACCTGGAGCTGCCTGGTGGGAGCATATCACACCCATTCTGAAAGAGTTGCACTGGCTGCCAGTTCGTTTCTGGGTCCAAGTCAAGGTGCTGGTTTTGACCTTTAAAGCCCTTAACAGTTTGGGCCCGGGATACCTGAAGGACCACCTGCTCCCAAGGGTTGCTGCCCGCTTGATGAGGTCATCTGAGGGGGCTGTGCTCCAGGTGTCGACAATGAGGGAGGCTAGGTTGTCGTGCACTCGGGACAGGGCCTTCTCTGTTGCTGCCCCCAGACTCTGGAATGCTCTCCCAGTGGGTATCCGCTCCTCAGTCTCCATCACAGTTTTTAGAAAGCATGTCAAATCATGGCTTTTTACCCAGGCTTTTATATGACTGTCTCCACTGCTACTTCTTGTATTTTGTACTGTTTTTATGCTTGTGTTTTAATTTTTTTAATCAGATTTGTTTTTATATATTTTTAGCTCAATGTTTTAATGTGTCTTTTTAATAATCTTATTTTTAAATTGTATTGTGAGCTGCCTTGGGATTTTCTTAATGAAAGGCGGGGTATAAATTTAACCATAAATAAAAAAATAAATAAAAAGAAAATAAAATCTTCCTCAGAGGACCTACTTTGTGTGTCCACAGCCTCCTATGCAGTGGCACTAAAGCTTCCACTTCTCCCTCGGGAGATTTGTCTCATTCTTTCCTTGTAATCACAAGGCCAAGTGACCTCCTTCTGGAGGATTTTGGAGTTGCTGTGACTAGTTCCTTTTCTTGTTTCCATTACTCTGAACAATTTTGCTCTTCTATCTATAGAGTATGTTACAAAATTTGAATTGTTTTTATATGAGTCTATAGTATATTGTCAATGGCTGATATCTAGACTAGGCTAGAACTATGTTGGTGCAGCAGTGTTGTACCAGGGACCATTTTCAATATCTCCCCTTCCCTCTGAAGCCTACTGTGCCTCCCATAAACATTCCCTTCAGAGACATAGCTAGACATTGCTCAGAGTACTCCGGGAAAGGGAGATAAGGAATAATTCCCATGCACCTGAGTACCTGTGCTTCAGAGGCAGGGATGCTTCTTCTGCATGTGTGCAGCTTTAGTCATGATATCAGGCACAGAGTCCAGTAGGACATATTCCTAACCAAGTGTTCATAGGTTTGCAGCTTATGTTATTTTAAGCAAGTCATTATCTTTCAGCTTTAGCTGCCTATCAGTAATTCAGGGATAATTTCTGGTCTGCCTTACAGGGTCATTTTAAGGGTTACAGTACTGCAATGATTATCTGATAAGTCCTATGGACACTCAAAAATATTGTATAAATACTCAGTATTATTATCAGATGTTGCCAGAGCAGCATAGGAGCAGGCCATTGGGAAGTCACTCTCATGCTGCTGCTAACTTGTATGAATTGGGCTTAAACTAGGATCAGAATAGTATGATGACAATAGCACCTCTCAGGAGTAAGCTGCTGGGGTTACAAAATCTTTTAACCACAAATGACTAAGGATAGGGGCATGACTTGGTTTCTCTGAAGAAGGGATTCTCATTATACAAAACAGTGGGAATTCCTGACCTTCGTGATATCCATGAAATTCACTCATAAAGAAATAGACTGGTGTGCGTGTACGTATGTTTCACTTACTGTGAAATGCTGCTACTGAAGGCACTGTGCTGTAATTACAGTAGTAGCACATAAAATGTGGAACACTTGATAGCTAGAATAGCTTCCATAAATTTGCTTCTCTGCATGGCAGCAGTAAGCTTGGAAAAGGTTGGTGTTGTGATAATGATCATGTACAGTTAATAAAAATCAACTGCAACTTAAATATCAATTGAATATTAAAATCTTATTATTGAAGATAGAGCCGCATGTACTCTTTAGGCAGCTGTCTAAATATATTTTAAATCAAATGTTATATAAACACAGTGCAGTACTTGAATGTTTTCTCTTACTGTTCCTATTACTTGGTTTCATTGGGACTATGGTAGAATTTAGAACTTAGGCACTATGGTAGAATTTAGAATTTAGGGCCTGTGGTAGAACTTAGGATACTGAAAATAGGAAATATGATATAGGGTATTGTATAACATGATGCACAGTTTAATGGAGATTCATGCAGGACTGCAACGAACCTCAAGATGAGCCCTGATGCTTTAAAAACCTGCAACTGTGAAGATTTTGATCGTGAGTAGTAGAGATAATAATTCACGAGTAATAGTTGCAAATGGAGGTAATTGTGATAATGCAGTTTCTATAGCTGTCAGGTTTTTAAACTGTTAGGGCTTATTTTATGGCTTCACTGCTACCCCTCATGGAGCCTTATGGCTCCACTAGACTGCACATCAGGTTAGCCATTGAAAATAGTTGGGAGCCTTATGCCTTTCAGGCATGTGGCCTGAAATTGCACAAGAGTGAGTAAGAACAGCCCTCTTGCATAGCAGTGTGGGTGGGTGTGTTAGAATCCCACAGTGATACAGGGGGTCCTGAACCACCGGCACTATGCTGAAGCCGGTGACTTCAGGTTTCTACTTATCTAAAATATAGTTCTGCAAAACTATGAATTAAGGAGAGACAGAATGGAAGCCAGGATAAGAAGTTACTGAGAAGGGATGTCTCAAATTTCTAGTTTCATATCAGTTGTTCATGAAATCTTTTAGTGCAGTCTTTATTGCTGTATCTTCCTGTAAATTACTGAATCTTTATTTTCTGGACCTACATTTCTCTTGTATAACATGAAGGGCATTTAAAATGCACGTCTACTTCCATGGTGTGAGATGTGAAAGTGATTACTCTGTGGGAAGGAATATACTGAACATTAGAGAAACAGTTGTTTCCATTATGGAATTAGAAGTATAAACGAAAGCTGCACTGCAGTAGTCCTGAACCTTGCCTTAGATATACTTCTGTGATGATGGAATTGAACATTAATTCGTTATTCTCTGTATCTCAACATTGCTTTCATGCTTCAGTTTGCATGTATGGATTTTGTCACTTAAACTGACATTTGGTTAATCCATGTTAATCCATATTATTCTCTTTTCAGGTTTCTAGACAATCTTTCATTTAGATATATATCCAGTGGTTCCAATGGATGTGTAGAGGCTACCTGTTACTTGCTAACTGTACAGGTGAAACTCGAAAAATTAGAATATCGTGCAAAAGTTCATTAATTTCAGTAATGCAAATTAAAAGGTGAAACTGATATATGAGATAGACACATTACATGCAAAGCGAGATAAGTCAAGCCTTAATTTGTTATAATTGTGATGATCATGGCGTACAGCTCATGAGAACCCCAAATCCACAATCCCAGAAAATTAGAATATTGTGAAAAGGTTCAACAGTCTAGGCTCCAGGTATCCCACTCCAATCAGCTAATCAATCCATAACACCTGCAAAGGGTTCCTGAGCCTTTAAATGGTCTCTCAGTCTGGTTCATTAGGAATCACAATCATGGGAAAGATTGCTGACTTGACAGTTGTGCAGAAAACCATCATTGACACCCTCCATAAGGAGGGAAAGCCTCAAAAGGTAATTGCAAAAGAAGTTGGATGTTCCCAAAGTGCTGTATCAAAGCACATTAATAGAAAGTTATGTGGAAGGGGAAAGTGTGGAAGAAAAAGGTGCACAAGCAGCAGGGATGACCGCAGCCTGGAGAGGATTGTCAGGAAAAGGCCATTCAAAAGTGTTGGGGACTTTCACAAGGAGTGGACTGAGGCTGGAGTTAGTGCATCAAGAGCCACCACACACAGACGGATCCTGGACATGGTCTTCAAATGTCGTATTCCTCTTGTCAAGCCGCTCCTGAACAACAAACAACATCAGAAGCGTCTTACCTGGGCTCAAGAAAAAAAGAACTGGTCTGTTGCTCAGTGGTCCAAAGTCCTCTTTTCTGATGAGAGCAACTTTTGCATCTCATTTGGAAACCAAGGACCCAGAGCCTGGAGGAAGAATGGAGAGGCACACAATGCAAGATGCTTGAAGTCCAGTGTGAAGTTTCCACAGTCTGTGTTGATTTGGGGAGCCATGTCATCTGCTGGTGTTGGTCCACTGTGCTTCATTAAGTCCAGGGTCAACGCAGCCGTCTATCAGGAGATTTTGGAGCACTTCATGCTTCCTTCCGCAGACGAGCTGTATGGGGATGCTGACTTCATTTTCCAGCAGCACTTGGCACCTGCCCACACTGCCAAAAGTACCAAAACCTGGTTCAATGACCATGGGATTACTGTGCTTGATTGGCCAGCAAACTCGCCTGACCTGAACCCCATAGAGAATCTATGGGGCATTGCCAAGAGAAGGATGAGAGACATAGACCAAACAATGCAGAAGAGCTGAGGGCCACTATTGAAATATCCTGGTCTTCCATAACACCTCAGCAGTGCCACAGGCTGATAGCATCCATGCCACGCCACATTGAGGCAGTAATTGCTGCAAAAGGGGCCCAAACCAAGTACTGAATACATATGCATGCTTATACTTTTCAGAGGTCCGATATTGTTCTATTGACAATCCTTGTTTTATTGGTTTCATGTAATATTCTAATTTTCTGGGATTGTGGATTTGGGGTTCTCATGAGCTGTACGCCATGATCATCACAATTATAACAAATTAAGGCTTGACTTATTTCGTTTTGCATGTAATGCGTCTATCTCATATATCAGTTTAACCTTTTAATTTGCATTACTGAAATTAATGAACTTTTGCAAGATATTCTAATTTTTCGAGTTTCACCTGTAGAATGTAATTGGAATATGACAATATTTATATACCACTTTTCAAGTTCCCAAAGCAGTACACATCGATATAAATACATAAATAAAATGGTTCCTTGTTCCCAAAGGGCTTGCACTCTAAAAAAGAAACATAAGATAGACACCAGCAACAGCCCCCGGAGGGATGCTATGCTGGGAATGGACAGAGCCAGTTGTTCTCCCCCTGCTCAATAAAGAGAATCACCATTTTAAAAGGTGCCTCTTTGCTCAGCTACCCAACATATGGCCTGGTGATCAAAGAATGGACTGCCAAAGGTTTTTATCTGGCATCCTTGCCCATTCTCCTTGTGCTCATGACACAGCCTCTATTTAGTCCCACAGCTCAGTGCAGCTGCTGGGGGGTGGAGAACAAAACAGAGGTGGCATCCTGTGCATTTGCTGCCCTGTCCCCATGCATATCAACCCATCCCTTTGGCAGGAAGCCCTATTGAATGACATCCACTTGCTTGCTTGCAAATTGCTTGCTCCACCCCTGTCTTGCACACAGTACACAAGGATGGTGGTTTCTGTGTTGGAGAGCTCACTATCTGATGAATGGAAGAAGAGTGGGAAATAATCCACTGTGCCAGTGTGTCTGTAATAGAGTTATCTCACCAGCAAAAGTTATTTGTTGGGTGGAGAGGGAGAGAAATCCTCCTGCACTGCTTTCCTACTTGTCGGGTTACAATAGAGTAGCCAAGTCTCAACTCTGCTCAGCAGCAATATGCCAGCTCCACAACAAACTTTGTGCTAATGCTGCCACCACCACTCTCAGCTTGCTTGTTGCTGGTAGAAAAAAGAAGGGAGACCTACCTGAGCTCTCTGTGTGCATGTGTATGACTGGATGAGAGAGAGAGAGAGAGAGAGAGAGAGAGAGCGAGCAAGAATGGGAGGAATGGGTGGACAATAACAATTTGTGGAAACAGATTCAAGAGTAGTCCCAAAGTGGTAAAACGGAATATTTTTCAAGTTGATAAATGCAGTCTCTAGCCTTATTATTTCAAAATCTGCTCCTTAGTTGTTGGTTTTTTTAAAAGCAATGTGGCCCCTTGTGCAAAAAGGCAGGACAACCTTATAAGCAGGGGGAAGATCCCAGGAGAGAAGCTTGTGTGCTAGGTGAAGCAAATCCTGACCTAAGAAGATGTTTAAAAACAGAGCCATGTTGAAGGGCATCAGAGCATGGAAAATTACTAATAGCTCTGAAAAGCTGGTTAATAGCTAAAGTTGGGGATTTTGCTGGTGACTCTGTTAAACTATCTAAGAATGAGACAAGACTGTGAAAATGCAGAGAAACATTAAAAAAATGTGGTTAATCAGTTTGATGGCCTGGTCTACTCCAGCTCCTCAAAAACCTGCTATATCCTTCCTTTAGATAGGAAGAATATTTCCAGGGACCATATCGAAAACTGGATAATGTCATCTAACCAGGACAAAAACCAAACAAACCCACACATCTGTGTTAAAGGTACAAATGTCACTTATATTACATTAGGGTCAAACTTACTCTAAGCACATATTGGAGCTAAGATGCTCTTGTTTTATCCAGAACTGTTGTTTTTCTCGGTAGGTGGATGTAACCCTCTGTTATCGCTCCAGGCCCCACATGGATTGAGTGCCCCTGTGGCTATTTTTTGCCTATGGGAGAGGAGAGCTCGTGTTAAACATATTGCACAGCATTTCATATTTCAGAGTATGGTTTGGCAGTTTGAAAAATATTTCAAGGGAAGGGATTCTGCAGACCTCTAGGATTCTATTGGATTGTATTAGAACCTGTTAGCAAGGTGCAGTCAGACCAGAACAAGTGTGAGACAAGCTGCCCATTCCTATAGTATGAATTTTGGGTTCTGTGTCTTGCTCTCCATGCCACTGAGAAAAATGTAAAGACCACTCTTAAAACTTGGGACATGTTGAGATTTATTGTAATGGCCCATGACTAAATGCACTACAGAAACAGTGTATTGACGTATCATGCATGGTTCAGTGGATAAGACTGAGATTTAACTTATTTGTTTGATCGTGGTAAGATATATGGTAGTGTGATCAATAAACTCAGAATCTGTTGTTTTGAGTAACAGTACAGGCATCCTTGTTTCAGCGGGTTAATGTTTTTATTCAGATCTAAAACCAACAAACATCACATTTTGAGCCTTACTAGACCTCTTAATCAGGTTAAATGGTAAACAAATGAATGGGGCAGGTGCGGTATGGGGCTTGTTAGAAGTGCCCTAACAGTCTGCAGTTTGTAAAATCTAAAAATAGAGTTAAGAGAGCTTTATGCAGGCTTAGATCAGCCTCTGAAAATGTGAGATGATACACATTCAGGGCTGCTTGGATAGCAGTAGCAAAAAATTGTCCAGTTTTCAGTACTTGCTTGAAACTGACAGGTTCCTTTCAAGGCAGAAATCAAGTTAAAACTATCTCATGGGATTAAAACACTTAAACAGTTTAAAATTAATTTCCATTAAAAGCCTGAGAAAACGGCTGTGTCTTGAGTATCTTCCTAAACGTAGGGGTGTGCACGGACTGCAGTTCAAGCACTGGTTCGGTGCCATGGGGAGCGGGAGCTTTAAGAACAAGGTGAACAGGTCCTTACCTGCTCTCCACCACCCCATGCAGCTTCCTCTGGGGGTGGTGCTCAGCCTAATTAGCCACACATGGCACCAGCATGCACATGGTGTCCGCGCATGCATGGGTGCCATTTACATGCTCAGCATGGTGTTGCTGACTACACAAATGGCACCAGCACAAATGCCATGTGCATGCTGGTGCCATGTGCAGGTACTTTAGCCAAGTGCTCGGCAGGAAGCTGCATGGGGCAGCAGAGAGCAGGTAAGGACCTGCCTCCTCTTTCTTAAAGCTCCTGTTCCCCGCTACCCTTCCCTCAGCACCGCAGTTTGTGCACAGCTGTACCTCACAGCAAACAGAGAAGGAGATGCTCTTATTTTAACAGGGTGCATATTCCAAGCCCTGGGGCAGCCACAAAGCGGGCTCACTTTTGAGTCGCCACCGAACAAGCCAGTGCCAACCATAACTAAACCTCTCTAGATGAGCTTAATAAGTGGTAGTGTTCATGACAGAGATGTTGCTCTCTTAAAGACTGTAGAGGTCTTTATAGGTCATGACCTGGCCATGCAGAGGCCCATTGGGCATGTGCAGCAGCCTCCAAAATGGTCGCCACCATGGGAGTGAGGCCCAGAACGGGCTGAAGACAGCCCGAACTGGGTGATTTGATGCATAATAGAGGCTGGTGGGGGAGGGGAACCTCCAGAGGACACCCCCCATGGTCTCAGCAAAGCCCCCCCGAGGGGTGAGTAATTTTTTAATAATAATCACAAAACACACACCCCACTGACTGAACTGGGAGGGGTTTGGGGTGGTGGTGATGGAAAAGCAAACAAGCTGGTTTGGTTCAAGTCTGGTCTGGACTCAAACCAAACCGAGCAACCCGGTTTTGTGCACACCCCTGTTGAAATCTGCTGAACGATCCAAAAGTATAAGCAGAGTCACACACCCTCTGTCAATACCGAATTGGATATTATCCATCGGGCCGACCAAGACAGTCTCAACCCCATAGCCCACCTGAAAGCCAGTTTGAAATGGGTCTAGATAATAATTTAGCTATCATTTAATTGTCTGTATTTAATCTGTCCCTTTAGAACTAAGGAAAGAGTTGATGAACAATGTTCTCTACTTCAGGTAAACCAAAAGGATGGTGGAAGAGGAGGAAGAAATTAAATTTGTGCAAGACAATAAAATACTAATGATTTTTTACTAAATGGATTAGTAAAATATTCATTATTAAAATAAAATACTAATGAACTGAAGCTATGCTCCAGTTCCTTGAATGGTTAAAATATTACACGTATTCTGTACGCAAAACTCTCTCATTTTATTTAGAAAAAAACATGAAAACAATGTCAGCATTTTCACATGTAATGATACATAAGCATCTGTGTTGCTACATGATGGCTTCCAATAACATGTTTGCTTGTTTATCTATCAAATTTGCACACTGCTCCAAACTTTCGTCTCTGGGTGGATAACAATAACATAAAACAAGTTAAAACATACACAAAACTTTAAACAATTTAAACAATTTAAAAGTCAAAATCAGATTAAAACCTAAAAATTTAAAAAGTTGAAAAAAACTTAGGTGAAGAGGTGGGTTTCCAAATGCTTTTTAAAAATGGCCAAGAAATAGTTAGAGGTTTGTGAGAACATGCACATGTGCATGTGTCATGCTATCACTATTTATATGCAGTTACACTTTTAGCATAGGAATTTTGTAGCACTTAAAGTGGCCCTCAATGACAAAGCATCCATTTGTGATATATTTGGGTCTGTTCTGAAGCTTTCAGTCACTGCTGTGCTTGCATTCCCTCTATTTTGATTGGATAACTACTCAGTTGCAAAAAGCAATAGCTAGCAGTTTTATTTCATTTTTTCTTGCCAAGACTGTGGGTTATGTATAGGTCATTGTTTTAAAGAATAAGATTGGATTTGGGTATGGCTCTGGGAAGGTTTGTTTTAAATGAAATAAAACAAAACACACACACACACACACACACACACACACACACACCATCTATCCATTCAATCACCCACCTATCCACCCACCCTACCTTCTGGAAATACTGAGCCCTATTCATCAGCAGTGTTGAGGTTTCTTTTACAGAACAGGGCTGAGGAAGGTTGACAAGTAACATGCCAAGTAAGTTGGGTCTGGAATGCCATAGTGATCTCAGTGTCAGTCAGGCTTGCAAACACACATACGCAGCAACAGAGAGCCCAGTCCTATCAGGTTACAGCTGCTAGGCAGAGATGGGATTGCTGTGAAATCCTGCTGCTGCAGAGGAACAAGACCTTATGCTTGCACTGTGGATTTTTACCTGCTGTATCATATTACCATTGTGCCAGTGGTACCCAATGCTGGTGCAAGTGCTATGTTGGTGATATATTGCCAGCACAAGGGACAAAAATGAGCAGAGTGGGGCACACTGGGGAAGAGGATGGAGGAGAGCCCTTGTGCTTGTGATTGCACGCGTGAAGTGCTGCCTTGCCAACTACGGCAATAGCTGAACTGGAGGAGGTGGCATGTACTCTTCATGGTTACCTGCTTGTGTGTTATTTTGTGAGAAGAGGTATGGAATAGGTTAAGCACTGCCTGTTGTTTGGTATCTCATGGATGGCTAATGTGGAGGCACTGTCAGGAGTAGCACTGTGTTTGGTGGGTGCCAATGGAGTTACTGTGGACTTGTAAGTTGCTGCGATTGTTGCTACAATGCCTCTTTTTTCCTACTTCTGTTGTGCTTTTGACATTGCTATTTGGAAAGTATAGCATGCTAACTAGGATGGTTGTTGACCTTGAACCAGAGCATTGTGCTGCCTTTTTGCTATATACAGAGACACCTGCACTTTGATCAGTTATGGGTGGAAGTGCCTGAGGTCCTCTTTCATTCATGAAGCTGTAGGAGTTGTGAAGGGAAGTTAGCAGCCAGCCAGAAGGTCATCAGTTTCCCCTGGCAGCCATCCATCCTGCTCCAAGATAGTACTGGAGCTGGAACCTATCACAGCATAGGATACCATATCCACAGTGCCTAAATAACATGTATATTGGTGTCTTTAACAACTGCAACTTGCCAGCATTTTGTAGTTTGAATAAACATGGATAACCTTAATACAACATGTTAAACCAAAAGGGTTTGTTGATTATGTTAATTGAATTTGATTAAATTCTGAGAAGACTATGCCTACAACTCACTGATTAGGCAAATTTGAAACTGAAACTGAAAACTCAGTAGAGAGGAAAAAAGAGGAAGATGTAGTGATCAGTAAGGAATGACACACCATTTAGAAGGGTAAGACTTCACATACAACATATATGCCTAGAAGTGGCTAATTTAAAATTAGTGAAAATTTAAAAATAAATCATTGGACCAATCTAATTCAAATTGCACACCATGAATGGCCACCTTAATTATTGCTTTGCTCAGCCATTTGTGACTTTTAAAAAATGGTATTGTGTATTTAAAAAAACTCGTAAACAAATTCAGAAAATATCATAAATATTGGAGCAATCTACATCAAATGGCAGATAATTCTTTCACCATGAACTGCAGCCATGAACATTTTGATAGTTTTCTGCCAAGCCGTTCACAACTTATATTTTGAAGGAGACACTCAAGAAGTATGCATTCCACAGTGACAGCATTTAATGTGTGCAGTCAGGAGACTGGTCCACTGGTTTATTTTTGAAATTGTGCACACGCTCTGATGGACTCCCTTTTCTTAATCGTTCATTTCATTAATTGTTCATTTGTTCCAGGTATTTTCAAAATTATCCTCCCTGTAAGTTCTCAAATCCTCTGTATTCTCCAAATTGTCAGTACATTCTCAGGATTGCCAACTGATTGGGAAAATAGCCTAACTTGTTCTTAATTCTAATTAAAATTGCTCCCTAGAAACTACTGTACTATTTTTCCTGTGGGGTTGAATTATGTTATGTTCCCCAATAACAGTAATTTTAGTTGAGGGACAAGATGGGGAAAGTACAAACAAACTCCCCCCCCCCGCCACCAAGTAAGCCACCACCACAGCTTAAACATACGCACACACACACATACAGTCCATTTTGATACTCTCGGCTGGTAGAGTGAGATATTCCTACTCAGTGCACAGTTGAGAGTTGATACCTTAACTCCTCCCTTCCAAATAATACATGCACACATATATACACACTTGCCAAACTCCTCTAAGGTACCTGTTGCAGGGGCATTTCCAAGCTTAACAGTGCCCAGGCAGCTCCAAGAGTTGGAGTCACCATTCTCACTCTAAAGAGACAGGTTCTAGAACTTGAAGCTGTTGCTAGGTAATATATGTGCATGACCATGTGCCATGGCCATCCTTATCACCACCATAGGCTAAAATGGACCAATTAATAAATTTTTAATAAAAATACTACCAGTACAAATCACATATTAGAAATTGCTCCCGCTTCCCCCCCCCCACACGACTGAGAATAGAAATCCCCTTCTAATGTCCAACCCCAGCAGAATCTATGAGAAAAAATCATGTCAAACTTCTGGAGTCACCTGTCAAGCTTTAAACTCCTGTTCAAAACAGTAATTTGTATCTCAGAATTGGTAAACTCGTATCTCCTACACTGGCAAGTTTCAAAATCATTCATTGAACCTTTTTCTAACTATAAGTCATGCCATCTAATGCCAGCCCCCACCCCCATGATTTCTGGTCATAATGGTGGAATGTAATCTGTCTGTTTTGCCCCTAATATAGGGCTGCAACTGCATAAGAGTAATATTGATGTGGATATTAATATTAATATTAATAATTCAATTTTAATAAGAACTGCAGAAAAAATAATTGAGAGTTTTTGACTCCAGAGTCCAGTTATTGAGAGTTATTGCCTTCCTCTGGATTGAATTGTTGGTTGCATGTGGATATTATTGTCTACCTGTAGACATTATTGTGCTTCTTTTGGGCTTCCTATGAAGAATCACAAAAGCTTGAAATGGCATAAAATGTTAAATGTCCTCAGTAGAACTGTTAGCCTTGAAAATCTTTCTCTAAATATCAAGGGTTTGGCATATGAGAATACCCAGTTTAAAAAGCTTGATTAGATAATAGTGGAAACAAGAACCTCATTTTCAGTGAAAATTGTGTTCATCATTGGATCTTCTGCCAAATGCCCAAATAGGCCTTCTGTTAAGTTAGCTACTTTTTGGCTCTTATGTAGCTTCCCTTCCAGATATCAGAGTGGTGCTTAACAGTATAAGAGCTTGTGGCATTCAGTTCAGTGTCAATCTTTGGAGTACTTAGATGTAGTTGAACATTTTTAAGAGCATGTTGTGTGTTAACAGAAGTTTAGCTTGCAGTGTAACTGATGGCAGGACCTAAGTCTGTTTCTCTTTTCACATATTAAACTATAGTATTTCTAACCAAACCTGCAGTTTGTCTGCTAGTGAGGAAAAAATGATTAGTAGGGGGGAAATGTCTCTTCTTCCCCAGCCACCCCCTCTATTTTCTTGCCATCTTGTTTTATAATAATTGCTACAAATATTTTGGGGGAGATTTTGTCACTTCTGGCTTATGGTTCAACGTCATCAGCATACTTGGCAAATGGAACAGCACTTCAAAGTAAGTACACTTGTAGAATGCTGTGAACATGATTGCAGAATGACAGTAAGAGAATTGCTTTTAGTTCTAGCTTTGTTCATGCTATTTTAATAGCCCATGAGGTTTTGATTTCGAAAGGTAGAAAATGAAAATATTACTTCTCATGTGTGAAATAAAAATTGTCAGTTACTTTCTCTCAGCTCATGAAATCGCCCATGAAAATGTGAGAAAAGAGGGGCAACAGAGTGAGAGGAGAGCAGAGCATCAAAATCATGTTTAGGCTAATACAGAGGTCCTGAAATGGAGGGTCTTGACCCCTCCCCGGGGTGTGTGTGTAAACCTGCAACTTGAAAAGGGGTCTGGAGGTAGGGGCTTTACCCAATGCCTCAGAGATGGTCAGGGTGACAGGAGCCAACCAACACTCAGCTCCTTTGCTGCTCACAAAGCTGAGGGCAAGTACAGCCATGGCACTTATTTGTCCAACTGGACAGAAGTAAGTTCCCTAGCTGGAGAAGAGCTTTTGGTGGCAGAGAAGCTTTTCATCAGTACATTCTGTTTTTATATTCCTGTCTTGGATCAAGTTCCAGAATTCAGAAGAATAATTTTAAAATTTAGAATCTAATCAATTTTTGAAAATTAATAATTTGGTTTGGAAAAGGTAGCAAAAGCAAGCAACGTCATTGTTCTCATTGAGAAGGTAAATGTGTGTTTTCCAGTTCTACAATGTCCTTTTTTAGATGTGGTGACCAGAATTGTATGCAGTACTCCAGATGTGGCTGCACCATAGTTTTGTATAAGGGCGTTATAATATTAGCAGTTTTATTTTCAATCCCCTTCCTAATGATCCCTAGCATGGAATTGGCCTTTTTCACAGCTGCTGCACATTGAGTCGATACTTTCAACGAGCTGTCCACCATGACCCCAAGATCCCTCTTCTGGTCAGTCACCGACAGCTCAGATCCCATCATCGTATACTTGAAGTTGGGGGGTTTCGTCCCAATGTGCATCACTTTACACTTGCCAGTACTGTACCGCATTTGCCATTTTGTTGCCCACCCCCAGTTTGGAGTGATCCTTTAGGAGCTCCTCACAATCTGTTTTGGATTTCACTACCCGAAATAGTTCAGTGTCATCTGCAAATTTGGCCACCTTGCTGTTTACCCCTACTTCTAGATCACTTACTAATAAATTAAAAAGCACCAGTCCTAGTACAGATCCCTGGGGGACACCACTTCTTACTACCTTCCATTGCGAAAACTCTCCATTTATACCTACCCTCTGTTTCCTGTCTTTCAACCAGTTAGCAATCCACACATGTACTTGTCCCCTTATCTTATGACTGCTAAGTTTCCTCAGGAGTCTTTGATGAGGAACTTTATCGAAAGCTTTTTGGAAGTCCAGGTATACTATGTCAACTGGATCACCTTGCTCCACACACTTGTTAACACTCAAAGAACTCTAAAATGTTTGTGAGGCAAGATTTACCTTTGCAGAAGCCATGCTGGTTCTCTCCCAGCAGGGCCTGTTCTTCTATGTGCTTTACAATTATATCCTTGAGGAAGTTTTCCATCAACTTGCCTGGAACGGATGTCAAGCTAACCAGCCTGTAATTTCTTACATCTCCCCTGGATCCCTTTTTGAAAATCAGTGTTACATTTGCTATTTTCCAGTCCTACGGTACAGAGCCTGATTGCAGGGATAGGTTTTATATATTTTAGCAAGGAGGTCGGCAATTTCACATTTGAGTTCTTTGAGGACTCTTGGATGGATGCCATCCGGCCCTGGTGATTTGTTAGTTTTCAGTTTTTCCAGACAGTTTAGAACATCATCTCTTGTCACTTCTATCTGACTCAGTTCTTTAGCCTCCATCCCCGAAAAGCCTGGTTCGGGAACAGGTATATGCCTAGTATCCTCTGCCGTGAAGATGGATGCAAAGAACTCATTCAGCTTCTCTGCAACCTCCATTTCCTCCTTTATAATCCCTTTCACTTTCTCATTGTCTAGTGGTCCAACTGCCTCCCTGGCAGGTTTCCTGCATCTGATGTATTTAAAGAAGTTTTTGTTATTCCCCTTGATACTTTTAGCTAAATGTTCCTCAAACTCTCTTTTCACCTCCCTTATTGTCACCTTGCATTTCTTTTGCCAGAGTCTGTGTTCCTTTTTGTTCTCTTCATTTTGGACAGGCCTTCCAATTTTGGAAGGAAGTCTTCTTCCCTTTTATGGCTTCCTTGATTTTACCTGTTAGCCATGCTGGCGTCCTCCTGGACTTAGTGGTACCTTTCCTCCTTTTGGGTATACAGTCTAATTGGGCTTCTAGTATTGTGGTTTTGAGTAAACTCCATGCATTCTGGAGCGAAGTGACTCTCCTGATTTTCCCCCTCAGCTTTCTTTTCACCATACTCCTCATTCTGGAGAAGTTTCCTCTTTTGAAATTCAAAATGTCTGTGTTAGACTTCCTTGCTGATTCTCTCCCAGCATGTATGCTGAATTTGATCGCACTATGGTCACTGTTCCCTAAAGGGTTGATGATATCATGCTCCAGGTTCTGGGTGCCACTTAGGATTAAGTCCAAGGTTTCCTTCTGTCTGGTTGGTTCCAAGACCAGCTGTTCTAGGGCACAGTCTTTCAGTGTATCTAGAAATTTGACCTCTTTGTCATTACCTGATTGTGAATTTACCGCATCTATGTGTGAGTAATTGAAATCACCCATTATTACTGCCTGGCCTCTCCTTGATGCCTCCCTGATTTCCTCCTGCAGGTCCCGGTTACTGTCAGCATTTTGATCTGGAGGGCGATAGCACGTCCCCAGTAGCACGTTTCCTTTCAGGCCTTGCATTGTCACCCACAGGGTTTCTGTGGAGGACTCCAGTCCACCTAGGTTTTCTAGCTTGTTAGATTCTATGCCTTCTTTAACGTACAGTGCTACTCCACTTCCAAGGCGCCTCTCCCTGTCCTTTCTATAGAGTTTATATCCAGGGATAACAGTGTCCCACTGGTTCTTACTGTCCCACTGGTTCTTTCTGTTATGCCCACTATATCTATTTCTGTGTTAGCAACCAAGCACTTCAGCAAACCCATCCTGGTTCGGAGGCTTCTGGCATTGGCATATATGCACCTATACGCTGAATCTCTCACCTGATGTACGCTATCTTTTTTAAAAAAAAACTATTTCACCAGCTGGCACAAGCTTCTGTCTGCTCTTTATGTGGGTCTGCTCTGTCCCCTTCTGTTTTATCTGAATCCTTGGCACCCTAGCACTTTAAAGGATGGCATTTGCTGAACTGGATACTGACCAGCTCCTGTTGGCTATTCCCCAGGTGTCATTTTAAAAGCTGCTCTGCAACCTTTTTGATTTTAAGCGCCAGCAGTCTGGTTCCCTCTTGGTTCAAGTGCAGCCCGTCCCTTTTATACAGGCCTTTCTTGCCCAAAAATGTATCCCATTTCCTAACAAATCTAAACCCCTCCTCCCAGCACCAATATCTCATCCATGCATTGAAACCCCTCAGCTCTGCCTGTCTCACTGTACCTGCACGTGGAACAGGTAGCATTTCTGAGAATGCTACCTTGGGGGTCCTGGACAATGCCTATCAGGCTAAATTTGGCTTCCAGGACCTCCCAACGACATTTCCCCGCATCATTGGTGCTGATGTGCACCGTGACAGCTGTCTCCTCCCCAACACTGCCTAAGAGCCTATCTGAATGCTGTGTGATACCTACAATCTTCACACCAGGCAGGCAAGTCACTGTGCAATCAACATGCAGGTCATAAACCCATCTCTCCTTACCTCTAATGCTTGAATCGCCCACTACAAGAAGGCCTCCACCCCCGGAGGAGTATCCCCTGTACAAGAGGATATGGGCTCTTCCATATCATCTTCCATGGAGGGGGTCCCTTCTAAAGGAGCATTCCCTCTTCCTCAGAACAATGTTCTCCTTCCCCAAGACATTCATTCTTCTGACAGCAGAGGAGCTTTCAGCCCTGGAGTAGGATGCCTCTACCATATTCCTGAAGGTCTTGTCTGCATGATTCTCTGTCTCTCTGAGCTTCTCCAGATCCGCCACCTTGTTCTCAAGGGAACAAACTTGTTCCCTGAGAGCCAGGAGCTCCTTGCACCGAGCACACACCTATGATTTCTGCCCATGGGGCAAACAGTCATACATGTGACACTCTGTGCAATACCCTGGGAAGTGTCCCCTCCCCTGCTGACTTTCTATCTTCATAACTAGTTTTGTTGGCTGTTTACAGTATTTAGAGATAGTTTATTGGAAGGAAAGGTCTCAGCTGTATTGGTCAGCTATATAACTGTATTGGTCAGCTATATAAACAGCCTTCCTCAGGAATATGAGATAGGGATCTGTACTTATATGAGGAAGGGATTTGTACTTACCTTCTCTTCTCTACTGGGCTCCTTATGATCACAGGGACTTGTTCCAGGCTCCTCTGCACACTTCCTGTAAAACTCCAATGGCCTGTTTGCTATCCTGTTTGCTATGCTCCTGTTAGTTAGTTTGAAGAGGGGGAAAGGCTTGATGTTCTGTTTAGAAAAGCTTGCTCACCTCCTGAAGCTGCTTCTGCTCTTCCCAGAGTAGGCTTCAAACTATGTTCTTCTGTCAATTGCAGGCTCTGGGTGTGGGTCCTTGTTAGAACTGCAGAAATCATTTGTGGGAACATGCTGCTATTTGTGAAAGGGAATGAGGAAGAGGTGTTGGGAGAACTTGAAGTCCTGAATGCTCCTTAATGCTGAAGAAATTGGTGGTAGGAATAGCAGATGTTGCTCTGTGGTTTGTTTGGTTTGGTTTACATAATTGCATTCTACTTCTTTTGTTGCCATGTACAGCTTTTTGATTATCTTACTTCCTTTCCCTCTGCTGTTGTAGGTGCTAATTATGAGAAGGTCAGAGTATTTGGAGGCAGTCCAGTGATAGCATAAGATTTAGTGCCAGTGCTGGCCGTAACCAGACATCTTGATTGCGAGAGTCAGGAACATTGTAAGGCATGTGTTATGGTTACAATCTTCTTTTCTAACCTGTAGCTTGTCTGCATATTGGTTTAAATATCTATTTGTTTTTTGAGGATATTTATATATCAATTTTAAGGCAGTTCATCAATAAATAAAAGCATAAAAACATAAAACCACCACAACAATGTTAAGTCAGCAGTTTTATTTATTTATTTATTTATTTATTTTATTGTTAAATTTGTATACTGCCTTTCATTAAAACAATCCCAAGGCAGTGGGATTAGTTAAAAATATACTTACTAAAAACAGCACCACAATTTTAACATTAAAAGACCTCTGGTATTTTGAGATCACTCAAAATAGTGCTTCCTCTTGGAAGACTGAAGACCAAACATGTTAATCAAAAATTTCCTGTGATCTGGGATACCTCTCAGAATGTAAGTGGTAGCTATTAGGACTGTGCATGGATGGAATTATCTGATCCTATTCCAATCTGATGCAATCAATTATAGAATATTTGATTATTGTACCAGTCTGGATTGAATTGTTCAATGCATTGTTATTGAGTTGATTTATCATCCTGTAGGATATAAATCAACTATGGGAAATAATTAGAAATATCTATACATATATTATTTTAAGTCAAAATGGGATGAATACCATGCCTTTTTTAGGCATGTTAGATCTTGCTTAGACTTGATGGATACTTGTTAGAGCTTGATATCTCATGAAATGATAACCCATTTCATACAGAAATTTCAAGGTTTCTGAGAAGCAGATAGATTTTCCCCCATTCTCACTTTTGCTGTGAATATATACATTTAGATGAAACTGACAACATTCAATTGCAACCTCCCTTGGCAAACAGTACCTTCCCAATACTTCTCTAAAGATACGCTCATAGAAGAGTGGAGTTTTGGCTCAGACACCTTGTAATATAAAACTCTGTGTCACTCCTTGCAAGCACTGTGATTGGAAGGGAGATATGACATAATATACAAAAGTTGCAATAGGGATGGGATCAAATCAGGTCTGATTATTGTTCCAATTTGATGCATAACCGTAGCAGGAATATTCTGAATAAGCTAAGATGAAAGGTATTACGGTAGGTATTTACGTACTATTCTATGTAATCATCTACACTGGCTTTTCTTAAAGTTCAATTACTGTATTTACTTGAATACAAGATGACTCTGAATTTAAGACAAGCCCCTTAAAAAAAACAACTAAGGTTAAATACAATATCCTTATTTACCCAAAAGGAAGAAGGCTCTGGATTTAAGTTGACCCTGTGATTTCTAACATAAAGTTGGAAAAAATCTAATCTTGGATTCAGGTAAATAGAGTATAAGCATACTCTTGCAAGCAATAGTGCTGCATGTTTCCAGCGAACCAGTTAGATCTATAAGCCCATCCACCTACCTTGCAGGCATACCATTTCATGTACTCCTGTGGCAGTGCAAGTAATGATTCAATGATCATTCAAGATCTGTTGTCCTGTACACAGGAAGTGCCACCCAGCTGAGCTTTAGTGAAGACAAACAGCGTTGTTTTTAATTTGGGTGACGCAGGATACTGGGAAAGTGAGCTGTGCAAACACCAGCAAAATTTACTCTCCATGTGATCAGAGTAATTCCCTTGGAAGTGGAAACTGATATTAGTCTGCTATTTTTTTCAAAAAGATATTGACAGTATTATGGTGGTGGTTCATGGCTGCTGTTGTTCCAAGACTTGTGTGTCCGTATAAATAACATATGCTGCACTTAAAATGAATATTGGCACCATGCTACCTGTCTCCGTTTGACTGGTAGGAGGCTCATTATGGTATTGAACACCTGCTGCTGTAGCAGGGTGAGTTGTCTTGTGTTTCCCATTGCAGCCATCCTGCAGAGGACATACTCTGTTATAGCTGATATTAAAGAGTGTGCCACAGTGATTTTATTTAATTTCAGTGGAAAGCTGTGGGAGGGGAACTCTAAGGGAAGGCATTCTCGAGTGATTTTCAGTAATGCCTGTGTTGGTTATGAAAATGTTGTTAAGAATGGAGAGGCAGAGCACAAAAAGGGAGGATAATTCTGTTAGCAGCCAGCGCTGTCCAGTGTGGGAGCCTCTCTTGTCAAAGAGGAGATACTAGAAACAAGGGAGCACTATAATCTATTTTGTGTTTTAGCGCAGTGGGTAGGAGAATATTCCTTATTATAGATCTCCTTAGTGATAGAGAACAAGGAAATCTACATATTGGTTTTTATCAGACCCCCCCATTGCTGGAGCCTCTTTCTTGGTGAAACCAGGAAAGAAGACTAGAAGATATGGAATTCATCAAGTGTTTTTGGTTGACAGGAACCTGCTAATTCAGAGGCCTGGACTTTCCCTATACTTATCTTGTACCATGGACAGCTGCTCCAATGATAAGTTGTTTTGTCACAAAATATGTTTTTGTAAGTGTCGCCCATCTGCAAGCTCTGCTTGCTCTGCCCCATCAAAGAAAACATTCACACTTTTTCCAAGCACCTGCTAGATAAGCAATTTGCTAACTCAGGGGTTCCCCATCTGTGGTACTACAGATGTTTCTGAATTACAACTCCCTTCACCCCCAGTTACAATTTATTGTGGTCAGGGATGATGGAAGTTGTAGTTCATTAACATCTGGAAGTGCCACGGGTTGGGAACCTCTGTGCTAGCTGACACAGGCTATGTTTACACAATCACGGTGATCCTGATTAAAGAGTTAACAAGACTGTTGAGCACTGTGTACTTGATTGTGAGAACCCAGAAATTCCGGGCAATCCTGGTCAAACTGCTGTGGTTAAATTGCATTTAACCAGGATAGATCACCAACACATTGATTTGACCAGGATTGGCTGGAAATTCCGGGTTCTTACAATCGGCTCCACAGGGCTCAGTGCTCCTGGTTAACTCTTTAATGAGAATCGAACACTGCCATATTTAACAAAATAGGGAATTGTGAATAGGGAGGGGATTTAAACTTGTCCATGAATGTAGTGGGACTAGTTGATGTTGTATAAATATAAGACACAGATAAATGTAGGACAAGGTCCATTTTTTTCCTCCAGCATGCCCAACAAAGCTTTTGGAATGCTCTCAAGCAGGGCACAATGAGTAATTCTTTTCTCCTGCAGCATCCAGTGCTCTGAGGTATCCTGTTTCTGAACATGGGTCTTTAGCTATTGACAGACATGTCTTCTGATGCTTTGACTCATTTTTCAAAAAATCATCTAAACAGAGGCGTTCCTAGGGAAAATAGCGCCTAGGGCAAGCAATGAAATTGCACCCCCCTGTCCAAACATCTGACACTCATCTTTCAGATAACTTTACCATAATATCAGCTCAAAAATACAAGTCAAGCTCAATTAAAAGATATTAATATCTTTTAATATTTCAAAAACTATTTAGCAGTGGACGTAACCAGATTAAAAAAATGCTGGAAAACTACAAATTTCAGTATGCTGGGGCTCATGAAATACCCAAATACTATGTGGAGGTGTACTTGGAAAACTAAACAGAAGTGCCTGTCTAATTCTCTACTATGCATCGTAGCATCACTATTACATACAATTTAAAAATAAATGGAGAATTTGGCTTTCTCCAGATACTCTGAAAATAATTAAAGGATATGCAGAGTAAACTGTGTCACTGCTTGGAATATATTCTAGTATTTCAGAAAGACAGTTAAAATGAGAGAAAGAGAGCAAGAAACTCCCAGTGGCCTTAATACTAAGGATTTCACACTAATTCAAAGACAAACTCACCATTAATAGCCATATTATTAAGACATCACATTTAATTCACTTATCACAAGAAGCAAAGTAAGAGCATAAGAACATAAGAACAGCCCTACTGGATCAGGCCCAAGGCCCATCTATTCCAGCATCCTGTTTCACACAGTGGCCCACCAGATGCCGCTGGAAGCCACAGACAGGAGTTGAGGGTGTGCCCTCTCTCCTGCCATTACTCCCCTGCAACTGGTACTCAGAGGCATCCTGCCTTTGGGGCTGGAGGTGGCCCACAGCCCTCCAACTAGTAGCCATTGATAGACCTCTCCTCCATGGATTATTTATTTATTATTATTATTATTATTATTATTATTATTATTATTATTATTATTATTATTATTTTTTACATTTATATCCTGCTCTTCCTCCAAGGAGCCCAGAGCGGTGTACTACATACTTGAGTTTCTCTTTCACAACAACCCTGTGAAGTAGGTTAGGCTGAGAGAGAAGTGACTGGCCCAGAGTCACCCAGCTAGTTTCATGGCTGAATGGGGATTTGAACTCGGGTCTCCCTGGTCCTAGTCCAGCACTCTAACCACTACACCATGCTGGATGAAATGAATGAATACAATCCTAGCAAATGAATACAATCCTAGCTCATAAGCTTCAGCTCAGAATTCACAAGCCCTGATTCTCTTTACATAGTGCCAAACTGAATATGTATACAGTGACTTATATATTAATTTTTTTTTAAAAAAATTACCTGTATCCCCTTTGGGGGGCTTCCTAAAGGCCATGTGGGGGGTCTGCAAAGGTCCCCCCTCCCTCTGCTGGCCTCTAGGGCCTCACAGGGACCATTTGAGCATGTGCGGTGGCCATTTTTAAAAATAACTTTTAAAAAATGGCCACTGAAAACAAGATGGCCACTGTGCATGCTCAAATGGCCTCTGTGAGACCTGGCCTGGCCTAGGGCCTCAAAGAAGCCATTTGAGCATGCACAGTGGCCATTTTGTTTTCGGTGGCCATTTTTAATTTTTTTTAATTTTAAGAAATGGTGCCCCGTTCAAGTTCCCTGGGCACGTGCCCTGCTTGCCCTACCCTAGATACACCCCTGCATCCAATCAAACAAAAGTACTGTTTTCTGCTCCCTCCTCTCAGCTGGAAGGGGTGTCGTCTTCTCCAAACTATGATGGCTATAGCATTGCAAAAGTTGTAGAGAGACTCTCAACTATCAGGATATCTCCCTTCATTAGTACCCTTGATGAATCATCAAATGATCAGCCTAGATCATTAGAAAGCAATCAACTTTTTAAAGGATGGTTTGTCACCATATTAACTATATTATTCATGTGTATCTGTTCTAGGAACATAGGGAGCTGCCTTATACCCAGGCAGACCATTGGTCTATCTAGTTCAGTACTGTCTACACCAGGGATTCTCAGCGTTGGGTCTCCAAATGTTATTGGACTTCAGCTCCCATAATCCCCAGCCCCGGTGGCCTTTGGTTGGGGATTATGGGAGCTGAAGTCTAATAACATCTGGGGACCCAACGTTGAGAATCCCTGGTCTACACCGACTGCCAGAAGCTCTCCAAAGTTTCAGGCAGGAGTCTTTCCCAGCCCTTCCTGGATATGTCAGGAATTGAACCTGGGATCTTTTGCATGCAAAGCAGATGTTCTGCCAATGATCTACAGCCTCATCCCCTTACATTTTAGGAAATAAAAGATACCTTCATGTAATTAGAAAATCTCTTGGAATAGAAACCAAACACTTTTCTTTTAGTTTAATATCTCTTAGGATGCCAAAAAATGTGGTTTACAAGGAAATTTAAAAGATCTAATAGCCTTTGCTTTTTCTGTTTTTATTTAAAATTCATTAGGATTATTTTTCATATGTTCTCTTTTTTTTTCAACCCAGCAAATCGTGCTGTCAGTAGAATTGAAACAGTGCCTGATTCCTCACTCTGCCTAGTATATTAATCCTTTTGAACCCTCTGCTGGAGCACCAATGCAAGAGAGCTTAATAAAAATTAGATGAAACCAAAAACTAATACTTTTTAATTTAGAAATGGCACAGGAGGCTGTTTATTTAGAAAAGGGTACAGCAAATTCCTGTCAATTTTAATAATTTCAATAATATTTAGTGTTATTACTAGACTCAGTTCATTGTGAGGCACTGTCATAGATTTTCTTTGTGTGCTTTCATTAAATTTCTCTGTACAATGGAAATATATTTACTTATTTCTACATTATTACCTTCAGATGTGGCCACTTCTCAAGGTAATAACCGAGAGGAGAGGAGACTAATATTTGTCCTCTATTGGGTTCAGGATGGGAGCGTGTATATAGGGAAGAACTGAAAAGCAATAGTTTGGAATTGGCTGGAGAAGACTTTGGGATTTGGGGTGAAGGATTAAAGTTACTTAGGAGCTCACTCTGCCTGCTTATGTAATTGCTTTTTTACACCCCTATAATGCTGTGTATTGCCTTATCAGCATATATGTCTCTCTAGTACCTGCACAACCTACACATTTTTAAATGCATATAATCAGTTTCCAACCTATGGTACACCAGATGTTGCTGAACTACAACTCCCATAATCTCCAGCTACAATGTATTGTGGTTGTGGATGATGGGAGTTGTAGTTCAGCAGCATTTGGAGTACCATAGGTTGGGAACCCATGGCATAGATAATTTCATACATTTCCAGTGTTTCTTTCAAAAAGGAAATTGTCCCTATCCTAAACTAGCCATCATTATATAATTCATTTAAGAGATAAATCTATCACCTTGCCCAGGAACCTTCCGTTCCTGGGCAAGATGATAGAGTGTTTGGTGACACCCCAACTGCAGAGGGATTTAGATGATACGGATTATCTAGACCCTTATCTAGTCCCATACCTGTCCTGGATATGGAACTGAAACTGCCTTGGTCACTCTAGTGGATGACCTATGCCGGGGGCTTGACAGAGGGAGTTCATCCCTATTGGTTCTGCTGGACTTCTCAGCGGCATTCAATATATTGACCATGGTATCTTTCTGGACCACCTATTGAGCATAGGTACTAGAGGCATTGCTTTGGACTGGCTTCTATCCTTTCTTGAGGGAAGGTTTCAGAAGGTGGTGCTACTGCTTAGCTCTATGGCCATTGACCTGTTGGGTCCCGCAGTGTTCGGTTTTGTCTCCCATGCTGTTTAACATCTACATAAAACCACTGGGAGAGGACATCCAGGCAGATGGACTGAGTCATCAGCAATATGTAGATGACACTCCGCTCTATCTCTCTTTGTCACCTGATCCCAGGGAGGCAGTGGATGTCCTGAATCAAAGGCTGGAGGCCATGTTGGGTTGGATGTGGGATAACAAACTGATATTGAATCTGGGCAAGACGGAGGTAATGTTGGTCAGTAGGAGAGCCTACCAGGAGAGTAAGGAGATCCTACCAGTTCTGGATGGGGTTGCACTCCCCTTGAAGGAGCATGTGTGCAGCTTAGTGGTACTGCTGGACCTGGCTCTGCTTTTGGAGGCTCAGTTGGAGGCAGTGGCCAGGGGTGCCTTTGCATGGCTTCGGCTAGTGTGCCATCTGCATCCCTTTCTTGAGAAGGCAGATCTGACCACTGTTACCAATGCCTTAGTCATGTAACGGCTGGATTACTGTAACATGCTCTACATAGGGTGCAAAATGTGGCAGCTAGGATGTTATTCGGAGCTTAACACTGGGGCCATATTACCCCCATTTTGAAATAGCTACATTGGCAGCCAGTATTTTTCTGGGTCCAATTCAAGGTGTTGTTTTTGACTTTTAAAGCCCCTAATGGTTTGGGCCCTGGATACCTGAGGGACCACCTGCCCCCAGGGGTTTCTGCCCACACAATGAGATCATCAGAGGGGGCCCTGCTCAGTGTGCCGACAATGAGGGAGGCTCACCTGTCGTGTATGTGGGGCAGGGCCTTCTCAGACATTGCCCCCAGACTTTGGAATGTTCTCCCTGTAGGCCTCCATTCCACAGTCCCCATCACAGTTTCTAGAAAGCAAGTACAATATCGGCTTTTTATCCAGGCTTTTAAATTAGGGATGTGCAAAATGTTTCGGGCACAGATCGATCTGTGCCCAAAACGAGCAATTTCAGGTGATTCGGGGCTGAACCGAATCACCCCGATGCCCCCCGATATTTTTCGTGCCCGAGCTGAATCACCCCTGATTCGTGCCCGAAAAATTCGGGTGATTCGGGATGACGTCTCTTTGAATTTCCTGCCTTTTTGCCTCCATTGATTTGAATGCAAAAAGGTCTGATGTGATGTCAGCTCAAATTTTGGGTCCCAGGGGCAAAATAGTGGGGTGGAGTGGTAGTGCCTAATGGGTGGAGGCTACCACCCCAATTGCAGGGGAATTGGGCAAAGGGCTGATTTTTGGGGAATTTTTGAAATTTTAGTGTCTTTGGGGCAGATCGGGGGCATAGCATGGGATCTGGGCAAAAAGAGTGGTGTGGGGTGGTAGTGCCTAATGGGAGGAGGCTACCACCCCAATTTCAGAGTGATTGGGCAGAGGGCTGATTTTGGGGAAATTGTTGAAGTTTTTGCGTCTTTAAGGTTTTTCTCCATAAAGAAGCATGGAGGTGTCAGCAAATGTATAGCTTCACGTGGGGGGCAAAGGGGTGGCCTAGAGCAGTGTGGGGTTGGTGGTAGTGCCAGGTAGGGGCAAGGAAGCTACCTGAATTTTTTCAAAGGATTTGGGCAGAGGGCTGATTTTTGGTGAATTGTTAAAGTTTACGCGTCTTTAAGGTTTTTCCTCATAAGGTATTATAATGGAGCTTTCAGCAGCCCCATAAGTGCACTTGGGGGGTGCTGGGGTGGCCCAGAGTGAGTGGTGGTGTAGTGCACATAGGGTGCCAACCACCCCCATGGGTTTCTAACCCATGGGGTACAGGGTTCTGTTGTTTCTGAGGTATTCTGAGTGTGGATTCTATGATAGCAAATGAGATTTTCAATGAAACACCATGAATCCACTCTAATTTGTTATCATAGAATCCACACTCAGAATACCTCTCACACTCAGAGTGTGTTTTGTTTGCTGTTGCTTTGTATCTTATGGTTATTGTACATATTTTTTATCTTAATGAAAGGCAGTATAGATAGTATAGAAATTTAACAGTAAATTAAAATTAAATTTAACATTTAAATTAAATAAAAATAAATAAATAAATAAATAATTTAAATTAAACAGTAAATTTAAAAAAACAACTAAATACGAAACAGTTTTTTAAGTACTTATGGCTCTTAAGGTATCAAGATTTAGGACCGACAAGAGAAATTACATTTTCACACAGCTCATAATTCATCTGTGGAATTCTTTGCCATGGGATGTGGTGATGGCCACCAGCTTGGATGGCTTTAAAAGAGGTTTACACAGATTCATGGAGGACAGGTCTATCAATGGCTACTAGTCTGTGGCTGTGGGCCATCTCCAGCCTCAGAGGTACGTGCAGGGGAGCAACAGCAGGAGAGAGGGCATGCACATACCTCTTGCCTGTGGGCTCCCCAGAGGCACTGGGCCAATGTGTGAAACAGGATGCTAGACTAGTTGGGCCTTGTGCCTGATCCAGCAGGGATGTTCTTATGCCTCTTAACATACTTTCCCTGCTGCCCGTGTCCTCTCTAATTTTGGTGGCAGTATCAAGGCTGTGTGTGTGCACAAGCATTCAACGTAGGACCTTCCTGATTCAACCTGAGCAGGATATAAAATTAACTGAGTAGACATAAAAAACTGTGTGAGTGCGTGTACACACACATGCCTTAGAAGGGAACACTGTTACCCACCGTCCACATAATTCACAGAGGCTATATCATGATCCGAATGTGGGTGGGGAAGGTGGGCGGGGGGAAGGCAGGGATGGACCCACCTTCCCACCGCAGACAATCCTGGCTGATCCATTTGGTACCCCACCATATGCCCACATGATCCACACTGTGTGGAGCAGCATGGATAATTGGGGACCAGGACTCATTGACCAGGCCTCCAGGAATCTCACAACGCACTACATAATGAACACGGTGCATTCGGGGATTCCCCCAGGAGCTGAGCACTCTAGACAACCAACTCTGTATGCAGCCCAAGCATACTCACAAGCCCAGTGCTGGTGTTAAAGTCAGGCTTGCACCCTTTACCCTGGCTAAAGGACAGGGTTAAGAGTAGGATTAGTTGGCGCTGCACACAAGCAGCCTAACCCAGGCTGGGGAGCAATATCAAGAGAGAGGGCATTATCTCTAAATAGCAGTTGCAGGGGAACAACAGCAAGACAGAGGGCATGCCCTCACCTCTTGCCTGTGGTGCTTCTCAGAGGCATCTGTTGAGCCACTGTGTGAAACAGAATGCTGGACTAGATAGGCCTTGGGCCTGATCCAGCGGGGCTGTTCTTATGTGAGAATAGGCTTATTATCTTATTCAAGTGGCTTAATAATAACTAAGGTATAAAAGTATTCCCCTAGTCAAACAGAACCAAGCCTGAAGTAGTTTAGCTAATTCTAGCTTTAGCTGCCATAAAAGTCTCATGAGGTCTAACCTGTGAGATGAGGTATGAAAAAGAACTGACAGCTTTACAAATGTGTTAAAAATGTTGCTTGGGTAAGCATTTAATCTTTATTAACATTTTCCTTCCCCCCTCCCCACACTTCATACCACAGGAGTTAGACATGTGGCTAGCTTTTAATTCCTCACTTCAGTTCGGTTTCCTTAGCTTTCTAGCATTCAATGCAGGGATTAGTTTTGTCTCAGCTCTTGTCTTCATGAGAACACTGTGTCATTGCAGACCCAAGCAGTTTTAGAACGGCAGATTTGGGAGGCAATTGTGGGCTCCTGTCAGCTTTGCCAGTGCTAGTTATCTGGCTAGTAGAACCATTGCCGCAATCTTCACTATTTTCTGCTCAACCTTGGGTTCAGGAGGAACTTGCTGAATGACAGCTGTCATTCACTTCCATGAAAAGAGAAAGATGCATAGGCATTAGAACTTGGTTTTGGTCTGTCACTCAGGGCAGGAAAGAGCAAGCAATTCAGTATTTCAAAGTTGCTCATTATATATAGTAAGTTTTTTCAGATGACCTGTGAGTTGGGTGGGGAAGACACGGGGTGTGTGTGTGTGTGTGTGTGTGTGTGTGTGTGTGTGTGTGTGCGTGTGTGCGTGTGTGCAGGATCGATCTTAACTTCCCCCTAGACGATCTTCACTTTGATCTGGGCTGCGTGGCTCCCAGGCTGCCCACATGAGCCACGGCCATCTGGAAGCAAGGGAAAAGAAGCCCAGCCTCCGAAAACCTCTGGGAGTACAGTGCATTAGGGAATTTGCCCACTAGCCAGGTGCTCTAGGCACCCAGCTCTGTGTCTGCTCAGGCTACAGGCAGCCCAAACAGACATACGATCACGGACTGGGGTTGAAGGGCATGCTTGTACCCTTCTACCCCAGTAATAGCGCAACGGGAAACATTGGGCTATCCACAGGGGAGTGCCAGGATTGGCCTCAATCACCATGTTCCACATGAGCAGCCCTACCTGGGTAGGGCTGTGCAAGCTCGGGTAGAGCGGCTCATGTGAACAGCCTCTACGTGTTTCAGCTATGGGCCTGGTTCACACAGTGCTTCCTAGCACTGTATAGCATAGCAGGAGAATACTAGGGATGTGCATGGAACCAGTTTGGCCAGTTTGGCCTGAATCTGGACTGGATTCGAGCCGACCCAGAAGGCCCAGGCTTGACTGATCAAGGTCCGGTTCGACCATTGAACTGGGCTGAACCGGCTTGCAGGCCGACTTGGGGGTTATACTTGTAAAGGGGAATCTGGTATTTTCCTTGAAAATTAAGGCACCAAGGGTGGCAGGGATGGCGGAGGCAGCCATGGAGACATTGGAGGCAGCAGTGGGGGCTCCTCCAACACCCCTACTGACCTCCCAAATTACAGCCCTGGCTGGCTACGGCCTGGTTCAGGCCTCTGCACATGCAGAGAGGCCATTAGAGTGATTTCCGTGCATGTGCTGGGACCCGAACCAGGCCGCAACTGGCCCAGGCTATCATTTGGGAGGCCAGCGAGGGGGGTTGGAGGAGCCCCCCTCCACCTCTGGTGTCTCTGCCATGGCTGCTGCTGCTGTGGTGGCCACTGTGGCCATCTCTGCCATCCCCACACAACTTCCTTTTCTCTTGTGACCCACCCCCATTTATTTTTATTTTATTTATTTAACACATTTTTATTCCGCCCAACACTTACGTCTCTGGGTGGTTTACAACAAAAACAGAAAAGTTAAAACATTAGTTAAAACAGATAAATGACAACAAATAAATTAAAACATTGGTTAAAATAAATGACAGCAAAAACTTAAAACTTTACAACAATTTAAAACCTTAAAACAATATTTTAAAACAATGTTAAAACTATTAAAATGGTATTTAATTAAAAGCCTGGGTGAACAAATGTGTTTTTAAAGACACATTTACTGTAGGGAATCCCCTTGTACTTGTAAAGGGGGAATTCTTGCCAGATCATCTTTACAGAAATTTTTCCTGAGCCGGCCCAAGCCAGTTCTTTGAACCAGGGGTCAGTCCAGTTCAAACTCAGGCCACCCAAACTGGGCAAGCTCTATGTCAAGCCCGCCTTGAAGTGAGCTGGCTTTTGCATTCCTAGAGAATACCTCATGGGAAGTAGAAGAGATTCTACAGGAGAGAATAGGAAAGAGGAACCTTCCCCGCTGCCCCTCCATAATACCCCTTCTCTTGAGGTATTCTC
Organism: Hemicordylus capensis; assembly: GCF_027244095.1. Taxonomy (NCBI): domain Eukaryota; kingdom Metazoa; phylum Chordata; class Lepidosauria; order Squamata; family Cordylidae; genus Hemicordylus; species Hemicordylus capensis. Next base: position 336,200,800 of record NC_069658.1, on the reverse strand, counting down.
CTGCTATGCTCTACAATGCTAGAGAGTTGATTTTGGGACTTACTGCCAGTCCTGAACTTGAGCATTTTATTGATATATAGTGGATTTCCCTTTATAAGTATAGCCCCCCCCCCATCAGCTGGCCCATGCTGGTTCTTCAAACCGGAATTGGTCCTGTTTGAACTTGGACCAGCACCTCTGCTTGAGCACCCGAACCAGTCTGGCCTGGTGTTGAGCCCAGCTCGAAGCGAGCCAGTTTGCACATCCCTAAAAAATACCTCATGGGAAGTGGGAGAGATTCAACAGGAGAGAATGGGAAAGGGGCACCTTCCCCCCTCCCCCTCCCTTCTCTTGAGGTATTCTGCTATGTTCTACAGTTCTAGAGTCAGTTTGGGGACTTACTGCCACTCCTGAATTTGAGCATTTGATTGCTATATAGCCAGAGATGTGGTGTTTCTGTAGAGTGGAAAACTAATGAAGCAACTTACTGTTGTTGCTACAGGAACTTTTGAATGAAGCTTTGGATTTGCTTTGTTTCTCCTCCCTTGATACTTGCTAAGTTGCCAAGGAGACTAGGGAGAGGAACAAAGCTTTCTGCCAGAGTGGCCTGGTATGAAAACCCTGAAAAACAAGTGAGGGAAGCACTTGTTACAGTGTACATGTGGATCTGCCCTAAGGCATTGTAGCACTTTGTGTTGTCTTTCCACTGGGGATCAATATGAACACTCTTCTGGAATGTAGTGAACTTGTAGCAGCTACCACTGGATTATTCATAAGTCAAGCATTAAACATTTAACTAATGCTATTTCAAGGCAATTATTCTGATAATGGTTGTACACATTATGCTTTCTATATGGAGGACTCTGGGGAAATGATCCACATGGCTACTGCCTTCCCCGCCACAACTATGACTCCAGAATGTCTTATGAACTATAGTTTGCCCAAAGTAAGTGGACACAAGGCCTGTGATAGATCCGATCTGATGCAAGCTTTATCAGAGTATGTTTCACCTGAACTTTCATATTGTGTTATTATGAAAGTTCAGATGAAAATTTTCTGATAAAGCTTACATCAGATCAGATCTACCCCTGGCCTTGTGTCCACTTATTTTGGGCAGACTATCTATATAATACACTAAAGATGTATTTAGCAAGCCCTGCCCACACAGTGCTAAGCACTGCGTGGTGAGAGAAAGCTTGGGCAGCATGATGGTGGAGGTTGAAGCAGGCATCTTGGAGGCAGCGATTGCCATCCTGGAAACCTCCAGCGATGGGGCCTTAAATGCTTTGCCCACGCTCAGCCGAGGAAGAGCAGGAGGGGGGTGGAAGAGGGAGGGCGAGGAGAGAGAAGGCAGGAGATGGGTTGAGGCACGCAGCTGCTGCCCCGGAAGAGCAGAAGCCAAGGGGAGGGGCCAGAGACTGGGAGATCTATGGTACGGATGTTCTGAGCCGGGCCAGCTAGTACATCATAAGACATTCTGGAGTCATAGCTGTGGTGTGGAAGGCAGCAGCTACATCGAGAGTGGGGGATTACCTTTATTAAAGAACCAGCTTCTTTTCCTCTTCCAGTGACAAATTGGCTACCTTCTGGCCATCAGCAGCACTTTAAAATGTCCCTTTATTGCACAATGCCCTAGGGAGGGATGCAATATCATGATGTTTTGTCCTTTACTGGGGCATTACTGAGGGGGTGAAAGTCTGTTCCCTATAGTTACAGGAGTGGCCATTTCCCTCCTGCCCCCAGGAAAGACACTGCCCAGGGCAAAAGGCAGCATTTTAAAGTCACTCTGGCTGCCTCTAATGTGCAGCTAATTTACCATCAGAAGAAGGAAAGAAGCCGGTAAACCCTCCCCCTCTATACATCAAAATGATATATTGGTTCAATTTTATGCATCCCACCCCCTGCTTTGGCAACACGGTGCAATAATTACTAATATTGTGCTGAAACAGATTCCAATACTGATAATTAGCTTCATGCACATCAGAGCTAGGGAGTGTCAGAATTATTTCATTTTCATTTCATGTATTGCTTGTCATATCCTGCTTTTTCTTCCCCCCCAAAAGCCCAAGGTGTCTAACAGAAAACAGAAAATTAGGACAGGATATCAAATCAATAGTTTAGAAAAACCTTTAGTCAGTCCATAACATAATAATTTGAATAATGCAATAATAATCTCTCTGTAACTATTCAACATGCAGCATTAAACTGTGATTTGGCTGAATGGTATGATGGACAGGCTGCAATTATTAAAGGTCTGGTATGGAGTGGTAGCCATGCAGAGGCTGTTCATGATGTCCTTGTGCATGGTAAGAACAACAGGATTATTGGCCCTTATTCCCAAACAATCTTCTTAGCTGAAAGTACCTTTTCCATCCTCCTTTGTGAGTTTAGCTGTACTTTCTAGTAAGGTAATTCCCCAGATATATCAATTATCTACTTGCCATCTAGATACAAGTATAGCACGCAAATAGTCTGGAAGTCATTCTAGCTTTGTGTCATGTGGAAAGGTCTGGGCCATTTCCTTTTGTGTATATAGGCAGGGCAAACTGCTCTTGTGCCTGTGCACAGCATCATGGCCAAGCATTTACTGCAAGCAATGTCCCTCCCATGCTTTGGACAGGATGATCTAATTGTTTGCTCCTCCCCAATGCACAGACTGTTCCCAGCAAAAGCCAAAAAATGGTGGGGGGAGGACCATATATAGGGCCTGGGGAGAAACAACCTGCTATCTTGTAATCTGTGATGTCACTGGAGGAGTGCTGCTTCAAATGGGCACAGTGGTGGCAAGTAGCAGAGACAGAGGAAGGATTGGTGTTGCTCCTGTGGAGAACTGCCAACGTGTAGGGGGAGAAGGACTGTGGTCGTAACACTTTTGTTCTCTTGGTAACAACAGTGATCATAGGATATAAAATGTTTTCTATATTTATTTTATTTTATTTATCTAACATATTTCCATACCGCCCCAAACTCATGTCTCTGGGCAGTTTACAACAAGCAAGCAAACAAAAAATTATAACATTAGTTAAAATAAATGACAACAGGAAACTTAATACAGTAGTTAAAACAAAATAAATGATGTAGTAAAAGTTAAGACATATATGCAAAGTAAACAAAATTTCCCCCACTTCTGGCTGCTTGTTTTCTTTTCTGGGTCTTCCATTGGTATTTCTGGCTTTAGTTGATTGCAGTAGCCTTTCAAAGTCCAGGCTTCAGACAGCAATCAAAAAGTGTCGGGGAAAGCTAAATATTGCAGTCCAGATGCTGTTGGCACCTCTTTTATCAGCTCTGAGAGCAATTTCTCTCTGTTGATGGCATTTCCCTCCTGCTAACTGGTGCATGACTGCAAAAGTCTTTAAAGACACATTTATTCATCCAAGCTTTTTAAGCAGACTTGTGATTTTAAATTCTTTTAAGGCTTTAATTTTTGTTTTAATTTTTTTTGTGTTGCTGCAAACTGCCCAGAGACAGAAGTGTGTGTGTGTGTGTGTGTGTGTGTGTGTGTAAACAAACAAACAAACATGCTTATGGTTCCTTTTGTACCCTTAGGTAAAGCAGAACTATTTGTAAGGACTTGCTTGTCTTTTTAATGTTGTCACAGATTGATCTCACTAGTTGCTTTTCTTTTCTTTTTCCTAAAAAAAACCTTTTTGCAACAGGGATATTGATTGATTGATTGAGTGCTGTCAAGTCAGTGTCGACTCTTAGCAACCACATAGATAGATTCTCTCCAGATGATCTGTCTTCAGCTTGGCCTTTAAAGTCTCTCAATGGTGCATTCATTGTCGTCGTAATCGAGTCCATCTACCTTGCTGCTGGTCATCCTCTTCTTCTCTTTCCTGCAACTTTCCCCAGCATTATGGACTTCTCAAGGGAGCTGGATTTTCACATAATGTCTCCCAAGTATGATAGTTTGAGCCTGGTCATTTGTGCCTCGAGTGAAAATTCTGGATTGATTTGTTCTATGATCCATTTGTTTGTTTTCCTGGCTGTCCATGGTATCCTCAGAAGTCTTCTCCAGCACCACAGTTCAAAAGCGTCAATACTTTTTCTATCTTGTTTCTTCAAAGTCCAGCTTTCACATCCATAGAGTGTCATGGGGAAAAACATTGTCCGAATGATTCTAATCTTTGTAGGTATAGACACGTCACGGCATCTAAATATCCTTTCCAAGGCCTTCCTTGCAACCCTACCAAGTGCTAGTCTGTGGCATATTTCTTGACTGCTGGATCCTTTACTGTTGACAGTCAATCCTAAAAGGCAGAAGCTATCCACCACTTCAATGTCTTCATTGTCAGTTCTGAGGCTGGTTGCTGTACCCGTTGTCATTAGTTTTGTCTTCTTGACATTTAGTCATAGTCCAATTTTTTCACTGTGCTCCTTGACTTTCATTACTAGAGCTTGCAGATCATCCTCATTCTCAGCTACGGGGATATAGAGACACTTAATACAGCTTTTGCAGGAACTTACTAAAAACTTTAAATGACCATAATGTCTTGCCTCCATAAGTGTTGCCAACTCATTATTTAACTATGAATTTGGCAGGCCAATCCTGTGGTTCCCAGAAAAAAAAATGCTGGGACTGAAATAACCAACTAGGGAGTCAATAGAAACTGCCCAGCTTCATACTCCGACAACCTTGCTGTTAATAGCAGTTAATATCTGAAAATCTAGTATTCTTTATTGGGGGATACCCTAAGAGATAGGCTTCCTCCACCTCAGTTACAGCTTCAGGAAACACCAGACTTTCATACTATGATCTTCTGCTCTCATGTTTAGGACCTTCCTATATCGCTGCTGCCTGATATACCTGTAGGAGTTTCCCATATTCTGGGAAACACACCAGCGGGGATTCGAACCCACAGCCTCCTGCTCTCTAGGCAGGTTATTTCCCCACTGTGCCATTAGGTGACTCTCTCTCTCATGTTTAAAGGTAAAGTGTGCTGTCAAGTTGATGTCGACTCCTGGCACCCACAGAGCCCTGTGGTTTTCTTTGGTAGAATACACGCGGGGTTTACCATTGCCTCCTCCCGTGCAGTATGAGATGACACCTTTCAGCATCTTCCTCTATCGCTGCTGCCTCATATTTACATGCCATATAATGAGAGAACCCAAATGGACCCATTTTGGCAAATACCTAAACTATTTTATTTATGAATATAAGTACAAATGTCACTAGTTAGTTTGTAGATTTTGAAACACTGTCAGTCACCATAGACCATTGCCTCTTAACTACTTTGTGCCGGTATCTTAAACTTGATGCCAGGTTGAGGGGTGCTGCCTATAGTGATAACAACATGTGAATTCTCCTTTATCTCTTCTGGTGAAATGAAGGAAAAGTCGCCGCCGCCACCACCCTGTGTTGTCTAGGCCAGGGATTCTCAACGTTGGGTCCCCAGATGTTATTGGACTTCAGATCCCATAATCCCCAGGCCTTTGGTTGGGGATTATGGGAGTTGAAGTCCAATAACATCTGGGGACCCAACGTTGAGAATCCCTGATCTAGGCAAATGATTCAGTGCATGGACTGAATGCTAGAGCCTTGGAAATAAATATTCTTTGAAAAATCAAGTATTCTTTCAACAATCATATCAAGTAACAGTGGTGCATATGCTGGTAACCTTCAGGCTTGACTACTGTAATGCACTCTATGTGGGGCTGCCTTTTTACGTAGTCCGGAAACTACAGTTGGTCACAGAATGCAGCAGCCAGATGAGTCACAAAAGGTGGAGACTTCCTTAGTTTCTGCATAAGCATAAAATATCAAGTAACTCTAATGGTGCATGCATTGATAGTAGTGGGAGGGGAACTTGCTTCTTGTCATCAGTGATGTCATGAGTACCAACTAAGAGTGCTAGATATTGGAGGGGCCCATGCTTTCTCTAGTTGTGTTTGCCAGCAGAATGTGATTTCCAGTTAATGGAGGTATCTGGAATACCTGTACACTCGTATGAGTGTTGAACATAATGTGTTAGTGGGCCTCATATTAGTTTTGGTGTGACTATTTGTCAGTCCATAGGCTAGATGCAGCCCCTGAAGCAATTTTATTGGACCCCTGGTAGTCTTACCAAATTTTAATTAAGGCCTGGGAAAAGGTTTGCCCACGACTCCACCATTTAACCAAAACAAAAACATTTTCAAGTTGGGAGATATAGAGGTTGTACACACAATCTCCTGGCCACCACTCTGGAAGGCTGTGGGGAAGGCAGGAGCTTGCCTGCCTTCCTGGCAGACGAACGGCAGCTGTTCTTGCCTTTGCTGCGCCCACACGAGCAGCAGCATGGAGAAGGCAAGAGCTGGGAGCAGGAGGACTTGCCCTCCCCTTATCCCAGGGTGTGCCACGCCATGAGCACAGCAGCTGCTTGCATTAGAGCAGCTGCTGCACCTGGCATGGCTGCTCCATCCCTCCAGCTCACTACCAGAAATGGTGGCAGATTGGGGAAAAGCTTTCTGACCCAGGGCGATCATGCACATGATCACCTGCCGAGGCTAAGCAAACCCGAGGTCCACTTAACCTCAGTTGGCAGCCAAGGCAGAAAGTCAGGCTAGTGGAGGCAGGAGTGCCAGGATTGGTACTGATCCCAGCACTCCACTCGAGTAGCCTAGCCCAGGCTGCGTTCCCCTAGCCTGGCCTAAGCTGCTCGTTTGAATAGCCTTATAGTGAGATTTCATATTTTTATGTTACATTTGCCTTTTAGATGTTGTAAGTAGTACGTATCGTAAAGCTTCATTTTTTGCATGTAATGTTATGCCTGTGTGTGTATTTTACAACTGTGAAGCTCTTATTGCTATATGGTACAAACTTTAATATAAAGTTTGAACATCCCTGCCCCTTGAACACTTTTGGATCTCAGGATATCCTGAACTGAAGAACAGATAGGCCTGTACAACTTCATCTACAGGCCATCCTTGATTAGATGACAATGGGAGTGGTGTTATTGGTTTGGCATAAATTAATGGGGGTCAAAGAGATATTTCTGTGAGGTTAAGTTTATAATTTCAAGTGTTAATTTTAATACTCATGAAGACCATTTCTAGAAACAAATTCTAGATCAGCCAGACCCTCTTTATATGGGAGTTTCCATGCTCTTAAATGATCATGGGACATAAAGCTACACATTGCCATACATGCTGTGCAGCATAATGTGGGCATTTGGAACTGCTTGCACCACTGCCTGCAGTGCTGCACAACAGGGCTCTTCCACTACTACTTATGCTTACACAATTGCACATCACAATGCTACTTGCATTTGTAATCATGCATGTTAAGTCAGTGATTCCTACTGTCTTCTGAACCTTTCTTTCCTACCAAGTTTCCCACCAGTTTCTCAGACTGATACTCCTACTGCTCTTCATAAATTTTTTGTTAAGTCTGTCAACTCCTTGGTTTCTGTATTGTGATCTTGGTGAATACCCATCCCTGCATATATAGTGAAGGAAACTACCATCAACTATGATGCAAGAAATGAGACTGCATCTGCAAGGAAGCTGTCATTTGTCTGTATGACAAATACCAGAACTTGAACTCCTATTGAAATAAACACCATGAACTCCTCAAAGGTTTTTCTCAAAAGCCAAAGTAGGGTAATTCTGTTTTGGGGACCAATACAAGTATTACATAGTAAGCTCACTAAAGTAAAAGTAAAATTGCGCCATCGATTTGATGTTGACTCCTGGTAACTGCAGAGCCCTGTGGTTATCTTTGGTAGAATGCAGGAAAGGTTTACCATTGCCATCTCCCGTGCAGTATGAGAGGATGCTTTTCAGCCTCTTCCTATATCGCTGCGGCCCAATATAGGTGTTTCCCATAGTCTGGGAAACATACCAGCGGGGATTCGAACTAGATTCGAACCGGCAACCTCTGGCTTGCTAATCAAGTCATTTCCCCACTGCACTACTTCATAATATTTCAGTAGGCCCTAATAAAGTTACTTAGACTTTTTTCTAATGAACCAGCATGGCTACCTGATTTCCCCCCAGAAAAATAAGTTGATTGATCTGAAGCCAATCAAAGTGGCTCCTGAACTGAGTATTTGCACTTCAGGCTTCTGACAGGGAAAATTCTTACACCCACTAATCTATGTTAAGCTATGCTGCTTTGTTAATTTCTTCTGATTTCAGTATTAGAATAATTATGGGCATAGATTTAAAAAGATGTTAAAGGGCCTCAAGGGTTATAAACTGTAGGGAGAGGTTAGGAAACTGGCCTTTAAATCCATTAGTAAGGCTTAAGAGAGGTCAAAGCAAAGGCTTATAAAATGCAAATTGCACAATAGTGACAATTCAAGGAAGAAAAGGCTTAAAGCAATGTGGGTGGTCAAAAAGCTGTTGGGATTGCTGCCTGGCTGCCTGAAACACATATGTAATAAAGATTTAAACCCCAGTGCGGTATGGATGGTATTTGAAAGAAAAATTGACTCATGTAATTTGGTATTATATTATTTTCCCCTCATTGGAAAATATGGCTTTATCAGTATTTTATCTGAGAAAATATTATCCTGTTAGAATGCCATGAGAGTGCATGTTATTCTAATATTTCAAAGTACTACCTACTTGACTGCCCAGTTGTGCAGAAGCCATTCAGGCTGCTGGTATCCCTTGTTACCATAGAGGCTGGAGGAAGAAGCGACCCAACCTCAGGGATTTCCACAATGCACCACACTGTTTGTGCAGTGCATTGTAGGCCTATAATGGTGTTGTGGGGTTCCTGGCTTCACCTCCCCATCCTCCAGACCACTGTGCTGCTTGCTGCAGTGGAGGTTGTGTGGGCTCATGAGCAGCACTGCTCACCAGTCCCGCAGGTAATGAGGTGGAAGGTAGGAATGATCCTGCCTCCCCCCACCCTCCAGTCCTCCCTAGCCCCACTTTGGAGAAACTTCTGTCACTGGGTTGGGGAGGGCATTTCTCCTCGCTCAAATACTTTCCATTCCAAACTTTGGAAATACTTTCCATTCCACTCACTCTGGTATGTGCTACTGATTGAAGAATGTGATGTGCAATGTTCATGTTTGATCCTTGTTGCTTATATGCCCCGCACAGCCTTACTGTATTTGTAAGGAACAGAAATGTTTTAGCAAAATGTCAGCATCATAATAACAAAGCATTTATTTTTTAAAAAACACCCTTTATAAAGAATGACTTTTTATTTGAATAGTCACTGAACAGGTTGCTTTCCTATTTATAACACCGTCTCTCTCAAGACCCCATATAAACACTTCCTCCCCCTCTCACCCACTTCTCAGCTCTGTTCCCAAATACCTTGCTCAATGTTTTCTTCTCCCTATATCTTTAGCCTTCACTCCAGCTGCAAACTGAGAGCCTCAATTTGCCAGTTTTGATATTTTAGCCTGCTAGTCTCTCTAGCCTTTTGCCACATGCTGAAGACAAACCTCAGGGGATAGCTGCCAGCATTGTACCTTGCTTTTTTGAGGCACCTGGCTATCCATAGTTGAGATCAGAGTGCTGGAACAGATGGACCTTCAATCTGAGTCAGTAAGGCAGCTCTTCTAAAAAGCTTGTCCATATTTTTACCCATGCTTCCCAATGAGGCTGCTGGGAGGTCAGTACAGGTAGTGATGCGTCTGGCTGTTAGGGTTCAGAATGGGAGGTGGGGGGAAACAGATGCAGGTATGTACTGTAGAGCATACTTTTGAAGACCTCTGCTCTGGCAGTGAATGAGGCAAAGAAACTATTCTTTTTTGCCCGCACCTGCAAGTTCATGTCCAGCAGAGATGTCCAGGGTTGTGAGAGGGCATATATGCCCCCTGAATTTGAATTTGGAACCATCAGTTACTCATTGTGACATCTTTAATGAGTTTTTTTGTGAATAAATTCTCTTTCATCTGACTTGTACTCCACAATTATTGCAGGTTCTATAGCGGAGGTGTCCAGCGGCTCCTCTTAAATGGTGAAGTTGGATCAGTTTCAATCTGTGACTCCTAAGGACATGGACAAGTGGTTTGGCCTGCCAGATGTTCCCTTTACCCTTATATATAGCTTATACTATCTGGCAGAGAGGTTTTTGGAAGGGACCTAATAGACTTCATAAATGCTTCTCTGAGGGAAAATAGAATGCCTTTCTGTCTTAAGAGGCAGTTATTAGAACTCTCTTGAAAAAGTCTGCATTGAATCCCTCAGCATTAAGTAATTATAGGCCCATCTCCGACCTTCCATGATTGGGCAAGGTAACTGAGAGAGTGGTGGCTTCCCAGCTCCAGGCAGTTTTGGATGAAACAGATTATCTAGACTCATTTCGAACTGATTTTCAGGCAGGCTGTGGAGTGGAGACGGCCTTGGTCAGCCTGATGGATGATCTCCCATTGGGAATTAACAGTGGGAGTGTGATTCTGTTGGTCCTTTTGCATATCTCAGTGTCTTTCAGTATAATCGACTATGGTATCCATCTGGGGCATCTGAGGGGATTGGGATTGGGAGGCACTGCTTTGCAGTGGTTCAGCTTCTATCTCTCAGGCAGATTCAAGATGGTGTCACTTGGAGACTGTTTCTTTTCAAAGCCAGAGCTTCTGTATGGAGTCCCACAAGTCTTCATACTATCTCAAATGTTTTTCGACTTCTACATGAAGCCACTGGCAGAGATCATCAGGAGGTTTGGTGCAGGGTGTTATCACTATGCTGATGACACCAGATCTATTTCTCCATGCCACCATTGGGTAGTTCTGTTCCTGCCTCACTGGTAGATTCCAGATGGTGTTGCTTGGAGACTGCTGCTCTGCTAAGTATGAAGAACTAAAGTATGAAGTTCCACAAGGCTCCATACTGTCTCCAATGCACTTTAACATCTACATGATCATCAGGAGGTTTGGTGCAGAATGTTATCAATATGGAAGAAACTAGTTATCTTGGAAGAAACTAGTTATCTTAATTCTTATCAGTCGGGTTTCAGGCCTTGGTCGGCATAGCACAGAGACAGCACTGGTCGCTCTGGTAGATGACCTTCTTCGGGACCTTGACGAGAGTAGTCTCCCTCTCCTGGTCCTTTTAGATCTCTCAGCGGCTTTTGACACTATCGATCATGCTATCCTTCTTGACTGCCTGCGTGGGTTGGGTATTGGCGGCACTGTCTTACAGTGGTTCTGTTCTTACCTTAGCGGGCGTGTCCAGTTGGTATGCATTGAGGATAGGTGCTCTGACCCATGGCCACTCCTTTATGGAGTTCCCCAGGGTTCAGTTCTTGCCCCTGTCCTCTAACATCTATATGGAGCCGCTGGGTCAGGTCATTTCCCAGTTTGGGGTGAGATTTCATCAATACGCTGATGATACTCAGCTTTATATTGCCATCCCAGACCACTCTGGGGATGCTGTTTCTGTGCTTACTCGGTGCTTGGAAGCTTTTAAGATCTGGATGAATCAAAATAAGCTCAGACTGAATTCCACTAAGAATGAACTACTTTTACTCAGCCCTCGTACCGGCCAACAGCTGGATGTGAACCTTGTTCTAGATGGGGTGGTGCTGCCCCCAAAGGAGCTTGTTCGTGAGTTCGTGATTTGGAGGTCCTTTTGGACTCACACCTCCTGCTTGAACAACAGGTGGAGGCTGCAGCCAGAAGTGCTTTTGCCCAGCTTCATCTGAATTGCCAATTACATCCTTACCTTGATTGGCAGGCATTAATGACAGGGACCCATGCCCTTGTTATCTCCCACTTAGATTATTGTAACACTCTCTATCTAGGGTTACCTTTGAGGACAATCGGAAAGCTACAATGGGTCCAGAATGCAGCGGCTCGCCTACTCATGGGTGCCAGAAAATATGACAGGGTAACACCTCTCCTGCAGTCATTGCACTGGTTGCCTATTCGCTTCCGAGCTCAATTTAAGGTCCTGGTTTTGACCTTCAAAGCCTTGCAGGGTTTGGCGCCTGTCTACCTACAGACCTGCCTCTCCTATCCAGTTACATCCCGTCCGGTCAGATTTTCTCAAATGGCCCTTTTGTTGGTCCCTGATTTCCGAGAGTTTCAGGGCGCCAGGACCTGTGAAAGGGCCTTTTCAGTTGCTGCCCCACTTCTCTGGAACTCCCTTCCCCTTCAGATTCATTTAGCTCCTTCCTTATTGATCTTTAAATCTCTATTGAAGACTTTTCTTTTTCACCAGGCTTTTACTTTGTAGTTTACCTATTTGGTTTTTTTCCTTTTTATTAGTTACTTTAGTTTTTAATTTAGAATGTAAATTTAATGCTGTCTGCTCTGTATGTTTTTGTACACCGCCCAGAATCTGCGGAGTGGGCGGTATATTAGATGTTTCAAATAAATAAATAAATAAATAAATAAATAAATGAGCAAGCTGATGACACCTGGATCTATTTCTCCATGTCATCATCATCAGGAAATGGCATAACTTCCATAAATGTCTGCCCTGAAGTGGTAATGGGCTGGATGAGGGATAGCAAACTGAAGTTCAATGCAAATAAGACAGAGGTACTGACTGTGGGGGTTGGGACTTGAGAGATGGGATTATGTGCCTTTTATCAGCTTCGGCTGATACGCCAGCTGTGTCCATTTCTTGAGAAAAATGACCTCAGAACAGTAGTACATCTGCTGGTCAGCTCCAGACTTGACTACTGCAATGTGCTCTATGTGAGGCTGCCTTTGTACATAGTCCAGAAACTGCAGTTAGTCCAGAATGTGGCGGCCAGATTGGTCTCTGGGTCATCTCGGAGAGACCATATCACTCCTATCTTAAAACATCTACACTGGCTGCTGGTAAGTTTCCGGTTTGGTTATAACCTATAAAGCCCCCTAAACAGCTTGGGCCCTGGGTATTTAAGAGAATATCTTCTTTGCTATGAACCACACCGCCCATTGAGATCATCTGGAGAGGTTTGTCTGCAGTTGCCACCGGTTCGTCTGGTGGCTGCTCTGGGACAGGCCTTCTCCATTGCTGTCCCGAGGCTTTGGAACACACTTCCTGCTGAAATAAGAGCCTCCTCATCTCTTACAACTTTTAAAAGGGCAGTCAAGATGCATTTGTTCACTCAGGCTTTTAATTAGATACTGTTTTAATTGTTTTAATTGTGTTTTAATGGTTTTAACTTTTTGATTTTAATTGTTGAAGTGTTTCAATCTTTTATTGGCTGTTTTTATTGTTTTGTAAACTGCCCAGAGAACTTGCGTTTTGGGCGGTACAGGAATGTATCAAATAAATAAATAAAATTATACTCCCCCTGAAAGATCAAGTACATAGCTTGGGAATGCTGAATCAAAAACTATCTCTGGTTTCTGAGGTTAAGGCAGTGGCCAGGAGCACCTTTTATCAGCTTCAGCTGGCGCATTAACTACGCCCATTTCTGGAGGTAAATGTCCTTACAACAGTGGTGGATATGATGGTAATCTCCAGATGTGACTACTGTAATGCACTTTACATAGGGCTACCTTTTTACATAGTCTGGAAACTACAGTTGGTATATAATGTTGCAGCCAGACTGGTTGGTCTGGGACAACCCAAAAGGACCAATGTTCCCTCTAACAGGAATTCCCAGATGTTGTTGACTACACTCCCAGAATCCCCAGCTGCAATGGCTTTTGCTTTGGGATTTTGGGAGTTGTAGTCAACTATGTCTGGGAATCCCTGTTAGAAGGAACATTGAAAGGGACCATATAACACCAGTTTTAAGAGAACTGCACTGGTTACTCTATGTTTTTGAGTGAAATACAGAGTGCTGGTTATTGCCTATTAAGGCCTCAATGGCTTAGGTCCAGGGTACTTAAGAACACACCTTCTCTGTCATGAACCCTGTCACCTATTAAGGTCACCTGGAGAGGTCTGGTTACGGTTGTCACTGGCTTGTTTGGTGGCAACCTGGGACCGGCCTTTTCTATGGCTGCCCCTGGGCTTTGGAATATGCTTCCTGTTGAAATAAGAGCTCTCCTTCTCTGCTTGCTTTTAGTGAGACCCTCAAGACGCACCTGTTTTCTCAGGTTATTAAATGAAATTAATTTAAAACTGTTTAATTTTTTACCTCATGTGATTGTTTTAACTTTTTATTATGTTAAATTGTTTTAACTGTTTTTACTCTGTTTTATATTTGTTGTGTTTTAAATTGTGTACACCGCCTAGAGATACACATATCAGGTCGCATATAAATATGAAGAATGAAAAAATAAACATCAATGGGAAAAGGCGCAACCCCCCGAAAGGCCTGCCTGGAGGCAGTGGTAGGCTGGATGAAGGATGACAAAATGAGACTGAATAAAATAAGATGGAAGTTCTTATTGTGTCGGGTTGGAACTCAGGAGACAGTTTTGATCTGTCAATTCTGGATGGGGTCACAAATCAGTTGTCCATCAACCATTTGAACATTCTTGAAGGTACACTTCTGCAAGAAAATACAATGGAGCACATGACTGGGTGGTATCTCCTATCTTACATCTGAAGCACACATATGTCTAAAAGTAAAGGCTATTTATAGATTTTTCCTTTTAGTGTCTCCTAGCAGGAGCTTCAAAAGTGGGAAAGTTGGGAATACATGGATGGGACAGTTCCTGTTCAAATGGGCATTCAAACAAAATGGCTCTAGTGTGTCAAATCTAATTAACTTTCCTGGAACTTGTATCAATGGCATTTTGGAGTATGGTTGCTTGGGTTCTCTGGAACGGTCTTTTGTCGTAAGGCCTACTTGTTTTTTCCATCTAGCATTTGGCTTCATTAATAATTCCAGAATTCAAGATGAGTGCTTTCTCTCTGGGCTGCTAATCCCAATTTAGCTTACATGATTTTGCCTTGTGGTCCAAACTGAGTCACTTTCCTCCTGGCACCAAATGCACATCTATCCAAACATATTTATGCAGGGTCAAAAGTCAACATTTCAATTGCTGGAAATGTTGGAGGGTAAGAGGGGACTGTCTGTCAACAATAAATCATCTGGAGAAACACAAGAACGTATCTGAATAGTTTGGACTTAGCGTTGGGTAGTACAGTGGCAAGCACATAGTCGGAATTTGGGATATAATTTTGATCTGCCAGTTCTGGATGAGGTCACACTTCCCCAAAAGGATCTCACATGAAACCAGTGGGTGTGATAATCGGGAGATTTGGAGTAGGGTGTTATCAATATGCTAGTGACACCCAGATCTATTTCTCCATGACAACATCATCAGGAAATGGCATAAACCCCCTAAATGCCTGCCTACAGGTAGTAACGGACTGGAAGAGGGATAATAAATTGAAACTGAATCCAAACAAGACAGAGGTACTCATGGCAAGGGGTCATACTTGGAGTGACGTGATAGATCTTCCATTTCTGAATGGGGTTTCACTCCCCCTAAAGGAACAGGTAAGTAGCTTGAGAGTGCTTCTAGACCCAGGCCTCACTCTGGATTTTCAGGCTGAGGCTATGAAATACTGGTAATTACTTTTAAAGCCTTAATCAGCTTAGGACCGGGTTACCTGGGGAGCGCCGCCTTCTGCATGATCCCTACTGCTCATTAAAGTCATTGAGAGTGGTCCACCTCCAAATACCACCAGGTGCTCTGACGGCAACTCAGGAGCGGGCTTTCTCTGTGGTCGCTCCTGGGCTATGGAATGCGCTCCCTATAGATAACTGAGGCTTAATATCTCCATCAGCATTTAAAAGAGCCCTTAAGACAATTTTTTTTAGCCTGGCTTTTAGTAATCTTTGAATGTTTTTTTTAAAAAATAATGTTGTTTTAATAGTCTGTTTTATTGTGTTTTTATTGTATTTACTGTTGTGAACTGCCTAGAACCTCGGAGTCAGGTGGTATATAAATTTTAAAAAAAATATGGAACTCATCATTGTTTTAAATTTTTAATGTTGTAACTTTATTTCTGATCTGTGTTTTTTTATTGTAACCGGCCCAGAGATGCAAGTTTTGGGCAGTGTACAAAGATGATTGATTGATTGGTTGGTTGGTTGGTTCCGAAAGGCAGTTTAGGAGAGAAGGAGGCAAAGCATGTCAAGGGGGTCTGAGTGGCAACTCATAGACAGCAATATCACAGGTAGCGGGCAGAGGGAGGTATGGCGGTGGGAGTTGGGCAGGCCATTACAGGGGGAAACAGTCCAGGCAATTGAGGCCTGTTCCTTTTTCCAGCTCTTCTCCCAACCCTCTGACCCCAGGGAGCTCTGAGAACACTCCCTCGAGGATTAGGGTGCTGATGCTGAATGCCAGGTCAGTTAATGCAAAAACTTCTCTCATCCACGATTTGATTGTGCATGAGCGTGCTGACCTGGTTTGTGTGACGGAGACCTGGTTGGATGAGCTGGGTGGGGTTGGTCTTTCTCAGCTCTGTCCTCCAGGTTTCCAGATCATGCAACAGCCTCACCTCGAGGGTCGGGGAGGGGGCGTTGCAGTAATCTATCGAGAGATCCTCCCCATTTCCAGATGCCCAGTCATGCAATCTCAGAATTTTGAGTGTTTGTCCTTGAGGGTGGGCCTCTGAGATAGGCTGGAGATTCTTCTGGTGTACTGACCACCCCGCTGCACTTCAGTCTCCCTATCTGAGCTGGCCGGAGTGGTCTCGGAGGTCGCCTTGGGTTCCCCCAACTTATTGGTTTTGGGGATTTCAATGTCCACACTGAGGCCCCCCTAGTGGGTGCGGCTCAGGACTTCATGGCCTCCATAGCAACCATAGGCCAGTCTCAGTTGGTATCGGGCCCTACCCATGTGGCAGGACATACTCTGGATCTGGTTTTTGCCAACCGGGAAATAAATGATCTGGAGGTGGAAGAATTTGAGACAACTCCCTTGTCATGGACAGATCATCATTTGGTGGAGTTTAGTTTGACTGCTCCATCTGCCCTCTGCAGGGGTGGTGGTCCCTTTAGGATTAGGATGGTCAGATTAGGATGGTCCGCCCCCGGAGGCTTATGGATCCTCTTGGATTCCAGATGGCCCTTGGGGAGTTTCCAGTATCCAGAGCTGGTGACCCTGTCGAGGCCCTGGTTGATCTCTGGAATGGAGAGACGGCCCGGGCTGTTGACACGGTTGCTCCTAAATGCCCTCTCCGGCTTGGTGGAGCCTGATCTGCTCCGAATAAGAATCAGCTTTTATTTCGATCAATGACCAGAACAAAAAACAAGCAAAAACGAAAGAAAGAGTAAGACATCAAAAAATGGTAATACGCAACTTGCACGCAATGTAACAAAACTTGGCCACAGAGTTAGTACTCATACTATCAAATTTAGACAGTAATAAATCAAGATAAAAGTCATCTGAGCGGCCAGGAAAAGGCTTCAACAAGGGTGAAATAAAATCTGCTCCTTGGTTTTCCTCAGAGCTTAGGGCGATGAAGCAACTCGAATGATGCCTGGTACGACGCTGGAGGAAGAGTCGTGACGAATCCAACCAAACACGGGCTAGAGCCCATTTTAGCTGTTTCATGTGGTAAAAACACTGCTCCACACATCCCCCCAAGTAATGAGGGAGGAATCATCTACAGCCCATTGTGATCAGTTTGCCTGCCACTTTGCAGATAAAGGCATCCGTGCCAATTTGGACTCCAGAGTTTTGGCAGTTCCGGCAGACGTGCCTCTGGTACCATCTGGTCCCGTTGTGTTGGACTCTTTTCAGTTAGTGCGGCCTGAGGATGTGGACAAGATCTTGGGCATTGTGCGGGCAACATTGTGTGCTCTTGACCCTTGCCCTTCATGGCTGATAAAAGTAGCCAGGGAGGGTACAGGTAGATGGTTGGAGGTGACTATTAATGCTTCATTAAGGGAGGGCAGGATGCCACCATGTCTCAAGGAGGCAGTGGTAAGACCATTATTTATAAAGCTCTCCCTTGATCCCTCCAACCTGGACAACTATAGACTGGTCTCTAACCTGCCCTTTTTGGGCAGGGTGATAGAGCGCATGGTGGCATCCCAGCTGCAGAGGGTCTTGGATGATATGGATTATCTGGACCCTTTTCAATCTGGTTTCTGTCCCGGGTATGGGACTGAGACTTCCTTGGTCGCTCTAGTGGATGATCTACGCCGGGAACTGGACGGGGGAATGCGTCCCTGTTGGTTCTGCTGGACCTCTCGACGGCATTCAATACCATTGACCATGGTATCCTTCTGGGCCGCCTCTCAAGAATGGGAATCGGAGGTACTGCGTTGCAGTGGTTCCGGTCCTTTCTTCAGGGGAGGGTCCAGAAGGTGGTGCTGGGGGACTACTGCTCGGCTCCATGGCCACTGGCCTGTGGGGTCCTGCTGAGTTCGGTCTAGTCCCCCATGCTGTTTAACATCTACATGAAACCGCTGGAAGAGGTCCTCCAGGGACTTGGACTGAGTTGTCAGCAATATGCGGATGACACTCAGCTCTATCTCTCCTTGTCATCTGATCCTAGGGAGGCGGTGGATGTCCTGAATCGGGGGCTGGAGGCCGTGATGGGTTGGATGTGGGCTAACAAACTGAAATTGAATCCGGATAAGACGGAGGTACTGTTGGTCAGTAGGAGAGCCAATCGGGATGAGGAGATTTTACCGGTTCTGGATGGGGTTGCACTCCCCTTGAAGGAGCAAGTATGCAGCTTGGGGGTACTACTGGACCCGGCTCTGCTTTGGAAGCTCAGATGGAGACGGTGGCCAGGGGTGCCTTTGCACGGCTTCAGCCAGTGCACCAGTTGCATCCCTTTTTCGAGAAGGCAGATCTGGCCACAGTTACCCATGCCTTAGTCACGTCACGGCTGGATTACTGTAACGCGTTCTATGTGGGGCTGCCCTTAAACAATATCCGGAAACTGCAGCTAGTGCAAAACGTGGTAGATAGGTTTTTATCCGGAGCTGCCCGATGGGAGCACATCACACCCATTCTGAAAGAGTTGCACTGGCTGCCAGTTCATTTCCAGGTCTAATTCAAGGTGCTAGTTTTGACCTTTAAAGCCCTAAATGGTTTGGGCCCCGGGTATCTGAGGGACCACCTGCTCCCAAGAGTTGCTGCCTGCTCAACAAGGTCATCTGAGGGGGCTCTGCTCCGAGGGCCGACAATGAGGGAGGTTCAGCTCTCATGCACTCGGTACAGGGCCTTCTCTGTTGCTGCTCCTAGACTCTGGAATGCTCTCCCAGTGGCCATTCACTCCTCAGACTCCATCACAGTTTTTAGAAAGCTTGTTAAATCTTGGCTTTTTATCCAGGCTTTTACATGATTGTTTTTATTGCTGCTTTTATGTGTTTTTACCTGTGTATAGTTTTTTATGCTTGTATTTTATAGGTTTTTAATTTGGTTTGTTTTAATATTTTAGCTTAATATTTTTATTGTCATTTTATTGTTTGTTTTTTTAACTTTTGTAAACTGCCTTGAGGTTGTTTTTAATGAAAGGCGGTATATAAATGCAACAATCAATCAATCAATCAATCAATCAAGACATGAGTTGCTGAGAAACAAGGAGCAAACCTAAAGCTATAGGGCCACCAGGTCCCTGATGTTTCCGCAGTTCACATGGCCTGATTAGTTTGATGTACAGGTGAATCATAGTTCCATGTATCTGTGGTCCCAAAACAGGCACTCGACCGATTGTGTCAGGGTGGCTGGAAATTACCTCCAAGGTCATTTCTGGCCACCATTTTGAGAGCAGGAGCAATTTTGTGGCTCCTTTTAACAACAAAAAACATTTTCTCCCATGATTTTCCATGGAAAACAGACCAATTTGGAACTTGGGGAGGCATTCCTGGAAGGCTGGAGACCTGCGGAACACAGTAGGGCACTTTATTTATCTATTTTTCCCCTTCCCCCCTTTTCTGCCCTTTTTCTCAGCCTCCAGGAACCTAACTTCCCCATTCCCATTGCCACATTGGCCCGCTACCCGCAATTCCAATATCCTAGTTTCCCCTGCAGATGATGGGGTTCACCTGTTCTGTAGAATCCCCTCTGGCCCTCGTCTCGGTGGTACTGCAGTACAGCATGGGAAAGGCTAATGGTGCACTCAGATGTGATAATAGTGTGTGGGAAATCCTGATATAGTCCATGCCTCTCCACCATACCCCTTACACCAACTGCTTTCACATTTAGCAGTGGTCTGCAGCTGACATGCTGTCCTCAAGATCCAAGTGTGCTTCTGAAGTTTGAGAATAGTGGGCTTCTATGTATTAGGCTTACAGCTTTTGAATGTTTCTGTTTACTATTTAATTTCAATTGAATACTTCAAGAAAGTTTTCTTTTGTAAAGACAATCAAATACTTCAAGAAAGTTTTCTTTGATAAGTGCAGTGTCTTAAGAACATAAGTAGGCTCCTGTACCTCTCTTCAGTATTTTCTGTGAAATAATTTTGCTTTTGGCAGTAGTATGTATCACATGCAAGAAAACTATTCTTACAGCATAAGCAAATATAAATTTGTGGTGGTAGGGTTCTTTGAGAATAAATCTTCAAAAAAATAAAACAAAGCTGAAAATATAGCTGTTCAGCTCTTTTGCAGCATAACTCCTTTTGCATCTTAACATCAAACACAGCTGAATTGATCACTAATAGTATTTATTTTAATGAGCCAAACTTAAAAACAACATTATAATTTTATAATTGAGTTGAGTGGAGTGACTTGCCTGGTTTGAAAGTGAAGCTGTATTCTGTGATCAAAGGCAGTGGTTCCCAACCTGAGTTTGTACAGATGTTGCATAACTACAACTCCCAGCATCCCCTGTTACAATTTGTTATGGTTGGGGATGCTGGGAGTTGTAGTTCTATATATCCAAATGCTTGAAACCAAGGAGTGTGCATTAAACCATTAAAAAATTCTTATATAAGCATGAGAATAAATGACTCTAGTAGAGAATGCTTTCCTACACATGAAGGATATTCCCATTCATAATAAACATACATATTTCCAGAGGGAATCATACAAATACAATACATCATTAGTCTGTGCATCATGTCAGCCAATATTCACAATGGAGAAAAGTAAGAAGTAGAATCCCCCAGGGGTTTTTACTGGGACCAGTGCTTTTTAACTTGTTCACAAATGATCTAGAAATCGGGGTAAGCAGCAAGGTGGCCAAATTTGTGGAGCCAGTCAGCTATTCAGGATGGTACATGCAAAATCAATTCAGAGAGCCCCAAAAGGATCTCTCCAAATGGAATGAACAGGTTACAAATTGGCAAATATGATTCCGTGTAAATAAATGTAAAGGGATGTACAATGAACAAAAAATTCAGCTTCAGATATACACTGATTGGCCCGATCTGTCAGTGTCTAACCAGGGAAGGGATCTTGGAGTCATGGTGGATAGCTCAATTAAAATGTCAATTCAGTGTGCAGTGGTAGCTGTAAAAAATGCAAATTCCATGCTAGGGATGATTAGGAAAGAGATTGAAAACAAAATTGCTAATATTAGGTTATATTTATGTGATTTTTTGGCCAGAATTTATTGCATAAATGATCAATGGGATATGCAAAAGCCAGATTTTTGATCGGATAGTGAAGCTATTCTCACAAGCAGCGAAAACTGGGCTAGGGAAGCCCAGCCCAGTTTCTGCTGCATGTGAGAACCATGGAGAGCCACATGGCTCCCGACGGTGGGGAATCCTCTTAAGTAGCGTGCCACTTAACCCAGGTTTTGGGCATGAGCACGCCCCAAAACCAGGCTAAGTGATCGTGTATCTGCCATGGCCTCTTATTTATTTATTTATTTATTTAGCACATTTTTATACCGCCCTAACCCAAGGTCTCAGGGCGGTTGCAGCCGTGTCAAGCACACTCGGGGGGGAGGGGCTTCCAGTGATGCACCGCACACTCACATGATGCATTATTGGGGCTCTGGGGGACGACATGGTAGTGCTTCCCTGCATTCAACCCCCGGAGCGCTCGAGCAAGGCAGCGCTGCAAGGAAGCAGCAGCTCATCTGGGCGGGTGATCCGCCTACCCAAAGACCAATATGGGATCGTCTGCAGGGAAGGTAAGGTTAGCCTTCCTTCCATGCAGTTAGCCCCAAAGCTCTTCTCACTGATCGTGAGAAGAGCTTCAATGTGTGTGTGGTATGGAATGCCAAATATATGTGAGTCATGTAATTAGATAAGTTGTTTTAGAAAGTCAGGCTTCTGTCACCAAGCCGACCAGTTAACTTGACATGATTACCGTCCCAAAATATCGCAAAGCATTCTCATTAGCCCGCCTCAGTGCATTACACAGTGTGGGCTTGAAGGGAAATTAAAGAAGATCCTGTATGCTGAATATCAGTGTCCATGCAAATCAGGTAGTACTGAAACAAAGGCTCATGTATTGCTATATTGTATTTTTACAAAGATATTAGAGATCATTATTTCCTGCCATTTTGAAAAGACTTTCCAGAATGGTCAGATAACCTTTATGTAAATTTCCTTTTAGCAGATTTGAATGATATATCTTTAAATGTCACCAAGTTCTGCTTAATAGCAAGTAAAGTCCGACAGAAGACATGTGTTTTACCAGAATAGATATAGATTGAAATGGGAGTGGGTTTTGATCTGCTGCAGATATAATTTTGTTTGCAATGCTTGTTGATTAGTATGTAAGTATTGATTAATATTTGCCTTGTTATACTTCTGATTGGTCATCAAAATAAAGATTATTTAATTATTGATTGATTCATATTCCTAAGATTTTAATGCTATTATAAAAATCTGTGGTGTGGTCACATGTAGTGCATCCACATTGCATATCTGTATCTCAAAAAGGATATTGTAAAACTAGAAACGGTGCAGAAGAGGGGACCCAAAATGATCAGGGAGCTAAAGCTCCTTCCTTAGAAGAAAAGGCAACAGTATTTGGGGCTTTTTATAGTTTAGAAAAAAATGATTAAGGGAAGACATCATACAGATTGATAAAATTATGTATGGTTTGAAAAGGATGGATAGAAATAGGGGTTTTCTCCCTGCCCCCCACAACACTAGAACCATGGCTCAACACATGAAATTGATTGACAGGAAACATAGGGCAATACTTCACACAGCGCATAATTAGTCTTTGGAATTGGTTCCCACATGGTTTGGTGATGGGCACCATCTTGGATGGTTTTTAAAGTGGTTAAAATTAATGGAGGACAGTTCTGTTAATGGCTGCTAGTCTATTAAGGGCTGCTAGTCTTGATGGCTTTAGGCTCCAAGGCAAGATGCCTCTGAATATTAGTTGCAGGGGAGCAAGAGCAGGAGAGGGGGCATGCCTTCATCTCCTGGTTGTGGGCTTTCCAGGGGCTTCTGGTGGGACACCTTGGGAAACAGGATGCTGGAGTAGAAAGGTCTTGATTCTGGAGGTTCTGGATGAACCTGATCCAGAAAGGGTCATCTTATGTTTTTAAGTGAGGAGTGTGTAATAGTGCTGTGTAATTGTAGCAATAATGTGGACACAGAGGCTTTTTGAAGCAGCCTCTATGCCATTTAAAAATGTGCGCTAGGCCTTGGTACGCTGCCGTATTTTAACTTATATCTCATTCAACTTAATAGGATTGCTTTGGAGCCATGCAGATTGTGGATTAGACCCACATTTACTTTTAATACCTCTGTGGGTTTTTTCAAGATTATTCATAGATGTGAGATGTACATTCTTTTAAAAAGTGCAGGCATAAACTGAAAGCTGCATTACTGAGTATTATTGAATGCCTTGGTGTGGTGACTCGTTGGGCAATGATTGTAATAATAATGATTTATTTAGCATTTATATTGAAGCATTTCCTGAAGGCGGAGATTAGTTTGAACCCCATTGTGCAAGACATTGTTTGAAGTATAATAAATGACAGTCCTTGTCCCAGTCAGTCAACACAGCAGTACTAATACGATTATTATTTATTTATACCTAGGTGCTATATAGCTCTTTCTACAGATCAATAACACATGCTGCACAATTACCTTTTGTTTGCTGCCCAATCTTGTGCATATTTATTGTGCGGTCTTGTCCCTGTGAATATAAGCTACTGTGTCAGTTGCATTGCTACTGCATTTTGTTTAAGACCTGCAAAATGTTGAATGCAGCACAAGGGCATTGGCCTTTGTACAGTCTTGCTTCTCCCACCCCCCATACCTAACCTGTGGGCAAGATGGTTACATTAAACTGAAAGAGTGTGTTTATGTTTGTGCTAAATTGCATAAAGAAGTCAAATAAATAAATAAATAAATAAATAAATAGTATATAACATGGCAAAGTTACAACATTTCTCAAATCACCTCCTTATATTGATTTTGGTTTTATAAAATTATCCCCCCAAAGTCCATGATTCTCATTCTTGGGCTTCTCCTGCCTCTGTATATCTTCCCACTATAGGACTTACAGACAGCTGTTTGCTCTTCGTTGTCCCTGGGCAGTGTGTAGCAATTTGAGGGTGGCACTAGGACAAGATTTGGGGCACCCCCACATCTGCCGTCACCATGCAGCACTTTCCCGTTGCTTTCCCACTGCTCACAGACTGCCTGGCTGCCAATCCTGCCTCCATTTACAGCATTGCATTATGTCATGGTTTACTGATGTCACTGTGCTGGCATGACACTGTGCCAGCACTATGACACTATTAGACCATGTCACGGCTGGCAAAAGGAGGCAGATTGGTGGTGACAGGTGGCTGATAGGGACCTTGAAGGTAGGCAAGCCCTGTGCCTGGCAGTAGTGAAACTGTGTGGTGGGGCGGCTTGGTGACATTGGGTGCACATGGATCAGGCACCTTAAGAGGCAGAAGCGGGGGTTGTCAGCAACCCCTAGAGACCACCAGCCCAGGGACATTTCTTCCCTGGCTCACACAATTATACACATATATCTGTTCCTGGGATTGAATGAATAGAGAATTTTGCAAGTTGCTGGCACTTTCAAATTATGAGACATGGGAGAGAGTTTATCATTTGGCAACTTATTATTTGGTACAGGTCATTTTAGCGGATTGCATCAATTGAATCTGGGAGATTTATAGGAACCTGACAGTTTGAGGACTAAAATGAGAATTTGTGATTATTTAAAATAAAACATGATCTTCTGTAGTATGTATGCATATTCATGGGTTTTTGTTGATGGCTAAGTGTATTTCTTGTTTGTTTGTAAAATTTGAGATGCGAGCACTGAAATGTGAGGTCAAAATGAATCAAAATTAGTTTTATAAATAACCTGTTATTTCCGTTGTAGCCTGTGAGTCTCATGAGTTCATATATATGCTCTAGAAAGCTAAATAGAAAACCGTGTAAGTCATTTGGCTAAGTTTTGAGCAGTCTCCTGCTGAAACCAAGGACCCACTGGGACTGCTGCATAACTTCAAATGCAGACCTGATGGGATAGTAATGGGGCTGCTGTGGACTGGAATCCCTTCTAACTGGGCAAAGAGGCACCTTTTAAATGTGGTGATTCTCTTTATTTAGCAGAGAGAGATTGAGAGATTAACTGGCCCTATCCACCCCCAGCAGTGCCTCCAGTGACTGTTGCTTCCATTTTATTGAAACATAAAGCAAAAAAAGAAAAAAGAAAAACAGTGTCATGATATTTCTTTAAGCAAGTACTAGAAAGAAAACATTCTGAATATATTAACAGTTCTAAGAAAATCCGGCAGCTGCGATCAACATTTTATTACATCTGATCAACACTTGGTTGCATAAAGCTGGGTACATAAAACTTCACAAATCAAATCCGGACAATGGGAACAAATGATGTCCTTGTCGGATATTAAAGTTTATAAAGGGATCCCAAGTTGACATAAATGACTTAGTTGAGACTTCATTCATATAAACTGAAACTTTAGAAATTGAGGCATAATCCCATAATTTCAAAAACAAATCATTTATAGAGGGGACTCCGGAAACACGCCAATTATGTGCATATAAAATCACATGTATAAAGACAGCTCATTACATTTAGAAGGAATAGAAGGTTTTGTCATACTTAAAAGAAAGATTTCTGGTAAAAAAGAAAATGTAATCTCTAAAATTTGTTCCATTTTCTCATGAATTTGCAATTGAATTTACAATTGAGTTTACAATATGAATTTACAATTGAGCCTTATTACAGGTCCACCACATATGGAAAAATAACTCGGATTGGTAAGACAACTATGGGCCTATCCCAAGTGGTCTTGGGAACAATGCATATTGCTGCTCACACACTTGATCTGGTCTTTCACTCTGAACAGGGTAGTATTCTGTCAGTGGGGACTCCTGTGATTTGCCTATTGTCATTGACAGACCACCGTCTGGTTAAGGTTGGACTCACAACCATATCCCACCTCCGCAGGGGCAAGGGGCCCATTAGGATGGTCCACCTGAGAAGGTTATTGGATCCAATAGGATTCCAAGAAGCCTTGGAGGGATTCAGTGTTGGCTCTGCCGGTGACCCTGTTGACACTTTGGTGGAGAATTTGAACAATCGGCTCACCAAGGCAGTGGACATGATCACTCCTAAGCATCCTCTCTGACCCGCTTCAAAACTGGCCCCTTGGTATATGGAAGAACTGTGGGGGCTGAAGCAGCGAGGCCTAGAGCGCAAGTGGAGAAAGAGACAACAGGAATCTGACAAATTATTACATAGAGCACATTTGAAGACCTATGCTCAGGTGATTTGTGTGGCAAAGAAACAATCCCTTTCCACCCGTATCGTGTCCTCAAGTTCACGTCTGGCAAAGTTGTTCAGGGTAGTGAAGAGGCTAGTGTGTGCCCCTTCCTCCTTGAATCAGCACTTGGAACTAACAATTACTCACTGACATATTTTATTTTATTATCTATCTATCTATCTATCTATCTATCTGATTTACATACCGCCCTTCCAAAAATGGCTCAGGGCAGTTTACGTAAGAATAAAAACAATTAAAATCAATTAACAATTAAAATCAAAACTAAATAAATTAAACAATTAAAATCATTTCAATGTGGGGCTGCCTTTGTACATAGTCCAGAAACTTCAGTTGGTCCAGAATGCGGCAGCCATATTGGTCTCTGGGACATCTAGGAGAGACCATATTACTACTGTGTTAAAGAACTACACTGGCTGCCGGTAAATTTCCGGGCAAAATACAAGCTGGATTGCTGCAATGCGCTTTATGTGGGGTTGCCTTTGTATGTAGGCTGGAAACTGCAGTTGGTACAGAATGTGGTGGTCAGATTGGCAGCCAGATTGGTCTCTGGGTCATCTGGGAGAGACCATATTGCTCCTGTGTTGAAAGAGCTACAATGGCTGCCGATAAGTTTCCAGGCAAAGTACAAGGTGCTGGTTATTACCTATAAAGCCCTAAACAGCTTAGGCCCCAGGTATTTAAGAGAATGTTGTCTTCATCATTATTTACTTACTAACTTATTTATTGAATTTTTATACTGCCCTACCCAATTCGGCTCAGGGTGGTTCACAAACAAAACAAAAACACTTAAAATCAATCACCAATAAAACCAAAATATTTAAAAAAAAACCATAAAACAGTCAGTTAAAAACACTTTAAAAACCCTAAAAACAAAACAAAACCCTCAGTACATTAAAAAAAACCCCTACAACAATTTAAAAACCCTGGAAGGCCAGGCCAAACAGATAAGTCTTAAGGGCTCTCCTGAAGGTCAATAAAGAGTTCACATTACGAATTTCTGCAGGGAGTGCATTCTACAGCCCAGGAGCGGCTACAGAGAAGGCCCGCCTCTGAATCGCCCCCAGACATACCAGTGGTAACTGGAGACGGACCCCCTCAGATGACCTTAATGTGCTATGGGGATCATACAGAAGAAGGCACTCTCTGAGGTAACCTGGACCTAAGCAATTTAGGGCTTTAAAGGTAATAAACAGCACTTTGTATTTTGCCTGGAAACATATCGGCAGCCAGTGCAATAGGGATGTACACGGTCCAGAGCAGTCCGGACCGGCACCGAAGGGGGGGCCTTCCTTTTAGGGCGGGGAGGGCTTGCTTACCCCTCCCGCCTCTTTGCCCCCGCCAGAGGCTGTATTTAACAGAGTAACAGGGGTGCTGGAAACCAGCCGCCCCCGCTGCCCCCCCGCCCCGAGCGGATTAGAGGAACTACCACTGCCGCCGCTGTCGCCCACCCGCCCGCCAGCCCTCCCTCCCAGCTGCCCCCCCGCCCGCCCGCCCGAGTCCTCACCCGATGGCTGCTTTAACCAAAAAGAGGAGCTCACGAACAGAGCTCCTCTCACTTTGAAATCCTACAGGCGAGTGAAGGAGGCAGGCTTTGCGCGCGTGCATGCGCGCACCGCAAAGCACACCGATCGCCGGAGGCTCGGTCTACCCGCCGGGAAAAGGCCGGGTAGACCGGGTCTCTGGCGATCGGAGGCCCGGTCTACCCGCCGGGAAAAGGCCAGGTAGACCGGGCCTCCGGTGATCGGAGGCCCGGTCTACCCGGCCTTTTCCCAGCGGGTCGACCGGGCCTCCGGCGATCGGTGTGCTTTGTGGTGCACGCATGCGCATGCGCAAAGCCTGCCTCCTTCACTCGCCTGCAGGATTTCAAAGCGAGGGGAGCTCTGTTCGTGAGCTCCTCTCTTTGGTTAAAGCAGCCATCGGGTGAGGACTCGGGCGGGCGGGCGGGGGGGCAGCTGGGAGGGGGGGCTGGCAGGCTGGCGACAGCGGCGGCAGTGCTAGTTCCTCTAATCCGCTCGGGGTGGGGGGGGCGGCTGGTTTCCAGCGCCCCCATTACTCTGTTAAATACGGCCTCTGGTGGGGGCAAAGAGGCGGGAGGGGTAAGCAAGCCCTCCTGCCCTTAAAGAAATACCCCCCACCCGGACCCGAACCAGCCCGGTCCCGAACCGGTCCGGCAGTTCAGCCATTCTTTAGAATGGCCTCCGGACCGGTTCGGACACACCCCTACAGTGCAACTGTTTCAAAAACCGCCTAATATGGTCTCTTTGAGTTGCCCCTGAGACCAATCTGACTGCCGCATTTTGAGCCCCATCACCCGTTAAGATTGTCTGGAGAGGTTCATCTGTGGTTGCCACCAGCTCATCTGGCAGATACTCAGGGATGGGCCTTCTCCATTGTTGCCTCTGGGCTTTGGAATGTGCTCCCTGTTGAAATAAGAGCCTCCCCATCTCTGGCAACCTTTTAAAAGGCACCGAAGACATATTTATTCACCCAGGCTTTTAATTGGATTTATAGTTTTAATACTTTTAATGTTGGGTTTTAACTGATTTTAATGTTAAGGGTTTTAATGTCTAAATGATTTTAATTGTTTAATTGGTCTTAATGTTTAAATGATTTTAATTGTAAACCGCCCAGAGACACAGGTTTTGGGGTGGTATAGAAATATGTTTGATAGATAGAAAGATAATAACCTTTCCTCATAATGAATCCCTATAAGGATTCATCATATGCCTTCTATTCATTTTGTCTGTCATTGGACAGTGTCAAATGTCAGCTGTCATGTGCCAACAACACCCAGCTCCCACCCACAAGGCAGTGGGGTACTAGTCAGTTTATGTCCTAGGATTTTTTTCAAGTGTTTAAACTCTTTGGTGTCTAATAACCTTTCCTCAAAATGAATCCCTATGAAGATTCATTACACACCAAAGAGTCTAAACACCTCAAAAATTCCTAAAATATAAACTAAGTATCCCAGTGGCTTGCAGGTTGGGGAGTAGTTGGCACATGGGATGCCACTAATTCCCACCCCCATTAGCAAATCAGTGAGGTCAAAATGAACAGAAGAAATGAAGGAGTGTAATAAATATACCAAAGAATCTAAACACTTCAAAAATTCCTTTTAAAATATACTGAGTACCGCAGTGTGTGTGTGTGTGTGTGGGGTGTAGTAGACACATGGCAGTTAGCAGTTGGCACTGTCCAATGACAGTCAAAATGGACAGAAGAAATGAAGGTGTATAATGAATCATCATAGGGATTCATTATGAGGAAAGGTTATTAGACACCAAATAATCTAAACATTTCAATATTCCTAAAAAATAAATGGAGTACCCCACTGCCTTGCAGGTGTGTGTGTGTGGGGGGGGCAGGGTGTAGATGGCACATGGCAGTTGGCACTATCCAATGCCAGATAAAATGAACAGAAGAAGTGAAGGTGTGCAATGTGTCCTTATAGGGATTCATTATGAGGAAAACTTGTTATGTTGTAAACCACCCAGAGACGCAAGTTTTGGGCAGTATAGAAGTGTGTTAAATAAATAAAATAATAAATAAAAGTTATTATACACTAACGAATCCAAACACTTGAAAAATAGTGATCACACATTTTGTTACATAACTCCACTTCTACAGGGGCTACAGCTTAGCTTTGTTTTTAAATTAAAGCTGGAGGTCCATGTTAAGGTTTGGGATAGGGTGACTTTGAATTTCCATTATTTCCTATGGTGGAAATATACAAAATCAGTAAAAACTAAAGAAAATTATTAAAAATCAACCGAGTTCCCCACTGCCTTCAAATCTGGATGGTAGGTGGCACCCATGGGGACCTACCCACCATCTAAATTTGCCCCCAGGACTTTTAGAAGTGGGCCAAATGAATCCAAATCCAAATCAAATTAAATCCAACTCAAATTGAATCTGATCACATTCAAGTTTTAATTGAATCTGGTTGCTTCGACCACAAATCAAATTGCAAAAGATCAATTTGCGCACATCCCTAGTCTAGGGGTGTGCATTTTGGAATTTTCTTGTTTCAATTTGTATCCAAATAGAAACACCCCCATTTTGTTTTGTACCCAAATTTTCTGAATCCGAATCAGCACTGTTTTGTTTTGTAGCCAGATTTTCTGAATCTGAATCGATTTGGATTTTTAAAAAGGGTCCCAGGGCAAAAAGAGTGGGTGGTAGTGGTAGCGTCCAATGGGTGGAAGCTACCACCCAAATTTCAAAGGAATTAGGTAAAGGGCTGATTTTTTGTGAATTTTTTAAGTTTACACATCTTTAAGAATTTTCCCATAGGGAATAATGGGGATTCCAGCAAATGTATCGCTTCAAATCAAGGGGAAAGGGATGACCCAGAGTGGAGTGTGGTGGGTGGTAGTGCATAATGGGGGCAAGGAAACTTCCAAAATTATCTCAAAAGAATTAGGAACATAGGAAACTGCCATATACTGAGTCAGACCATTGGTCTATCTAGCTCAGTATTGTCTTCACAGACTGGCAGCAACTTCTCCAAGGTTGCAGGCAGGAATCTCTCTCAGCCCTATCTTGGAGAAGCCAGGGAGGGAACTTGAAACCTTCTGCTCTTCCCAGAGCAGCTTCATCCCCTGAGGGGAATATCTTGCAGTGCTCACACATCAAGTCTCCCATTCATATGCAACCAGGGCAGATCCTGCTTAGCTATGGAGACAAGTCATGCTCAGCCACAAGACCAGTTCTCCTCTCCATTGGGCAAGGGCTGATCTTTTGTGAATTGTTGAAGTTTACGTGTCTTTTAAGATTTCTCCCATAGGGAGTAATGGAGGTGTCAGCAGCCCCATAATTCCACTTGGGGGGCACTGGGGTTTCCCCGCACGAGGGGTTGTGAAGTGCACATAGGGTGCCAACCACCTCCATACCCACAAGCCCTTGGGGTACTGGGTTTTGTGTTTCTGAGGTGTTCATTGTAGATTCTCTGGTAACATATGAGATTTTCAGTGAAAAACAAGAATCCACTCTCTTATGCTACCAGAGAATCTACACTCAGAACACCACAGAAACAACAGAACACAGCACCCCATGGGTTAGCAACCCTTCCCCTGGCCAATGTGGGGTCAGTAAAGAGTGGGAAGAAGCAAAAGAGCCAATGGGGAACAAGGAGGGAATTATCAGCAGGTCAGCCCATGATTTATGTCACCGATCAGAAGGCAGGAAGGGTGGGAAATTCAAAGAGATGTCAAACACAAAATGGAGACTGACTCAGAGATCACTACAAAATGGAGGTCCGAAACAACAAAACGTTTTGTAGCCGAAAGAGGGACGTTTTGTTTTGTATACAAAACTTTTGGATCTGGAAAATGGGTGTTTTGTTTTGTCTACAAAACACCCAAAACAGGCTGTTTTGGATACAAAAACGTTTTGTATCCGAAACATTTTGCACATCCCTACCCTAGTCACTACTCCATTGGAGCTGCTTTGAAGTTATGCAGCAGCCTTGGTGGGTCCTTAGTATCAATGGGAGACTGTGCAGATTGCAGCCCACTATTCTTACCCACATGCAGATGCACAAAGTGACTATATTTAATAATTATGTCATAATACTTTGTATTATTGTAGCAGGCCAGACTATGATCCCAGGGAACCCTAAGGAAAAATGTAGTAGGATACGGAAGGAAACTGTGCAGAATTCAGAATCCTCCATAGTTACAGGACATGGCCATTCTCTCCCTGCTGCCTGCCCAGTAATGTACCAGGAAAAGGACATAAAGTCATGCTGATGCTTCCTTTTGTGGAGCATTGCATGTCATGACCAGGAAAGGCAAGGCAGCGATTTGAAATTCTGCCACTGCAGCTGTCCAGAAGATAGCTGATTTCCTCAGAAAAGCCAACTCTTCATTAAAAGGTAACCCACTCCACCCCCCACAATTATATTCAAAACAATGCTGATATACTGTATTATTATTTATCATATTGAATTATTTGCCAATATCAGACTCTTTTCCAATTGAAAAATGCTCGGAAAGTGCTTTTATCACCTTGGAAGTGATTATTTGGCCAGTGTGATCAAGTTTCTCCAAAGTTGACTCTGTAAACACATTGGGGGCATTTACATGACCAAGTGGGCAGGTCGAAAGGCTGCTCCAACTCACCTCCCCACCAGAGGACCAAAAGAAGCCTGCTGGGAACATGGACTGCGCTCTCAGATGATCTGCACCCCGCCACGACATCTCTCAGCCTCTGGAGATCCCACAATGCATTGTGCCACAAGTGCAGTGCATTGATGGGGTCCCTCATCAGATAGGCACTCTGGGCGCCTGTCTCTCTGTCTTCTCGGGTTCCGTGGAGCCCGTGGAGACACATGAGCCCGGCAGCCGGGTTAAGGCAGTGCTTGCACTCTAATTAACACACTGAATTGCTATTTGTAGCTCCCTGTGTCAAGTAAAAACTTGCTCAAACATGCCTTTATATCTATCTATCTATCTATCTATCTATCTATCTATCTATCTATCTATCTATCTATCTATCTACAGCCTGACAGAGATAGATATCAGGCAAGACATATAAAATAAAACAAACAAAACACTGCCACAGAATAAAAACGATTACAAACATTTCACAGAATGGAAAAATTAAAACAATTCCAAAGAGTAAAACAAAAAGTTTAAAATTAATTTTAATTATAAGTCTGAGAAAACAGTTGTGTCTTAAGGGTCTTTTAAAAAACAATAAGGGATGGAGTGAATCTTATTTTGACAGGGAGTGCATTCCAAAGCCCTGGGGCAGCCACAGAGAAGGCCTAGCCCCAAGCTGCTACCAGAAGATCTTGCAGCAACTGTAACTGGACCTCCCTAGATGATCTTAATAGGCTGCAGGTTACATGACAAAGGAGGTGCTCACTTAAGTACCCTGTACCCATTGTAGTTCCCTGGACCTAAGCCGTTAAGGGCTTTATAGGTAATAATCAGCACTTTGTATTTTGTCCAGAGACATAGCAGCCAGTGCAGTTCTTTAAAAATTGGTGTGACATGGTCCCTTCGGGTTGTCTCAGAGACCAACCTGGCTGCCGCATTCTGTACCAGTTGTAGTTTCTGAACTATGTACAAAAGCTGCCCCATGTAGTCCATTACAGTAGTCAAGCCTGGAGGTTGCCAGTATATGAACTACTATTTTAAGGTCATTTGTTTCCTGAAATGGGCGTAGCTGACATACCTGCTGAAACTGATAGAAAACACTCCTGGCCACTGCCTCAACCTGAGAAACCAGAGAGAGTTTGGGATCCTGAACTTGCAGGAGTGTAACCACATCCAGAACAGGCAGATCTAAACTATCTCTTGTGTCTTGGACTCCCAACAATCAGAAACCCCATCTTATTTGGATTCAACATCAGTTTGTTATCCTTCATCCAACTCATTACTGTCTCCACACAGGCATTTAGTTATGCCATTTCCTGATAAGTTGATAGGGAGAAATAGATTTGGGTGTCATCAGCATAGTGATAACACCCTGCACCAAATCTCCTGATGATCTCTCCCAGCAGTTTCATGTAGATGTTAAAGAGCATTGGAGACAATATGGAGCCTTGTGGAACTCCATAAAGCAATTCTCACTTCTCAGAGCAATGTCTCCAAGTGACACCATCTGGAATCTACTTGAAAGGTATGAATGGAACCATTGTAAAACGGTGCCACCTAATCCTACCTGCCCTCAGGCAACCCAGGAGGATACCGTGGTCGATGTTATTGAAAGCCGAGAGATCCAAAAGGATCAGTAGAGTCATACTCCCTCTGTCAATACCTAATTGGAGATCATCCATCAGGCTGTCAAAGGCAGTCTCAATCACATAGCCTGCCCGAAAGCCAGTTTGAAATGGGTCTAGATAATAGGGATGTGCAATTTAATTCACACCGAATTGGGTGCAATTTGTGGTTTTGACTGTGAATTGAATCGTCATTTAAATGAAGGTGATGATTTGAGATTGAATCAAATCACTGTCTATTTCTTGCCGCAACACCATCTCACAAACACAAATTTGATGTGAATTTATTCATGTTATTCAAGAGGCCATTTTGGTGGGCTATCCCCCCTTGCTGATTGTTTTTCTGGCACTGGCTTCCAATTGGCTTGAGATCTCCTTGCTTCTTGGTTGGCTTGTTTTTCAAATAAAGTGTTGGCATGGGCAGCTGTCCCCACATTGCCTAGGGGGAGGGATGATGGAAGGGGAAACACTTTTGGAGGGAATTTCAAAATGTTTTCAAAGAGACTGGGAGGAAGGGAGGGAGATCTTATAAAGAAGAAGATACATCAGGACAGGAGGAAGGAAAGAATGATTTGGTGGTTTTCTTTTCTCAGCACTGAGTATTTGCTGTGCTAACTATTGCTGCTATAACTATATTGCTAGGTATCAAAATGACAAAGGGGGAACAAAAAAGGAGGGAATTAAAAAATTTATTCAACGGGATTGGGAGGCAGAGTTCCTCCCTTACACAGGAGAGGAAGAAGGAATCAAGGAAGGTTTGGTTTTGTGGTTTTCTTTTTTCAGCACTGAGTATAATGTTGTGCTATTTATTTATTTATTTTTATTTTTACATTTATATCCCGCTCTTCCTCCAAGGAGCCCAGAGCGGTGTACTACATACCTGAGTTTCTCCTCACAACAACCCTGTGAAGTAGGTTAGGCTGAGAGAGAAGTGACTGGCCCAGAGTCACCCAGCTAGTATCATTGCTGAATGGGGATCTGAACTCGGGTTTCCCCAGTTCTAGTCCAGCACTCTAACCACTACACCACGCTGGCTCTCTCTCTCTTTTTTCTTTTTCTTTTTGCTAATAACTATCTGGTTTTGCTGGATCTCAGATTGACAAACCCAGAAATTGGGTGCCTTCCTTCCTTCCTTGAGCTGTGGTTTAGTCTGTTTATGAGATAGCGTTGTGGCAAGAAATGGACAATGGCAGTTTAGCTCTATGCTATGTGTCTGTGTGTAATATTTATTGGTGATTGCTGTGATGAGCTCCATGTGTGGCCTTGACTAACTTGTGTTTCACTCACTGCTCTGGTGTGTTACCTGCAATCTTCATTCTGCATTGCAGAATTTACTCAGTAAAAACGTCCGTGAAGACATTGTTCTGGTTTATCATAGTCAACTAGAAAAATGTCTTCAGGCATACTTTGACTGCTAATGGTGCTACTGTGCTATGGTAGCTGTAGCAAGTAAGTTCAGAGTTATAATTGTGTGTTGGAGAGCAACTTGTGCCAACAATGTTACTGCAGCACAGGAACTCTGACTGGCAGTGAATTAGAACATAAGAACAGCCCTGCTGGATCCCAAGGCCCATCCAGTCCAGCACCCTTTTTCACACAGTGGCCTACCAGATGCCTCTGAGAAGCCCACAGGCAAGAGGTGAGGGAATGCCCTCTCTCTTCCTGTTGCTCCCCTGCATCTGGTATTTAGAGACATCTTGCCTCTGAGGCTGGAGGTGGCCTATAGCCACTTAGACTAGTCCTCCATGAATTTGTCTAATCCCCTTTTAAAGCCATCCAAGCTTGTGGCCATCACCACATCCCATTGGAGAGAATTCCATAGATTAATTATGTGCTGTGTGAAAAAGTACTTCCTTTTGTTTGTTCTAAATTTCCTGGCCTTCAGTTTCATGGGATGACCCCTGGTTCTAGTGCTGTGAGAGAGGGAGAAAAATTTATCTCTGTCCTGTTGTACAACCTCAGCATTTTTCATGACTGCCATAGGTAGTCTAGAGCAGACAGTCTTTTCTTTGTGCAGTGTCATTGCGCTACATCTTTGTGTTAGCAGTTCTGTGTTAAAATAATAACTGTATCAATAATAACTATATTTAGCACAGCAGAATTATACTAGTACAACATTACTCTGAATGCAAACCTTTATTTATCATGTTTTTATACTGCCTTATATATAAATTTCTAGGTGGTGTACAAAATTTAAAACAATATAAAAATTAAAAAAAATCCATAAAAGACAATTAAAACACTCATAAAGCAAGTTGTTAGAAACAAATTATTAAAATCAATTCCAGTTAAAAGCCTACAAGAACAGGTGCATCTTGAGGGTCTTCCTGAAAACAAACAGAGAAGGAAATGCTCTTATTTCATCAGGGAAGCATATTCCAAAGCTCCAGGACAGCCACAGAGAAAACCTGGTCCTGAGTTGCCACTAAATGATCTGGCATCAATTGTAACCAGACCT
Organism: Hemicordylus capensis; assembly: GCF_027244095.1. Taxonomy (NCBI): domain Eukaryota; kingdom Metazoa; phylum Chordata; class Lepidosauria; order Squamata; family Cordylidae; genus Hemicordylus; species Hemicordylus capensis. The sequence goes on along the minus strand of NC_069658.1, from coordinate 336,164,184 downwards.
CTCCAGAAGATCGTAGTAGATGGTAGGGTTCATGACAAAGGTGCTCTCTTAAATACCCTGGAACCAAGCCATTAACAGCTTTATAGGTGATAACCAGCACTTTGTATTTCACCGGGAAGCATATTAGCAGCTAGTGCAGTTCTTTTAAAATCGGAGATATGTGGTCCCTTCGGGTTTGTCCAATATGGCTGCCGCATTCTGTACCAATTGCAGCCCTATGTAGAGTGCATTACAGTAGTCAAGCCTGGAGATTACCAGCATATGTACCACTGTTTCAAGGTAATTTACCTCCAGAAATGGACGTAGCTGACTTATCAGCCGAAGCTGATAAAAAGCGCCCCTGACCTCTGCCTCAACCTGAGAAACCATGGAGAGTTTTGGATCCAGGAGCACACCCAAGCTATGTACCTGATCTTTCAGGGGGAGTGTAACCCCATCCAGAACAATCAGATCTAAACCATCTCTTGGGACCTGACCCCCAACAGTCACTACCTCCGTCTTATTTGGATTCAACTTCAGTGTGTTTTCCTTCATCCACCCTATTACCCCTCCAGGCAGGCGTTTAAGGAAGTTATGCCATTTCCTGATGAAGTTAGTATGGAGAAATAGATCTGGGTGTCATCAGCATATTGATAACACCCTTCACCAAACCTCTGGATGATCTCTCCCAGTGGTTTCATATAGATGTTAAAGAGTATTGGAGACATTATGAGCCTTGTGGAACTCCACACTTTAGTCCTTGCTTTGCAGAACAGCAGTCTCCAAGCAAAACCATCTGGAATCTAACAGGGAGACTGGAATGGAACTACTGTAAAACAGTGCCACTCAATCCCACATCCCTAAGGCAGTCCAGAAGGATATCATGGTTGATGGTATCGAAAGCCACAGAAGGATCCAAAAGGAACAGCAGAACCATATTCCCTCTGTTGATCGCTAATTGGATAGTATCCATCAGGCCGACCAAGGCAATCTCAAACCCATTGCCCTCACAAAAGCCGGTTTAAAATGAATCTAGATCATCTGCATCATCCAAAACTGCCTCGAGCTGAGAGGCCACCACCCGCTCAGTCACCTTGCCCAACCATGGAAGATTATAAGCAGGTCTGTAATTAGCTAACTCTGAGGGATCCTATGCAGGTTTCTTCAAAAGTAGTCTAATAATAGCAAAACAAGGCATCCTTGAAAAGTATTTATAAGCAGACCCTCTCTGATAATATTACCCGATAAGTTAAGCCAAGTTGGCAAGAGTCAAGAGCAGTGTTCCTTCTGAGGCATGCCCATGTGCACACACTCACACATTTTTTGAAGTCTGCTCAGTTAATTTTAGATCCTGCTCAGGTTTAATCAGGAAGGTTCCACTGCCTTGATACTGTGCTCACCCTGCCTTGATACTGCTGCCCAGAACAAAACTCATTTCACATACAGATGAGGGGAAAAAAAGTAGAGAGAACATTGATCGAGAAAACAGGTTGTCAGACGCACTGTCTGAAGCAGTGTGCACACTTCCCCAGGAGTCACAAACTGAAAGTGATTGTTGTGATTCTCATAGCAACCTTACATAATTTGCAAAAAAATAAAAATGTGACATGAAATCATGCAGCTGAAATGTACATGTGTGCTTAAGTTTTCTTTGATATTAGCTTGTAATACCAAAGAAAGCTGTTTTAGGGCAAATTATGATCCCTGCTGGAGTGCAATTTTATTTCAGGGCTGCATCCAGGTTTTAACCTTCTTTCATAAACAAATACACTGCCTCATCCAAAATCAGACACGGATATGCTATGTCCATCTCAGATGCAGTTTCCTGAACTCTTATATCAATACATATTAATATATGTAGTGATATTTATGTTATGAACTGCTCTTGTACAGGAAAGCTGTTGTGTCAAGAAAAACTCTACAAGAAATTCTGTGTTAAGATTGTCTCTTTTTGCGGAACTCTTTTAAAACATTTCCATAACTCAGAACATGATGGTTATTTCTGTACACAGGACAGCAGAACAATGGCCCTTTTACAAGCGGGAATTCAAAAGGTATTAGTAGAAAAACTATTGCACTGTAGTGTGAAAATAACAGGATAAGGACAGCATTAACATGTTAGTAGAAGCAATAGAAAAATGATATTATAACACAAGGAATAGAGTTGTGTGTTCCTAGTTTAAGGGTCAACAAAAAGCCCTTGCTAGGGATGATAGGGAAACCTACTAGGTTCAATTTCCAGTACGGATATTATAGTCTTTTTTATGCTGGCCAGCATTTCAGGCATGTTTTATGTGTGATTCTAAGTTATTTCATTTCCTTTGGGTCAGGGGGAGAGGATGATGGAAGTTGGGTTCCAAAACCTTTGCATATGCTAGTTTTCACAATGGAGGGAAGTAAGAAGTGGGGCCCCCTCAAGGGAAGTATCATAATGTATGGAGTAGAGGTCTATCAATGGCTATTGATAGACCTCTACTCCTAATCAGTGGTTGATACACTGGAACATCTGCAAAATATACAAGCTACCTGTAGCCAAACATTGGTGGGACCATAAAATTGAAAAAGTTGAAGAAAATGAAGATGTAAAAATATTATGGGACTTCCGACTACAAACAGACAAACATCTGCCACACAATACACCAGATATAACTGTAGTCGAGAAGAAAGAAAAACAAATTAAAATAATCGACATAGCAATACCAGGGGATAGCAGAATAGAAGAAAAAGAAATAGAAAAAATCACCAAATACAAAGATCTACAAATTGAAATTGAAAGGCTGTGGCAGAAAAAGACCAAAATAATCCCAGTGGTAATTGGCACCCTGGGTGCAGTTCCAAAAGACCTTGAAGAGCACCTCAACACCATAGGGGCCACAGAAATCACCATCAGCCAATTACAAAAAGCAACTTTACTGGGAACAGCCTATATTCTGCAACGATATCTATAACAACAGCAACAACATTGACCATAAAATGCAGCCATCCCAGGTCCTTGGGAAGGACTCAATGTCTGTATAAAACAAACCAGTCAATAAAACCTGTCTGACTGTGTAAATAAATAAATGAATAAATAATATTTCAATTTCTATACTGCCCTTCCAAAAATGACTCAGGACGGTTTACAAAGAGAAATAACAAACAAATAAGATGGACCCTGTCCCCAAAGGGCTCACGTTCTAAAAAGAAACATAAGATAGACACTAGCAACAGTCACTGGAAATACTGTGCTGGGGGTGGATAGGGCCAGTTACTCTCCCTCTGCTAAATAAAGAGGATCACCATGGTAAAAGGTGCCTCTTTGCCCAGTTAGCAGCGGTTGCAGGGGAGTAACAGCAGGAGAGAGGGCATGCCCTCAACTCCTGCCTGTGGCTTTCAGAGGCATCTGGTGGGCCACTGTGCGAAACAGGATGCTGGACTAGATGGGTCTTGGGCCTGATCCAGCAGGGTTGTTCTTAGCAATAGCAATAGCAATAACACTTACATTTATATACCGCTCTATAGCCGGAGCTCTCTAAGCGGTTTACAATGATTTTAGCATATTGCCCCCAACATTCTGGGTACTCATTTTACCGACCTCGGAAGGATGGAAGGCTGAGTCAACCTTGAGCCCCTGGTCAGGATCGAACTTGTAACCTTCTGGTTACAGGGCGGCGGTTTTACCACTGCGCCACCAGGGGCTTATGTTTTTAAATAAAGTAACAAAACATTAATGTCGTATTTAATAGAAACATTTAGAGGCATTTTGAATGAACAAACATTTGGAGGTCGCATGCTGGAGTGGGATGGGAGGCGACATTTGAGAAGGTAGTTTGACGTATCAGACCAACAGGCTCAGGCTTTCCCCATACCATTATTTAAAGCCCTTCTCAGTTTTTGCAGCCGTTCTGGGGTGGGGGGACTAGGACTAGATAAAGTACAGTTAGTGCTGAAAATATATGCCTAGCTGTCATATAAACGTTTTCTCTCATGTTTTATTCTAAGCATTTAGAGACTTAATTGCACAAGATCATATTTTAATCATGTGCATAGTGCGGGGGGCGGGGGGGGGTTCCTGTGCCAATGCCAAAATAAGAGAAAATAGTTCAATCATTCTGTTGTTGTTTGGTATATTACTAGAGATGTTACATTTCCTGAATTGTCCAGTAACATTCAAGGTTGTGGTTTGCACAGAGTCACCAGTGGGAGAAGAGTGTTTTACTGTTTGTTCAATTTTAAGACACAGGCAAATGGAATTCAAATACCTACTGTATTTGGACAAGGTGCAAATTAGCCTTTCATCACATATTAATGTAATACTAATTGCTCTGTAGTCATGAATAACCTGATTTTATTGTTTTCAGGATGTCTGCACAAATATGTGTCAAACATTTTAGCTACCCAAAAATGAAAGCTAAAGTATTAATAGAAGCTTTGTGCTCAGTTACAGTGTACTATGACTTTTTGAAATTACATTTGAGTGTTAATTAGAAAGCTGATTAAGTGATTCTTCTTGTGGTCAGACATAGACACTATTCTTTTGCAATAATGTTTTAGGGTTACTGTGTCATTGTGGAAACCAAAAATTAGTGTCTGTCTGTATATCTTTTAACATTAAAGCATGGGGCTATTGCTGAGTTTACCTTCAACAGTTTCATTCCTGGACAAAATGAGCAATATGGTATGCTGTCTTCACCCTACCCTAGGGATTTATGTTCCTTTCTCTAGCCTTGTTATTATAAATGCAGTACCCTATCGGCCCAGGACTGAGCACAGCCTTCCTTATTAGGGATGTGCAGAATGGTTCACGGTTGGAATGTTCTGACCACAAACCAGGCCATTCTGAGTGTTCCAAGCTCAGAACAGAACACCCTTCAAATGAAGGGCCTGTTCCGATCTTGGAGTGGAACAACCCCGTTCTGAGCTCAGAACATTTGAACCATTCTGAGCGTCATCTTGGGCTCCAAAATGGCGCTCTTCTGGCTTCTTCACATGAGTGGCAGCCATTTCTGTGGTCAGCACCACTACACAAATAGTTGCCACATGTGTGTAGAGGCCAGAAGAGTGTCATTTTGGTGTCTAAAATGGCGCTTGGAATGGTCCAACTGAACGAGGTTCCTTTGGAACAAATGGGCTCGACTGGTTATTCTAATGGAAAGTTCTGTGGCTCTTGTGTTCATTTCTAAGCTCCAAACAGAATGCAAGATCTGTTTTGTGCACATCCCTTTTCCTTATGGTCTGCTACTTGCCTTTCCCATCTTACAATTAATTTTTAGGAGAATTTGGTCATCCCAGGACCCCTCCTTTGTCCAGATTACATCAAAGCACCTCTACTTGATTTTCTCACTTCCAAGGCTCCCCTTTACCCCATGTAGTCTACATGTTTAAAAGGTTTTTAATGTTTTAACTATATTAAGGAAATGTCCTGCCTTTCCTACAGACTTTGGAAACAAACATGGATGCCCATTCAGACATTCTGATTGAAACGTAAAGAAAAACACATGCTTATAATGGCACATAGACTACCAGTACTTGATAAGTATACTGCTGTGGTCAAATTATATTAAATCTTCTGCAATTTCAAGGGCATGCTCATTAATATTTTGAATGCTAATGGGATTTATGCTTCTTGTAACCAAGAATGTGTTAGCAAATAATTGCTTAGGATTTGGGGGTGGAGAGGGCATGCTGACTGCTTTAATATCACATCTGAAAACACAGCATAATGCAGCATTAATGACACATGCAAATATTGAGTATTATTGTAGTGCAATAATTGAGCATGATTTGCTCAGTTATTGTGCAAATACTGAGCATTGCAAAAACTCAATATTGTGCAAATATTGAGCATTATTTATGTAAATAAATACTGCAAATACTAAGCATTATTTAATTAAAATCTTAACTAGGAATCAACCCTTTATTTGACGCTTTGAGCTGTTTGTTCTTAAGGGAAAGGAGTTAGAGCACATTGACCCTAAACATTTCTTTAGCTCCTCTCTAAAGACCTGCATTATATTTCAGCTTGGATTTCTCCCAGACCCATCTACTTCTGTGAAATCCTAGACCTGCATGTGTGTTTTAGGCAAGGAATTCTTACGAATGAGACAAAATCCTCTTTGAAAGACGGTGCTGCCTTCTAGAATTGTTTTACTTGCATTATGGTGTTAAATGCAAGGAGCCTGCTGACAGAGGTATTATATAAGGAGACAGTGTATTCCCTTTATATAAATCAGTTTATAAACTTGTTTTCAGCTTTTGGGGTAGACTTAAGGAAGCTAATTAGCCAGGTAATATATATTCAGCCTTAATGGGCAAATAAATAATTAATGCTATTGCCTTTGTAAATTTAGCCTTTCAGTTATAAATTAGCATAATTAAAAGAGCAGTGTTTCAGTATGCATTTTTTACTAGGCAAATTTAAATCAAGCAATTAAACTTTAGGTTTCCACATCAAATGAGCTTGGCTCATGATGATACCAACTGTGTAGACAATGTACATTTGTTTTTCATTGTCATTACAAATACATGAAGCAAAATACTTCTGCAATAAATGTAATCAAGTAAATTATTCCAGGAAATGATGATATATGTATTCTAACTACTTCAACCATTAGGCTGTGCAACTGATCATCATAGTATAGCTTGTGTTTCTGCATTGCAGCATGATAATTGGTATTTATGTAGCTATTTGTCGAAATGCTCAATGCACTCTGTATTGTGCTGTAATGCTTTTCATGTCAGGCTCCCTTTGAAGACAGTGTGGAAGCTTCAGTTGGTGCAGAATACTGCTGGCAAATTGCTGATGAAAGCGGAGTATTAGGACCATATGGGCCAAATGCAATGGTTACCAGTATGCTTCCCGACTCAATTCAACATACTGTACTAATCTTAGCCTTTAAAGCCCTAAATTATCAGGGACTGGGTTACTTTAAGGGCTTCTTGCTTGAGCTTTAACTTCAGCTTTGTTCTCTGGCCTGCCACTGACAAGATATTTGAGTTTGTGGGTGCCAATAAGAGTGCTTTCTGGTGATGGCACTTTTCTTAAAGAGTTACTCTCCCCAGAGACAGAATGGTTTCCTTTTTTATCACTGTAATAGGTAGTGGCTTGACTAAGGCACCCACTAAGTTCATGGCTTAACTTAGGGGCTGAACATGAATCAGGACTTCCAAACTCACGTGTCATTCTCTTATACTGATTTCCCTGTCTGAGAGATGAAAGCCTGTAAATGATCTGTTTAATGTTTAAATTCATGGATATTCTAAAAAGTCTGTTATCTACCACTAGGGCAGAACTTTCAAATGAAAAGATGCAAGTGGCAAAATCTCATATAATTGTTAGCCAAAGCTGAAGATATATTCTTTTTTCCACAGTTGTGGTATGTGATCTAGAATTCCAGTCTTAACTATAGCTTTTGCAAACTGTCATGTGATACAGATTGCTTTATGAGTAATTTTGCATTTAGAGCAGAGAGCTTTGGTTCTTATTTTTTATAAAATAGGAACATTGGAAGCTTCCTTCTATTGAGTCAGACCATTGGTGCAGCTAGCTCAGTACTGTCTACATGGACTGGCAGTGGCTTCTCCAAGTTTGCAGGCAGGAGTCTCTCTCAGCCCTATATTGGAGATGCCAGGGAAGGAATTTGGAACCTGCATGCAAGCATGCAGGTGTTCTTACTAGTGCTGCCCTGTAGTGACCAGGCTGCCCTCCCTCTACATAATTAACTGGAAGTGAACCCTTTTCTTGGCTATCAGGCTGGTGACCTACAGAGATCGCCCAATCAGTCCACCAGCGGGGTGGGACCTAGAGAGCTGTTGCTGGGAATTCTGGAAACAAGAAAAGAAGTTCTGTGCTGGAACAGCAAGGGGACATGTGGCAATGGAGTATGCTGCAATGGAATGACTGCAGCTCTTGGAAGATAGAACTGAAGGGGCTTGATTTGGAGTTTGGTGTGTTCAAGGAAAGGAAGTCTGGGCTTAGGCTTTGGGAAGATTAATTTAGGGAAAAGTTTGTTTAGTCAGACTTTGTGTTAGAAACTTATATTTCTTTGTGTGTGTGCTTTGTATATCCCTGATACTGTTCTAGTATTGTTTACCTGCAACATAATTAAAATACAAAACACTAGCCTACAACCAACCCACCTAGGGCATTGCAAAAGAATCTGTAAACATCTATTCGTGCCAAATGCACGAATGCACCAGAGCCCCTGGTGGCGCAGTGGTAAAAACTGCCACCCTGTAACCAGAAGGTTACAAGTTCGATCTTGACCAGGGGCTCAAGGTTGACTCTGCCTTCCATCCTTCCGAGGTCGGTAAAATGAGTACCCAGAATGTTGGGGGCAATATGCTAGATCATTGTAAACCGCTTAGAGAGCTCCGGCTATAGAGCGGTATATAAATGTAAGTGCTAAATGCAACATAAAACTGAAGCCTAAGACAACCTATTTTTATAACTTACTAAGTATTTTTGAATGTATCTAAAACTAAAAGCCTCAGATGGAAGCAGTCTGTAGTAATTGAATAAAACTGGGTTTTTTTGTTATTCTTTTTACAAGCCTCTCAGAGATGTCTTTTAAGTCAGGAAAAAGCGGGGGGGGGGGAGAAAAGGGGATTCCTCTGTTGCAAAAGCGTCCTCAAGTGCTGTGTAGGTATCAGTTTTTCTCATCCTGTTTAGGCATACATGTGGAAGGTTTTTTTGTATTTGCCCAGTACCCAGTTACAGAGGGACCTTGGATTAAAGTACCCAATCCATTGGTCCCATTTTCTGCAAGCTTTAGGGTGCTTGGTGGCAGCATATTAAATCTACCAGAAATATAGAAAGATTTTAGGAGAAGCCCACCCAGGCAGCTCAGCAGGGATGACTTGGCATTTTATTTCCCTCATGTGAGCTAGCTTTAATCTGTTAACAGGCCCCATGCCCTAAGGGGAATATCTTATAGTGTTCACATATGGAGCTCTCATTCAAATGCAAACCAGGGCAGACTCTGCATAGCAAAGGGGGCAATTCATGCTTGCTACCACTAGACCAGCTGTTCTCTGATAGAAAACTGGAAACTATTCCTATACAACACTCTTGAACTTTGGGGGATTTAGACTTTGCACCTGATGCAGCACCTGTTGTTGCTACAGAGCAGGGAGTCAAAAGCCTTATTGTGCTTGCCTGTGTAAGTTTTGCATTGTGCCTTCTGTAGTATGCATACACTGAGTTCATTCACACAACTAGGCAGGGCAGGGTGTGTGTGTGTGTATGTGTGTGTGTATGTGTGTGTACGTTTGGTGAAACTCCCCTTGCCCTCCAGACAAATCAACATGCAGCTCTGGAGGCTGGGACAATGCTTCCAGTCCTCTGGTGACCCCACAATGCACCACACAACATGCATGAAGCATTGGGGGATTACCACAGGATATGGATGCTCAAGGCGCCCATCTGTGTGTGTGGCTGGGCTGGAAGTAGCCCAAGCTCACACATGAACAGTGAACCTGGGTTGAGGGAACGAGTGTTCCCTTAACCTCAGCTAAAAGCCAGGCTACAAAGCTGGGTTAGGCAGCACTGCCCCACCAGGATCAGGCCTGATCCTGGCAGTTCTTATGCACAGCTTATCCCAGGCTGAGCTTCCCTAGCATGGGTTAAGCTGCGTGTGAGCTCATATTTTTCAGTTCTGCTGGATGAATAACTTAGAAGTTAATACATTCCAATCAAAGATATCACTTCACCTATTTTGAGGAGGAGAACTGATCTTGTGGCAGCAGGCATGAATTAGAACATAACAACAGCCCTGCTGGATCAGGCCCAAGGCCCATCTAGTCCAGCATCCTGTTTCACACAGTGGCCCACCAGATGCCTCTGGAAGCCACAGGCAGGAGTTGAGGGCATGCCCTCTCTCCTGCTGTTATTCCCCTGCAACTGGTACTCAGAGGCATCCTGCCTTTGAGGCTGGAGGTGGCCCACAGCCCTCCGACTAGTAGCCATTGATAGACCTCTCCTCCATGAAGTTATCCAAACCCTTCTTAAAGCCATCCAGGTTGTTGGCTGTCACCACATCCTGTGGCAGAGAATTCCACAAGTTGATTATGCATTGTGTGAAAAAGTACTTCCGTTTGTTGGTCCTAGATTTCCCGGCAATAAATTTCATGGAGTGACTCCTGGTTTTAGTATTATGTGAGAGGGAGAAGAATTTCTCTCTAACCACTTTCTCCACACCATGCATGATTTTATAGACCCTATCATGTCTCCCCACAGTCGTCTTTTTTCTAAACTAAAAAGCCCCAGGTGTTGTAGTCTTGCCTCATAAGAAATGTGCTCTAGGCCCCTGATCATCTTGGTTGCCCTCTTCTGCACCTTTTACAGTTCTGCAATGTCTTTTTTTAGATGTGGTGACCAGAATTGTATGCAGTACTCCAAGTGTGGCCTCACCATAGTTTTGTATAAGGGCATTATAATATTAGCAGTTTTATTTTCAATACCCTTCCTAATGATCCCTAGCATGGAATTAGTCTTTTTCACAGCTGTCGCACATTGAATAGACACTTTCAACAAGCTGTCCACCTTGACCCCCAAGATCCCTCTCCTGGTCAGTCACCGACAGCTCAGATCCCATCAGCGTATACTTGAACTGGGGGTTTTCGTCCCAATGTGCATCACCTTACACTTGCCAACATTGAACTGCATTTGCCACTTTGTCGCCCAATCCCCCAGTTTGGAGAGATCCTTTTGGAACTCCTCACAATCCATTTTGGATTTCACTACCCGAAAGAGTTTGGTATCATCTGCAAATTTGGCCACCTCACTGCTTACCCCTGCTTCTAGATCATTTATTGTCCCCTTTGTTAAGCAGCATCTGCCATGGTTTGCATTTGAATGGAAGACTACATGTGTGAACACTGTAAGGTATTCCCTTTAGGGGATGGGGCCACTCTGTGAAGAGCATCTGCATGCTTACATGTAGAAGGTTCCGAGTTCCCTCCTGGCATCTCCAAAATAAGGCTGTGAAATACTCCTGCCTATAATCTTGGAGAAACCGCTGCCAGTCTGAGTAGCTAGATGGTCTGACTCGGTATAGAGTAGCTTCCTATGTCCCTATGTATGCCGTAATCTTTGGGACCAACATTGCAGCTGTTGTCTACAGTCTACATTGACAGAACGCGCATTCATTGACATTTCTACAAGCGGTAATTACTTTCTAGTTTGAAAGAACATTATCCCTGTGGGCAAATGTTTCCCTAGCAAAAGCATGTTGAAATCAGTGAAAAGTTACATTTGAGATGAATTTGGGTCAGTAAACTTTATTTCAGTGTTGTTTGGAATATCTGGAGTACTTACTATGCAGATACATAGCTGTAGGCCTTTCTTTAGCAGAATCTGATTGTTCAAGGGTGAATGGCTAGAAAAAGTCTGTCCCTTGGAAAGCATTTGTGCTAACTCCTGACATTAAAGTATATAATGCTACGTTCTGAGCTGATTATCATATACTTCATATATATTTACAGGTTTTTGTTTATAGAGGAATAACTAACAGAAAACCTTCCAACGTTAGCAAATAACTCACTTTAGAAGCCTGTTTCTGCCTGCATATTTATTTGTGGTGGATATGCTCTGAGTTTTTTAGACATCTAAGAGATTCAGTAGATAGCCAAATGGGCAAGACCTGCTACTCAGTGTTCTATTTCCCCCTCCCCCCCATCTGTGTGTGGAATTAGATTTGTTTTGGGCGGCAGCATCAAGGCAGTGTGTGCACACATGCATTCAAGGTGGGGCCTTCCTGATTCAACTTGAGCAGGATCGAAAATTACCTGAGTGGACATCAAAAAATGTGTGAGTGTGCACATGCACATGCCTTAGAGGGAACATTGCTGCTACTACAGTATGTGTTACAGTCCAGGATTTTGATTGTGTAATTAACCCCTCAGTGCCCCTCTCCTAGCAAAATATGAAAATACTACAAACCCAGAAGGGAGCTTTTTCATTGTTACAGAAAACTAATGAGTGTTCCTGGAAAGACAGATTCATTTAAACATTTTAAGCGAAGCTGAATGTTCTTAAGTTTGAAACAGCATAACACCAAGTGTGACAGGAAGGTGGTGGTGGTGGGGAAGCAATTATGGAAATCCTAATTTTTATGTCCTACCTTTGGTTATCAGTTGTAAACATATTGGTGCTAATCAATCGTGAAGAGCTGGCTGTGCATTTTCAAAAGAAATATTTCCTCCTGCAAACATTCTAAATTCTCCTGTTTCTACAGATTAATGGCTGCCTTCTATTCTCTTCTAGCAAACACTATCGTCTTCTTTTATATTAGTCTCAGCTGTTATAAACTCTTCAAACTATTTTGTAATTTTGGAATGCAAATTAAAAATATGCTTGGGGGCAAAAGAAGAAGAAAAATAGTGGCTGACAGGATGAGCAGAGAAACACTGGCCGTTCTGAGCCACCTGCAGTGCTGCAGGCATCTAAAACTACACCTGGGTGTTTTTCACACAGCAGGCTTTGACCCTGAGTTCACTGTGAGGCTTTTCTGTGAGTTCAAAGCTGCCCCAAAAAACTGATACAAAAAGTGGGTTTTTGTACCCTGGATATAAATTGGACTACACTCTAATGCACAGTGAAACCCCCGAATTGTGTGTGAATTGCTCCCCAATAGCTCACAGGGACTTCGGGGTCAATCTGGCCAATATGTGAATACACACCCTCCATTCTGGAGGAGATGTGAACTAAAGGGCTTTAAAAGCCCTGTGTGAAAAACAGTTTCAATCTGTTTCAAAAACAATCACACTTAAGCATTATTTCTAATAATTTCATGCAAATGCGGTTGTGCAATTTTACTATCAGCACACGAGCACTCTTGCGCAGTACTGTAGGCCTTTTTGTAGACACCCGCAGCAGTGTGGGTGGTTCAGAACCGCCCATGTTACTCGGTTCATCATGTCAGGCACTCGGTAATAATTTCTTCTCAAATGGGGAAATTTAAAGTGGTGAAATTGTGAAAGGCAGTTAAAGGATGGAAAATACATCCTCAATTTGTTAGGCCCAATCAAACCAAAAACTTGTCATGCCACTCTTGGTCACATTAATCAATTTCAAACACATTTCAAGAAAGGGATTGAAAGAAGCTGGAAATGGGGCAAGATTTTCACAATTGGCAAAAACAAAGACGACGTTAAAATTTTTACTTTATTTATAAGAAAAACTTGATCCCATGTTTCCATTCTAACACAGAATGTTCAAAGAAGCGAACAATACAAAAATTAAAACAATAAAACTAATAACAATTAAGTAACAAAAATACAAATTGATAAGTGCAATGTTTAGTTTCAAATTGCTCTGGTCCTAATGGGGCAGCACCAAATGCTTGCCCATTTGAATTGTTGGGGTGAATGTAGGGCTTTCTAACCCTCCCACCCCAAACCCTACTGTTCAGAACATTCTCCAGTGCTGTTTTCATGAGTGTCTGGTGGGGGAAGGCAAAGGGACATTGTCATCCCCCCCCCGATTGAGTTAATATTGGCACACCACTACTTGATTTCTATTTACATACTTTGTATGTGTATATTTTGCTCCCCCACCCCGGAAAAAGTCCTGTAGACATCCATAATTCTCTTAATCTGCTGCTGCTTCATTGCCATTCCTCTCTGCCCTTTTTTCTTCAGAGAAACAATCAATTCATAGACCAGCCAATCAATAATAATGTACAGAACATAATGATATCATGATGTTATGTATACAATAAAATTTGGCTGTTTCCTGATACTGCTAAGGGCAAGCAAAGCTGATTTACAGTGAAGACAATACTTCCTGCACTTGTCATCGTTGAGCCCATGAGGAAGAAGAGGGCAACAAATTTTTAGCTAATGCTGCTTAACCAGGAAAACCCTTTTATTGCCATCCTCAATGCCACCTTTTGGTTCAGCCCTAGTCACGATATGGCATCAGAAAGAGGAAGGAGTTTGTGCTGCTTATGACTAGCTGTGCCATGCACAGTAGCCAAAGGTGCTTGATGACACTCATTATGACACTTGTACAGCCACAATCTGTACAACAATAACAAAATAACTGATTGTATTAGGTTGTATCCTAAGGAATGTATACATGACAAAACATCATTGAAATCAAGTTGTGTGCCCATTCATTTCAGTGGGACTTCGAAATCTTGACTTTCTTAGACTACAGTGGTGGCTCCAGAAAAAACAAACAAGATTTCTATAAGAACTAATCTGCCTATTTTCCTTTCACTATCTCTACAACTGGACTAAATTTGGTCCAAATCTGTTAGGCAGTTCACAAGTAAGCTCACTCATGCCACAAACCTTCATGCATCCACCATCTTGAATGGGGTGGATAACGTCATATGTTATCCACATCAAACTATGCGTTTGAGGTGTCCCTATGTGTTCCTACAACTGTACCAAACTTGGTCCAAATCAGTTCCCATTTACACCTGAAACACAATGGCAGATTACCGCAGAGGCAATGTAGGCAATTGCCTACAGCGGCGAATCTTGGAGGAGTGACAGATTTTGGGATGAGGGAGTAGTTTTTTCTTGTGTTTTAAACCTTTAAATTTTTAGAAAAAACATTTAAAACTGCCACTGCTGGTGGTGGCAACAAGAGATTAAGCCTCCTGCCGCCCCACCGCCACAAAGAGGAGGGTAGGGGTCACAAGGAGGAGGCTCCCTTCTTTTGCTACTAAATGCCGCAGCAGCAGCTGGATGGGGGCCATTGAGAGCTGCACAGTGGTGGCTGCGGTGAGCACTGGAGGACAAGAGGCAAGTCCCCCACTTTATATTCAAATGCCCCTGGGCAGTGGAGTGGGGCAACTGGGAGGGTTGTGGTGGTGGGGGAGAAGGAACTGGAGTTTGTTCCAGGAACTGAAGTGAGGAAGAGCTCCTTCCAGCTCCCCTCCTCCCTCTCAAATGAGTGGCACGCCCCAAACCAGCCCATTTTTGGACTGGCTGCTTCCGGGCGTACACTCATTTGAGAGGAAGGAGGGGAGCTGGAAGGAGCTCTCCCTCACTCCAGTGCCTCCACAGCATCCTTCCTTAAGGTAAAAAGGGGGGAACTTCCTCCCCCCCAACAACCCTCCCAGTCACCCCATTCCACCGCAAAGGGGCATTTGAATATAAAGAGGGGGACTTGCCTCTTCTCCTCGGGCGCTCACTGCAGCCACCGCTGTGTTGTCTTCACTGGCCCCCATCCAGCTGTTGTGGTGGCATTTAGTAGTAAAGGGGGGGGCTTCCTCCTCACCACCACTACCCTCCTTGCTGCGGTGGCGGCGGAAAATGCTTAGGCACCTATGGGCAGCAAAAGGCTTGATCCACCCCTGCTCAAACATTAATGCATCCATCATCTTGGATCAGAGTTGATGACATAACAAACGATGCCACTGAGGTGCCCCTACAGCTGTAGCAAATTTGGTTCAAATCATTTAGGTGGTTCACAAGTTAGCCCAATTGTGCCTCAAATGTTCACATATCCTCCATCTTGAATTGGGATGGATGACATCATCGCAGACTATGCTGTTGAGGTGTCCCTGTGTGTCACTCACTACAATTGTACCAAATTTGGTTCAAATTAATTAGACAGTCCACAAGTTAGCCTACTTGCACCTCAAAAGTTTACATGTCTACCATCTTGAGTTGGAGTGGATGTTATCACCACAAACTATGCCACTGAGGAATCCCTATGTGTCCCTACAATTGTACCCAATTTGGTTAGAACACAAGAACAGTCCTGCTGGATCAGGCCCAAAGTCCATCTAGTTCAGCATCCTGTTTCACACAGCATCCCACCAGATACCGCTGGAAGCCATAGGCAGGAGCTGAGGGCATGCGGATGATCTAATAAGCCTACTGGAATGTAGGCTAAAAAATGAGAGAGAGCACAGAAGGGGCAAAGTACATTTATGGATGGGCAAGCACTGTGTCTCACATATCTTGCTCCCCCTCTGGAACAGCCCTTGTTAGGATACACCCAATGATCTTGGGGAAGAATAACATTTCCCCAGAAAATCATATAGCTTTACTGCTAGGAAAATGTGATATTTCTGCTATAGAAATTCATCACAAAAGAAGATGTGTGAATGGTGTGCAACAAATATAAAACATACAGGTGAAACTCGGAAAATTAGAATATCGTGCAAAAGTCCATTAATTTCAGTAATGCAAATTAAAAGGTGAAACTGATATATGAGACAGACGCATTACATGCAAAGCGAGATAAGTCAAGCCTTCATTTGTTATAATTGTGATGATCATGGCGTACAGCTCATGAAAACCCCAAATCCACAATCTCAGAAAATTAGAATATTACATGGAACCAAGAAGACAAGGATTGAAGAATAGAACAATATCGGACCTCTGAAAAGTATACAGTGTACTGTGCTTGATTGGCCAGCAAACTCGCCTGACCTGACCCCATAGAGAATCTATGGGGCATTGCCAAGAGAAGGATGAGAGACATGAGACCAAACAATGCAGAATTGCTGAAGGCCGCTAATGAAGCATCCTGGTCTTCCTTAATACCTCGTCAGTGCCACAGGCTGATAGCATCCATGCCATGCCGCATTGAAGCAGTAATTGCTGCAAAAGGGGCCCAAACCAAGTACTGAATACATATGCATGCTTATACTTTTCAGAGGTCCGATATTGTTCTATTCTTCAATCCTTGTCTTCTTGGTTCCATGTAATATTCTAATTTTCTGAGATTGTGAATTTGGGGTTTTCATGAGCTGTACGCCATGATCATCACAATTATAACAAATTAAGGCTTGACTTATCTCGCTTTGCATGTAATGCATCTGTCTCATATATCAGTTTCACCTTTTAATTTGCATTACTGAAATTAATGGACTTTTGCACGATATTCTAATTTTCCGAGTTTCACCTGTACAAGCCCTTTTATGCTAGAAATTGAATGTTTGTTAGGAAAGGCTTTATGGAAACATGCCACAGAAAAAGTCCAGAGAATCTTTTTCACCACTCTTGCAATTCTGAATGGCCCTGTAGCATTGAAATATCTGTCAGGGTACAACCGTAGAACAGAACAAAATCCATTCAATATGGGGATTTTGTGCTGCATGAAACTAGATATTTCTCAGTGTTCTTTTGTCACATGTAGCAGAAAAGGTCAATTCATTGTGGACCTCAGATCAGGGATGAGCTCATTGCCTTTTGCTGTTTGACGTGCCACTCTGTCTCCTGCTGCCCCTGGAGCTAGTGCTGTCACTGCCTCCCTCAATGAAACCCCTCTTCTCCCTCATCTTCTGAATGCGCTCTGCCCTCTGTGCCATGCCACTGCTTGCAGTAGCAAGCTGGCCAGACAGTGTAGATCCAATGGCATCTTCACCTGGCAGCCTCTCCTTATCCCTGCTGTCTCTTCAGCACCAAGTTTGTCATTTTTGGTGAGAAGCAGAAGCTTCTGTAGTAAGGGAAGGGAAGTCCAATCCATTGCTGTAGCCAAACTTCTTCCATCTGCAAAATGCTTTAAGTGGCTACCTACAGTGTTTTAGTCTACAAGAAGCATGGGTGGCTCCTTCTTGAGGCAGGATGAGGCAATGACCTCACGCAGGAGTGGGAAGTAAATGGCACTGCAGATGTCACCTACCTGCCTGGAGCCTCTGCCCCAGCCTCACCACCATGGCAACCACCCTCCCTATCAATTTCCTCTTATCACTAGGAGTCCTCCCCTCAGTGACCGCTTTCCTAAACAGCTCAGATGCTGCCCCCTTCCTGTTGTGCCAGCTGATCCTTCCAGGCATGCTTTGCTCTCTGATGCACTGCTATTTGCAGATGAGGAACAGAAGGCAGGAATTTCCTGCTGCCCTGATCACCAAAGTTAGTGCTGAAGAGGACAGAAAGGGAGGGAAAGCAAGCAACAATCAGCAAAATGCTGCTTCCTGCATTTTCAGACAGAGTGCCATGGAAGATGGGGCCAATGAGGGGGCATGGCTACGCCCCTGATCAAAGCACTTGTTCAGAGGCTGTCTTCCTCACCCCCACCCACCCCTTTACAGCAGGTAATACCAAGCAAAATCACATTTCTCAATTCACATTTCCCAGAGCTAAGCCCTGGAACTCACAACAGGTTCTAGAATTAAATATGAAGGCTGTGTTTATGGCATCCCACTCTTTTTTGGCTTTTGTAAAGCTGGCAAGAGTTTTCCTCTATATTAGGAGAAATTAAGACCTTCAAACTCTGATCCTTACGGTGCCACTGCTCTTTCTCATGAACTTGCTGCTGAGAGGTTTTAGCAGCAGATTTAAATAGCTGTATATCTCTCTGAAATATCTTGACAAGAAAAATGTCAGAAGTCATTCAATGGGATAATGCAAGTGATGTTGGAATGAGGAGCAGGACCTGGCATTACAAAAAATGCTATTCTTGACAAATTCAAAAATAGGCCAAGTATAGGGCAAGATTCTTTAAAAAGCTTGGCATCCAGCAGCGCCCACATTGTGATTATTTGGGCAGATCTTCAAAATGAGTTCATCACAAGCTGAGCTTTTCTGAGAGTCTGGCCAAAAGGACCCACTCTATAATGGGACCAACAGCTATAAAGAGAGCTCTTTAAGAATAATTTCTCTGATGGCCAGTAGAGAGGTCAATATTGGTTTGGTTTCATTTATTGCATGGGGTTTAAGGTCTGCAAGGTTTTTATATGTCTGTTGAGTTGTAAAAGATGTGAGGGAAATGCATCATATATTGTTACAATCACATTCTGAAGAAGTTTAACAGATTCCCTCCCCCTCCTCTAGTGTTCAGTGGAGTGTTGTTTCCTGATTTTGGTAGGGGTGGTGGTGGTGAAGATGTTATTAACAATCATATTTACTTACTTACACATATTTCTATACTACCCAAAAGTCACAACTCTATATAAAAAAACTAACTGCAGAAACACTCCTTGCCAAAAGTTACTTTATATTTGTTAGGCTCAGGATAGTCAGCTCTGCAAATAGGAATCTTCTTCATTTGAAAGTGCTGAGAGTTCTGGAATATACTACTTGTGAAGGAAACAATTTGTTGTATAGTTAAGTAATGGGGTGATCCTCTGGTCCTGCTGTGGCATGAAATTGCTGAATCAGGGCTAATGTTGGCATAAATTAGTTGTGATCCTGCTGAATTAGCAGTAAAGGCAAAAGCACAATAGCTGTGGAAACAAAAGCCAACATAGTAACACTGACAGACATGCCCACCATGTCCCTGGTAACTATTGTCAGCCACCATTTATGATGTCACTTTGCATTTGCTCCCATACATTAACCATGCAGCAAAGGCAACAGCAATTCATTGTAGCAGTTGGATGGGCTCATTACATAACTCAGTAATGCAGTAGCGCGGACAATCCAGTAGTGAAAGGGGGATCAGAAATATAGAAGCAGCTCCTGGTTTGCCTACCAACTTGTTTTGGGGTCTTACAATGCTGTTGCTAAATGTCAAATCAGTCTGTAATAAAACAGCTGCCTTCCAGTCTTTGATTATCTGAGTGGAAACATTTGGAGGAGAAGGTGTTTTCCAGATTTGTCCACCTGGGTTCTTGCTATAGCACCAACACAAGCTCAAGGGGCAGGGAAGAGGAGTTGCTGTGGCATATAGGGTTACCTTCACACTCTCCTATGTGAATGGGCCCGAGTGCTGAGTGTTTTTACTTGATTCAGATGGAGGAATCTTGGGTGTGGCATTGAGATCTAGATTCTTGGGAACTTCAACATTTATTCTGAGACTGCCTTGTTAGAGTCAGCTCAGTAATTCATGACTGCCATGAAAGTCTCAACATTATTATTATTATTATTAATTTGATTTCTATACCACCCTTCCAAAATTGGCTCAGGGCGGTTTACAAAGAGAAATAAATGAATAAGATGTCATTACTTAATACTCACTCGTCAAGGCGATGCCATAACCAGTGCCCATGTGCGGCATGGCTCCAGAGGAGTGGTCGACTGCTCCTCCACCGTGCCTGACCCAAGATGGGCCCACATCTTGGGTGACCGGACTGACCTGACGTGTTAGGAGCCTGGTGATGACATCAGGCAACTGGCACCATACAATAACGAGGGCAGAGAGAAGATGGAAACAAGGGGTGGGAGGTCAGACTGGATGGAGAAAAAGGGAAGTGTCATAAATCTGTTAGCTCAGCTAACCCAACAGGATTTACAACCCCCTTCAGCACTCCCTGGTGAGTTAACAGAAAGTGGCAGCGGAACTGCACGAGTGAAAAATAAAAGGCTCACAAAGAAAAACAGTAAGTGAATTAAGTCCCCTGAACTGCACTAGGTACCCCACTCTAACAATAACTGAGTAATAAGTGAAAGAAAACACAGAACAAAGGAATGAAAATAGCAAAGGACAACAGAAGCAAAGAATTAACAGAACAAAGCAGGAAGCATAAACAAGGCAAACTGGAACTTGGACAAAGTTTAGGAATTAAATGGCACACTGTCTGTAGCCAGTGAACATTGCAAACAGCACCTGAGCAATTGAGAGACTACCAAATATATATGGCTCAAGAGAACCAGCAGCCAATCAGGCTTCCCTGAGTCAGCACTTCAGCTTCCTCTCTAGTGATCTCCTGCACCTGCGTGACTTCCACTGAACCTCCCTCTTGAGCTGTTTTCTCAAGACAGGTGAAATACCAGGCTCCTCCCCATCAGAAATCATGTCTGGAAGCTGTTGCGGATCTTCAACTCCAGAGTCTGGGCTCCCTGCTAATCCTGTTGTTGTTCCTCTGAGCCCTCACTAGCAGGCAAATCCTCCAGTTCCTGCTCTGACTCTTCTGAGTCAGAAGTCTGAGCCATGACAGGAAAGTGAAAGGGACCAGGTCACATGGAAGGGGTTAATAAAGACAAGTGGGGAGGGGCCATGGATAGGGGAGACCAGATGCTGGCCTGTACAGCCTGGAATAATGAGAGTTTGTATCCAGGAATAACTGTATCCCATTGGTTCTCACTGGTCTACCAGATTTCCATTATGTTCACCATATCTATGTTTTCATTTGCAAACATGCACTCCTGCTTCCCCATTTTTGCTCAAAGGCTTCTAACATCTTATATAAGCGCCTATATGTTATGACTCTTTCCAGATGTCATTGGTGTATACTCTCTTCCTTATGGCCTTTTTACTTCTTTAACTAGCTGCTACACCCACCCTCCCATCTGCTCATTTCCTAATTTTAACCTCTCCCTCTGGATGCTGTAACATTTACACCCTCATCCCTTAGGGATGATGTCTCACAAACTGGATGCTGCTCCACTCGTGTTGTATCCCCCAGGGGTCAGTTTAAAAGCTGCTTTGTGACCTTGTTCACATTCATTGCCAGGAGCTTGGTTCCATCTTGGTTCTCCAGCTGGGGTGTCAGAGTGATGTGGACGAAGCCTTGGCAGCCTGCTGTGAGTTGTTGATGCAACACTTCAAGGTCATTGCTATCTCCTTGACCTAGATGTTACATTGGTTTCCTAGCAATTTTGCAATCTAATGATGTTTCCAGTGCACCATTTATTGGATGGATTTCAGTTGCTGAGGTCTGAGGATGTAAACAAGGTGCTTATTTGGGTATCACCACTTGTTTGCTTAACCTTTGCCCTAAATCTAGCATGGAGGGAGTAATCAGCTGAGTCCGAGAGGTAATTAATGCCACTTTCTGAGATGGGAAGGTTTCAATCATCCTTGAAGTAGACAGTTGTGTGGTCACTCCTAATGAAAACCCCAAGGATTGTAATAATCCTTTGTTGGCCTGATGGATGATTTCCAATTGGGAATTGGCAGAGAGAGTGTGACTCCGTTGGTTCTTTTGGATCTCTCGGTGTCTTCGATACTCTTGACCATTGTATCTTTCTGGAATGTCTGAGGAAATTGGGGGTGGGAGGCAGTGCTTTCCAGTGGTTCTGCTCCTACCTCATGGGCAGATTCCAGATGGTGTCTCTTGGAGACTGTTTTTCAAAATCTGAACTTTTGTACGGTGTCCCTCAGGGCTCCACATTGTCTTCAATGTTGTTTAACATCTACATGAAACCGCTGGGAAAGATCATCAGGAGATTTGGTGCAGGGTGTTATCAATATGCTGATGACACCCAAATCTATTTCTCCCTGTCAACATAATCAGGAGAAGGCATAACCTCCCTAAATGCCCACCTGGAAACAGTGATGGGCTGGATGAGGGATAACTGAGGCTGAACCGAGATAAGATGGAGGGACTTATTGTGCAGTGTCAGAACTCAGAGGATGATTTTGAACTGCCGGTTCTGGATGGGGTCACGCTCCCCCAGAAGCAACAGGTACACAGTCTGAAGGTGCTTCTGGATCCAAACCTCTCCCTGATGCCCCAGGTTGAGGCGGTGGCCAGGGGTGTTTTTTATCAGCTATGGCGGATACTCCAGCTGCGTCCATTTCTTGAAATGAGTGACCTCAGGTGGTACATATGCTGGTAACCTCTAGGTTGGATTACTGCAATGCGCTCTATGTGGGGCTGCCTTTGTACGTAGTCTGGAAACTGCATTTGGTACAAAATGTGGTGGCCAAGTTGGTCTCTGAGTCATCTAGGAAAGACCATATTACTCCTGCGTTGAAAGACCAAACTGGCTGCCGATAAGTTTCCGGGCAAAATACAAGGTGCTGGTTATAACATATAAAGCCCTAAACAGCTTAGGCCCTGGGTATTTAAGAGTACAGAGACTCACGTTTTGGGCAGTATCAAAACATGCTAAATAAATATTATTATTTCTTGTTTACACAGTCAGACAGGTGTTATTGACTGGTTTGTTTTATCCAGACATCGAGTCCTTCCCAAGGACCTGGGATGCCAGAATTTTATTGTTGATTGTTATAGATATCGTCGCAGAATATAGGCTCTTCCCAGTAAAGCTACTTTTTGTAATTGGCTGATGGTGATTTCTGTGGCCCCTATGGTGTTGAGGTGCTCTTCAAGGTCTTTTGGAACTGCACCCAGGGCGCCAGTTACCACTGGGATTATTTTGGTCTTTTTCTGCCACAGCCTTTCAATTTCAAATTGGTGTATTGTGTGGCAGATGTTTGTCTGTTTGTAGTCGGAAGTCACATAATATTTTTACATCTTCATTTTCTTCAAATTTATCAATTTTATGGTCCCACCAATTTTTGGCTACAGGTAGCTTGTATTTTTTGCAGATGTTCCAGTGTATCATCCCTGCTACCTTGTCATGCCTTTGTTTGTAGTCAGTCTGTGCGATCTTTTTACAACAGCTGATTAGGTGGTCCACGGTTTCATCTGCTTCTTTACAAAGGCAGCACTTGCTGTTTGTGGTTGATTTTTCGACTTTTGCTCTTATTGCATTTGTTCTTAGTGCCTGTTCTTGTGCAGCCAGTATTAAACCCTCTGTTTCTTTCTTCAAGTTGCCATTCTTAAGCCATTGCCAGGTCTTGGTGATGTCTGATTTCCCACTTATATTGTGCAAATATTGACCATGCAGGGGCTTATTTTTCCATTTTTCTGCTCAGTTCTTGACTTGTTCTTTCTTGTAGGCCTGTTTTGTTTCATTGGTGTTGAATAGTTTCTCATTATTGAACATTTGAAGTGCATCTTCTTCACCGTCCTTGATATATTCTTCAAGGCCTCTTTTCTCCTCCTCTACTGTTTGATGGACTTGCAGCATTCCTCTTCCACCTGAGCTGCAAGGGAGGTATAGCCTATCTACATCACTGCGGGGGTGCAGAGCATGATTGACGGTCATGATTTTCCTGGTCTTACGATCTAGCGTCTCTAGCTCTGCCTGGATCCAGTCTATTATTCCTGCAGTGTATCTGATAACAGGTATAGCCCAGATGTTTATGGCTTGTATGGTGTTCCCGCCATTGAGTTTGGACTTGAGGATTTCTCTAACTCTCCTGATGTATTCACTTCCAATTTTTGTTTTAACTTCAGTGTGTGCAATGTTATCAGCCTGGAGAATGCCCAAGTATTTGTAATGTTCTTTCTCTTCCAGGTTCTTGATCTTGCTTCCATTGGGCAGTTCTATTCCTTCTGTTTTTGTTATTTTCCCTCTGTTGATTATTAATGCAGCACACTTGTCTAGTCCAAACTCCATTGCTATATCGCTACTGAATATACGGACGGTGTTTAGCAGTGATTCGATTTCTGACTGGGACTTTCCATACAACTTCAGATTGTCCATGAACAGCAGATGGTTGATTTTACTTGATGTTTTAGATGTTTGGTATCCAAGGCCTGTTTTGTTTAGTATTTGTGAAAGTGGGGTCATGGCGATTACAAACTACAGAGGGGATAGTGAGTCCCCTTGGAAAATGCCTCTTCTAATGCTAACCTGTCCAAGTGTCTCGCCATTGATTGTTAACTGTGTACTCCACATGCTCATTGCTTTTTTTTATAAATATCTGAATGTTTTTGCTGACACCAGTTGTTTCTAAACATTTTAGTATCCATGTGTGAGGCAATGAATTGAATATTATTATTATTATTATTATTATTATTATTATTATTATTAAATTTCTATACCACCCTTCCAAAAATGGCTCAGGGCGGTTTACACAGAGAAATAATAAATAAATAAGATGGATCCCTGTCCCCAAAGGTCTCACAATCTAAAAAGAAACATGGCACCAGCAACAGTCACTGGAGGAACTGTGCTGGGCGTGGATAGGGCCAGTTACTCTCCCCCTGCTAAATAAAAGAGAATCACCATGTTAAAAGGTGCCTCTTTGCCAAGTTAGCATACTACCTTCTTTGCCATTCACAGCATTTATTGACCCTGGGACATTTCAGGTTAACTTTAATAAGTTTGTATTTATACTTGAAGTCTGTACAACATGCATAGGTTAAGAACATAAAAATACAAGGCCATTTTGCAGAGACTAACATGTCTCCAATGTACACCAAGTGTAAATTGAAGATGTAGCTATAGCCAGTCATCACATCTGATCACACTATTTCTTGTTTCTTTTGGTGTCAGGCTGTTGTATGTTATTCAGAGACAATGTGCATGTGTGTGTGTTGTCCCCCCCACCCCCAGATGTAATTTGTAGTAAACATTAACAAACCAGTTATCCCACAGTGCGAAAGCACATTCTCACTTGGGAAGACATATGCTGGAAAATCATGAGAATACAATCAAATAATGAGGACTGTTAACCTGTGTCTTTATTCCATTGTACTCAGGCACCCTTGGGGCGCACTTAAATCACATAAAGGAAGAAAAAAGCAGAATCACAGCATCTCATTAGATTCATAACTGTAGATCCTTGCACCTTCCTGTCATTTTCTTGCAGGGCAAAGTCATAATTTAATTAATTAATTTTTACAGACTAAGTCTAACCTGTCAAGACACCAGAGCCATCAAACTTTCCAATTACTTGTTGCCAGCTACTTGGAGACTTTAATTATCTGCTCTTCCCAAGGACTGCAGACTCGCAATTTCCTGCCACTCGGGTACAAGGAAAAGGAAGATCACAAAAGAGCCATGGGTTCTTGCCTTATTTATGTTCCATGCTGATCCAAGGTGATTAATAACCTATGGTGGGACAGTGTTCATTTTAAGTGATCTAGTGGGAGAAGTTTCAGTGTTACTGCCTCTTTTTTTCCTCATTTTTTTAACCACTTTCTGAACCAGAGCGTAATAAGACTCCAAGTCCCAAGTCGTTGTTTTTAACTAATGTCCCTAATTGTATTAAGTATTTGGAGAAGATATCACAGCTGATAGCATAAAATGTTGATTCCTGTATTTCCTAGGAACTGAAGACATAATAAATTCAGAAAGCTTCGTGACATGGTATAGTGATTTGTGGGAAGACTAGGCCTTACCTAGAGCAACTGCTGGGAGAGTGGGCATTTCCTAATAAGGGGGAAAGCCTGGGGGTGGGGGGGGTGGGGACAGAAGGACCAATCCTAAGGACTGGGCAGGAACTACACTCACAGCTACCAGCAGAAGAGGAAAAAGCTTCGTTCTGTTTCCTCTGTCCCAAGCATACCCTAAGGAAGCAGCTGGCTGAGAAGTTTCTGGGGAAATGGGAAGGCCACACCTGAGAGTGTCTTATTGTCCCACATTAAAATAAAGTGGATGGTGGCAGCCTACTGTAAATCCCTTATAGTCAAGGATTAACCTCAGTGATCTCCCCCCTCCTCCTCTGGCTTTGGTAGGAGCTATGACAGATGGAGATTCTGGATTTCTGAAAAATGCAGTTCTGCAAGACATAATAGGTCTAGGGTTTTGTTTGCTTGTTAACCATGCTATTGGATTCAGTGCAATATTAATTCTGTTTCCATGTGTAATTCGCAGCAGCACTCAAAGTCCTTGAGTACATATATGAATACACTGTTGTCTAATATGGAATCAGACCACTTGTCTATCTAGCTCAGCACTGTACACTGACTGGCAGTACCTTTCCAGGGTTTCATAGAGGTGTCTGTCTTTCCCAGTCCTGCTTGGAGATTTAAAATCAAACCTGGAACCATGTGCATGCAAAGTTCTACCACTGACCTCTGCTCCCTGCAACACACTCTGTAAGGAGAAAAAAGGTGGCATCTGGGAGTGATGGGGGTAAACAGGGCCAGTTAAGGGGCAGCATGAGCTTTGGTTTCTGCTCAGGGGTGCTGCAGAGCCAGTGACAGTGTTTCTTGTTGGTAGGGGTGTGCATGGAACCAGTTTCCCCAGTTTGGCTCAAATCTGGACCAAATGTGAGCCTCCCTGTGTGGCTCGAACTCAATCGAGATAGGCCCTGTTTCAGTCTGACCATCCAGCTGGGTGAGCTGGCTTGAGGGGTATACTTTTGAAGGGGAATCTGGCAAGGATTCCCCTTTACAAGTAAAGGGCTTTCCAGAAACTAAATGCAGAGGGGGCAGGAAAAAGGTAGTATTTACCTTTTAAAAAGGCGGCAGCAGGGATGCTGGAGGCGGCCACACCAGTGATAATGGAGACAGTGGTTGGAACTTCTTTAACCTCCCCCCACCCCGCTGGCCTCCCCCCCAGCACAGGCCAGGCTACCTTCAGCTCATTTTGGACCTCTGTGCACATGCAGCCACCATGAGGCCTGAAATGGGCTGCAGCTGGCCCAGTCTGTCATTTGGGAGGATGGCAGGGTAGTGGTGGTTGGAGGAGCCCCTGCCACTGCCTCTGCTATCTCTGCAGCCAC
The DNA here is from genome assembly GCF_027244095.1 of Hemicordylus capensis. Taxonomy (NCBI): domain Eukaryota; kingdom Metazoa; phylum Chordata; class Lepidosauria; order Squamata; family Cordylidae; genus Hemicordylus; species Hemicordylus capensis. Next base: position 336,137,123 of record NC_069658.1, on the reverse strand, counting down.
TTCCGCCATCCCCACCAGTGCCTTTTAAACAATAAAGACTACCTCCCCCCCACAATTTCGCTTCTGGAAAGCCCTTTACTTGTAAAGGGGAATCCTTGCCAGATTCCTCTTTAAAAGTATGCCCCTCAAGCCAGCTCACTAGTGGGTTTTTTTTAGCAGGGCCTGGCTCGACTTGAATTCAGAGTGGCTCCACTCTTTATGGGGCCAGTCTGGTTCGAGTGCAAGCCTTCAAACCAAGCCGGCTCAGACTTGAGCCTTGCTCAATTTGAATTGCCTCAAACACCTCTACTTGTGGGAAGTGGTGAATGGAAGCAAGCTGGCACTGCCCTGAGTGGTGCTGAGGATGCCTGGGGCACCATTTGATCTAGGACTGGTTCTGATCCCCCCACCTGGTAGATAGAGGCATGCTGTTTTAGCTGTAATCATCATGACTAGCAGCCTTCAATACAGCATTCCTCCCTGTACTCATCTAGTCCTTTCTTAAGATATATGTAAGCATGACAGCAGCAGACACACATGTTAGAAAATTGTATCTCACTAAACAACTGGGGGGGGGGGATTCACATGTAAATTGTAGTCAAAAGGGGGCTGTTGAAACCCCTCCTCTCAGCTTCCTTCCCCCTAGCTAGGCTTTCAGACCAGAAGCAACTGACCAAAATAACTGACCTTGAGAAGCAGTTGTGGGGAGGTAGCATGGGCAGGCGGAGAGTTCAGCACCCCACTCCCTGCTCACTGCCTGTCTGCTTCAGTTTGTCCAAGCTCAGGCTCCACTTTATACCTCTTTGGCACACTTCTATTCTAGCACACAGGCTGTGCCACTGTCATATCTGGTTATTCCCTTAAAGGATTATATATACACAGTATTCCGTAGCAGTGAGTTCCATAAATGAACTATTTTGGGGGTTGTGGGGAAAACGCTGCTAGTCCACTTCCCAACATACTGAAGTTTGCGGGGTGGAGGACATAGCTGTTTCACCATGTCTTGTCTGCGAGTTTCCCAAGGCATCTGTATGATTGCTATTGGAGAGAGATTATTGGATTGGATGGACTTCTAGTCTGACTTACCAGGGTAATTGATAAGATTCAGAAAATGGTAGTCCTGCCCAAATGAAGAAAGGAACATAAACTCTGGCAAAAGAAATGCAAGGAGACAATGAGGGATGCAAAAAGAGAGTTTGAGGAACATATAGTTAGAAGTGTCAAGGGCAGGGGCGTAACTATAATAGGCAAGGGGAGACAGTTGTCTGGGGGCCCACTGCCTTGGGGGGCCCCCAGAGGCAAGTCACATGACAGAATCCCCCAGTCTTGCACCCGCCTGGGCTTCCTTTAGTTGTATTCATCCTCCGAAATTGATGTGAGTGTTAAGACCTGGAGCTACCAGAACAGCATGTCTTTCTCTAGTACCATTAAATGACTTGCATCGTCCACAATTTACAAAACCTTTAAAAAAATAATTTAGGATAACGTTCTATTGTGGCACATAGGTTTTAGATATATAGATAGATTTTACTATGCTTTTTGTTAGCACTATTCAGCCTCATTTAAGATTTCTTTACTTCATAAGCTGAGCTTCAGTGAGGTGGGGGGGCATTTTAAAATCTTGTCTCTGGGCCCACTACAACCTTGCTATGCCCCTGGCCAAGGGGAATAACAAAAACATCTTTGAATATATCTGAAGCAGAAAACCTGCCATAGAGGTGGTTGGACCCTTAGATGATGATGGCATGAAATGGATTATTACGGAGGATAAGGAGATTGCAGAGAAGCTGAATGAGCTTTGCATTTGTCTTCACAGCGGAGGATACTGACCATATGCCTGCTCTGGAACTGAGCTTCTCAGGCTTGGAGGCTGAAGAACTGGGTGAATTTGAGGTGATGAGAGAGGATGTTCTAAACTGTATCAAAAAATTAAAAATTAACAAATCACAGGGCCAGATGGCATCCACCCAAGAGTTCTGAAGGAACTCAAATGTGAAATTGTTGCTTTTCTAGGAAGAATACATATCTTGTCCCTACAATCAGGCTATACACCAGAGGACTGGAAAGTGGTTAATCTACTTTTAGTTATCCCATTTTCAAGAAGGGATCCATTAAATCACAGACCAGTTAGCTTAACTTCTGTGTTGGGTAAATTGATGGAAAGCATACTTAAGGACAAAATGGTTAAACTTATTTAAAAACAGGCCTTGCTGAAGGAGAACTAGCATGGCTTCTGCAAGTGCAAGTCTTGCTTCACGAACCTTTTGGAGTTCTTTGAGAGTGTCAACAGGCACATGGATAAAGCTGATTGGGTTGAGCTAGTATACTTGGACCTTCCAAAAACTTTTGACAAAGTTCCCCACCAAAGGCTCTTGAGTAAGCTTAGCAATCATGCAGTCATGGGATAAGGGGACAGATTCATGTGTGGGTTGGTAACTGCTTGAAGAACAGGAAACAGAGGGTAGGAATAATGGACAGTTTTCACCATGGAGGGAAGTAAGAAGTGGGCCCCTCCAAGGGAAGTATCATAAAGTATCAGCATGAAACATATTTGAGGTGGAAGCAGTAGAAAGGAGAATTATTTTAGTTTTGCTCTTTTACTTCTTAACTTTTTCTTTTGCAGTAACAGAAGTATGAAAATGTTGTTTTCCACTGAGTTTATCCTATATATACTCAGATAGGATCAAAAATCTGCAGTTTCCAGCTTGCTGCTGTGCTCATTTTCCTGTAATTGTTAAGGCAATGGACTGGTTCCCATGATTTCCACAATGCTCGTGGATCGGGAAATTGGAGATTTGTGAGGAGTTCATGCTCTCAATTTCTGGTTGTAAGAACTCAGAATATTTTGGCAATGTTGGGTTGGCACCTCACCAACCCACATTTAATGGATATCAACAACCTTAGATCAAAGCCTAAATGTTGGGTTGGTGTCGTGCCAACCTAACATCACCAAAAATTTCCAGGTTATTGCAAAAAGAAATTGGGAGCAAACACATCTTGCAAATCTCCCATCTCCCAGTCAATGTAGCGATCACGCGAATGAACCCAGTGTAAATGACTTGGTCTGAAGGAGAGCTTCTTCCTTTACTTAAGATCCAGAGGTGTACTTTCTTTCCTGTGCTCTAATTGTGAGCTATTTAGCTGGGTAGTAATCCAGAAATTATTGAAACCATAAGTGTACATGTGCAGCAAGCCAGTGAGTGGAATTACCAGATTTACTTACAAAGGGGTACTCATTGGCAGATGGAACTAAAGAGAAGCTTCCAAAAAAACCCCACAACAACAACACTTTCCCATCTCAAGCCTGTGTTTTTCAACCCTGGCATACAGTGAGGATCCAGGCATGTTATACTTGTATTGTAATTCAGCTGAAAATAAAAAGTGCAGTACTGTAATATGTATCTTAATATTTGCCCCCCTTTTTCTTTATCTAATACTGTGAATTTCAAGGTACCAATGGTGTTTGTGATTGGGAATGACAGAAAATATCTCTTGGATTGGGTAAACTGACAGTAAATTTAGTACTGTCCACAAGATTTCTGGCATAACTGTCTTGTTACTATGAAGATGAAAATCAGCACATTGCCTTTTCCTTCATACCTCATGATTGGTATGAACAGACAATTGTGTGCCCTCACAATTTTCCTGGATATTTATTGCTAATACAGTAGATTTTATCTTTATACTGTAAGGAAGAAATATTGGTTGGTTGGTTAGTGAGTAGGGTTTATTGGTCATGGTTTTTCCAAAGTGACCTGAGCCCTGGCATCTCTTTTTCTAGAAATTGTTTTGGGAAGGAATATATATATAATATCTCTGCAACAAATTCAAAACAATTATAGTCTGAGAGAAGCCTACTTGGGAAGCATTTTACAGTACATCCAGAACTACATGGCTCCCTAGTTGATATATAATCAGGCTTCTCACTAACAGCCTAGGCCCACGGTACTTAAGAGAGCATCTTCTTCTGCATGATCCCCATCGTCCACTGCATACATCAGGGGAGGCTCATCTGTGGCTACCTTCATGTCGTCTGGTGGCCACCTAGGGGCTCGCCTTCCCTGTTGTCGCCCCGAGACTTTGAAACGCGCTTCCTGTAGGAATAAGAATCTCCCCGTCTCTAGTGGCTTTTAAAACATGTCTGAAGACTCATCTTTTTACCCAAGCTTTTTAACTTTTTAAATTTTAGATTGTGTATTGATTTCTTTTAAACTGTTTTTAGCATTTAATTGATTTTAATGCTTTGTTTAGTGTTTTGTTGTTGTGAACCACCTTGAGACTTTGGTTCTGGGCAGTATACAAATAGGTTAAATAAATAAAAAAAGTAAGTAAGTCCTGCTTGCCTTCTCTTGATATTTCTGCCCTTTGTTTGGGGGATAATTTTCTCTGGATTCAGTTAAGATTGTCCTTTTGAATTGTGACTAGTTATCCTCATCTCAACAAAGTATAACAACTATATTGTATGAGTTTTTGGAGTGGGAATGAAAGCTGCTCTAGAAGTATAAATAGTCAATTTAGTGTTTGTTATTTTGTCTTAGTTTTTAATTTTTCTGTCCTGTGCTTTGGGCAACATCCAACAACATCCAACATGTTGTTTTGAATGTTCTCTGTAAACTTTTTGTAGCTGTGTGTCCATTTACAGATACCAACCCAGATGAAATTAAAGTGGATGTTAGCCTATGTTTGCTTCCTTATTTATTGTCACAGAGAAAAGACCATAGAGCATGAATGGTTCTGCACAACAGTTCTTGAATTCAGAGTTTGCCCTCAGAAGCTGACACACATGATTAATTGTCAGAGACTTTGTGTCCCTGTGTGACATTTTATTCCCATCAGATATTGTCTTACGTTCTATTCTGAATCAGCCAGACAAGTGACCCCAGAATTTAATACCACACCTTCTCTCTCTCTTTCCCCTCTTTTTCTTTTCTTCTTTGCCTCTAAAAGAACTGGTGGACATCATAGTCATCCTCAGGGATAGATATAGATGTTGATACACACAGAACGCTGATACTCTGTGGAGCCTGAGACTGACTTCTTGTTGGTGGCAACCTGAGGAACTTATCTTCACCCCAATGTTGTTCTGAAAGAAATTGCTTCCCAAACTCTGAACTATCAGGCTTGCCAAGGTATGCATATTTGCTTTTGTGTATGTTCTTTGTTTTGGTTTAATCCAAAGCTCTAAGAGTTTGCTTATAGCTAGGAGGTTCTTGTTAAGTTCTCAATGATGTTGAATAACTTAATAAATTATTGTCTGAATGTCCCATGCTTGTATTGAATTATCTGCTGATTTCATCAGTGTACAGTGACGTAGGTGATCTCTATACAAACAGGCGTCTGTAGCCTAGAACACAGATTGCCTGGCATTTTTCTTAATATTTATAAGTGAGAAGGTCAGAGAATAGTACAGTCACAAGTTATCTTGATCTGTATTTCCTTCCTGACCTTGAATGAAATATCCTGTAGTGTTTCATTACTGCTGTGATTTTAAGTATGGGAGACTTGACTGGTTTTGTGTGGCATATCAGGTATGACACAGAGCTATACCTTTTGACTGGCTGGACAGGAAGAGATAAGGGGGAAAAGCATATTGTGTTTAATCGTTTTTGGAGGAACATGGAATTGCACAGCATAAGCAAGCAGCTTATTCTGATGGACACAGAAAGACTCACACTGTATGACAATGCCACAGCTTTGGTTTGGGCCAGGTTATTTCTCAATAATAAAGTAATCATTAAGGGTATTCACACAACTACAGGCAATGGGGGTGGGGGAGGCTGCGTAAAACTTACATTCCCCTCAGACAATCTCCATGCCCTTTCCTCTGCTTCATGGCAGCACAGCTCGGCCGTGCACATGAGCATCTGTTATGGGAGCCGTTCAGCTTTTCTGATGCCTCTGGGAATCTCACAATGCATTGTGCAATGGGTGATCCCCCCATGAGATGGGCACTCTAGGCACCCATCCCTGTGACCGCTCGGGCTGCAAGCAGCCCAAGTCGTCACATGACCATGGAACCGGGGTTAACAGTTGGGCTACAGAGCCAGGTTTGGTGGTGCGGCAGTAGGATCTGTGTGGATTCCAGCACTTCTCACCGGTAGCCAATCCCAGGCTTGACCTCCCTAGCCTGGGTTAGGGTGTGTGTGAGAACAGCCTCAGAGAGTCACTTGTGCGTCAGTGTGCACATAAACTGCTTGCAGTATGAAGAGTGCAGCAATTTAGACTGGTCTGCTCTCCATATGACAATTGGAGTGTGTTCAATGGCCCTTCAGGAGTATTGTGGGGATTTTGGTGGACTAATTGGCCACTCGTCCTCCAGGTCCTTAAAGCTTTCATTTTTACTTGAAGAAGCTCTGCTATTGCCTTGTGGTTATTGGTTATTTAATGTGGCTGCATGTGGTTAAAAAGAGATGCAACCTCATATTCTTGTATTCTTTTAATGTTTGTTAGCCCTCTTGAGTCTACAGAGAAAGGCATACACATTTTTAAATGAATATTGAAGCAAATTATCAACATTAAACATTAAAAGTTTAATGATTTGTGGGTATGGAATCAGGTAATAGTTATTCAAGCTTTCATATAGAGCTGCCTGCTAATGAGATGCAGTGAGATTGGGGGTGGGGGAAATTGGGGTGCAAGGAGAGATTGGGGTGGAAACTGGTGAATGTCACACTCTGCACATTGTGGATGGGAAGAAATTGGAGGGAGTCAGGGGGATATTAGGTTGGTGGGCAGTGTTCTCTCTATTTTTTCATCTGTGTGCAGAATGAGTTTTGTTCTAAGTGGCAGTATCAAGGCAGTGTGTGTGCACATGCATTCAGAGAGGGGCCTTCCTGATTCAACCTGAGCAGGATCTAAAATTAACTGAGCAGACATTAAAAAACCGTGTAAGCATGTGCACACCTTAGAGGAAACACTGGTGGGTGGGGGTCAGTTAGTGCATGGTGTGCTCTGTGTGCTGCATGTGGAGAAATCTGTGGGTCAAGGGGGTCTTGACCCTTGTTAATTACCAAAAACCAAAATATTCTGTTGTCTGATAGACCAATTATTTATGAGACACAAATGAGTACCATTATCATATCTGATTAGGAGAGAGAGAGATTTGCTACGTGACACATAGAAGTGCTGAACTGTTCTGGCTTACAGTCAGGAGTTGAAGCAACCCAAAAAGTAATGAAGAGGTTCATGTATCCTAAAAGTCTTTCCGAATTCATTACTGATTGGAGATATTTGGTCATTATGAAGCAATGTATTTAGTCTTCTGTTATGCATAGCTGTTTCAAACAGCTAGGAACTGCCGGTGGAGATACGCACATCCAGTGAGCCTAAACTGTGACTGAACTCATTCCTACAGGGAAATGATTAGATCTCACACTTATTTAAATTTTCTGTATGTATAGGGTGGGGCATCTCTTCCAGTCAATCTTCTGCCTTTCTGACTGCAACTAAGTCCAACAAGTGGTGAAGCTTCCTGTTCTCAGTAAACATTCCTCTGTATTAGCCAGGCACTTGCAGGTGGAACAGCAGTATTCTGAGAGCTCCTCTAGGGCCAACTCCCAGGTCTTCAACTTTGTTTCCCTGATTGTGCTTCCCTTTCCCATCCTGTGCTTTCAGCCTGCCACTCATCTTGTTGCTCTCGTCTCCTGCGCTACCTCACATTCCAACCTCAACTTTCAGATTTACTTTCAGATTTGTGATTTACTTTGCTTCCCTCAGGTAGCAGGTTCAGACATAACAGGATTTCATGATCCAAACTCCAAAGCCTTTTCCTTTTATTCAAATATCAGCCAAATCACCTAAGTTTTTGGCCAATATGTCCAAATATCTCTGCTTTAAGGAAGACAAAATAGATCCAGAGGAGCGGAGTCTACTAATTGCTGTTTGGGGACTTAAGAAATGAGTTTAAAATGGATATATTAGTACTCCTGTTTTCTCTTTGGAAAGACGTTTTAAATGTATTTGGAATTTTTAATGGAAAACTAGTTCTGGTTCCTGGAAAAATGAAATAGTTTTGCAAGTTTGAATTCACTGGTATTGTACTCTCCATGTGCAAATGTTGAGGAAAACCAATTAGGAAACAACAGTTTTCCCACTTTGGGGGGACCCTCCATTTTTAAACAATTTGAACTTTTTTTTAGCTTTATGAAATCTGAGAATTCCAAGTTCATGAGAAGACTTCATTATAGCCTTCTTTCTTTCTTTTATATTTTAAGTGAAAGCTTGTACATTTTCTTTAGTACCTTGAAGGTAAGGTTGCCTCAGATGTGTTCTCATCCATTGCTAGATGTGGAGGAATTTTTTCTAGATTTCATGCAGTTTTAGCAAATAGTGTACAAGAATTATCCTATATAATAAAAGGCTAAGTGAGTGGACGTGGCCTTGGAATGTTGGGGATCTGCGTCCCTGCCTCCCTGGGCTGTTCTGGGCCTGCGCGAAGCGCAGGCCCAGAACAGCCCAAGGGAGTCCGGACCCCCAACGCCAGTGTTCCAAAGCCACCACACACTCAACCTCCTGCCGTCGCCCGCCTGCCCGCCCTCCAACACCGTTCCGGGCCCACCGGCGGCCATTTCGCCCCTATCCCCGGCCCGACATGCGGCCGGATCGCTGTCTGCCTGCCCACCCACCATCACTGCCCCAGCCACCAAACACTCGACCTCCTGCCGCCGCAGCCATTACAGCCGGATCGCTGTCTGCCCGCCCGCCCTCCATCACTGCCCCAGACCCACCCACAGCCATTCCGGACCAATATCAGGTGGTCCTTGCATGGCCCCACGGGTGGCCATTTCCCCCCCCACGATGCCGTTGCCCGCCCGCCCTCCCTCCCAACTGCTGAGCCCTCCTTACCCCGACCATGTCCGTCGGGCGCAAAACACCAAAACTGCAGAGAAGCAGAGGAGCTTGCAAGCAGAGCTCCTCTCTTTGGAACGGCTCTGCCCGAACTGACACTATGGCCGTAAAGGATGCAATAGGCGTCCTTTGCGTCCAAACTGACAGTACGGCCAGAGGCTCTGCAAGAGAGAGGAGCTCTGCTTGCGACCTCCTCTGTTTCTCTGCATTTAAGTCGTTTAAAGCTGAAATTGAGCAGTCCTTCGCCCGACGGACGCGGCCGGGGCGAAGGACAGGCAGAACAAGAAATGTATTGCTGCTCGCACTATTGCTTGCTATCTCACTTCCCTAAAACCAGACTCTTTTCCAAAAAGGTGTGTACCAGTATGGTTGCCAAGATTTTTTTTAAGACTTAGACCTTTAAGGCTTAGTGTGAAGTTGGCCTCAAGCTTGGAAAGAAAGGATATTGGATCTGGGGTTGGGGGACAGAGCTTGCAAACAAGTTTGTGTGTCTCATTTTAGAAATTAAACACTGCTTGATTCTTTCCCTGTGATAATGACTACATTGACTACTTGATTTCTGTCTCACCCCAGTGTAAGGATCCATTGACTTTTGTGTAATCATTTCTGTTTGTCCCTCTTTGCCTCAAGTGTGCTGAGGAAGAAATAGCAAGGTTATCTACTCTAATGGCATGTGGAATACGTTATATTCCATATATATATTTTATTAATGCTCTGCTTAATTATTTACTATTTGTGAAGATGACTGTAATTGTTCAAAATTATAGAACTTTCCAATACTACTTTGCATACTGCGCAGAGATCCACAGCTCTGAGATGTGCATGTACTGCTTGCAAGCCACTCCAAAGTGCAACCACTCTGGGGCCACTAAGCAGTGCATAATTCTAATTGTGATGGTACTCTCATTTTTCCCAATGGGTGTGCAAAACAAAGACAGAGAGAAAGAGAGAGAGAGACAGACAGACAAAAAAATAGACAGACAGCAGAAGACAAAACAAGGAATGAGGGAGGGAGACAGAACAATAGAGAAAAGAAAAGAAATAAAGAAGGAAAAACAGAGAAAAGAGAGAGATGGGAAAGAAAAGAACAAAATAAACAAAGAGAGAGGAAGGGAAAATAAGAGAGATAAAAGTGAAGAACAAAGGGAAAAAACAAAAGATAGAAAAAGAGAAAAAGGAAAACACACACACACACACACACACAAACAACCCCACAGAACACACCCATTATAGAAAGAAGAGAGAAAAAGATAACGAAGAGAATAAAACATATAAAAAACAAAACAAAAAAAAGATAGAAGGAAAAGGAGAACAAGAAAAGGAAGGAAAGGAGAGAAAGGAAAAGAGACAGGGACAAAAAAAAGCAATAGAAAGGAAGAACGCTTAAAGCGGGGGGAAAGCTAGCGCTCGTTATTATAACGGGCTTAAAAATACTAGTATTATAATAAATTTGTGTTTTACTTATACTTTCAGATGCTATTGAGAACAATTATGATAGTCTCATGTGCCAGGTATATTCACTATCTTAGTACAGGCATAGACACTGTATCTTAAGAAGGATATTTTAGAAATGGAAAAGGTACAGAAGAGGGTAGCAAAGATGATCAGGGTCCTGGAGCACCTTCCTTATGAGGCTAGGCTATCTGGGGCTCTTTACTTTGGAAAAGAGGCAACTAAGGGGAGACATGATTGAGGAGTATACAATTATGCATGGAGTGGAGAGAGTGGGCAGAGTGAAATTTTTTAACCAGGGATCATCCCATGAAACTGAAGGTTGGGAAATTTAGGACCAACAAGAGGAAGTACTTTTTCACACAGCACATAATTAATCGATGGAATTCTTTGCCATGGGATGTGGTGATGGCCACCAGCTTGGATGGCTTTAAAAGGGGCTTAGACAAATTCATGGAGGACTGGTCTATCAGTGGCTACTAGTCTAGGGGCTGTGGGCCACTTCAAGCCTCAGGCACAATGCCTCTGAATACCAGTTGCAGGGAAGCAAGAGCAGGAAAAAGAGCATGCCCTTGCCTCTTACCTGTGGGCTTCCTAGAGGTATCGGATGGGTCACTGTGTGAGAAAGGATGCTGGACTAGATAGGCCTTGGGACTGATCCAGCAGGGCTGTTCTTATGTTCACATCTGCATTCATGAATTCCATTCATGAAATGGAATTGCAGCTGGGGATTCTGGGAGTTGTAGTCAACAACATCTGGGAATCCGTCTTAGAGGGAACCCTGCTGCCCACTCCTCTTTAGAATGATGATTGTGCTTTGTAGTTTATCAGTTCATGTAAGTACATGCAGAACTTCACAAAACTAACTGTGAGTTCTGAGGCAGTAGTTAGATCTTTTTTTTTTAAACTGTCAGGTTAGTGGAATTAGATTGCTTACCTAGTCAAATATGAAGAGTATGTGCAGATAGAATTAGTTGCATGTTTTCTTGAGAAACTCTGGTTGCTATTTCTGAGTTTTAAAAAAGAGTCATAAGTCAGTTCCACAAGGTTTGTCGAATTATATGATTTCTAATATATTTACTTCACTGCTGAATATATGTGGAATTTGTGGACAAGAAATAATATTAATGTGAATCTCTTCCAACGTCAGTGCTTATGTGACCTGGATACCGAAGTGATGTCTTTATATTTTGCTTGCCAAGTTGCAAGATCAGCAGACACTCTGCTAACATATCAAGTTCTGTGGTGGCACCACATCTATAGCCCGTTTCAACCAACCTGTCTTCACAGAACTTTAACTGAATCCATCACATTGACATTTACAAAAGCATAATCTCCGATAACAAATATCTCTCTGCAAAAATAATAATAAAAAATGATAGCATCAGCACAAGTGGGTTGATGTTCTTGAAAATAAGAAACTTAAGTCTAAAACTAACATGGGGCACCAAATAAATCCATCAAGAGACAAGTGATAATCTGACAACAGCCATGTAGGCCTTTGGCTAGTACTTATAAACCCTTCTTAGACATGCTTGCTTCTTGATTATACTTTTCTGTACAACATACTAAGGGTATTCACACACGCAGGCTAACGCAGGCTAGGGCAGCCCAGCCTGGAGTAGCCTGAGCCTCTGAAGCATCAGGAGTAAGGTCACTCCTGGCGCTGCCCCTGTGCCAAGCCCCATTCTTGAACCCAGTGTTTAGCTGAGGTTAAGCAAACCATAGGTTCGCTTTACCACAGCTGGCAATCATCTGCCACTGGGTTAAGAGGCCTGCTGTCATTTCCTGCAGCGAGTCAGGGTGGAGGAGCAGCTGCACCAAGCAAGGTGGCTGCTCTATGGAGAGCAGCCTCTGTGCTCATAGCATGGGGCACCCTAAGATGGGGGGGGGGAGTCCTCCTGTTCCCAGCTCCTGCTGTCGCCATGTCACTGTTCGTGTGGGTGCACAGTGTGGCAGAGGGGAGGACGGCTGCTGCTTGTCTGCTGGGGAAGCAGTTCCTGCCTTCCCTGCAGCACACCCCACAACGGCCGTGAGGTTGTACGAAAGACCTCACTTAGTATCTTCCCTCATATGTCTTTGAGAGATCAAAGTTTAGCAGAGAAACAGATTAAGTGATGTCTAATGTTTATTTAAATTTGACGTGTGAAGTCAGCACACATGAGGTTGTCTCACAAAAATAGCTTCAGGTACTCTGATATCGGGGCCCTTAAATATGTGAAATGTATTTGCTGTGTGTGTGTGTGTGTGTGTGTGTGTATGTGTGTATGTGTGGTTCAAGCCTTTAGGGAAGAGCTTACCTTTCACAATAGGGCTGGGCTGTTTGAATTTCTGAACTTACGTCTGAAACAGAATTAGAAAACTTTTAGGATAACATATAATTTACCCCATAATCAGTCACAAAGCTGGCAACTGATGGCAAAACATAATTAAAATGCTTGACAGACACTGTATCGGCTCAAAAATTTAATTACATAAGTGAATAGTTGTATCCCTGAATGAACCTGCCATATTAAGGATAACAAAAGTAATTGCCAACCCTTTATGGATCTTAGGTTCCTCACAAGCTGCCTAATTACCTGTACCATCATTGTAGTGTTATTAAAGTCCTAAATGTTAGTGATATGTTAATAGCATGTTAGTAAAGCAATTACTAGTTCGCTGTTGGACGGCCAAGGGCATGTTGGCCTGTCGGGTGTGTTACTCTTTACCCAAGGGAGTACAATTTACTGTCTAACTGACTGGGCACCCCACGTAATTCAGACTTTTGACCCAGTAGCTAAGAAACAGCCATTTTGCAAGTTTCATTAATTCTTGGAGCAAATGAGGCAAATGTGGCTTCTAATGTGGTACTACATATTAGAAGACTGAGATGCTGCTAAAATTCTCCAGTGGCATTATTTACTTAGGCCAAAAGTTATGTTTTGTATGTGCATTTAGTCCTCAACAAGATTTATGTCTATCAATCCGCAGGTATGTGTCTAATTTCAGAATTAATTTAAAACTGGTGATTATGTAGGCCAATACCCGATCTTGAAACCCAAGTATACTTTCTTTTGCAGTGGCTGTTATCCTGACTAGCACTGTGGAGGTGCTCTATGCAAAACACCTCCATGACCTTTAGTAATCCAGAGTCACACTGCATGGGGAGGACAATTTTTACTGACCATCCCTTTTCCAGGAAGCTCTCTTTAACATACAAGAATATGATCCTGAGGGTCACGCAATCCTTGGGACATTCAAATTATGTCCTGAGGGCTGCACAGCCCTCAGAGATGTACTTTTGCATATTAAAGAGTGCTTCCGGGGGAAGATGTGATTGTCAAAAATCTGCTCTCCACATGTGTGAACATTTATGTAGCAGGAGTCTGGATTACTAAACACTGCAGAGGTATTTTGCATGCAGTTTTTCCACAGCATTAGTCAGGATGCCAACCACTATTTTAAAAAATAATTTATTTTATAATATTCAAGATGTCATACCTTTTTGCACTCTAATTCTTATGATGCATGCTCATGATAGGACTTTGCTTAAATTTGGCTTTACTATGTCTTCATTTAGGTAAATCTGGAACATTTTCACACTGTGATTTTACCTTGAATCTCCACCGGAAGAGAGTGTGTGTGTTTGCACATCGGCCATATGCTCACCCAAGTCTGTGCAAGATCTTTGGGAGCAATTCACACACAACTCAGGTTTTCCCTTCTGCAGTTAAGCTTAGCCCGATTTGTGTCCGGTGGGGTGGGGGTGGGAATCCTGTATTTTTACTGGATAAAGCAAGTGCGGCTGCTAGTCAAGTTTTTGAAATGCAAGCCTTTGAGATGCAAATAGGAAGCTGCCTTCTACAGATGCAAATAGTGGAAAAATCAGTTTCCAGGCAGCAAGCTACATTTTGCCTGGCTGACTCTAGAAAGCCATTGGCCAGAAGGAGAAACCGGAAGCAAGCAGTGCGAACATACGCAAAAGAAAATTCAGAGAAGCTGCTTCTATAATGCTGCAATTTTTATTTGAAGTGGCTTCACTCCTTGGATACGCCGAGAGCTGGAAGCACTGTCTGAAAAAGCTCCTGGCTATTTATACATCCAGAGAGAAGGCCTCCTGCCACCGCAAAGAAGATGCCGCAGAAGGCCCTATCCATCCCCAGCACAGCATCCTTCCAGTGGCTGTTGCTGGTGTCTATCTTGTTTCTTTTTCAGATTCTGAGCCCTTTGGGGACAGGGAGTCATTTTATTTATTTATTTTTATTTCTCTATGTAAACTGCTTTGGGAACTTTTGTTGAAAAGTGGTATATAAATATTCATAGTAGTAGAAGGTGCGGGGGAATGTGTGCACCATGTCAGCAGGGAGGGCATCCACCCAATCAGTGTTCCCTCTAAAAGGGATTCCCAAATGTTGTTGACTACAACTCCCATCATCTCCAAGCAAGATCCATTGCAGCTGCAGATTCTGGAAGTTGTAGTCTACAACATCCATGAATCCCTGTTAGAGGGAATACTGCACCCAATGTCAACGAGTGGGGCGGTGGGTGGGGGAAGAAGCAAAATAGGGGCTGCCCATGGCCCATGCAATGAAGATCACTGGTAGAGTTATTCTTTTTCTTTAAGAACATTTCGCACCACACAAAAACTCCACTTTTTATATGAAAAAATATTTGTAGGTGACTATTATTTACAATCCTAACTCTGTTTGGCCTATGGCTGCAATAAAAGAACTACTACAACTACTACAATCCTAACTTGCAATGCTTTGGACTTGGTACTGCAAAACCATAATAGATACAGGTACTTATGAATACGACGAATATGTATATACCGCTTTTGAACAAAAGTTCCCAAAGCGGTTTACACAGATAGAAATAAAATAAAATAAAATAAAGGCTCCCTGTCCCCAAAGGGCTCACAATCTGAAAAGGAAACATAAGACAGACACCAGCAACAACTGCTGGAGGGATGCTGTGCTGGGGATGGATAGGGCCAATTGCTCTCTCCCTGCTAAATAAAGAGAATCACCACTTTGAAAAGGTGCCTCTTTGCTCAGTTAGCAGGAGAGAGTGTTTGCAGTTATGGGACTGTTATTCAATTTCATCATGGAGAAATAAAATATTACTTTTGGAGGAAAAGCTCTGAATTTGAAAATGATGGCCAGTGTTGTTATCATCTACCTTGTTTTTTAACACTGCTGTTTAAATCAAGACTAATCCTCCATGGATTACACCTAGACTAATCCTCCATGGATGTGAGATTTTTCCACATCACAAGGAGGGGTGGTGATTGTTTGCAATCTCTCTCTGCCATCTGCAGTTGCCTGTGCCTACTGAAACTATGTCTCTAAGGGTCCCTAGCCTTAGGTAGGGGCATAGTTTTGGGAGTTTTGCCTCTGATCACCAAAACCCCACCCTTCCCTTTTCATAAAATGGAAAAACCTTGTGCACCCATGGAAGGTTAGTCAGGATGTTGGCTTTTATTATTTTCTCCCAGCAAGATAAAAATATACATATTGTTCATATTCAGATAGCTGTAATCTGCCCTTAGATATACTCTTAATTCATAAAAAGGCACAGATGTAGACATGTGGAATGATTCTAGGGGGAAATGCTGCTGGTCTCTTGCTTCCTTCTCAGCGTCATCTCCATGAGTTGGGAGTCAGGGAAACTGAAGTGGTAAGGGAGCATTAAAACAATACATTTTTAAATAGTAACAGGTGTTCCCCTTACTGTTTTACTTGCAAGTATCAGGTTTTAGAAGAATCTCCTTTTTAAAAAAAAAATCGCATCATAAATGGCAACAGTGACAAGAAAAATGATGTAGGATGTCTTTCGTAGTTGGTAGAAACAAAGGGCTAGGAAGCCAGCAGTGTGCTGGCATTCCTTTGTCCACTGCTCACAGCTTTAATATTGCTGGGAAGGAAGCCAGTAGAAGCCCCAAAGGCGGCAGCCTTATAACAGATGACTTGAGAGCTCATTGGTCAGGCTTTTGGTAATAGCTTTGTTCTTTTCCCACTGGCACTTAATCTAAGTTCACAGCCAATGCTGTTTGATTGGAGACTTGCAACTTCACCACTTTTTCTCTATAGCCCCTTTTCTTGGTCCTGTCTCAGATAATGCGACTCTTTTTATTACTTCGTGGGGTCACTGTTGTATTCACAGACTAAGCAAAACCCCAGAATATGCGTGAACAAATAAAAATCAGGTAACTCTGTTAGTTAATTACCACAAAATTCATGACTATTGAAAATAAACAATGAAATATTTAAATATGAATAGATGTTAATGCAACCTTTTCTCTTACATTCTTATGTGTAACTCCTTAACCACAACCCACTCTGTGCCTTGCTGGCTCACCTTTTTTAAAAATAAGGAAGTTAAATAGTAGTGACATCATTGGGACTTGGCATGCAGGGAGGATCAGGACCTTGGTATGGAGATAGAAGGGGTTTTTTTTGTGGGTTTTTTTAATTCTTGCACTGTGGTCCCAATAAAAATTCCTATTTGTGCAGTATTGGGGTTCTTTGGTACTACAGTGTGACAGGAAAAGGGTTAGATGCCCCCTCACTGTTGCACTGTGCTTCTGTTCCACCCACATACTTGCAGTGGTTTTATTTAACGAAAAATAACAACCACCACCACCCCAAAATGCAGGGCCAAACCCTGTATTTAAGGTAATGAAACTGTTCTCACAATCAGCCAAACTCAGGCTTAGACAGCCAAGCCCGGACTTGACTGCCTGTGAAAACTGCCAGGATCCACCTGGTGCCAGACCCAGCACTGAAGCCTGGCTCTTAGCCTAGGTTAACGGAGTGAGTGCACGTTACTTCAGGCTCCAGGATTGTGTGTCAGTGAGGGCTGCTTGCAACTTGTGTTGACACAGAGACAAGCCCCTAAAATGCTGGCCTCCTGGGGGAATCTCCCAATGTGCCACATTCATCGTGTGGTGCATTGCGGGAGTTCCCGGGCCTCCAGAACGCTGCACCAGTTGCCACCATGGCAAGCATGTGCGTGGTGGCACAGTGTGGCTGGGGCCAGTCCGGATCATCTGCAGGGAAGATAGTCTTAGCCCTGCCTTCCCCCTGCTGACCTGCCCATGCAGTCGTGTGAAAGGCCCCAATGTGACATCTGGCCCTTAGCCTGCTAGCTGAGTCATCATCAACAACAACAAATATTTATATACCACTTTTCAGCAAATGTTTCCAGTGCGGTTTACATAGATACATAATACAAAAATAAGATGGCTCCCTGTCTCCAAAGGGCTCGCAATCTAAACAGAAACATAAGACAGACACCAGCAACAGTCACTGGAGGTACTGTGCTGGGGATGGATAGGGCCAGTTCCTCTCCCCCTGCTAAATAAAGAGAATCACCACATTAAAAGGTGCCTCTTTGACTAGTTAGCATCCTAATGAACAATGGAAGCCTCTTCCCCCTTCCCTTGGATCCTTCAAGAAAAATAATCATCAATTGATCCCTAGATCAATTGATCCCTAGATCAATTGATGGATTATTTTTTCTTGGGTCAGTTAAGATGAACCTGCGCCCCAGTTCATGAGCAGGACTGGGTTGCACCCAAAGTGTGTCTGTCCTGACATCATTGAAGGATGTCCTGACATGCTGTCAGGATGTCCACTAATTGTGCTGCAAAGAGAGATGTCCATCTGAATCTCCCCTCTATACGCACTATGGGAAGTCTCCATACAGCTGCACTGCTGGGCTGTTCTGGCAGCCTTCAGTTGTTTTGTTAAATGCATTCCTCAGCAGTGCTCAACAGTGATCCTCTGTTGGTAAATAGTAGTGACTTTGTGGAACTCTCTCCCCTCGGAGGCCCATAAAGTCCCTTTCTTCATTCTTTCTGCTGTACTCTTAAAACATTACTTTCCATTGTGCTTCTACTGGGTGATTTTGTTTTCCTGCTGGTAAGTGGGGCTTTTTTATGCTGGATGTTTATTTTACTGTTGTTTTCTATTGCTTTAAAAAAAATTGATTATGTGTGTTTAATTATTTATTGTACACTGCTTTGGACAGGCTTTTGGACAAAGAAAGGCAGGATATAAATGTGATAAAATAAAATTTAAAAATAATAAATTTTTAAGCAAAGGAAGTACTTCCCAATGGAAACAGCACTGCAGAAGCACCCATGCACTCCTGCACACCACTGCTGGGGCTGACTTTCACATGTGCAGCAGCCACGGCGGGTTGGAAATGCCAACATTGCCTCGTGAAACATGTTACCCATTCAGTTTTTAAAAATTCTTTCACATTTGAATGGCCTACATGAGCATTATAAGCTAGTTGGGAATGTTTTGGAACTATCTTACAGGCTCACGTTACTCGTGGTTTTTTCTTTGGTTATGCAATGTCACAATATAATTGTAATACAGATGGCCTTTCTTATCTGCAGTCCCAGCGTTCATGGTTTCATGTGGCTGCAGTTGGACAATAGAGAACCAACTTTGTTATTCACAGATACAAAAATAGTTAAAATTCGCCTAGCCATGGTTCCTGGGTGGTTGGAAATGACCTCCAATGTCATTTCTGGCCATTATTTTGCTGAAATAAACCATTTTGTGGGGAAGTTTAACCCCCACTCCCCATGAGTTTATCCATCTACCTTATCATAAATTCTCTTCTACTCACTCCAGCCCCTTTATATGGGAATCTCTGTACAATGGGAGATGACACCAAAGCAAGCCAAGTAGAGAGAGAGAGAGAAATTGGAGGAGAAGGTCAGCTGGTGATGATATGTGTCTTACCCTAACTTTTAGTGGGCAGGTTTTTGGAATATATTTTTACAATTAACTGAGATATTTGGAACCTCAGCTGAAAAGCCTAACGTTGCCCCTGTGTAATCAGTTTGGCTGCCATCCCATACTTTTCTATTTTTTTTTCCTTATGAAATGGGAGTCAGGTTCCTTCATTAACTAGATTGCTGATGTTACCCTCATCTCTTTTCAGTTTATCTCACTAACTGTTGTGCAAATAGAAGATGATGCTGGCATGTGTTCTACCGCTGAACTATAGCCTCTCTCCATATACAGTGACAGTGAATATGCTGATAATATCATGTAACAGGAAGTGGTTTAAATGTGGTCCCTGCCAGAATGCTTCTGAGAATGTTTGGAAGTGGTTAAACATCGGCTGAAAAATTGATTCTGATTTCAGAATGAGCTGAAAATGCTCTAAAATGCCAGAGGCATTCAATCCTTCATTTTTAGGGCTCATCCACAGTCTAAAACAGAACCACAAAACTAATGTATACTGACATGGGTCAATTTAAGATTAAGATTTTGCTCAAAAGAGGCCACTGAGCTATAGCAGTTGATCCATCAGGTCATGACTGGAGTATATTATAATAGTTTGGTTCATGGGAAGGTCTTGACTGTGGGTCACTTGTGTTGCATGTAATGTGAAATGGTGTTCCGAATCAGGAGTGCAGTAGGGTTTCGGAGAATGAGTCAATTCTACAAGACAGAATAACTTGTGCAATGGAGTGTTGCATTTTGCTGTCTGATCTGAGTGTTGGAAATCAGTCTCAAAATATAAGGGAACAGGTTTGTTAAAGGTTGCTAATTATTACAGTAGCTGTCATCATCTTTATGGATTCAGGCAAAAGCTAAAGAGGGTTCTGGACAGACATGCACTCTGACTACCCTGACTGCTTTCTTCCCAGGAAGAATTGCTTGCTGCTAACAACTAACTTCAAGCATTCTTTGCCATGAGTGCTCTGCACATGGAATAATAAATCTATAATGTGTTAAAGATGGCATTTGCTCAGTGCTGACAATTAGTTCAAGCTGTGCTTTTGTTGGAATTTTCACAGCATTAATTTAGACCTTGTAAATCAAAAGAGACACTTTTTGGTAAGGGACATCTTACACCAGTAATAACTGCAATAATATCACTTTTGCTCATTTTAGGCCTCCTAAGCAGGCTGTGAATCTCATAAAATAGCTGCCCCTAGTTGGGTTTTTCACATATGGGATAGCTTGGGCATGCTATTCTTGTTTCTGCAGATAAGCAAATGTTTTGTCAGAATGATTCTTGTGTGTGCAACTGGTTCTCAGACCCATATGCTGTTTTCTTAAATAGGTTAGAGAACACATTTATCTGTGTATTGTACAGAACCTCTAGCCTCAACCACATTTCTGATTTTTAAATGTGTTTATTTGTAAACTGTTTTCCCATTAGCCTCCCAGAAACCACCATTCAGCTCTAAGGTAGTACAGCACTTCCACCTGAGTGGTGGTTACAGAGAAGCTGGAGGGGGACACACCCAAATAACTGTAAAATGTAATGCAAGCACACAACTTTATAAAGAAGTGAGAGTGGGTTGTGTTTTTTGGGGGGGTGGGGTTGGTGGTGGTTGTGGTTTGTGTATTACTACTAGAAACTTAATCTAGGAATGCTACAAAGAAAAAAAATGGTTTCCCTGCAGATCATTTTGATGCAGTGAACATGATATGTTAGCAGTGTACTTAGATCCATGGAGATCTGAAAAATATAACTTCTGTTTTCAGATCCATGCAATATGAGGCTTTTCCCCTAAGCCACTTTTATTTTTCTCTCTGGGCATAAATTGAGATTGTGATGAAATTGAGCTAAGCTAGTGGAAAGATTTTCTTAACCTCAGTGAACCACCCTTTGGAGGCCAGATGTATATAATACTTACCTAGTGACATCTGTTTCTCCCATTAGAAGGAGCTGAGAATTTAGCATATTTTACAGCTTAGCCATATGAAGGAGCTGTATTAGAAAGAATCTACAGTCTTGGCAACAGAACTTAAGGAGCATTGTCTAGCTTCTTCCAGTGAACTTTGCACTTTGCTGATGGAAATATGAGACCTCTCATGCAAAACTGGAACTGAATCTGCTTAATACTTATTTTTGTAAATGCAAGTAAATATTTGCAGGACATACTGCAAAAAAGGCTTAGACCAGGGGAGGCTGCAAACTTTTGATGCTCTCTTAAAGACTGTAAGCTGGCTAGCAAGCAAGGAAGCGAATACATAAATAAATAAACCAACAAGAAAACAAGGGGGAAGGGACTTTGTTAGGGCTAGACTTTTCTAGGGTTTGGTTTCTGGCTGGCTAGAGGTTTGTGTATTTCACAGGGCAGTTTGTTTGGGGGCGGGATTAGCTCCAGGTGAATCACACAGCTTGTGGGAGGGGCCACATTCCTGAAGTGACTCATTTTGGAAGGAAGCGGTTGAAGACAAAGCTCAGACCAAAGATGATTTGCAAACAGATATTGAAGGAGTTTGACATAGAGTTTAGCGAGGAAGTGTGCGGGGAGGCACACAAATGGCCTCGTTTTTCACAAAGGAGATTCTCAGCAAGATGAGAAGGTGAGTACTACTCCACATTTGAAATTTTCTTGGAAGATAAAGCTTAAAAGCTTTAAATCAGCTGACAACTGCAGCTAAGACCTAACTTTCCACTAAGCTCTATATATTTGAAATAGCCAATAAAACCAGTTATGAAGGTAGGATGTCAGTGGAGGAAGATGTGCTTCCTAGTGTATTGCACAGAGTGTTGCATGGATGACTGTCTGCCTAAGGGGCAGAAGTCGTGGGGGTGTGCTCAGTGCAAAGAGCTCCTTTTGTTCTTACATCTAAGGAGGTTGTGTAGCTGTGCTCCTCCACCCAACAGTTCTCCACTTGTATATGTTTTTGTCACGCCCTCCATCTCAGACAGCGAGGAGGAAGGGGAAGCTGTCAACTTTTCAGCCGATGCTGGAGTGTCTGAGGGGCAGAGCCCGGCTGTCAGTTTCCAAGAAACGGCTGAGGCAGATGATTCAGAGCAGGCACAACAACCTGAGACAGCAGAAACCATGACAGACCAATCAGAAGAGGAGCTATGCAAGCAACCTCCACCGACTCCACAACAGAGGTGTATTACAAGGTGAAGAACTGAGCTTGAAACTATCAGGAGGAGGAAACGCCTCTTGCAGAGGGTTGATAAGCCTTGAATTCCTGCCAGCTGGGAGCTCTTGGCTTGTACTATAAATTACGTCACCAGCTTTCTATTCACTGCTGGAAAGCAACGTTTGTCAACTTTCGCGTCGACAGCTTGCAGCCAAGCCCGATAGGGAAGAACTGTGTCCGAGCCGTATCTTGTTTCTGCACCTCCGTTTGATACTGTGAACTTCCCTGCCAGGTGGCCAGATACTGACAGTTTTGTGTTCTCTCATGGAAGCGGGAGACTATTTCCCCTTCTTCCATAGGATACAATGCAATTCATGCAGCACATTAGGTTCTACAGCAGAGGTGCACAACTTCTACTCTCCGGTTGTTGTTGGCCTATAACTCCCATCATCCCTGACTATTGGCCATAGTGGCTGGGGATGGTGGGAGCTGTAGTCCATCAACAGCTGAATGTCTAGAGTTGTAAACCACTGTTTTGCTATGAAAAGAAGGCATCTGCAACTTTGCCATGCTGGAGTTCTGATGTGTATGCATAGTGCTGGATTTCTAGAGGGTGCACTGCACTGGAATCCCAACTAGACCTAGGTAGATGTGGAGAAAGGCAGATGTGGAGAAAAGAGTACAAGTTGTTGCTCCCTTCCCTTCCCTCTCAACAACAGAGATTATTAATAACATTATTAGTAGCATAATGATTTCATCCCGAATGCTCTTATCAATTCTGCATAGAATCTTTGAAGCTGAACAAATTGTTTATAATAACTCCTCTCTGTCAAAACAATGGTAATAATTGCTTTGCGTCATTCTTGAGATGATGCTCCTTGTGAGCTATATTATCTGCTCTATCTCACTATGTGCATTTGCCTGCAGAGCACATTTTATCCTTGTACTATCTACAGTGCACTATGAAAATAGGCATATATCTCTCTTATGTGGTTATACATATTTAATACATGGTGGTTCCACTAAGCATGCTGATCTGCATAAACACACACACAGTGTGTTCTTAACACTTGTTGCCATCTTTTAATTATGCATTGACCCAAACGCCACTTGCTTGCCAGTTTCCTGTGTGTGTTGCTCTTAGCGTTTCTGCAACTGCAGGAAGTACCCATGCATAGAGCAGCTCATCATCTTTTCATAGTCCTTGCCCTCTATGCTGCACTGACCTAGCAGTAGAAATGTACCCATTCTGGCACAAAGCCACATCAGCGTGGCTTTCAGGAACCTCTCTTCAATAATCCTGAGTGGATTTCTGGAATGTCATTTTCTGATCCAGTTGTTATATCAAAAGAACTGTTTTACATTTCCCGCACGTCTGAACATTCCTTGCTGCTGTGGAAGGGGAGTTTATACAATCTGATAACACAGTTAAACCTAAAATGAGCATATTTACAGCCTTGCAGCTCTTAGCTTGGATGAATTTACATGCAGACACAAAGGCATCTATAAATGTAAATACATATGTAGTGTACTTAGCTAGCGTACGGAGACCAAGATTTTTTTCCCCTGGATTATTTTTAGTGCCATGAATAAATATGAGTATTACAGTCAATGGATGAACATGATGAAGATAATGTTCTTTCGTCTGTGTCTCTTTCTTCTATCTTGAGTTTTCATTCATTTCTCTCCTGAGCTTACATCTCTTTGTGCATTTGTTTTTATGATATTGCATGTATACCCAGTAAGTATTTATTTCTGTCTGAAATTCTTAAACAATTTACACTTTGTATGCTCTTACATAAAATGGCATTGAATAATCAAACCTTCATCACCGCATAAAGCACTTTTGCCAGAATATTTTGAGCACATTACAGCAAAAATGCTTACATAATAATGGGTATTATAGTCCTAAGATTTAGATTCAGACACTTCTCCAAAAGAGAGAGTTATATGACATCAAGGACTCTGAGAATGGAAGAGACCCTCTTCCTAGCCCAACATAGAAAGCAGGCACTTTCTCTGATGAAGAGGAAAATGTTTTCTTTATCCATTGTTCCTGAGAATGTGTCCTCATTTGCATTCTCAGATGCTCCTGGAAAGTTCTTCAGTTCCAGATATCCCACCATATCCCAGTCTGAAAGCATGAAAACTAGGAAATGTTTTACTGACGCCAGTACTTCTGTGTACTTTCCCTAGATTTCACCTAGGAAAATTTCACCTAGCTGTTGACAAGGGCATATTCTCAAGAATATTGCTCCTACCTCAGTAGTCTTTTGCTACTGTTTACAGATGGAAATTGGCAGTACAAACATTCTAAGGTTTAATGTTTCTCCCCCAGTTAAAAAACATACACACATTTCTAGGTTTAAGAATGTAGAATCCATCTCTGGTGTTTTCTCCAGTTAATAACAAGTTCTAGTAAGAACTAATCTGCCTACTTTCCTTCCACTATCCCTACAACTTGACTAAATTTGGTCCAAATTTGTTAGGCAGTTCACATGTTAGCCCACTTACCCCTCAGATGTTCATGCCCCCACCATCTTGAATTGGAGTGGATGACATCATCACAAACTATGCACTTGAGTTGTCCTTATGTGTCCCTGCCCCTACAGAAATTTGATTCAAATTGATTAGGCAGTTCACAAGTTAGCTCAGTTCAGCCTCAAATGTTCATGTGTCTGCATTCTTGAACTGGGGTGGATGATATCACCACAAACCACACCGTTGAGATGTCCCTCTGTTTAACTCACTAAAACTGTACCAAATTTGGTTCAGATCAGTTAGATGGTCCACATGTTAGTCCCCATGCACCTCAAAGTTACATCTGCTATCTTGCATTGGGGTCGATGACATCATTACAAATCACACCATTGAGGTGTCTCTACATGTGATTCACTACAATTGTACCAAATTTGGTTCAAATCATTTAAACGGTCCACAGGTTATCCCACTTGCACCTCAAACATTTACGTTCCACCATGTTGATTTGGGGTGGATGACATCACAAACTAAGCCATTGAGATGTCTCTAAATGTCTCTATAGCTGTAGCAAATTTTGTTCAAAATCATTTAGATGGTTCACTAGTTAGCCCACTTGTGCCTCAAATATTTACAATTCTGCTCTCTTAAATCAGAGTGGATGGCATCATGACAAACTATGCCATTGAGGCATCCATATGTGTTCTTACATCTGTAGCAAATTTGTTTCAAATTGATTAGGTGGTTCACAAGTTAGCCTGCTTGCGCCTCAAACATTTATGCATCTGCCATCTTGAAGTGGAGTGGATGGTGTCAAACTACGCTGTTGATGTGTCCCAGTAACTGTACCCAATTTAGTTCATATTGGTCCTGGCATTGCAAAGCTTTTTTAAAACCAAACTTTGGGTTACGGCCCATTTGACCCACGAGTATACCCCTTAGGTTCTGGCAACCTATTATTGGACACACGGACACACACACTTAGAATACTTGATGATCTCATAAGCCTACTGGAAAGTAGGCTAAAAAGCAAACACACCACACAGGCTCAAGTTCAATGCCTGCCATTTCCAGAGTTGGGAGGGATCTTGGCTTGGAACCCTGGTGAGCTATTGCAGAGCTGAATAGTCCAATAGTTTGACTCAGCAAAAGACAGCTTCTTATGTTACATACTCTCCAGCATCTCATTGCTATGAATTGCGACCCACAATCTAGTGATTGAAATGCAAAAAATAAGAATCTTGTAACACCGTATGGTGCATTTAAAAAAATATAGCAACAATAACCACAAACCATCCCTAAAATATAAGACAGAATAGAAGTAAGAAAAAAGAGCATCTTTTTGATCAATTTGTTTGTTTGTTTATCATATTAACATACCGTCTGGCATGTGCATCTCTAGGTGGTATACATATGTTAAAATACAATATAAAAACAAAAGAAAATGATTAAAACAATTATGGTATAAAATCAATTAGAATTAAGTAAAAGCCTGAGAAAACAGATACATCTTGAGGGTCTAAAAAAAAAATCAACCAGAGATGGAGAAACTCTGGGGTTTTTTTACAAGGAATGCATTCCATAGCCCTGGGGTAGACACAGAGAAGGCCCCGTCCTGAGTTGCCACCAAATCAGCTGGTGGTACCTGTAACCGGACCTGCCCAGATGATCTCCCCAGTATTATATCATCTCTTCAGGTTGTCCCAGAGACCAGTCTGGCTGCTGCATTCTGCATCAACTGTAGTTTCCAGAATACGTGCAAAGACAGCCCCAAGTTGAGTGCATTGATTGATTGATTAAGTGCCGTCAAGTCGATGTTGACTCTGTCTCTGTGTGGTTTACAACAACATAAAACAAATTAAAAAATAAAAATGTTTTAAAATTTTAAAACCATACTCCAGTTAGAAAGCTTGGGTGAAAAAATAAGTCTTCAGAGGCTTTTTAAAAGTTATCAGTGATGGGGAGCTAGTGTAACTCCAATTTTTGAAAAGGGAAATTACAGGCAGCTTAGCTTAACTTCGGTGCCGGATAAATTGATGGAAAGCATACTTAAGGACAAAATTGTTAAACACATAGAAGAATGGGTCTTGCTGAAGGAGAACCAGCATGGCTTCTGCAAGAGCAAGTCTTGCCTCACTAACATTTTGGAGTTCTTTGAGAGTGTCAACAGGCATGTGGATAAAGGTGATCTGGTTGACATAGTATACTTGGACTTCCAAAAAGCTTTTGACAAAGTTACCCACCAAAAGCTCTTGATTAAACTTAGCAGTCATGGAATAAGGGGCTAGGTTCATGTGTGGATTGGTAACTGGTTGAAGGAGAGGAAAGAGGGTAGGAATAAATGGACGGTTTTCATCATGGAGGGAAGTAAGAAGTGGGGTCCCCCAGGGATTTGCACTGGGACAGTTGGAAACTAGTAAATAAATTTTTAATTAAAAACAATAAAGGTGCAAGAAAAATCACAGACTAGACTGAAACCGAATTAATCTAGCATTCTCCAAACTTCTTGCCCAGCTTCTTGCTTTGCACAACCACGCAAGTGATAAATCCACAGGGGGCGGGGGGACACAGTCCAGTTTTGCTAGACACAGAGTTCTTTTCTCCCCCCCCCCTTGGAAACCACAGTGGGAAAGTTTTAAAACCATATTGGGCCATATTTTATACAGTAGGTCTTCTCTTTTCCGTAAAGAGACTGGGAAACATGATTCCTAATCTGTCTTCCCTCCCACAGGGCTTCCAATGCAAAAACCCCTCCCACTGTCTGCAAAAAGGCAAAGAAAACTACCCAGGAGCAGAAGAGAAAAACAAACTTTTTAGTCTTGATGCATGCGCGTGCACACACACACACACACACACACACACACACAATCTCATCAACACTTTGACTTTGAGATTTATATCCCATCACATGGCTTCAAAAGAGTCCTCAAGGGAGCTAGCAATAAAAGAATGCCTAGTAAAATGCAGCTCACAAAAAGACAAGAGCAGCAGTTAGAATAGCCATGTATACTTAGCCATGAAAAGCAGCATTGCAGTGCCAATGAAACTGTAGCAGATCTTCAGACATTAAAAAGAGGATCCTGTACCCACATAATGCATCCCGAGACATGGGCGTCTGGCGGGGGAAGGGGGGGCAGTTGCTCTGCCTGCACTGAGCCAGTTCCCATTGAATTCAATGGGGCATACTCTCAGGGAAGGCGGGATAGGACTGCTGGCTCCTGGAAATGTCCTGCAGATGCCCAAGAGCCTTGCCCCAGTGCTGACACATTCAGAAGCCTTACCCCTACCCTCAATACACTTATTGTGTTTTCTGCAGAGATAAACATTGTAAAGCATGCAGATATTTTTTCTGTGACAGGAAGTCTGGCATGCCTACCAGTCATGGAAAGAATTTCTTTAGACTTACTGTGTTTGTCTCTAGACAAATGCAATGTGTATGTGTGTGTGTCTGTCTGTCTGTCTGTCTGTGTATGTGTGACTTCTGAGTGCATCAGTGCCAGGACTGATGCTCAAAGGATGCTGGACACATCCATGCTTTTATTTTTTTATTTTTTATTTTTTACATTTATATCCCGCTCTTCCTCCAAGGAGCCCAGAGCGGTGTACTACATACTTAAGTTCCTTCTCACAACAGCCCTGTGAAGTAGGTTCACCCAGCAAGTATCATGGCTGGACGGGGATTTGAACTCGGGTCTCCCCGGTCCTAGTCCAGCACTCTAACCACTACACCACACTGGCTTTTGACATCTGAAGAGAATTTCATTGTCTTGTGTGTACACACATCACTCACTCGCTCACTCATTCGTGTCTTCCCCCTACCCCACAACCAAATAGCACAGCAGCCAGCTACTGCCTGCCAATTTGGCTCATGGCTTGCTCTTGTCCTCCAACTGCCTTCAGATTCTGAGTGTGGAAGTGGGGGCGGGGAACCAAGAGGAGAAGGACCAATGGGTGGCTGGAAGCCTCTATGAGGTTACTGGAGCAAGAATGCTCACCGTTCTCTGCTCTCCTTTTCCTTCTCTCTCTGTTGTTGTTGCTGCCACTGGCCACACTGCCCTCAATATTCAGATGGTGGGAGCGAAGCACTCTGTGGTAGTGACTCCCTTTTCCCAAACACTGACTGAGAAGAGAGAACTCTGCATGTGCTTAGGCAGCAGTGAACAAACAGGGCAACCAGTAAGGGCTCAGGCAGCTGTGGCACTGATGGGGTGGTGATGTGACTGAATCTGCCACGATGGGGGTGCATTTTGACATCCAAAACTGTGTACAGAAAAGACTTATTGCGTGGTGGAATTTTTAGAACTGTTTTTTTTGGGGGGGGGCTTGTGTTTCAATAGGATTATAAAAATTAATGCTGATTTTGTGTATGACTTTTCTTTGCTTCTAATTCTATATTAAACATAAAGTATAGACTCCAAGAAATAAAGAGAAGTTACATATGCACAACTGGAGTGTGTGTGTGTGATCAAATAGTCTTTCTGGTTAAGTAGGTTTTGGACAGCTAAGGAGATGCAAAATCTGTTAAAGTCTGTATTGGATGGCAGTGGTATCCCAACCATTGCCTTTGTCGTTGATTACCTTTTTGTAAGAGGCAGGTCAGATGCAAGTGAGACAACATTCTGATACCAGTATGTCGTGGCCTCAAATCCAGGATTCCAGAAATTGGGAGATGAGGCAGATAGCTTAAGGGATGGGACAGGTCAGGTGCGAAGACCCTTCCACATAACCTGGACACCCACCCACCCATCCACCCCCCCCACACACACACTGGACAAACCAAAAGAACCGGAGCCAGTACTTCCACCATGACCCAAGGACAAAGCTCTTCCTTCATCCTTGATGTGGAGGAGTCCCATGAGGATCTGCACACCTGGATAGAGATTCCCTATTCCTGCAGGAAATGAGAAAATCAGAACATACTCCTTTAAGCAACAGAGCCTACCCCAGGAAAGGGGTGGAACCAATTCACTCTGCCTGAAAAGCAACCATAAACACAGAAATATGAAAGATACAGGATCATAGGATTTCAAGAGTTAGAAGGTGACTTGGAGGACTTCTAGTCCAACCCACCTGCTCAATGCAGGAAACTGCCACAGCATTCCTAACGGATGGCTGCCCAGCCTCTGTTTGATGTCAAGGAGAGCCTACCACTGCACAAGGCAGATGTTCCACTTTCTTCTTGACATCTAATCTGAACCCATTTCAACCCATTGATTCTAAGCCCTCCCTTAGAAGCAACAAAGAATAAGTCTGTTCCTCCTCCTGTGTGCTAGCCCCTCAGATATTTGAAATCTGGTAACATTAGAGATAGAATGAGAAAGATACATAAACAATGAAAAATCCAAAGGTCCAATGTTGAAGACTGAGGTTAAAGGCTGGTTCCTCCTGAACCTGAAAGGGCTGAACATTTCTGGTCTAAAGGACCACACTACCCATGTATGCTTGGATAATTCCCACTTATTTCAGTTAGTTTCTTCCAAGTCTGTGTGTGTCTTAATTAGTATGAGGGTGTGATCACTGTCTTGCATAGAGTGGATTGCATATATGGCAGTTGGTCACCTTTCTATGACTTTGACTGTTCTTGTTGTCCTGTTTGATTCCAGGTTTCATTTCTTCTCCCCCTGCCCTGTGCGGTCTCTTGCTAAAGATTTAAACTGCTTGATAGGATCATCTCAATACTGGTTTTGAATCTTAATAGCATTACCCTGGCAAGAGACTGCTCTTGCCCCAGCAAATTGACATGTCTGTCTTAATGTATGACTTCTCCAAGAGAAGATCATTTTTAATGCTGCACCCTGGAAATTAGGAGCTGACATTCCAAAGAGCTGCTTCACCTGCACGAGTTGAAAATGAAGGCAGCAGTGTCTTCTCAGTACTGTACTTAAAGTGTGATTATTATGCAGGCAAAGTTAAAGGGTGCTTTCCTGCATTAACTCATTTCTGATAAAAATGGAAAGTATGTGCACTTCTCGGTAATTTTTTTATATTTAAAGCTGATTTCCTTTGGGAATTGTCTGAGTTTTTCCACTGACATATTAGACAATGATGTGACAGAGCAAGTGTGCCATTCACACTTAAGGTTAGCTTTGGGCTGGCTTCAGCAAAAAGGTTGGTCACACCAGTCAGCTTTGACAGCTAGTTAATATCAGAAGAGAGAATGGAATCTAATGTATAATGATATACATTATAATATACATTAGCATTCATAAGATCTTCTGCTCACAAAATAGTTGGGATACTAATTGAAATTACTGATAAGTAAACTGCAGATTATGATAAGAAGTCTCCTTTTGCAGGACTGCAGATTTCAATTATACATCCAATCTCAGATGTGAAACTGTCTTAGAATATTCTAATATAATATAAGATTGAATAGGAAGAATGAAGAGGCCCTACAACCAAACTGTGGGTAAAGCACTCAGGCAAGAGCCTGCCCAAAAATTATTAATAATAACATTAATGATAGGCACTTATTGCAATGCAGGCATTTGATATAAATAAAGGGAAGCTGGAGAGCTGCATGCACTAGAACCCAAAACGAAAACCAGCAGGATTTGCACTCATCCTTGGCAGTGCCATCAACTGCACTGCCAAGAAGGGTGAAAGGGGGAACCCAGGTATAAGGGCCAAGTCAAAGCCAAAGCCAAGGCAAGCAAAGCTGTCCCATACCCATACCCAGTAAGCCAAGCCAAAAGTGGTATAGTGAGTAGGCCTAACCATTTAACTAAACACTAACACAAAATGAAGAAGCAATCCTTACCCTGCCGAATAATTCCCTTCCAAGGGTTATCCCCAAGCTGCTCCCCAGCTCCCACTGCCTTAGGTAGGTGCACTAGTAAAAAGCATCTGACCTGTCACTCAGATGCCCTGTCAAGATGAGGGTAGTGCTTGCCTTTAAACACATATCTGAGCTAAATGAATGCCATCTTGGCTGCAGGTTATGCCTGCCAAAATGGAATTCCATTTGGCTGGTGGACAGTCCCCCCCCCCCCATCCCCGAAATAATCGTAACCACCTCAATGTTCACTTTCTTCCTGGACCTGTTTAATACACCCACACCCTGAGCTCCAAGCCAGCAAAAACATAGCAGCATTTTGACAAAACCAATGATAGCTCCAGGGCATACCACCATGATCTCGTTCAAGTCCCTTGCCAAAATCAATAGGAATTCCAGGCTGGCTACATGGGCAGGATCATTTTCCCCCCAGATGTAAAACCAGCAAGCTGGATGGTATCTGCCATGACATCAGGGCTTTCATGGTGGGTAACAGGTCACTCCTACACATCCCCCTATGTCACGCCCAGTACAGGTCAGCTCCTGGCCAAAATCCCAGATGGGGGTCCCTGCTGAGCTGCATTGCCCAAAAGGGGATACTGTGTCCCACAACCCAGACAGAAGTAGCTCCAGCTCTGATTGGTGAATTTGGAGAAGCAAATAGCAGGGTTGGAAGTCCAGGGAGAGTAGAGGAGGGAGAATAAAAGGAGAGAGAGCTCTGTTTCAGTCTCTTCCTTATGTAAGGCTTATAGGCCCTAGAAGACCATCTGCTGATCCGCTTCAGGGCCTCCTCCCCCACCCCTTCTGCAACTGCCACAGGATGGCCCTATCCATTGTGCAGTGCACCCAGAAGTGCTCATCATAGGCCACCTGAGAAGACCCCATGTATGACTCATAAGCCATTTTCCAGTCTGGGGAGAGATTTCATCAATACGCTGATGATGCTCAGCTGTATATTGCCATCCCAGACCATTCTGGAGACACTGTTTCTGTGCTTACTCGATGCCTGGAAGCTGTTAAGGTCTGGATGAATCAAAATAAGCTCAGACTGAATCCCACTAAGACTGAACTACTCTTACTCAGCCCTCGTACCAGCCAACAGCTGGATGTGAACCTTGTTTTAGATGGGGTGGGGCTGCCCCCGAAAGAGCTTGAACATGATTTGGGGGTTGTTTTGGACTCACACCTCCTGCTTGAACAGCAGGTGGAGGCTGCAGCCAGAAGTGCCTTTGCCCAGCTCCATCTGAATCGTCAGTTATGCCCTTACCTTGGTCGGCAAGCATTAATGACAGTGACCCATGCCCTTGTTATCTCCCACCTAGATTGTTGTAATGCCCTCTATCCAGGGTTACCTTTGAGGACGATTGGAAAGCTACAACGGGTTCAGAATGCAGCGGCTCATTTACTTATGGGTGCCAGAAAATATGACAGGGTAACACTTCTCCTGCAGTCATTGCACTGGTTGCCAATTTGCTTCTGAGTTCAATTTAAAGTCCTGGTTTTGACCTTCAAAGCCTTGTGGGGTTTGGCACCTGTCTACCTACAGCCCCGCCTCTCTCATCCAGTTACATCCCATCCAGTCAGATCAGCTCAGATGGCCCTTTTGTCAGTCCCTGATTTCCGAGATATTTGGGGCTCTAGGACCCATGAAAGTGCCTTCTCGGTTGCTGCCCCACTTCTCTGGAATTCCCTTCCCCTTCAGATTCGTTTAGCTCCTTCCTTATTGATTTTTAAATAATTATTGAAGACTTTTCTTTTCACCAGGCTTTTACCCTGTAGTTTACCTATTTTCTTTTTCTTTTTTCTTTTTTGTTAGTTACCTTAGTTTTATTTAGAATGTAATTTCAATGCTGTCTTGTTTTGCATGTTTTTGTATACTGCCCAGAGTCTTTGGAGTAGGCGGTATATCAAATGTTTATAACAAATAGATAGATAATTAAATAGATAGATAATTAAATAAGCCCTATGAATAATACTTGAATAAAGAAGAGCCTCGCCATGGCTGGGCTTGGATCACCACTGCCATGAAGATGGTGTAACAAGATAGCTAGTTAGCTAGTTATCCCAATTATGTTTGGCCTTAAGCCATTTGAATTGTTCCACCTACTTAGGGAGAGTCGTTAAACTTCTTTCAGTATAATATCATATGCAACATAATGCCAAAGATTTATATTCAATAAAATATAAATAAAAGTTATATTCTTAATTTTTAATCATGAGCATAGGTTGTACTTTACTAAAAATAAATAGATGCACAAGTTAAAAAATTTCAGTTTCCTTAGCAATTTGCACATATTACAATGTTGTGAGAGTTCATTGTGTGCTGCTATTTGCAAGCACAATTCAACAGTTCACTGCATGCATCCCATATTTCTTGGATTTGCCACTTTGGTTGCCATAATTGGCCATCTATTTTCCTATTCACTGGGAGTGGGGGCTTCCTCAATCATTGGGAGAGGGGACCCATGGATTACTTTTAACTATTTGTCTCCAAATATGCCACTGTTCACAGTGTATATTGATTTAATGTCACATCTGTTGGTGGCACACCTTGGGGTAGATGATTTGTTTGGTAAATGTTTCTGTGTTTCTTCAGTTTTCTTTCTAAAGGCCCCTTTGGGGCTGCACAGATGGACCACAAATTGCTCAGCAATGGATAAGGCATCATTGCAAACTGAATGTTGTGGATTCAAAAGTGATGTGAAGTCTCTCTTAGCCTGTTCATCTCTGTTTTCCATTATTATTTTTCCTTTATGAAGTCTGGTGGCTATAGGCCACTTCCAGCCTCAGAGGCAAGATGCCTCTAAATAGCCCCTGGTGGCGCAGTGGTAAAACTGCCACCCTGTAACCAGAAGGTTACAAGTTTGATCCTGACCAGGGGCTCAAGGTTGACTCAGCCTTCCATCCTTCTGAGGTCAGTAAAATGAGTACCCAGAATGTTGGGGGCAATATGCTAAATCATTGTAAACCGCTTAGAGAGCTCCGGCTATAGAGCGGTATATAAATGTAAGTGCTATTGCTATTGCTAGTGCTATAAATACCATTCAAGGGAGCAACAGCAAGAGAGGATATGCTCTCATGTCTTGCCTGTGGCTTCTCAGGAGCATCTGGTAGGCTACTTTATGAAACAGGATGCTGCACTGGATGGACCTTGGGCCTGATCCTACAGGGCTGTTCTTATGATTTCCCTCCCTTTTCCATTTAATGCTGAAATGCTGTCATACTCTGAACACATTGAATCTGACTAAAGCTTCAGACTTCTCCTTTCTTATGGCATCATTTCTTATGACTTCTCTTTTCTTTTGGCTTCATTCTCCTTTCTTATGGCTTCATCAGTAATGAATGTAATACAGTTGTATTACATAAATTGTAATAAATTGTAATACAGTTGTAATTCTCTCTTTCTACATGTTTGAGACATTGTACAGAAGTTATGTAAAGCAATTTCTGACATAACAAAATAATCGAAAGGCTACATCATATCCACTGTACATATTGCAATATTTTTGAAAACATTTCCCACCATGTCTCTCGGATAAAGTGTTCTACAAGTTGCTTCAACCAGTAAAGTCTTGAGTACTGTTGTTATCTTGGACACAGTAATGCACCAAAGTTACCACCTCAGCGTGTGTAATGAAATCTTCAAAACTCTCAAGCAACCAAAAAAGCTTCTCTCTATTCATGTGTTCCTGCCATTTCTTTGGAATAACCTGGTTGGGAATTACCTTTCTCTTGGTTCCAGTGCCTCTTTGTTCCTTTGCATATCCCTTAATTTTTGTGGCGGATATATCAATCTCAAACAGTGTTGAATAGAGGTTTGATTTGCTTTTGCTTTTTGTTTTTTTGAATATGTGAGGTTGGAAAATCTTGAATGTCTTTAATGCACATAGTTTAATGCACAATGTTAGTGAGTATTGCTTTAGAAGGGGTACCATCAGTTACTTGGTGCCCTCACATATATCACAATTGCTTGCACTTACAAAAAGAAAGAGCTGATTCTCGTGTTCTTCCATTCTTCTGTCAACATGTTATGATTCATATGCACAATGAAAAGCCAATGAAAAACTTGAGAACAGTTGACATGTCTTTGGGGAACCATTCATATTATTTCTCTTCGCTGACAAAAGAAAACTGTTCTTCCACCACCCCCTATCACCCCCCACCCCCACGCCCGTGGCCTAAATAAGTTACAGATCTTGTTAACAAGTTGCTCCTTGCATTCTGTTCAATGGTATATTTTAGTAAGTCCTCAGTTTTGAATACTGGGTACATTTTTTTCCATAATACTTTCCATATGATTTATTAACCCAGAAAACTGCATAACTGAACTGTACTTCTTTCTCATGGAGTCATTTGCTCTGTAAACCCCAACCAAGGATTTCCATGTTTCATTCCCAGTTTATCATGTCAACAGAACCTAGCCTGGAAATGAATTTGACATCTTGTTATTCAGTCATACACTGTGAAGACTTTCTTGACTAAATCAAGAGCTGTATAATCAACTGTGTGATAAAGTTGAACATTTGCAGGCATTTTTTAAAAAGTGTGTAAATTTGACCACCTCTTACAGTAATTTGTTAAAGTAAATTGTTGTTCCCTAGCAATCTTTTCTGCTAATTTCCCTTGCTCTTTCCAGCTTATCACAGCTGTATTTCAATGTACACTTTTGTGCAATGTGTACTTCTAAAGCTTTTATTTGAAGATTTTCCCCCATTCCATTGTGCCCCTTTTAAAAGTTCTGCAGATCAATCTCTATGGATAACACATCAATATTTTTGAATTTCCTGACAAAGTTGAACAAGATTTGATGGCTTGAGCAAGGTAGCATTACATGTTGCCTCATTAATGCTATTTTCTGGGCAGCTGAAACCACTATCATTAGGATCTTGACACAGAATGCACAATGCACAGTTTATAAGGGTAGGTCATTTCTCACTGTCACCTATGAATGTGACTTAATTGACCAATTTATAGCATTTTGCTGTCTTCTGCAATTTCTTTTTTTAAAGATCAGTAGTTGGGACATCAGCTAAAACACCTGAAGAGGAAATAAACATTAGACCATAAAAATACTATAAATATTTATTTTAAAATTAAATATGAGCAAGACCTATATTAACATTTACTGTATAGATGGATTCATCAGCCTCAAAATTTATATGTATTCAAGTATATAATATAGCAAAATTTGAATAAAAACTACATCATTTGTACATGCCATCTATATTGTAATCTGTACACTTTCTTCAATGATTCAACATTTGAAATTGATTGAAAAACTGATCTTTACAACCTACAAAAGTAGCTCTTCTTAATTCAATAGGTGAGGTATTTTTGTTTTATGTTTTACCAACTAGCTCCGGAATTATAAGCAGAAGGCTAAACAAAGTATCTCATGAGAAAATATACTGCTGGGTGACTTATCCAATATCAAGCTTATAGATAAGAGCCCCTGAATTCTTCTCTGGATTTAAATCTAAGCTGGATAATATCCTTTCCAGCCAGCCTCCCCATCTAGGGTGTAAGTGTTTCCATTCCCTCCTCCCTTTCTCATGACCTGACATGTTGCACAGCAGCAAGCCAAAAGTAAAAGTGTACAACCCATGGGATATGGTAGGGTAATAGAAAGGAAAAGGGGAGAGAAATATTGATCAACCTGGAGAGACAATATTATGCCTGTCTTGAAACAGTTACACTGGCTGCCAATATGTTTCCGCATAAAATACAAAGTGCTGGTTATTACCTTTAAAGCCCTGAATGGCTTGGGTCCGAGTTAGCTCAGAGAGCACCTTCGCCTGCATGATCCCCACCACACATTGAGGTCATCTGAGGAGATCCATTGGGGCTCTATATCGAGCAAGGTTGCTGTCTGGAGGGAAGCCTTGGGGAGGGAACCCTGGATACTGCTTTCCCTGTCTTGGCGCTAGTCAAGATTGCCGCCAAGAAGCTATCAGAGTGTGCCACTTGCAAGCCCATCCACCGATGTGGACATGTGAACCCTTGCCCCACACGATCCCACTGTCAATCCCATAATGCAGCATAATGGACTGAGCCTGAGAAATTTGATTGGGTTTAAAGGGCAGTCCCTGAACCTTTTGCCTCACCCAGCAGCTCAACTACTTTGAGGGGTGCGTGCTCATGGCTGGGTGTAAAGGGCAGCCCCGAACAGAGCTTGTGGAGCTGCCAAGTCTTATTTTTCATACTGAGAAGTTGAGGAAGAAGGGCCCAGCCCCTTCTCCTTTGGGGGAGTGTGTGCTCCCTAGGCTTACTCATGAGCAGCGCCAGTCACCAAGATTAGAAGTGCCCCAGTAGGTGGGAAGTCCACTTCTGCTGTGAAGATAGGGCCATCCGACCCAGGGCGCACTGCTCAATAATTTGAGTGAAAGGTCATGGGGACACCCTCTTCAAGCTTATGAGAAGAACTATCAGAGGAGAGAGGAGATAATTGCCAAGCAAATTCAGTCATGATCCCTGATAGCAAAACAGCCCCTTCTCCCACCAAACATTCCCTCTTGGGAGTGACAGGCCACTGGGGCTCTATATCAAGCAAGGTTTGATTGCTTTCTCTTTCTTGGTGGCTGCCACTGAGTAGCTGTCAAAGCATGGCCCCTGCCAGCCCATGCATCCATGTTGACATGTGCACCCTTACCCGTGGCCCAAAAAAGCAATCCTGCTGTCCTGGTGTCACTTCAAAATGGGGTCTCCCTTCTCCTGCAATTCCCTGTGCCAGCAGATCTGCATACAGCACAATGCCAGACTGGGACCTTGGACTGCCCATGGGTGGGGCAGCAGCCTTACTTGGGCATAGCCTTTCCCAGAAGACTGGCCCTCATATGAGAGGGTGAGCCCAATCATCAGCAAGTTGCCAGAGAGCAGGATTTTGGTTGGGTTTGCATGGACTGCTTTGCTGGATCACCCTTCATTACATCTTCACCCTTCATTACATCTACAGGTTACTGAGGGACAGATTCCCCAGCATCCTTTGCCCCCCATCTACATATTCACTCCTAGGATGTTTCCGTGCTCCCCTCCCTCATTAACTGTGGAATACTATCCCCCCCCCCCAGTATTTGTGCTTGTGCAGGACTATTATGGTGCGGGGCTCCTTGGGGGAGGGGGGCTGTGCCATCGCTTGCAAATTAAGCACTGCCTTGGCATGGCTTGGTATTGCATGTAAGGATGTTGCTGGTCATTTAAACTGATTTAAATGCCCTTTCAATGTCAAGGGTGGATGGAGTGCTCAGAGAATACACAATCGTGCCCCTTCAAGATCATAGCCAGTTGTGGCTACTTCGCTGACGTGGTACTTTGCCGTGCAGCTTGCTGCGATCTGGTTTGGCAGCTGAGCAGCAGGAAAGGGCTCTCCGTTCCTGGAACTGGAGTTTGGTGGAAACTGGCGTTTGACAAACATCTGCGGTGTGATTTGGAGTTACAAACTGAAACGACGGCTTTGCGAACCTCTCGTTTCACCTTACGTGTGAATACGGCCAGATATGACAGTTGTTGTGGATGTCACATATTTCTTTTATCACTAGGCCTTCCTCTATACAAGAGGGCTGTTCTCATTACTATTAACTGGGTAGGACAAGCATACTACTCAGCTTTGGCCATGTATGAGTTAAAAGCTGGGTCAGAGGAGGGAAAACTGATTTCTGGGAGGTGGATGCAAGCCCAGATGGTGGTTCCTCCTAACTTGATAATATGCTAGATAACTCCCGCACAATTACTTTCTCCTTCTCCAACCTAGCTTTTAAGTCACACA
Organism: Hemicordylus capensis; assembly: GCF_027244095.1. Taxonomy (NCBI): domain Eukaryota; kingdom Metazoa; phylum Chordata; class Lepidosauria; order Squamata; family Cordylidae; genus Hemicordylus; species Hemicordylus capensis. Next base: position 336,097,975 of record NC_069658.1, on the reverse strand, counting down.
CAACTGAAGACTGGGAGTGTGCACAGCTCCCAAAGCTGCACAGGGCACTTGTCCTACCCAGTTAATGGTTGTGGGAACAGCCCTAAGTTGTCTTTCACCTAATAATTTTTGCCTCACTCAAGAGAAAGTGTTTTGGATTAAGAATCAGGCACATGTTGTTTCAATTCAGTTTTGCATACTATTGTGTAAGAATGGCTTCTACGACTTCTCAGCATGAAGGGCTTCTAATAAGTCACTCAGTGTTCTCTTTGTTACTGAATAATGAGCGTGGAGCAGCTGGCAATTTCATTTTTTTCAATGTAGTATATTGTTTATTTTTCTCTTTTGGCTCTAACCATTGTCTTTCAAAACAATAAAAAGCAAACTGAGTTAATAATAGACAAATCACACCCACACATATTGTTTGTTTTCAAGAATGCTTAATAATTAGCTACTCATTGATTATAATTTTGTTTTGGCTGCTTCTGCAGCATGCAAATTCCAGCATGCAAATTCCATTTGAACATCTGACTATCCTACCTGAATGTTACTCCCAAGGCTGTCCTTAGAGAGCCCTGTAGAATGCAGGGCCTTGGGCAAATCAGGCCATGCAGGGCCCCCTTCCAATTAATTTTGATGGGAATTAAAATAGTGGGGCCAAGGCTTACCTGCCCTAGGGAGAGCCCTGGTTACATCCTGACTAAGAGGGAGGGCTGTGGTTAAGTGGGAAAGAACATACAATTAGCTTCAGAATACCAGAGTTTCATGGAATCATGCCATGCCTCTTCAGGTGCCTTTGGAAGTTATCTGTCTGTGCTGGCTCTAAATATTTAAGGGACCATCTGGAGAATTGTTCCACACATGATGAACTGAGCAGTACAATACTCCCACAGCTGTGGAGATGTGAGAGTGTGGTGATGGTCAGGCAATTTTCAAAACAGAGCCTTCAAACATCCAACTCCACAAATGATTTCAGCTACCAATGTAGCTAAGATCTGAGGAAGGGGCCAAATGTTAATTGTTTTCATCCAATGCCTTTCTACACTCATTCCTCAAATGTTTCTCTATATACTTACACAAGCTTCTGCTGTTGCTTACTTTAAACCTTTGACAGAAATATGTTATACAAGTGGAAAATATCTTATTTCAACAATTCTTTGAATCCTCTCTGGAATCTCTGTGCATCTATATTATACTATAGATATATGAGTTCATCTATACCAGCATCTATAGATGAACTCAAGATTAGTTCTCATTATCAATTCATGTTGTAAATGTCAAAAGTGACTTGAGTGGGTAGCCGTGTTCCCTCTAACAGGGATTCCTAGGTGTTGTTGCCTACAACTCCCAGAATCCCCAGCTGCTTGGGGATTATGGGAGTTGTAGTCAACAACATCTGAACATCCCTGTTAGAGGGAACACTGGTAGGTGGTTTGATTCAGCAAGCATCTAGCTTAAAAACAATCATGCTATATCTTCTATACATACTGAACTCTCACCTGCATTCTCACCATCTCAGGTTAGCTGTGTGATTTAGCTCAGAGTCAAGTTCTTGATACCGCACAGTGATCCCAACTTGTTAAGGCTGCAATACTGAAGCTATTTATTGAAGTTGCAGCACTGAAGCAGTTTACTGAACTTTCAGGGCTGAAAGTATATAGTATTTGCACAAATATAATCATAATTCAGTGAAAAAAATTACATTCTATTTTGCTACTCAGTAAAAGGAGGACTGCAGGTTGATATTATCTTGTTAATATGGCTTTATGTGCAGAATTCCTACGCAGTTTTGTCTGTATCCTCTTCACAAGTTACAATGAATGAACATAGGAACATAGGAAGCTGCCATATACTGAGTCATACCATGGTATTGTCTTCACAGACTGGTAGCGGCTTCTCCAAGGTTGCAGGCAGGAATCTCTCTCAGCCCTATCTTGGAGAAGCCAGAGAGGGAACTTGAAACCTTCTGCTCTTCCCAGAGCGGCTTCATCCCCTGAGGAGAAGATCTTGCAGTGCTCACACATCAAGCCTCCCATTCAGATGCAACCAGGGCAGACCCTGCTTAGCTATGGGGACAAGTCATGCTTGCTACCACAAGACCAGCTCTCCTCTAGACAGGGGAGAGGGAATGCTCCCATAGTCCTTTATTCCATCTCTTCCATACGCTCAGTATAACTTGTGAAACAGCCAACAGTCATACAAATTGTACATGTGTAGACTCTATACATGTACATACTTACACTACCTTTTCCATTGTGTTCTGAATCACAGATTATATTTATTTATTTATTGTTCAATTTTTATACGGCCTTTCATAAGGCATCGCAAGGTGGTTTACAAAAGTTAAAATACAATCAAATTCCATTAAAATCACATTTAAAACCTTAAAGTCAGTTAAATAGTAAAAACCATCTCACCAAAACAACAACAGCAACCATAAAAAAGACAACAGAAGCAGGAGAGCTGAGAGACCTGGCAGCTCCTAAGGGCTAAATAAAAGGGTCTTTAGTTCAAAGTTCAGAGTTCAAAGTTTATTACAGTCTATGACCAGCACAACAAAGGAATAGAATAGAACATAAAACACAGTGTAAAATAAAAGCATAATGCCCCTTATATCACAAAACCCTAGGTTATAATACTGAAACCACCAAAAACCTCCCAATATTAAAAGGTCTTTAGTTGTTTTTTAAAAGGAGCCACAGAAGCCAAAGGGTGGACATTCAGTGGGAGAGCATTCCAGAGCTTGGGGGCAACAACTGAGAAGGCCCTGGCCCACATGCACAACAATTTAGCCTCTCTCAATGTCGGCACACAGAGCAAAGGCCCCCTGATGACCTTGTTGGGTGGACAGGAACCCTTGGGAGCAGGCAGTCCCTCTGGTATCCAAGGTCCAAAGTGTTAAGGGCTTTAAAAGTAATAACCAACACCTTGAATTGGATCTGGAAACAAATTGGCAGCCAGTGCAGCTCTTTCAAAATAGGTTGCATATGCTCTGAGCGAGCAGTTCCAGAGAGAACCTTGGCAGCTGCATTCTGCACAAACTGAAGTTTCAGAATATTCTTCAATGGCAGCCCCACATAAAGCACAATGCAGTCATCCAGCTATGACATAAATAAGGCATGGGCAACTGTGGTCATATCTGCCTTCATAAGAAAGGAATGCAGCTGGTGCACTAGCCAAAGCTGTGCAAAGGCATCCCTGGCCCCCGCCTCCACCTGAGTATCCAAAAGCAGAGTTGGGTCCAGCAACACCTCCAAGCTGCTCATGTAGTCTTTCAAGTGGAGTACAACCACAACCACAGCTGGTTGAGTCACCTTATCTGGATTGGCTTTTCTACTGACCAGCAGCACCTCTGTATTGTCTGGATTTAACCTCAGTTTGCTAGCCCACATCCAGCCCATCACCTCCTCCAGCCCCTGGTTCAGTACATTCACCGATTCCCTAGGATCTGATGTCAGAGAAAGGTAGAGCTGAGTGTCATTTGCATGTTGATGACACTTCAGTCCAAACCTCCTGATGACTTCTCCTAATACTTGCGTGTAAATGTTGAGCATCATGTGGGACAGCACTGAGCCTTGTGGAGAACCCCAAAGGCCAGAGGCGAAGGAGTTGAACAGAAGTCCCCCAGCATCATGTTCTGGAACCTCCCCCCAAGAAAGGACTAGGACTTCAATGTGCCACCCCCTATCTGTATACCCAAGAAGCGGTCCAGAAGGATACCATGGTCAATGGTATTGTACACAGCTGAGATGTCCAGCAGAACCAACAGGGATGCACTCTTCCATCTAGTTCCCGGCGTAGGTCATCCGCCATGGCAACCAAATTAGTTTCAGCCCCAAACCCAGGGTGAAAGCCAGACTGAAAAGGGTCTAGATAATCTGTATCATCCAAGACCCTTTCCAGCTGCACAGACCCCACATGTTCTGTCACCTTGCTTTAAAAAGGAAGGTTTGAAATAACGTGATAGTTATCAAAGCTGGTGGAATAAGGGAGGGCTTTTAAAATAGTGGTCTTGCCACCACCTGCTTGAGGCTTGGTGGTATCTTGGCTTCCCTTAGTGGCTCCAACTACCTACCTATTCCTTCCCTGGCAGATTTTTTTAGCCATGAAGGGCAAGGGTCCAGAGTGCATGATGTTGCCCACGCAGTGCCTAGGATATTCCTCAGGCTGCACTAACTGGAAAAAAATCATCACAATCAGACCAGATGGTTGCCAAGGCATGTCTCCTGGAACTGCCAAAATCCTCGAGTCCAAATTGGCATGGATGCGAGTGATTTTATCTGCGAAGTGACAAACAAACTGGTCACAGTGGGCTGCTGATGGTCCACCGTCACCCGGGGCCTTTGTGAAGCAGTGACCTTGCCACACAGAAGAGCTTTGCTGGCCTACACTGGACAGACGTAATGGGAGTGTAGAAAAAAAATTCTTTACCACCCTCATCGCCATGGTGTAGTCCCTAAAATGGGCTCTTGCCCATGTTTGATCAGATTCATTATCAGCCTTCCTCCAGCATCACTCTAGTCGTCCAAGTTGTTTTATTGCCCTAAGCTCCAAGAAGAACCAAGGAGTGGAACAGGCTCCACCAAACTGGAGAGGGTGATTAGGATCAAACATGTCAATAGCTCAGGCCATCTCCTCGTTCCAGAGATTCACTAGGGCCTCAACAGTGTCTCCAGTTCTGGACACCGGAAACTGCCCAAGGGCTGTCTGGAAACTGAGCAAATCCATAAGTCTTCTGGGGCAGACCATTCTAATGGGCCCACTACCCCTACAGAGGTTTGCAGAAGCAGTCAAACTAAACCCCACCCTACTTTGTCCATGACATATATCAAACTCCCCCACCTGCAGATCAATCAATTCTTGGTTGGCAAAAACTGGGTCCAGCGTATGCCCTGCCACACGAGTAAGAGCCAATATTAGTTGAGATAGACCCATGGTTGTCATGGAAGCCATGAAGTCCTCAGCCGCTCCTACTAGGAGGGCTTGGTGTGGACAGTGATGTCTCCCAAGACAATCAGCCTAGGGGAACCCAGTGCTGCTTCTGCAATCACCTGCGCCAGCTCAGCAGGGAGGTCAGTACACCAATAGAATCCCTATCCTATCTTGTAGGCCCACCCTCAGGGACAAACATTCTGAATTCTGATATTTCCTAACTGGGCAACTACATGATTGCAACTCCTCCTTCCTGACCCTCAAGGCAGGGCTGCTGTAGGATAATGAAACCTGGAGGGCAGAGCTCACTCAACCAGGTCTCAGTCACACATACCAGGTCAGCTAACCTCTGCTAACTGAGCAAAGAGAAACCTGTTAAGTTGTGGTTCTCTTATATTTAGCAGGGGAAGAGCAACTGGCACTATCCAACCCTAGCACAGCATCTCTCCAGTGGCTTTTGCTGGTGTCTACTTATGTTTCTTTTTAGATTGTGAGTCCTTTGGAGACAGGGGACCATCTTCTTGATATATTATTTATTTTTCTATGTAAACCGCTTTGAGAATTTTGTTGAAGAGCAGTATATAAATATTCGTCCTCGAAGTAGTAGTAGTAGTAGTCAGCATACTCATCCACAATTAAATCATGGATGAGAGATGTTTGTTTTTTAAAAAGGTGGTGGACTTACCACCATTGTGAGGGTTCAGGGGGTCTGCTGCAGCTACCAGGGGGTCTCCTGGTGTCCCCCCTCCCCTGCTGACCTCACCCAGGTCATTTTTGCCCCCTTTCAGGCCATTTTTGGCCTTTTTCGGGCCATTTCAGGCCTATTATAGGCCTCTCTACAGTGGTGGTGGCCATTTTGGAGGCTACTACACATGTCCACTGACTATCTGCATTGCTGGGGTCACAACATGCCCACTGACCATCTGGGTAGCCAGGGTCATGCAGATGGCCAGTGGGCAAGCACAGGTGGCATCCAAAATGGCCACTGCCACTGCAGAGATGCCCCCCTAGCCAAAATGGCCACCCCCTCCCCCGAGCCGGGCCCAAATCGGACCAGATGCCACTCTAGTGTGCACAGAACCAGACAGGACCTGTTTTGGTTCGAGTCCAGTTCTACTCGAACCGAAGCCTGTTTTCCAGTTTTGTGCACACCCCTACTGGCCCGAGTGGATGTTTGGCTTGAGGTCTATCTGAACTGGGCCCGGTCCAGCTCAAGGGTGAGCCCTCGATCCAGCCCGGTTCAATGGTGAAATGGCTTGACCTCAAGCTGGTTCACATATCCCTACTTTGCAGAATGGAAAATGGTTTAGTGATGCAGCCTTGGTCTGGATGTCAACCACTGCTTTCATCTCTAGCATCTATAATCAAGTAAATCAAGCACCATACAGATAGACTAAACATTACATGTAACTTCATACATAGCTCATAATGTAGGTAGAGTGAATGTGTAGAGTGTTTACCCCTGCTACCTGGGCAAAGAGGCACCTTTTATAAGTGGCGATTCTCTTTATTTAGCAGGGGGAGAGTAACTGGCCCTATCTACCCCCAGCACAATACCTCCAGTGACTTTTGCTGGTGTCTATCTGATGTTTCTTTTTCGATTGTGAGCCCTTCCGGGACAGGGAGCCGGAGCCATCTTATTTATTTATTTATTTATTATTTCTCTATGTAAACCGCTTTAGAAACTTTTGTTGAAAAGCGGTATATAAATATTTGTTGTTGTGTATGCACCATATAGATATTCTAGGAAAGCTTTCAGTATCATCAACCATGGTTTGCTTCTGGGTCACCTACAGGGGGTTGGGAGTGGGGGGCACTGCTTTGTGATGGTTCCACTCCTATCTAGCAGATGTTAGAAGGTGTAGCTTAGAGATGGTTGCTCCTCAAAACAAGAGCTATTGTCCCTCAAGGCTGTGTCTTGTCTCCAAAGCTTTTAAAGATCTGCATGAAATTGCTGGGGGAGTTCATCAAGAGATTTGGAGCAGATTGTTATCAGTATGCTGATAACACACAAAAATCGATTTCTCTATGACAGCTTCATCAGGAAATGGCATAACTTCCCTAAATGTCTTCCTACAGGAAGAAATGGACTGCGTGAGGAATAATAAATTGAAACTGAATTCAAACAAGATGGAGGTGCTTATTTTAGAGATCATAACTCAGGGCACATGATATATCTTCCTATCCTGAATAGGATTATACTCCCTCAGGAGGACCAAGTACACAGTTTGAGAGTACTTCTGGGTTTAAACCTGTCTCTGGTACCTCATATTGAGGCAGTAGCCAGGAGTGCTTTTCATCAGCTTTAGCTGATCAGTAATGGAAGTGCTGGTAACTTCTGGCTTAGGTTTTTTTTTTAAATGTGCTCTGTGAAGAGCTGCCTTTGTATGTCGTCTGGAACTTTCACTTAGTACAGAATGCAGAAGTCATGTTAGTCCCTGGAACAACATGAAGAAACCATATTATCCTAGTTTTTAAAATGTTACACTGGTTGCTGACATGCTTCCGGCCGAAATACAAAGGACCGGGTCTCACGATCAGTGAGACCCGGTTTCTTCAGGTGAGCGGGAAGAGCGGGCTAAGCCCGCTCTCCCCACTCATGAGCGAGCAGGGAGCCCTGGGCAGCCGGATCGGCCTCCCACACGATGGCTGGCCCTGTGACGGAGCCAGCGGGGGGTGGGGGGAGCGGGAGCCACGCGGCCCCCGCAAGCCCCAGTGTGCCTTGCACGAGCACGCAGGGCATACTTGGGAGACCCCCGGAGCTGGGAGGCGGCTTTTCACCTCCCAGCCGGGGGTCTACTCATGAGTAGGGGCGGCACGAAGGCGCGCAGCGGCTACTCACGATCGTAAAAAGCAGGTTTGCTGGAGCGCTCGCTCCGCAAACCTACTTTTTAGCAGCGGTTCTCGAGGGGGTTACCTGCTCAAGAACCACTGGGCTCGGCTGCAAGCCCGGTGGTTCTTACAGTCAACAAAAATCGAGCTAGCCTCTGCTAGCCCGATTTTTGTTGATCGTGAGAATCGCCCCAATGTGTTGGTAATTACCTACAAAATCCTAAATGGCTTAGAGCCAGGATATTTAAGAGAGAACTTTTTTCTTTATAGTCCCCCCTGCTCTTTAAGATCTGGTGGAGAAACATGTTTATGGTTGCCACTGGCATGCTGGGCCACTGGCAGAGTTGGGCCCTTTTAAGGCTGTTCCTGAGCTCTGGAACATGCTCCTTGCCAAGCTGGGAGCTCTTTGGTGGCATTTTAAGACTTTTAGCTATGTGTAAATAATTGTTTTGTTGACTTTCTGTTTTGTTTTGATTATTTGATTTAATTTTGTTTTTAAATTAGCTCTACACTGCCTAGAGATGATAGTTTGAGGTGATATAAAGTGTAATAAAATAAAAGCAAATTAAGGTGGGGAAGGAGGATCATGACCCATCCCCAACCCCACCATTTAAGCTTCATTTACAGCTTATAACTGATGTTTAGGGGCAAGATGGATTCTTCAGGCTGGAGTGAAAGAAAAAGAGTCACTGTTTTGTACTAATTTATTTATCTGCCATATACCATCTGATATAGACATCTCTAGGTGGTGTACAAATTTAAAACACAATGAAAATAAAACAATATAAGACAGTTAAAATTCACAAAACAAATAAAAACAATCTCAGTAGATAAAAACATATTAAAAATTTAATATGGCATATTAAAAATTTGGCAGACATGCTTGTTAAAATAAAGAATGCAAAACAAGGAGCTGGCAGCACATTTTCCCTCAGTTCTTTCAGGAATGTGTTCTAATTTTACTGCAGAGCACACAAATGCTAAACTCTGTTAATAGAATGCAAAGTTAGTGGTTAAGGATGACATAGGCATGGAATGGGCAAAATGACCTATATTAAGTCTCTTCACACAATCATCAAAATCAGGATAGGAGGCAATGTACCCTAGTTTGTGTGACAGTGAACTCACAAAAATCCCTCCAACCCAGGTTGCTTAAAACAGGGTAGTCCAGCTTTTGTACGCTGCTCTTAACCAAAGTAGGAACAGAGGAGAACTCTTCTACCATTCTTTTCTGTTTGTGTGGATCGACTTTGCCTTTTCTAGCAGCCACCAAGATCAAACAGGCCTGGAAACCATAGAGAGCTGTGACTAGAGGGGCTGCTGACATGGATGTACCACTCTGCAATGTAGACTTTATGATCCTGCAGTGCAGCTGCTTCAGCAGGGCTGGGTCCACCTCCTGCTCCTGCTCCTCCTCCTTCTACTACTACTACTACTACAAATATTTATATCTCACTTTTCAATAAAAGTTGTCAAAGTGGTTTACATAGAAAAACTATAATAACTAAAGATGGTTATAATACTATAATAACTAAAGATGGTTTATTATATTACTATAATATTATTATATTACTATAGTTATTATATTACTATAATAACCAAAGATGGTTTCCTGTCTCCAGAGGGCTCACAATCTAAAAAGAAACATAAGGTAGACAGCCACTGGAAGGATGCTGGGGGTGGATAGGAACAGTTGCTCTCCCCCTGCTAAATATGATAGCCACTTTAAAAGGTGCCCCTTTGCTCAGTGAGCAAGGGTGCCAATCCCTTCATGCCCAATCAGAGGGCAGCTGCTGCTGTAATTAGGCTTTCCAATCTATTGGAAGCGCAAAGCATACTGGGAAGGCCGGTTAGGCCTTTAGATGACTTTGCATGCTTCCAGCTCCCAATTTCGTCAATGGATGCCAGGCATGGCTTAATCATGTGCTTCCTGGGTTTGCTGACCCAAATGGAGGTTCTGTTTGTCTGCTACTACTGGAATAGGAGCTTTCTAAGCCTCCAACCCACCCTCAAATGGTTGTGTGAAAGGCCTTATTGAGTTCATAATGTATTAAAATGTTAATGAGGTATTACCCCACTAACTAAGCAAAGAAGCACAATTCAAAGTGGTGGTTCTCTTATATTTCGCAGGGGGAGAGCAACTGGCCCTATCCACCCCCTGTTACTGGTGTCTGCCTTATATTTCTTTTTAGACTATGAATTATTTTTATTTCTCTTTGTAAACTGCTTTGGGAACTTCTGTTGAAAAGCAGTATATAAATATTCATAGTATTAGTACTTGTAGTCGTATGGAATCTTGGCCCTCTGAATTTCAATCAGATCCATATTTCAGCTATATATATATATTTCATAAAGCAGTAGCTACTGGAATTATTTGTATTTAAACACCAATATTTCTTGATTGTTTTCTTTCCCTGATTTATTCCTATGCATTCTTTTTTTAAACTAAGCACAACTTTGCACAGCTCCACAACCTTCTTGCTCAGGTGCAACTTGGTTCATTCCGCTAGCACACATTAGTCAGGATGTCAGCCAGTTGTTTTAACCATTTTATTTTATTTTATTTATTTCATTATTTAATTCTTTCCAGCAACATTTAAAATTAAAGTCACTGCATGAAATATTAGATTTTCTGTTAAATTCTGTATGGGTCATCACCAGTTAAGAACATAAGAACAGCAGTTCATCTTGTTTTCTAGGGCTAAGCTGAGTCTAATTCTAGATCCTGTCCTTGGTGGAGGCATAGTGAATAAGGGTACTTCCTGGTAATACTGCTAGCCAGCATTCAGTCATAACAGAATCTTTTTGTAGACCTGATTTTCCTTTATGCCTGCAGTCAGTACTGCTTCTCATGGCACTTTGGAACGACCACTAGATCCAGAATAGCCAGCATGGAGCAGTATCATTTTTGTCTTGCAGAAGATCAATGTACACTAGAGATGTACATATCAGGTGGTATAAAAAATATGAAAAATAAATAATGTAAGCAACATGCATCCCGCCCCCCATAATTTTGGAAGTTACTACAGTATTATGTATAAAAGGTAAAATGTTCTGATGAAAAGTTATTTTCCTCTATCACTCTTGTGGGGAATAACGCTTTTGTTTCTAATGAGTCTTAAAAGTGTAGCAGTTCAATGCTTTACAGTAGGAAAATAGTACTGGATAATGTGTTCTTTGAATAGAAAAACAGCACTGGTTTAGATTATTTTAATGACTCCTTTTGTCCTTAAAACCTGAGATATATCATTGTAATCAAATCTGTATCTCATACTATGAATCAAAGGTAAAGTGGTTGCTTAAGGCAATCAGTTAAATTGAAATAAATTGTTTTATGCAAGGAGAATGCAATGCAGTGGACATGTCTAAACCTTCAGAGCAAAGTGCCTGTTTTAAAGTAGATTTGCAAAAGACAAGGGACATAAAATAGGGTATAACAAATGCAACAATCACTGAATTAAGAACACTTTATTCAACATGCAGTCTGATTAAAGCCAAGAAAGCTTTAAGGGCAGCATCCAGACTCATCATGACTAAGCACCGTTGAAATCAATGAGATAAGTTAGTCATGACTATTTAAAGCCGGCATAGTCATGACTAACTTAGTCTGGATGCTGCCCATTGCAGGGGTGACCCAAGCCATTTGTTTCTTGAGGCAAAGGTCTGTCTGACACTCTCCCTATCTGTGTGGGCTATTATACTGAGGCACTGGTGGCAACCCAGAGCACTTTCAGACTATGCCATCAAGACCAGGCAGTAGACAAAAGCATGACTAGCTCAAGTTGGGTGGGGGACAAGAAGGTGTGTCCCAGCAGGGTGAAGGAGGGGAAATGAACAATGTGCTCCTATGGGCGGTAGTGGATGATGTGGTGGCACCAGTGTTCCCTGTATGAGGGATTCCCAGCTGTTGTTTACTACAACTCTCATAATCCCCAGCCAAAAGCCTTTGCAGCTGGGGATGCTGAGAGTTGTAGTCAGTGACATCTGGGGTGGCACCCATGATGGGAAGGACCTAATATTTACTGCCCCCTGTGCATCTTCCAGCACTTTGGGCAGCTTCCTCATCCTGCCTCAAGGCAGGACTGCCTCCTGGTCCAGTGACAGCAAATGCGCACCAGAGCATATGAAAAGTCAACTGAGTTTCCTAACAGAACACAGTAAAGCAGGCAAGAAGAGTCAGAAATAAAACATAGTTTGAGAAAATGTGTGCAGCAAGGGCATGCCTCGGAACGTCTTTTGGACTGATTTATGGCTTGGTGACTTTTAAGAGCACAGAAGCATCTTTAAAACGTAGTGGCTGTTCACTCACATTATTGTGCAGTCCTTTGAGCAATGCATTAGGTAAATCTATGCTAAATGAGGAGATAACTGCCAGAATATGAATGTAATTGCTGGAAGCTGGCTATCCCAGATGAGAACCTATTTGCTCCGGCCATGTTTTACAACAGCTCAGTTCCCATTTAGCCAACTTCTACATGTTGTGAGCGCCTAAAAGCTGGAAGCTGTCATTCTACCCATGCTCATCACACCTGGGGGAAATTAAGGATCTAGTAGGAAATGTTCTATGTCTAAGGCTGGTCTTGTGGTAGCAAGCATGACTTGTCCCCATAGCTAAGCAGCATCTGCCCTTTTTTGCATATGAATGGGAGACTTGATGTGTGAGCACTGCAAGATATTCCCCTTGTGCTATGGAAGCATTCTGGGAAGAGCATCAGAAGGTTCCAAGTTCCCTCCCAGGCATCTCCAAGATTGGGCTGAGAGAGATTCCTGCCTGCAACCGTGGAGAAGCCGCTGCCAGTCTGTGAAGGCAATACTGAGCTAGATAGACCAATGGTCTGACTCAGTATATGGCAGCTTCCTATGTTCCTAGGTGCATGTATCTTGAAGTAAACGCCACTAAACACAGTGGGACTTCCCTGTGAGTAGACATGAATAGGGTTATATTGTAAAAGCCTTGTACTTACCGCAATGCAGACTTTTTGGAAGTGGGTAGACCTATAAGAAGGCTAAGAAATACAGACTGAATACCTAATTTCACATGCTTGGAAGTAAGTCCCACTGAAATCAGTGGCCCGCTTCGTCAGCAGTGCTGCGAGGGCAGGAGAAGGGGTTTGCACTCACAGAGTGGCTGGATAATCAGTGAATTGAAGCCTTGTTCCACATCCCAGAGTAAGCCCAGGCAGAGGGAGAGGAGAAATAATTTTTTGCTACTCTCTTTCCCTCCAGAAGCCCTTTTCATTGCCAGGAATATGTTCCTGAGGGCTATATAACCCTCAAGGAAAATCACTTCCTCCTCCACCTGTGGTTTCAAACTTTTGCTCTAATAGTGCTACAGACGATATGAGCCAGCGAAATTTACTCTGACGTAAAGTTTTCTTGGGCCTGCAGCAGCAGAGATATGCTTAGTCATGCAATTTCAGGTGCGGTTTGCAGGCAGTGGGGAAGAGAGGAAAAGATCAAAAAGGTTGCTTCTGGATATATGTAGTATTACACTGGGGGATAGCAGTGTAGTTTGTTTATTTATTTTTTAAATGTATACCTCTTCCTTCCCCCATTAAACAGGCACAAAATGGCTTAACAGTAACAAATAAGCATTAAAACTGACAATAAAAGAGGGAAAATACACAAAAGCTGCAGTCTAAGAGCAGATGAATGGTTTCACTAAAAATGGAGATAGCCTGTACTTGTGGTGAAAGCTCTTGTAGTGATCAGCACCCCTCCCTTTAAAGAGTTAACAGGGAGTGATCCTTTATCTTGACTGACAGGCTGGTGAACTCCAGGTCAGCCAGTCAGTACACCAAGTGGGTGGGACCTAGAGAGCGATTGCTGGGAATTCTGGGAACAAGAAGGGTGGTCTGTGCTGGAGAAGCACATGTGGAAAGGCTTAGTTTTTGCACCCTCATGGTCAAAGCCAGCATGGAGGTTTCTCTCATGGAATAACTGCAGATCCTTGAGAGACAGGATTGCAGGAAGCTTGATTCTCATCAGGTGTTGGGTATGTTTCCAAGGAAAAGGGAATTCAGCATAGGGAACAGTTTGTTAGATTTTGGGTTAAATACTTATATTTTGTGTGTGTGTGCTTTGCATATCCCTGATACTGTTCAAGTATTGTTTGCCTACAACATAATTAAGATACACTAGCCTACACAAAACCCACCTAGGGCATTGCAAAAGACTCTGTAAACTTTTAAGCATGCCTAAATGCCACCTGAAACTGAACCCTAAGACAACCCTAAGGAGAGGAGAGCTGGTCAGGAGAGGAGAGCTGGTCTTGTGGTAGCAAGCATAACTTGTCCCCTTAGATAAGCAGGGTCTGCCCTGGTTGCATTTGAAAGGGAGACTTGATGTGTGAGCACTGCAAGATATTCCCTTTAGGGGATGGAGCCGCTCTGGGAAGAGCATCTAGGCTCCAAGTTCCCTCCCTGGCTTCTCCAAGATAAGGCTGAGAGAAATTCCTGCATGCAACCTTGGAGAAGCCGCTGCCAGTCTGTGAAGACAGTACTGAGCTAGATAGACCAATGGTCTGACTCAGTATATGGCAGCTTCCTATGTTCCTATGTAACCTATTTTTGTAATTTACTATGAATTTTTGGAGTGTATATAAAACCTAAAAGCCTCAGATGGAAGCAGTCTGTAGTAGTTGAATAAAACTGGGGTGGTTTTTTTCTTTTTACATACCTCTCAGAGTAGTTTTTTAACTCAAGGAAAAGGGCGAGCAGAAAGGGGATATCTCGCAAAAGCGTCCTCAAGTGCTCAGCACCTATCAGTTTTCTCATCACGTGTAGTCATGCACATGGAAGATTTTTGAACTTACACAATAGTAAAATCAAGAGAGTTTCCCATGGGATTCCACCCCAAGCTCAGGGAGGTTCAAGCTCTGTCAGTAAGAGGGGTGGTGATGGTGGCAGCATTATAATTCTACCAGAAATATAGATTAGTTTTATGAGAAGCCCAGCCAGGCAGCTCTCCAGGGATGATTCAACATCCCCCCCACCCTCAGGTGAGCTGCTCTGAGACAAAGGCTTTAATCTGCTACAGTTCTCACTTTTCTGGTGAAAGTGCACCAGGAGTTCTGCCCTGGTATTTCATTAATCTTCTCCCCCAAGCGACTCATGGTTCCAACAGCATTTGTCTGAAGAGGCAAATGCTGTAATTGTGACGGCATCCTGTGATTGGGATGCTGTACACTTTTACCTGCACAGCAGCCCGAGCAGCCTCCTAACACTGAGGTTACACTGTGCAGAATGTCAGCCACTGCCTTTAATATAGGGGAGCACTTTGAATCAAAACAGCATCTTGCTCACAGATCCTTTGTTTGACTCTAGTGGGTTGTGTTGCCACAATGTACTAACAATAGTTATTTGAATAACCAAGAAGAGAATTTTATTTGAACAAACAGCATGGAGAATGAAACAGCATCTCTCATATATTTCTCCTTGTGTATTTGTGCGTTATTTGTAATTTAGTATCTTTCCAGGAATATTAGACCTGAAAGCACTGGCACCTCATTTCATTTACCTAGTTATTATTGTTCTGAGATTTATTGTTAGTGCCCCAAACAGTAAAAGGCATCATGAAGAATCTGCCAGTTGTTATTTGTATCTGCCCATAGGGATTATATGAGCACGCTGTTGAGGGAGCATAATTACAAAGACTACCAAAGGAGAGGAGGATTGAAGCTGCCCATCAGGCCTTCTCACTTGGAAACAGTGAATTGGTTTCATGGCTCTGCTGAAAAAGCTCTTTCTTGGCTGCTCATCAGAAACCTACTGTGACTACCAAGAAATTCTGGGAATATTCCATATTTCAGTATTGCAAACATCCAGACAGCCATGATAAATGGAAATCTTTCTTTTTATTCTTGCTATAAATGAAAATGCAGGGTCAGAAGGAAAGGATTACATTGACTTCTAAGTGGGAACAGAGAGAAATTATAATAATTTATTAATAATCTGTCAGAATTTGGAAAGGCCACCATAAGAGGATGAGCATGCGTACAGGTGTACTTGTTATCTGCAGGGGTTCTGTTCTTGGCTGAAGCCGCAGATAGCGAAACTGCAGATAATGAGGCATCGAGACAATGCGAACTGGATGGTTAGGTTCCTAGAGGCTAAAAAAGGCTAAAATTGCCTTTTCTATAAATTTTTCTATATTGTTGTTCCTGGTAGATGCTCTCTAAGGGTATAACTTATAGTTAATTGAATTATTTGTGCCTAAGTAAGAAGCTAAGTAAGAAAAGCAGTGCTAATAAGGGGCAAAAAAACCAGTATGGCAGTAAAACTGTCCCTGGGCGCCCAGAGACTTGTTTTTTGGGCAGTATACAACTATGTTAAGTGAATAAATAAAAACAGAGGTGGTATAGAACCTCTTTAATTATACTCACATACAACCGCCTGAAAGTGTGTCTACAAACTGTGCCCTTGTGTTGACGTGCTCGGAAGCCTCATCCCCATGCTGAACACGCTCGAAGCATTTGTCTGAAGAGACAACAGATTATTTTAATGATTGGAACGCTTCAGACAAATGCAGTAAGCATGGACACTGGGGTGGGTGGGGCTTTTGAGTGCATCAGCGTGAAGTGAGGCTTTCAGGGCACACACTCAGGGTGCTGTACATGAGTACAACATCCCTTTTTTAAGGTCTGGAGAGTGCTTTAGTAAGATTGCCAGGTTTCTGATTCCTGTGCAGCATTTGACCTCATGGAACCAACTTTTTTTTTTTTTTTTAAATGGAGGGTTAACCTGAGTTTGCGGGTTGCTGAAGGGAAAATAACCACTTCTGTGTACTCCGGTTCCCTCCAGTTTTTTTTAAAAATAGCTTTCACACCCAACCCAGAACTGCTCTTTAAACTCAGAAGCTATTCACACGATTGCTCAAAACCTGGCTGGGCTCCCTTAGCCTGGTTTTGAGCAGTCATGAGAACCACCGGGCTTGCGGGTGAGCCTGGTGGTTCTCTGGTGGCTAGCCTGCCTAACTACCCCTCACCCTAAACAAGGTTAATGCAGCGCTCATTCCATTAACCTTGTTTATTTGACTGTGTGTTAGCCGTGGCAATGAGCGACTGCTTGTGTGTGGGGAAAGCGGGCTAAGACCGCTCTCCCCACTCAAACCCCATCTGGCTCTTCACATCCATCGTGTGAAACGCCTCACTGTTTTGTGGTTGTGCAGTAGTAACTACTGAGAGGGAAGCAGAGTTGAGAGCTAGTGTGGTACAGTTGTTAGAGTGTTGGAGGACTCAGAGGTTCATATTAAAATCCCTACTCAGTCATGAAGTTTAGCAGTGATTGTGAGCCAAGCACATTCTCTCAGTTTCACCTACCTTATAGGACTGCCAGGACCATGTATGTCACTTAAGCCCTTTAGAGAAAGGATAGGATAAAAACATGATCAGGAATGGATTTGGGTGTCCACAGATAGTTTTATTAAGTTGGTAGCAGCTTAAATGTTGGTCATTGCTCCTTCATGCATGCAATTTCCATTGAATGTAACCAGTGGGATTTCCACACTTTTTAAAATTACCAAAGTAACCAACAAAGATAATTTGTGCAATAATTTATGACATAAAAGAGTTCTGCTGGATCAGCTCAAATGTTTATCTGCTCTAGCATCTTGTTTCATACAATGGCCAAACAGATGCCTCTGGGAAGCCCAGAAGTGGGACATATAGACAAATCGTTCTCTGCTGCAGCTGGTATCCAGATGTATACTACCTCTGAACCTGGAGGCAGCAAATAGCTGTCATGTAGCCCCTGATATACTTGTGTTCCATGGAATTGTTTAATCTCCTTTTTAAAGCCATACGTTGTGGCAGTGAATTTCATAAAATAAGATTGTGCTGCAAGAAGTACGTCCTTTTGTTTGTTGCAGATTGCTTGCCAATTTGTTTCATGGGATGACCCTTGTTTCTGTGTGTGTGTGTGTGTGTGTGTGTGTGTGAGAGAGAGAGAGAGAGAGAGAGAGAGAGAGAGAATTTCTCCATCTGCTTTCTCCAAAGTATAAACAATCCCTCCTTATAATTTTATTTATAAACCAAAAAGACCGAAATTTGATAGTCAGTTCTAATGCTTGATAATTTTGGTTGAGCTTTTCTGGTCTACAATATCTTTTTTTCAGATGTCATGGCCAAAAATTCCTCACCATTCCAAAGACTGCACCATGTTTTTTTATAAAGGCATTACAATATTGGCAGTTTTGTATTTGATTCCTTTTGTAATTATCTTAAGGATGAAATTTGCCTTTCCCCGCCAGAGCTACCACACAATGGATTGACATTTTCAATGAGCTGTTCACCACAAACTCGGATTAGTAATTGCCACTGCACACTTCATCAAAATGTATGTGAAATTAGGATTTATTTATTTATTTGGGCAATGTGCAACTTTACACTTACTTATGTCACTAATTTTCCATTTTGTTCCCCATACATGTCGGATGGAGAGATCTTTTTGAAATCCTCTACAATCAGTTTTGGTTTTCACTATCCTGAATAATTTGGTGTTATCTGCAAAACTGGGCCACCTCACCACTCACCTCTATTTATCCCTACTTTCTGCTTTCTGTTCTTTAGTAAATTAACAATCAATAAAAGCACCTTTCCTCTTATCTCATGACAGTTTTACTCAGTTTTACAGAGTCTTTTTGGTGTAGGACTTCGGCAGAAAAGCAAAAGCTTACAATATCTACTGGGTAGATATTGTCAATCTGTTAATGTGTTTATCGACACTTTCAAATGACTCTATCAGGTTAGTGTCAGGACTTACCCTTACAAAAAACAATGCTCTTTTTTTCTCCAGCAAAACTTGTTCTTCAATATCGGGATGTGCAAATGGATTCGGGTACAAATTGATTTGTACCCGAATCTAGCTGATTCGGGTGATTTGGAGACAAAACAAATCAGCCCTGTAGTTCATTGGCTAGATTCCGGTACAAATCGAATCACGCCTGATTCATTTCGAATAGATTCAAGATTCAGATCCCTCCTATTAATTCCCCTAGATTACCAGCTTTCATTTAAAAAAGAAAACTAAGCTCTAGCCCTTGTAGAAGTGGCGTTATGGAGCAAAATGTGTGGTCACTATTTTTCAAGTGTTTGGATTCTTTGGTGTATAATAACTTTCCCTCAATGAATCCCTATGAGAATTCATTACATACCTTCATTTCTTCTATTCATTTTGACTATCTTTTTGACAGTGCCAACTGTCAACTGCCATGTGCCAACTACACCTCACTCCCACCCACAAGGCAGTGAGGTACTACTCAGTTTATTTTCTAGGATTTCCTGCCCCCCAAGTGTTTAGCCTCTTTAATGTCTAATAACCTTTCCTCATAATGAATCCCTATGAGGATTCATTACACAGCAAAAAGTCTAAACACCTCAAAAATTCCTAAGATATAAACTGAGTACCCAGTGGCTTTGGGTTGCAGGGTAGTTGGAACATGGGATGCCACTAATCCTCCACCCCCACCTGCAAAGCAGTGGGGTCAAAATGAACAGAAGATATGAAGGTGTGTAATGAATCCTCATAGGGTTTCATTAGGAGGAAAAATTATTATACACCAAAGAATCCAAACACTTGAAAAATAATGACTGCACATTTTGCTCCATAACTCCACTTCTACAAGGGCTAGAGTTTAGCTTTTTAAAAAAGATGAAAACTGGTGGTCCGTTTTAGGGTTAGGTTATGGCAACTTCGAATCCCCATTGTTTCCTATGGCAGAAATGTTCAAAATCAGTATTTATTATTCATTCATTTATTTAGCACATTTTTATACCGCCCCAACCCAAGGTCTCAGGGCGGTTCACAACAAATAAAAACAAAACATTAAAATCAATTAAATATTAAAAACAGCTTAAAACAAATCAATAAATAATCCAAAATTTAAAAAGTTAAAAAGTTAAAAAGCTAAAAGGCCCGGGTAAAAAGATAAGTCTTTAGACACTTTTTAAAAGCTGCTAGAGATGGGGAGACTCTTATTCTCACGGGAAGGGCATTCCAAAGTCTCAAGGCGATAACAGAAAAGGCCCGTCCCTGGGTGACATGAAGGTAGCCACAGACGAGCCTCCCCTGATGTACACAGTTGATGATGGGGATCATGCAGAAGAAGATGCTCTCTTAAGTACCGTGGGCCTAAACTGTCTAGGGATTTATAGGTTATAACCAGCACTTTGTATTTTGCCCAGAAACTTATTGGCAGCCAGTGCAACTCCTGTAATATAGGAGTAATATGGTCTCTTCGAGATGACCCAGAGACCAACCTGGCTGCTGCATTTTGTGCTAATTGCAGTTTCCGGACTATGTACAAAGGCAGCCCCACATAGAGCACATTGCAGTGTAATCAAGTCGCGAGGTTACCAACAAGTGTACTACTGTTTTGAGATCATGAACCTCAAGAAACTGACGCAGCTGGCGTATCAACCGAAGCTGATAGAAAGCGTTTCTGGCCACTGCCTCAAGCTGGGGAACCAGGGAAAGGTGTGGATCCAGAAGCACTCCCAAACTGCGTACCTGTTCCTTCTGAGGAAGTGTGACCCCATCTAGAACAGGTAGATCAATATTGCTTCCCAAGTGACGACCCCGCACAATAAGTATCTCCGTCTTGTCTGGATTGAGCCTCAGTTTGTCATCCCTCATGCAGCCCATTACTGCTTCCAAGCAGGCATTCAGGGAGGATATGCCTTCTCCTGATGATGTTGACATGGAGAAATAGATTTGGGTGTCATCAGTATACTGATAACACCCAGCACCAAATCACCTGATGATCTCTCCCAATGGTTTCATGTAGATATTAAAAAGCATTGGAGACAGTATGGAGCCCTGAGGGTCCCCATATAAAAGCTCAGGTTTTGAAGAGCAGTCTCCAAACGACACCATCTGGGATCTGCCAGAAAGGTAGGAGCAGAACCACTCCAAAGCAGTGCCTCCCAATTCCCTCAGACGTTCCAGAAAGATACTATGGTCGATAGTATCGAAAGCTGCCGAGAGATCCAAAAGGACCAATAGAGTCACACTTCCTCTGTCAAGTCCCAATTGGAGATCATCCATCAGGCTGACCAAGGCAGTCTCCACCCCATAGCCCATCTGAAAACCAGTTTGAAATGGGTCTAGATAGTCAGTTTCCTCCAAGACCGCCTGGAGCTGGGAGGCCACCACCCTCTCAATCACCTTGCCCAACCATGGGAGGTTGGAGACAGGCCTGTAGCTACTGAACTCCGCCAAGGCAGGCTTCTTAAGAATAGGTCTAATAATTGCCTCCTTTAAACAAGGAGGCATCCTGCCCTCTCTCAGGGAGGTATTTATAATTGCCACCAGGCTCTCCACAACAACCCCCTTGCCAGATAGTATAAGCCACGTTCGGCAAGGATCAAGCAGACAGGTGGCAGGACGCACCGTTCTGAGCAGCTTGTCCACATCCTCAGGAGTCACAAACTGAAATTGATCCACACAAGAGGAGTTGTTGGATACCTCTGCACCTGACACTGCAATAACTGTAGAGTCTAAATCTAGATCTAGATCGACCCGAATCCGAGACACTTTGTCCACAAAAAAACTCATTAAAAGTGTCACAGCAGGGCAACTGATGGTCCCAAATTCGGATTCAGAGGAGTAGTAGGGGGCCCTACTAGCCCCCTCACAACCCTGAATGGCTCTGCTGGACGAGAGCCTGCAGAAGCAATACAGGCAAAAAAGAAACACTTCTTTGCTGCACGTATAGCCAGAGTATAGATCTTTAAATGTGCTCTATGTCGCAGTCTGTCGGATTCGAGTCGAGTCTTCCTCCACTTGCGCTCCAGTCGTCTACCTTGCCGCTTCAGCTCCTGCAGGTCTTCTGTATAAAAGGAGCCATTTTTGAAAAGGGTCGGAGAGGACACTTAGGAGCGATCATGTCTACTGCCCTGGTTAGCTGATTATTCCAATTCTCCACCAGTGCATCAACCGGATCACCGGCAGGGCCAACATTAAATCCTTCCAAGCCTTCTTGGAATTCTATTGGATCCAATAACCTTTTTGGACCATTTGAATAGGTCCCTCACCCCTGCAGAGGTGGGATGCAACTGTGAGTCTGACCTTAACCAGATGGTGGTCCGTCCATGACAATGGGGAAATCACAGGAGTCCCCACCCACAGAACACCACCCTGATCAGAATGAAAGAGCAGATAAAGAGTATGACCAGCAACATGGTTCGGTCCAGAGACCACTTGGGATAGGCCCATAGTTGTCATGGCCGCTATGAACTCCTGAGCTGCACCAGACAACCCGGTCCTGAAGTGGATATTAAATTTCCCCAGCACCATAAGCCTGGGGGACTCCAACACCAAACCCGAGACCAAGTCCGCGAGATCAGTTAGGGACTCTGTTGGGCAGCGGGTTGATCAGTACACCAACAGAAGTCTCAGTCTACCCCTGGTCCCCAAACGTACGTACACACATTCAGTATGATCAGACACTCTGATAGGGATCCTGGTAAGGGAGATAAAGACCACAGCTATTCCACCTCCCCACCCACACTCCCTTACCTGCTCCTCTACAGAGTACCCTGGAGGGAGAAGCCGGGCCCAAACTGGGCCCCCGGTCTCCTCCAACCATGTCTCTGTGATACACACCAGGTCAGCCCCTTCATCCCTGATCAAATCATGGATTATTTCAGATTTGTTTTGGACTGAGCTGGCATTACAAAGGAGCAAGGCAAGGTTCTGTGGATTGTTGGCACTGCTCCCCAAGGTCAAAGAGCTGGCAGGGCAGCTGGAAGGGGAAACAGCTGTTAAGTTTCTGATTTCCCTTCCCCTGCAACAGTCTGCTGACCTGCCAACATAACTTCTTCTATTCCCCACCACCACTGGAATAGCCACACCGAGGCCAGTGGACACGTCCTCCCATCTCCCCATCTCCAGAGAGACTCCAAAACATTCAAAACCAATCTTACCCAAGCCTTATCTCAGCCACCCCCCAACCCTGAAAATGCTGAACCGGGGGGGGGGTAGCCCTCGCCCTCATTGCTCCCAGAAGGGGCAGCACCAAAGGGGCCCCTTCGATGGCAGCCCCTTCGGTGGCGGTCCCACTGCCACTGGCAGTCTCCTATGTAGCCCAGGGGCAGGCAGATGGAAGCCCAGGACCCCAGTCCTGCCAACACTCAGCTGCAACAGAGCTGGCAGGCAGAAGGCCCATAGGCTAGGGATGTGCGTTTCGTTTCGGATACAAAACATTTTGTACACAAAACAGGCCATTTCGGCTGTTTTGTAGCCCAAACAAAACATCCAATGCTCAAAACAGAAAATTTTGTAGCCAAAAAACCCCGTCCCTGTTTCGGATACAAAATGTTTTGTTGTTTCAGCTGTTTTGGAACTCCATTTTGCTGTCAGGAAAAGTTTTTCTCCTTCAGTCTCCATTGTGAGTTTTGACATCTTTTTGAATTTCCAGCCCTTCCACACCGCAGATTGGCCAGCAAAAGCATGGGCTGATCTGCTGGTAATTGCCTCCTTATTCCTTTTAAGCAAATTTAAGTGTAAATTTTACCCTCATTGGCTAGTGGTAGTGGGGCAGTATGCATATACCCTCATTGGCCAGTGGGGAAGTGTGCATTTCATTGTTGATGTTGTTTTGCACTGTTGTGTGTAGATCAATTGCATTTTGGGTGGTGGGGATGTGGATGTGCATGACCTTTGGAAATCTGCCTGATTTCCCCCCAAAGCTCTGCTGTTGTTGATGTGTGATGTTGATGTTATTTTGGGTGGATTCGGGGCAGAAAGGGGGCTTTGGGGGCAGAAGAGTGGTTCAGGTGGTAGTGCCCCAATGGGTGCCTGCTGCCACCCAGATTCCAAAGGAATTGGGAAAAGGGCTGATTTTTAAAGAATTTCTGAAGTTGACATGTCTTTGGGGCAGAAAGGGGGCCTGAGGGGCAAAACAGTGGGTTGGGTGGCAATGCCCCAAGGGGTGCCTGCTGCCACCCAGATTCCAAAGGAATAGGGCAAAGGGCTGATTTCTTAGGAATTGTTGGAAGTTTATGCTTCTTTAAGGTCCCCCCCCGGGAATAATGGAGGTTTCAGCAGACCCATAACTCCACCTGGGCGGCACTGGGGTGACCAGGAGCGAGTGGTGGTGTAGTGCACACAGGATGCCAAACACCCCCATGGGTTGCTAACCCATGGGGTGCTGGGTTCTGTTGTTTCTGAGGTGTTCTGAGTGTAGATTCTCTGGTAGCATATGAGATTTTCAACGACAAACCATGAATCCACTCTCATATACTACCAGAGAATCTGAATCTACACTCAAAACATCTCAGAAACAACAGAACCCAGTACCCCGTGGGTTAGCAACCCATGGGGGTGGTTGGCACCCTATGTGCTCTACACCACCACTCGCTCTGGGCCACTCTGGTGCCCCCCAAGTGCAGTTATAGGGCATGAGTTACGGAGGTCCATCATTCCCTATGGGGAAGAACTTTACAGACGCACAAACTCCATTACATCTTTAAAAATCAGCCCTCTGCCCAATTCCTTTGAAATAATTCTGGCAGCTTCCTTGCCCACACTGGGCACTACCACCCACCCTACTCTGCTCTGGGCCACCCCTTTCCCCCCAACATGAAGCTATACTTTTGCTGAAGCCTCCATTCTTCCCTAGGGGAAAAATCCTATACTTC
The DNA here is from genome assembly GCF_027244095.1 of Hemicordylus capensis. Taxonomy (NCBI): domain Eukaryota; kingdom Metazoa; phylum Chordata; class Lepidosauria; order Squamata; family Cordylidae; genus Hemicordylus; species Hemicordylus capensis. Next base: position 336,073,593 of record NC_069658.1, on the reverse strand, counting down.
AAAAATTCACCAAAAATCAGCCCTTTGCCCAATTCCTCTGAAATTTGGGTGGTAGTTTCCACCCATCGGGTACTACCACCCCCCACCCACTATTTTACCCCAGGGCCATTTTTTAAAATCCAAAACGTTTCAGATTCAGATTTTGCAATTTTGAACAAAGAACAAAATTGGGGTGTTTCGGATTGGCTGATTTCGAACAAACAACAAAATGGGGGTGTTTCGGATTCGGGCCAAAAACAAAACAGAAAAACAAAACAAAACGCACAACTCTACCATAGGCAGGCAGTAGCAGATGACAAACAGCAGAGGAGCCACACCCAGCACAGGCTTTCACCCTGTGCCTCTTGCTGGTGGATGGTCTCTATCCTCTGCTGGGCACGGGGAGCAGGCAGCTACAGTCCCAACCACTGGCAGTCTCCTATGTAGCTCAGGGGCGGACAGATGGAAGCCCAGGACCCTAGTCCTGCCAACACTCAGCTACAACAGAGCTGGCAGGCAGAAGGCCCATAGGCAGGCAGCAGCAGTTGACAAACAGCAGAGGAGCCACACCCAGCACCCAGCAAAGGCTCTCACCCTGTGCCTCTTGCTGGTGGATGGTCTTCCTCCTCTGCTGGGCATGGGGAGCAGGCAGCTAGTAAAACTTTAAAAAATCATTAAAAATCAGCCAAGTGTCCCACTGCCTTGAAATTTGGGGTGTAGGTAGCACCCATGGGGACCTACCCACCAGCTAAATATGGTGCCCCTAGGCCCTTGTTACGTGGTCCAAATTGGTCCAGATCCAGAGCAAAGCAAATAGAAATCGAACCTGGGGTGATTTTTAGGGGTTAGATTTGGATACAAAACAAATCAGAGATGATTTGTTTTGGGTACAAATCAAATCAAAAAAATCGATATGTGCACATCCCTGTTTAATATGTTTATATTTAATCATACTTTCTACCAGTTTGCCTGTTGCAGACTTATGCTAACTAGCCTGTAATTTACTGGTGGTTTCCTCTTTAAAAATTGATTTTACATCTCTAGGCCAGTTTTAGGACAAGATATGTTTTTTTGTCGGAAGATCAGCAATTCTGCATTTGAATTCTTTAAGAACTCTCCAGTAGATGCCATCTGGACCAGGTGGTTTCATCTTTAATTTGACGATAGCCTTAACATTTAAACCCTTTACACTTCTATTTGACTTCGTTCATCAGACTTCCCCCTACCTCAAAAAAGTTTATTTCATACAGAGTTATCCCTGCCCTACATCCTTTACAGTGAAGACAGGCACAGCAGTAAAGGGAAAGCAGTGAGTAAAGCGGCGAGAGGGGAGAAGCAGCAAGCAGAGTGTGGTGGGGAGAAGTGGCAAAACAGTGAGGGGGAGAACTTGCAAGCAAAGCGGCAGTGGGTGGGGGAAGCAAGCAAAGCGGCAGTTGTGGTGGGGAAGATGCGACAAGCAAAGGGCCGAGAGGGTGCTCAGATTTTTCACTCAGGCCACCTTTAACCTGGCTATGCCACTGTGTATATTACTGACCATTATCCTACACCTTTTTGTTCCAAAACACAACAGAAATGAAATTATCATTTGCCTGCCTACCTTTTCTCACTACATTACTAAACATATTCTCAATAACAAATTAAATATTGTAGATAGAGGGGCAGGATTCCTGGTGTGTCCCCCCCCCCCGCATCTGGAACCGACATTCTGGCAGCTGTTAATAAATGTGTAATCAACATTATGCCCTCAGACTCCACTCTAAATCTTAAGTAACAAAAAAGTATAACCAATGGTTCTACCGGGAGATCATATATTTAATAAGAGAGAGGATTGATTTCCAAAATGATAAATTTTTCAGACAGGCCCAATGAATGTGAAATATATCTGCCCCAGAACTGCCACATCTTAAGCAGTGGTCATTGATTGTTGCATAGATTCTGCTCAGTCTGTATGGTGTCAAATACCACCTGAATAATATATTATAAAAACTTCCTTTAAAATTCAAATAGAGTGTAACTTTAGGGATCTGCAGCCAAATCCAATTCCATCCTCTCTCAGATATAACCCTCCTTCAATTCTCCTCCCTCTGTCTGATAAGTATTATATCCTATATCCAAATTGGTGACCATACCATATATTCGAATCAGTTCCTCCTTAGAATATTTCTCAGGATTTAATAGACAACAACTTGTCTATTAACAGCTTCTTGCGCTCTTGAAAATTTTCTCATTCTGCATGTGCTCCATTGCTCTGGATGTCAGGCACAGATTTCAGTCTACATTGGAAAATACATTCAAGAGGTTTAATGAGCATTAAATATTGGGAACTGCCTTGAGTATTTTTAATATAGAAAGGTAGGATATAATTTATATATCTGCATCATAAAGTATCTGCATCAGCTGCATGGGGTGGAAGAAACTTGCTTCTGCACTTGGATCTCCCTTGCTGGATTTGGCAATAGAGATCTTGGTTCCATTTATTGTGATGATTCTTCCCTTTTAACATTACACATATTCTGTTTTTTAGGCAGTTTCTATTAAAAGGAGTATCCAGTCCTTAACATTTCACTCCATGGGAGTGCACTGATGACCCCCATGGCACCCTGTGTGACTGCACAACTCACGGAGAATGTGAGTTTCAAACCCCACATTAATAAAGATCCACACCAGCATCTCAGTTCTCAGCATTTCAGCTGCAGGGACACTTTGTGACTGATCTAAAAACAATCATCATAGGCCTCGGAGCTGGTCCAGTGGCTTCTGCAGGCTAGTCTCCCACCATCATCATACCTTTTGCTTGGTTTCTTGTCAGCTGTCCCTGGGCACACACTTCTTGGGTACACACAGTACTATGATCTGCTGTGCATCCATGCCAAACACAGGTGACATTGTTTCCCTTTATGAACGTGGTTGCATCTCTGGGGTATCTCTGGCTCTCACAATGGCTACATGGGTCAACCCTGTGCTCAGAAGATCCTCTGCCAGTTGTACACGGGGGAAAACGTTATCCCCCACCCACCACAATTCTCTGAGAGCAGGTTCAGACAAACACAGCCCTGAACATGTGATAACATCATCAGGTAGGGATGTATGAGCTGGCTTGAGGTTGAGCTGGATTGCACTTGAACTGGCCAAACTTGAGGACTTGCTCTCAAGTCAAAACTGCCGGACCGTTCTGTTTTGTTTTTTACAAAAACGGCAGTCTTACCTCCATTGTGGAGCTTTGGGGGCTGCAGCTGCAGGGGTGTCTCCTAAGGTTCTCTCTCCCCCACCTGCCTCCTCCGGTCTCAAACAGCCCATTATGGGCCTTTTGGGGCATGTTCTGGGCCTCTCTGCACTGGCAGTGACCTCCATGGGGCAGAGAGGCCCAGAACGGGCTGGAAACAGCCTGAAATGGGCCGTTTGAAATTGGGAGAGGCCTTAGGAGATCCTCTCATGGCAGGGCGGCAACGCCCCTGAAGCCCTGCAGTGGTGGTAAGTCACCATTTTAAAAAAACTTTAAATTTTTCCCCTCATCCCCCCCCCCCCACAAGCTGGGCCCGAACTGGTCTGGACTTGAGCCAGACCAGGCCCAGCTCTAGTGTGCACAGGACCGGATCCGGTTTGGTTCAAGTCCAGTTCTACTTGAACAAAACCAGGTTTTCCAGTTTTGTGCACAATCCTAACATCAGGGTCGTGGCAAGATGTCACCTGCCCTGATGTTCACTGGCGGATGTGTCGAAGTGCTCTTGGCATATCTTTTAATTGTGTGAGAGGGATGCTATTCTGAATTCCTCCTCTAAACGTGCTCTCCAACAGAATTCTGGAGTGTAAGAAGAGGGGCAATTCACCTGAAGTGGCCTCAGTTGTTGTTCCATGGCTGTGCATAACTTTCAGGCCTACTTGTCTTTGTTGTAGTCCTCCACCAGCTTGCTTCCCAAGGTCAACATCTCCTGTCAGTGGGTGGGATGTTTTTGTATCACAATGCTACCATATTTACAAAAAGTGCACCACTTTGGCTTGCTTGGCATGCGTTGCAAGAAGGGACTGTGCCTCCGACAACTAACAGTTGCTCTTCAACTGCTGACCAGACCCAGGAATAGAGCTGTGCTGCAGCTTCCACACAAACAAGGTCTGGATTCCTCTAATTGTTGCCTGCCTGGCAATTAGTTTTCTCTCCTGTCACGTGGCTTTGTCATTGAACCTTAAATTACTCAAATTTGTGATGTTCTCAATTCATCTTAGTTGCATCATGGCACAGAAATCGAAGGTCCCCAAATGTACTTCCCTGCAGAGCTTCAGGACTGGCATGAAACACGCCATCCAGGACTAGCAGGCCAAGATACGCTTTCGGTTCTGTTAGGATGGTCAAGGTGCTTCCATTGGAACATAGGAAGGTGTTGCCTACTGAGTCAGACTATTGGTCCATCTAGAGCAGCATTGTCTACAAAGACTGGCAGTGGCTCTCCAGGACTTCAGGCAGTATTTTGATTCCTCGCTCAAGATTCATGATGGTGTTCTCTCTCTTATTTTGCAGAGGAAGGTGTTAATTCACTCAGTGCCTCCTCCTGCTGGATTAAATATCTCTTGATCTAGCTTCTAATCAGAGGACCCTGATTCCACCCCACCCCCTGTGCTGTGGGCAAGTGATAGACTGGTTGTAAGCCACCTTTTGTCATTCCTGCTTCTCATGTAACCCATTATCTCAATACCTTCACTGGCAAGTGAGTGAGGTTCAGCAGACTGTTCAGTGCCACACATCCCACCTCCACAGCTTTTTGCTCTCTCCACCTAGAACCAAGCTCCAACCTCCAACCCCTGCCCCTTCTGGGCTGTATCCCACTAGGAGAAATGGAAAAAGACCAGAGAAGTACTGCAGATGGTTTATCCGCTGGTGCCAGGCTTAGTGACATGTTGTTGTGGTTGCTGCTGTTGTGATCCTTTTGGCTTTTTCCAGCTGGCTAAAATCCCTGCTTCTGCTTCTGGGCTTCCAAATGCTTTACTTGTTCCAAACACTTGGAGGTTATTTTCACAAGCAGCCAAGCCCAGGGTTAGGCATCCAAGCCTGGACTTGGCTGCCCATGAGAACTGCCAGGATCCATGCAGATATTGGTGGTGTCTCGGTGCCAAACCCTGTGCTGAAGCCGAGCTCTTAGCCAAGGTTAAGGGCACAAACCCATAACTCGGCTGCCGGGATTATGTCAGCACGAGCTGCCTGCAGCTCATGCTGACACAGAGATGGGCACCTAGAGTCTCCGTCCCATGGTGGAATTCCACCGAGCACTGTGCTTGGCACTCAGTGCATTGTGGGATGCCCGGAGGCTGGTCCCGGCCTCAGAATGATCCATGCTGCACGAAGCAGCAGGGACAGTGTGGGAGTATGTTTTGTGCTCCCACTAGGTAAACAATGATCATCAGAGCCCCTGGTGGCGCAGTGGGAAGAGCCCCTGGTGGCGCAGTGGTAAAACTGCCGCCCTGTAACCAGAAGGTTACAAGTTCGATCCTGACCAGGGGCTCAAGGTTGACTCAGCCTTCCATCCTTCCGAGGTCGGTAAAATGAGTACCCAGAATGTTGGGGGCAATATGCTAAATCTTTGTAAACCGCTTAGAGAGCTCCGGCTATAGAGCGGTATATAAATGTAAGTGCTATTGCTATTGCTATTGCTATTGCTATTGCTATTGCTATTGGGGGGAGGTTTGGGAAGCCTTCCCCGTGCCCACCCAATAGATCGTGTGAATGGCCTCTAGGTCTGGCATTGTGGCAGGTGAATGAGTTTCAGCAGATTGCCCACACTCGAGAGCACAGAACAGTGCCTCAGACTGGTTTAGAGAGTACTTTGTAATAATCAAAGGAAACAAAACTGAAGTTTCCAAAGAGTAACAGGATGTTTTCACCAATCCTAAAGGGCTTGACATGGGCATGGGCTAGATACCACCCTCACCCCGCCCCCCCATAGAAACATGGTCATGGGCTGGATACCACTCCACCACTAACTGCTGGGGTGGTTTTTCTCCCAATTGACTTATAGTGGGAATTTGATAGAAACCACCCCAACACAGAAAGCTCATTCATTTTGGGGTAGTTTTCTACCTCGTGTCATATTTTTATTAATAACATAAATATCATGACTGGTGAGGGGCTATACTTGTGGCTATATTGTGAACCTGAGTGCAGGTGAGAGTTTGACAACTAGAGCATGGTTGGGAGTGCAGTAGTTTGCTTGTTTACACACCTTTATACAATTAATGGAATATTTCAAGTTGACTGGAAACTTTCTTTGTTGAAGTACAGCTTTAGCTGTGTATTGTGGGAGAAGAAAGCACATGAAATGCATCTGTTCAGAAAGCTATCCAAACAGTGTTGCCCTGTTTGAACCTTTATTTGAAAGCTGTATTCATTCTAATTGTGACTGTTGCTATTTTGGAGTTGCTAGCCAGTTGGTTAATATTCTGTTTTGATCTTTTATCCTGTTCTTCTAACAAGTGCCAGGTTGTCTGTTTTGCAAACCCATTACCAGTTGCCATACAGAGAACTATTCATTAGTACTAGCGCATGCTTCCATATGGCACACATTAATCACTATTTAGCTGTGTAAACAAGATCTTGCGCGTTCTGTTCTTGATATGGTTTCACTGATTACAGAGAATAAAAGGTTTCATTTTAATAAGTCACACCAACACATGTGATACTAATAAAAGTAAGTAGCAAGAAACTATGTTCCCTATCTGCTAATCAGAACTGATGCTAATTGGATGTTTTCTCTCCTCCATCAATATAAGATTCTTTCTGTCTGAGTAAAACAAAAGGGTATTGTTTCATTTTACTGAGGAATTAGTGTTCATAAACCTTATCATCTTGTTCTGGGTCCACTGTTCATAAAGTCTTTAGTTTCAAGCAGCTTGTATTTGATAGCTATGCTAGGACTAAAAATTTTTAAAGGGCATGATATAACCAATAAAAAAGAAAAGTCTTAAATAATGTAAGTTGTGGGTACATTTCTGCTGGATATTTCCTTTAAAGCCCTAAATGAATTGGGCTCCACCTAACTTAAGGATGAGCTGCATACAGCTGAATCTACCTACCTGACTAGTTTGTCGGGATGGGCACTGCTCTGTGTGCTGACAGCTGCTGGAGCTCATTCGTTGGAGGACAAGGCCTCCTTGGTGGTTTCTTCCAGAGTGTGGAGCTCACTCTCTTGACATAAACTCACTCTCAGCCTTTCAGAGGAGGCCTTTCCTTTTTACTCTGGTCTTTGGTTAATGAGAGGCTCCCCTCTGATGGCTGTAGGTTTGTTGATTTTAGTGTTGATTTTAGTGCATTTTTAATGAAATTTGATGCTTGCTGTTTATTTGCTGTTTTAATATGTTGCAACTGTATTTATTGTTATTTATTTAAAATATTTATGCTCTACCCCTCCAGTATACTACTGCTCACAACAATAAAATAGATACAATGTAAAATAAAATCAACAAAATTAAGTAAAAGGTCAGGCTAAAACCATAATCAGAATTAAGTTTCAAATTAAAAGTTATTTTGAAAGCTAAAAATTGAGAATTACAAAAACTAAAAACTAAAGAACCTACTAGATATAACCAAAGGTGAAGCATTACAAGTCTCTTGAAAAAGATGTGTTTTTAGTTGTTGTTTTTAAAAACACTGAGGGAGCATGGTGAAGTTCTTCGGGGAGAGCGTTCCAAAGCCAAGGGGCTGCTACTGAAATGGCCCTGTCTCTACTCCCTGCCAGTCAGATCTCTGTTAGTGGTGGGGCCATGAGCAGGACCTGAGATGATGAGCAGAGGTCCCTGGCAGGTTTATATGGGTGTTTGCGGTTTGACAGGTACCCCGGCCCCTAGCAACTGTTGCAACTGTAGTGCAACCACAAGTATGCTTGCAGTTGTATAACACTACAACTAGCTAACACAACAGGTTCACATTAGCCCAATGTCCTCCCGCAAGTGCTCCATTGCTCTGGGTGTCAGCTACTGCAAACTCCTGTTCATCATGCTTTATTTACTTAATGCATTATTGTTTTCTTTAATCAAGCTGCTTCTTTTTGAATGGGCAAGCAGAAATACACCTAAGCATACAGTAGAAGAAGAGATATTTTACAGACCTTAGTTAGTAGCCCTGTGAATTATAGCAAATGTGGCTAAAAATGTTCCAGTGTTTTATATCATTAATAATTGTTTATACAGTATATACACATCACGGGCTTGTGACACTGTATTGTAACTGCACAGGTGCCCTGGAGCGCCTCACAGTTCTCAGAGGTCGCTGAGCCAGACGAGCATGCTCCGTGACCATTCCTGCTCTGCCGCCACAAGCGGGGTGAGGCCTGCTTGCCTCACCTCACCCCCTGAGCATCTAGAAAATTGGGGAGGAGGGCTCATGAAGGCGGGGAGGGGGACTTGCCATGGTGGTGGGGGCTCACAGCAGTGGCAGGAGCCCCCCTGGCCTTTGGAGGGCCCCTCAGGCCTTGGAGGCCACAGGCTGGGGCCCCAAGGTCCAGGGGTGAGAACGCCTCTGGGTGTGTTGTGCTTTTTGTGTTAGCTGCTTTGGATAACTCCTTGAAGCATGCAGGGTGGAAGCAGGTTATCAATTGCCTTAATAAATAAATGAGATCAGTGGTTTGGTTTCTTTCTCAGAACACAGCTGGAGTGGTGCATACCTCAGTAATTCCCAGAAACTCTTCATGGTTTTCCCCAGCATTCCCTTCCCATATTGCATGCCACTAGCTGCTGCCTCCATATTACTACATGCTGTTCATTCATTTCTAGGTTAGATGGTGCTGCTTCTGGGTTAATAAAAGGAAGTTAAAGTAGTACATTTTGGTCAGTCTGTCATCATCGGAAACGCTACAGGGAAAAGAAAGCAGCTAGAAACTGTCTAGCTGGACACCAAATATTTACTCTGAACTTTCAAAATCCTTAGCCTGAACTTTCTGTGGGATTTAAAAATATGATATACTTGCACATAGCCGGCTTATCCATGCTGCTTAGGTCACATTTTATATATCCTTAATCTTGCATATGGTTTGTATGCCATCATTTTAGACAATTTTCACAAGTGACAGAGCACTATATGCTAAAGCTCTCTCTTTATGAAAAAGCAAAGATGCTAAAAGCTCTTTAGATCTATTCAGACATTGTTATACCTGTGTCCAGATGTAAGTACTCACATAATATGTTTTTGTGTGAATGAATGTACCTGCATTTGTTTTAAAAGTCAGCCTGGGTAGAGGCCCCATGAAATGCAGAATATAGATAGGAAGTGCACTACTGTAGCTCTGTTCCACATAACTTGTCAATAATTGTACCTACATACAGATCTCTACCAGTATACACCAGGACTTGACAATTCTCAGGCACTGGAAATTTAATGTGGTGCCTGAGCCAGGCGATGATGGATGTGACCAGGAGGAGGACGGGGTGGGGTGCGTCTTCCTCCTCCTGGTCACACCAGTGCATTGCCTGCCTGAGCTGGAAGAATGTGACCAGGAGGAAAAGTGAGCAAGCAAAGCAGGGGCAAGCAAGGTAAGAAGTCTGCAACCTTATGAAGTGTAAAGCATTGCTGGGGAGTGAGTGCTAAATCCAACCCCCAGTGGATTAGAGTATGGGCCTGCTCCTAAATGTTTGGGCTGGCTCAGAGATCCAAAGAAAATGTGTTGAGACAAATGTATTGAGGGATGTGCATGAATTGATTTTTTCTATTCGATTTGTACCCGAATCAAATCACCCACTATTTGTCTTAGGTCCGAATCTGGCCAGCTAGCACATGGGTGATTTGTTTTGTCCACAAATGCCCGAAACAGGTAGATTTGGATACAAATCATTTTGTACACAAATCAGTTCGCATGGATAGGAGGCAGTTCGCATGGATAGGAGGCAGTGATTCTCTCAGCCGCAGGAAGGGGATGGAAAAAAATTCTCTTCTCTTTTCCTCAATCAGGAAAGCAGGAACAAAAAGCTGAGAATCCACTCCAGGCAGCAGGCAGGCAAAGCAAAGGTCCCCCACCCTCCCTTCCCATGAGGCAGAATGGTGGCTCACTGCCTCCTGAAGTACATTTGAAAATCCCTCCTTTGAACTCCCCCTACCCTTGTCCCTTCTTCGACCCTTCCCCTAGGCAATGCTGGGTCAGTCACCCCTGGCAACACAAGATTTGAAAGGAAACAAGCCAATCTGGAACCAGGGGGGATTGCCAGCCAATCACTGCACACTGTAAGTCACCAGTTGGAAGCTTGAGAGGGCAGGATTTAAAAAAATATATATCCTGGCACAAAATGGAGGCAGCAACAGAGATCGCCACAAAATGGAGGTCTGAATTTTTGGAGGTCTATGAATTTTTCGGGTCTGAAATCCAGGTGATTTGTTTTGGACCTGAATCTGGCCAGCTAGCACTGTGGCAATTTGTCCACAAATTGCCCGAAACAGGTAGATCCGAGTACAAATCATTTTGTACCCGAATCGATGCGCACTTCCCTAGTTGAGACATGGTGTACACTGTATTAGTGTACAGTACCAGTATTGAACATAACATTTTGTAGTCAGTAGGATGTTAGCAGCCTGTGTACAGAGTTGCAGCTTTACTCTAAAGTAATTTTACCAGTCTATCATATTATTGCAAACTACAGCCAAGGATAGTAAAATTGGAATAACTGCATGCTATGAATAGATTCAGTCACCTATCAATGTGAGTTTGTAAAATGGATTGACATCTGATATGAAATAACTGTTAGGTACTTCGAACAGAACATTCCTCACAGGCTTAAGTGTTCATGCTACTGAGGTCAGTGGTCTGGAGTTCATGCAAAAAGTAAAACACTGATATACATCTTCCTTAATACATTACATAAAATATTAAATTATAGTTATAAAACTGGTTAAAGATGCTTTTTTTCTGAGTCATATTTTCCATAAACTGAAGTTTAGAAATATACATAATTTATTTATATAAGAAGTAATTTATCTACTCATCCAACTTATGAACTAATTTAAACAAGTGAAAAAAATGGATAGCTTGAACATGGCAGAAGGGCAAATTAACAATGGTATCTCGTGGAGCGGCATACGAGAAGGATATTAGCTCAGTGGCAGAACATATGCAGGACATCCCAGGCTCAGACTCCAAGATTTTAAGTAAAAGATCTTCACATGGGCATCTGGGGGAAGGGGGGCAAGTGGAGACAGACCCCCATCTCAGATTGAGCCACTCCCTTTGAATTCATTGGGGCTTACTACTAGGTAAGTTGGCATAGGATTGCAGCTTTTGCCCTCCCTCTCTCAGAAAAAAGTTCTGCAGACACCCATGGAGGCTCACATGTTACAGGGCTGGGAAGAATTCCTGGCTGAGACTGAGCTGTTGCCAGTACTGGGCTAGCTGGACCTGCAGTCTGACTGGTCAAACTGTACTAGGGATATGCAAACAGGTTCGACGTCGAACTGGTTCAGTTCAACCATTCAGGGTCGAATCAAACCATCTCCTGTTCAGTCCGACCCCAGACCAAACACCCCCTGACTGTTTGGGGGGTTCATGGACATTTTTTAAAAAAATTGCTTACCCCCTTCGGGGAGTTGTTGGAGGAGGCAGGGTGGGGGGTCCATGGAGTTTCCCTCTCCCCCCACCGGCCTCCCTTCATTCCCTCTACTGGCCGGTTCTCCTGCCACCATGCAGAGGTGACTGTTCCCACTGGTGCTTTGCCCAGTGTAGGTGGGGTTCCTTTAAAGGAAACTGAGCCCCTGAACCATTTTGGAAGTGGTGTGAGGAATGCTGGGAACGTCCAAGGCTTCCCGTAGAGCTCTGAAGAGAGGGCTTCATATCTCTTAAAGAGCCCTCCCAGAACTTGCAGAAGTATGGTACTGTGTGTGGTGGTCAGCACAGTGGGAAATGGCTCTCAGGCTGAAGGAGTTTTGCCAAAATAGCTCCCACTTGAAAAATAGTGAAGATCACTGCTTTAGCTTGTTCCTTCCCCTTTTCTAAGTTGTCCTTTTTCTGCTCTGTTTCTTACATGCAGGAGGCTGTCAGTGCCTCCTGCAGGAGAGAAGAAGTTCTGTTGTAGTACACAAAGTAAGTTGTTACCAATTTTAAGTGCAACAACAGAAGGCTTTTTGTAGGGAGCCTCAAGATTAACAGAAAAGAGATGAGCTGCAATGAGATGCCAGCAGCAGAGCTCAAAGCACAGACCTAATGATTGCAAATCATTCTTATCCACCAGGTAAAGTGATTAGTGTGTTCTAAGAGTAAAGTGTACAGAAGAATCTAATGAACGTCAAATGGCGAGATGGGGGAAATTCCATGATTCCCAAGTTCTTCTCTAATAAGAGCCCTCTTTTTTTTCCTTTTTGCATCCTGTATGAGCTGGGGATGTTTGGGAGTTGTTATAAAATTTGAAAGAATGCTGAGTTTTTGATCTTGTCAAGACTGAAACTACTTTATAAATGTCAGAGTTGGGTAGTGAAAATCTGGGACACTGCTTTGCTGCTTCGCTTGTGAGAGATCAGCTAATGAGGCCACAGGAGAACAGATTGCTGAGCTGCTGTACGGTGGGCCTGACTCAGATGAGTGCACACTTTCTAGCTCCTTTTATAGACTGCTGAAGATTTACCATGAAACTGCAAACCGTTTGTCAGTCATAATTATTCTCTGCTGTTTCTATTTTTAGAATATCTTGTATTGTTTACTGTGCATGCTGCTTGCTTGGAGACGTCATTTTAAATGAAAGTTTGAAAGTAATCTCTGTTCAGAGTAATTGTGGAGGCTAAATCTGAGACTGTATGCAAGGAACAACGCATTCATACTTGAATGGCTGGTGCTACTATAGAGAAACATTTTTATGACAGACAGGAAGGGATATTTGTTTGTTTTTTTTAAATTACTCTGGAGACCTGTTATAGTAGCAGTTTAGAGACTAAGCTTAGTCTTACAGTTTAGAGACTCAGATCTTGCCTCTGCCCTGAATATATTTGGTGACCTTAGGCAGACCACTCCCTTTCAGCCTCAGCTGCAATATGGGAATAATTATATTTACTTGTCTCACAGGGTTGTTGTAAGGATTTCATCAAATTTGAAACCATTTGCACACTCAAAAAAGTGCTATACCAGTGCTTATTATTAAATACGTTGCTGACAATAATTTGGTGACTATTTAAAATGTTAGCATTTTCTCAAGGCTTGTTAACATGAAGCAGACATATCACAGGCTGGCATTACAGGAATGCTGCTGCAAATCAGCAGCTCACCCTGGGGTTGTGTATAGGGCAAGGGAGTCCACACAGTTGTGTGTGTGTGTTTTAAGCCACATATACCCTTCCTTGCTCTCAGCTCACTTCATCTTTAGTTCACAGTGTGCTTCTTGGAAATTTGCTTTGCCTGTGGTTACTGTCAAAATTGGGCAAAAGGCCTTCTGAGTAATCTTGGACTCTTGCTTGTATTTGAACGCTTTCAGCTTCATAGTTATTGTGGTCTTTCACACGATCGGGTTGGGCAGGCAGTGGGAGGGCAGAGTTAAGCTTACCTTTCCCGCAGAGGATCCCGGACTGGCCCCAGCTGCGCCACTGCACACACGATCGCCACCACGTTGTTCTGGAGGCCGGAGGAATCCCACAATGCACTGAGCAAAGGGCACCCGTCTCTGTGTCAGTGCGGGTTGCAAGCAACCCACGCTATCAAACGATCCCAGAGTCTGGGTTAACTGAGTGCTTGCTCTGTTAACCCCAGCTCTGGGTTTGTCACCATGGCAGCGCCAGGAGCCACATGGATCGTGCAGTTCTCACGGGCAGCCAAGCCCAGGCTCGGCTGCCTAGCCTGGGTTTGGTTGCTTGTGAGAACAGCCTCATACTCTGACTATGTAAAAATAGCCCCAAATCAAGCAAACGCTGTTGTTTGAGGCTAAGCAGTCACACAGAAAGCAGCACCCAGGTTATCAAAACGAACCCAAGAAAGCAGTCCAGAAATGATCAGATTTATAAAGTGAATTAGCTGCGTAAGAATAAATTTCCAGTCACACACTCCTTTCCGGAAATTCAGAGCAGCAATTCATAGGGGATTTTTTGCAGCACTTTACACATTTCTCTTTTAAAGCAATTTTTCAAAATCAGTGTAACAAGACCAAAATGCTATTATAGCTAATTTTATCAACTGTCAGTCACTTGTCCAAATGACTGATTTAAATATGTATTTTGGCTCTAGAAGCCTTGTTCTGAAGGTGTTTTGCAAGGGTAATGTCTTTCATCTGCTTTGGTGGTTCCATGGATTACTGGCTAGATTTTGTCATACTTCTGTAGGACAATCCAGAAATTAAAGTAATGCCTGTACTCTAAGTATACTTTATTAAGCACTTTTTTAAAATCAAAGCCAACAGATAGAGCATTGGGTCTTTAGCAAGGTGTAGCTGAAGAGCTTGCTGCTGAAGCCTGAAACTAGTCATTCTGTCTAGCCTTAATAGCCTTAAGATCCAAAAGAGCAAAATGTTCTGCACAGCTTGAGTATTGTGGAAATAATCCAAGATATGATTTATTAGAACAATTATTATATTTGTGGTTACATATTTGTGTAATGTTAGGAAGTGGGAAACCTGAAAGCTGTACAGGAGAACCCTGTTACTCACGGAGGTTCCATTTCTCACCTGCTGCCATGAGCAATGGAACCCCAAGTAATGAGGCATTAGGGCTATGGGGAAAGGGGGGTTAGGTTCCAAGGTGGAGGGTTTTTTTTTTAAAGTGGAAAAATGGCCTCAAAACTATTCCTCAGGTCCCCAATGTGCCCAGGAATGCCTTCCAAAGAGTGAAATGCCCCCCCAAACCATGAAAAATCATGGGGGTCTGATTTTTAAAATTAAAAATGAGTCACATAATGGTTCCTCCCGCCTCTTCCTGGTCTCTGTAAAACAAAATGGAAGCCAGAAGTGACCTCCATGGTCACTCTGGCCCTCTAGGAACCACAGATATACTGAAAAAGGGTGTCAATGAAATACCCCACAGATATGCAGAACTGTGAATAGTGGTTCCACAAATAACGGGGTTCTCCTGAGTCACCTAGGTGGAAGGAAACAGATGTTGGCTGACATCGAGACTAATGCAGTGCTGGTGCTGCTAATGCTGTGCTGGTCTTAGTGGAAAGGGATTATTTTGGCCTTCATCCTGAAGCTGTGCCAAAAACAACCCTGAGGGTTGCTGGTCACTAACATTACATGCACTTCATTCCCCACTGCCCAAAGTGAATACAATCACCATCCTGCCATCAGAGTTCCACAATTTGGCTCCCATGGCAAGTGTGAGAAGCCTCAGCATTCCTCTCAACTTTGAAGCTGCAAAGGAAGGCAGAGATTGTCCACACAGTTCTACCCCAGCTCCCTGCCCTCCCTCCCCAATTCCAAGGCTGGGAGTTGTGTAGCCATTGCATATGCAAGGGTTCCTAGCTCTGAGGCGAAAGGAGAGAGGCTTGCTTTAGGCCATTGTGCTTGCAAAGAGTGCTCCACAAACACAGTAGGTAAATGCTTCCCCTTGTTCCTCTAGTTTGGAGCTAGAGGAGTAAGGTGAGGGATTTGCTTTGGCTATTGCATTTACAAGGAGTGGCTTGCAAGTGCATTGGCCAAATAGACAAGCTCTTATTGCTCTAAGCTAGAAAAAGGAGACTAGGCATGATTCCTTCCCTCAACACTAGAGTTCAAAGCAGAAGATTGTCTCAGAACTTGCACTGCATTTGGAGGGAGGAAGCAGTGTGAGGTCAGAGATAACCCCTCCTCTGGCATTTAAGGGAGAAGACTTCGAATTTTTGCTTGGCCACCCAGGCTTGCTAAAATTGGTTGATTCTCCACCACCTGTCAGGACGCACCCAGACTTCATTCCAAAGGAGACCCTCTCAGAGGAGAAGAATAAGCAGATCCCAGCCTAGACCCCCAGCCCTGAAGAAAGTGTTCTAGTAGCTGGAGCTTGTTGGCCCCCCTCTACTCAACTCAGAAAAGCCCTGGAGCTCTGGGAATCCAGTGTTCCCAAGCAAGGCTCCTGTCTCATCCCTATAACCCCCTCTATTGCTTCCAGGACCCCAGGAGCAGAGGCAGCACCATTCCAGGGCTGAGCTCCAACACCTGAGACGGAGTGCTTGTCTAACTCCCGGTGGCCATTCGTTCCTCAGACTCCATCACGGCTTTTAGAAAGCTTTTAAAGACTTGGCTTTTTACCCAGGCTTTTACATGGTCGTTTTTACTGCGGCTTCTCTGTGTTTTTATCTGTTATCTGTTGTCATGTTTTTATGCTTGTTTATATGTTTTTAGCTTGATGTTTTTATTGCTTGATGTTTTTACTGCTTTTATTGTATGTTTTAATTTTTGTAAACCGCCTTGGGGTTTTCTTTTAACAAAAGGTGGTATAGAAATGTAAAAATAAAATAAATAAATAACTACTGCTTCCCACTAGACCTGCTCAGGAGGAGGCCTATATTCCTATAAAAATTTTCCTTTAGTTGTCTTCAAATTGAGAATGAATATTTTACCTGTAGTAGTTGCAGCATTATCTATAGCACATTTCAGCATACAAAATGCTTTGCAATCACATCTCATTTCTTATCACATCAGGCCTTCAGGAACATTTAGACTATAAAACTTTGGCTTGCCTTAGGCCTCTTACAGCACAATCCTATGCAAGTCCCACTGTGTTTAGTGGGGCATACTCCCAGGAAAGTGTGCATTGGTTTACAGCATTGGTAAGTGTCCTATTAAACAGGGATTTGAATTAACATCTCTAATGTTTAAATTGAAACTATCCAGAGCATCATAATTGAACACTGACCACAGCATCATAATGGCTTCCTAAAACCCCATTTTGTATACCATTCTGCTACATTCCTGGTTTACTTTTATTTTTTGTTTGAATTCCCCAGCTAGTCTGAAGTTCGATATTTGGTTTCAGTAGAAGTGAAATCAATCACCTTATCATACTCTCCCATGCTTCTCACAACCAAATAGCAAGCAAAGGCACTAATTTGTCTTTCCTTCTGACAATAAAATTGATATTTGATCCTTAAGGAATAGATTTCTGGAAAAGGCTCTAGAAATCAAAGCATCAAACCACATAACCTCTGCAGAAGTATAGGTGGCTGGAATACTTTTATATGGAATACTTTTATTTTATATTCTAACTAATTAAAGATTATTCCTAAAGCAGTAGTAGATGGATTACATGCTTGTGATTGAAGTTTTTCCCCCAAAAGCTTTCCAAACATATGTATGTATTGATATCAGAGTTGCAAGTGCAACTGTGCCAATTTTAATTTATTTAAATAGTTATGTTTTAGCTACTGGGAAATACTTCATACATTTTAGAGTTTAAATTAGGAAAATCCAAAGATTAATAATTAATCCTGAACCTCTTTGTATTCATCCATGTTAACAAGCAATCACAACAAAACAATTTGTTTTTAAATTTTAAACCCTATAATGGACAATGCATTAAGGATATGCTTGCAAATATATGTGCCCTGAACATACAGTCTGTCCTGGGTGCAGAAATGCTGATGTGTGCACAAAGCTTCTTTCCCTAGAAAAGCATCCAAGCATTCATTAGAGTCTAAGGGCTTCTTTGCACCTGAGATCCAATCATATGGTTGTTTATTAAGAAGTAAATCACACTGAATTCAGCAGAACTTACTATCAGCTAAGTGTGCACAGGGTTGCAACTTGATTCTCAAAACCATTTATACCCCACCACTTATAGAATACAAGCATCTAGTCCAACGTAGAATTCAATCAGGTGGATAGTAAGTATTAGTTTTCCTCATTCTGTTTTCTGTCTTGCTGTGTGTGTTAGGCCTTTGATGTGTTATAAGTGACTAGGGGGTAAATTCCAAAATCCACATATAGGGGTGTGCACAAAACCTGGTT
Source organism: Hemicordylus capensis (assembly GCF_027244095.1). Lineage (NCBI taxonomy): Eukaryota > Metazoa > Chordata > Lepidosauria > Squamata > Cordylidae > Hemicordylus > Hemicordylus capensis. The sequence continues at coordinate 336,055,764 of NC_069658.1, read as the reverse complement.
GCCCGATTCAGTTCAAGTCCAGACCCAAACCATACTGGGCATGTTTGCCTTTTCCACCCTCTGAACCACCACCCACTCCCCACCCCCAGCCTGGTCCAGTCCGGGTTTCCCCTTGTGATTTTTAAAACTTATTTTACTCACCTACTCCGGGGGACTTCTCCAAGGCTGCAGGGGAGTCTTTAGAGGTCCCCCTCCCCCTACCAGCCTCTGTTAATGCCTAAATCACCCGGTTTGGGCAGTCTTCAGTCTGTTCTGGGACTCATCCCCATGGTGGTGGCCATTTTGGAGGCTGCAGTGCATGCCAAATGTCCGTCCATGTGGCCTGGGTCTCTGCGATGCCAGTGGGGAATGGGTGAACCTCCAGAGACCCCCGTGGCCTTGGAGAAGCCCCTCAGAGGGGGTGAGTAATTTTTAAAAAAATTTTGTTTTACTTAGAACCCCCTGAACAGGCGGGGGTGTGTGTTTCAGTTCAATATTGAATCAAACGGGGTGGGGGATGTTTTGTTGGTCTGCTACCGAACCATCAAACCAAACCGGTTCAATGTCAAACAGGTTCAGAAACGAACCTGTTGACACATCCCTACCCACAACACTCCCCTATAGGTTACCTAATGAACTACTGTGAAATAATCTAGCTTTCTCTTTTGTACATATAGTTATCTCTCTCATCTCTACTGGCCCTGATGTTAGCTCTTGCCATTACCCACCTTTTTTGCTCCCCATTCCTTTTCCCCTATAAACAAGTAGGGGTATGAGCCTAAGCACAGTTGTGAATGGGCCCAATTAAACTTTGTTGACCGGCTTCTGGGAGAAGCAGAACTAAGTCAATTAAGTTCAGTAGGGCTTACAACTGTACTTAGGTTCATACCCTTACTTGTTTGCCTACACATGAACTTCCTTTATCCAGGGTTTGTCTCCTCAGACTAAAAGCTTTCTAAAGTATCAGCCAGAGAGATTTCCCAGCTCTGCTATCCAAGCTCCTTTTAATTTAGAGGCCTGGGATCTGGAATCCAAGCATTCACTTGGTTTCTAACCAGAATCTCTTTATTACTTTATCCTTGATACTTCCTTCCACATCTCCCTTATCCCATACTCTGACAAGGCTCCTCCATGAAACAAGCTTCTCCCCATTCAACACCCCCCCCCTTTCCTTTTGGAATTATCACATCATCCCATCTCCACACTTTCAGTCACAAATAACTTCTCCCAAACTTCAACATATATCTCTTTCTGGTTGTCTACAGTTGCTCACCCACCATGGCTTCTAACCCTCACATTCACCTGTCTTGCACTCTGCCCAGGAAGAAAGAGAAGATAAAATAGGGCTTTATCTTCTCCACACTGTCCAGTCCTCAGCTACTGAAAATGTCTTTGCCAAAAATCCCTTTGTCATTTGCAACAGCAACAGGCCCCTTAAGAGCAGCAGCTGCTGGGGTCAATGACAGTTGTCTTCTTTGTAAATATAGGCACCGCTTTTTAGAGCCTTAAAGATTAATCTTGGGAGGGTACAGAGTTGGTTTTTCCTCCTTCCCAAAATGAGTGCAATGTAGGTTAGGTTCACAAAATAATACGGTATATAGTTAGGCTCCATTTAACTCTCTTGTTAAGCACTTCAAAATAAGGTGTTGTATAAACATAAAATTAATGACAAGACCCTGTCCTCAAAATTGTACTATGCAACTCAATGGAATTTATTTCTTTGTTAACAAATTCAAGGAGCCCTTTCTTACAATCCTGTGAGAGGGCTTGAGGGTGGATGGTGGGGAAGGCTGCAGGAGCTTACATTACCCACAGACATTCTGCTGCTGCCCCTGGCAGCATGGAGGTTCAGGGGTCAGAATGCATCATCTTGGCCCCTGGAAATCCCACAGTGCACCATGTGAGTGCCCAGTGCATTGTGGAGACCCTCCCCCCACACTGGCTGGGGGCCCCACAGTGTCTCAGCGCCTGGTGCTGACACATGAACAGTTAGACACAGCTAAGGGCATGAGCACGTTAACCTTGGCTAACTTGGCAGCCTTATTTGGTGGGTTCTGCTGAGGCACCATCAGGGTCCATGAGGATCCTGGTGGTTCTTACGTGCAGCCTAACTCGAGATGGGCGTGAGAACAGCCTCAAGGTCAGGCTAGAAATGTTGGGTTGTGTCTCCCGAACTACCCATCTCCCTGCTCCCAAGGTGATATGTGTAGCAAGTCTTCATGTCCACAAGTACAGTACGATAAAAGATGTCCTGTTACAAGGAATATATTTGATAAGAAAGCAGAACTCTGGGTGGCAAACATGAGGATATGCAGATAAGACGATCACAAAGAAGGAAACAATTGGGGAAGGGGCATTGCTGTAGGGAAGTTTAGCATGAGCAAGTCCTATGCCTTTCTGCATGACGTTGCATTGCACACAAGCAATGGACTTAGCAGCATCTTTAATTCTCACACAGCTGCTTCACAGCCTCTCTGATTATTTTGGACAAGTCATTTAGTTTTCTCCGCCTCTGTGTAAGCACTTCATTACTGCAAGGAGATGTTCTGAGGATGCATTAAAGTATTTGTGGCATCAGATACTATGTTAATGGGTCTATATAACTTTGTGAGAGAAAGGGCTTGGTGAATGTGTTAGTGGAACTCATGCTAAGAATAAAACATCAGCCTCGGTCTATTGACTCTTCCGGCTTCAAGCCTCAGTAAAAGTAAACATCATTCTGCACTCCTAGGAACAAACAAACAAATCCTTGTTTATCAGAAATGTCTCCCTTCTACATCAAGGGAATGAAAAGCATTGGACTTGAATTAAATGATGGAAATGATCATGTAGAGAGGACCGGAATGTTTCCACTGGGAGTGGGGAAGGATGCCACCACGGTCGTAGAAATTGCTCTATCCGTGAACTGCCATGTCATACGTTCCATTTCTCCATGTGAGTATCTTGAGAAGGTTTAGACTGCTTATATGAGCAGGAAATTCATTGTGTGAACCAAGCCTTAAATACATACGGTTGTCTTTTTATAAAAGACAACCGTATGAATGTAGGTTCTGCAGTACAGAAAACATTTAGGAGCATTCCCAACACGTAGTCGAACCTGGAAAAAATCTCAAGCACCTAGCTCCTGGAGCATTTATAGGATTGATACTAGTGTCTGGGATATTGAATTTTTTTTTAAAAAAACCTATGTGCAGGTCTGGTGCCTAAAATGTTGGTGCTTTTGCATAGATATTTACATTTTACAGCTTGTACTTACATAGGTGAATTGTCCATCAGTTTTTAAAGAATTTAAAATACATACTTCATAGTAATTAGTATACAATTCTATGCAGCTATTAAATACTGATCACATTATTTCCAGCTTGGTTAGGTTCACCAAGGACTTGTACCCCAAGCATCTTGGTGGTCTACAAGCTGGTGCCTCTTGTGGAAAGTCATTCAAAACTGCAGCATGGGAGAAGGAAGGGGCAGTATTGTGTTTCGGGTCCCAGCAAGCTCTTCCTGCACATATACACACCCACAGTCACTCACTCACACCTCTTATGCAGCCTATTGGGTTGTCCTGACCTGGATGTACATACTTACATGTCAGTCTTTGGACATAGAAACCTAGACTGTCACTCCCTCTTTGGCTCCCTAACTTTATTCTATGTATGTCTGCCCATCAACTTGCCCGTTCCTTTTCTTGCCTCTCTCCTTCCCATTGCCAGCTTCCCTATCCACTTGCTTGCTTTCCAGCTGCTTCCACCAGTTGTTCCACCCTGTTTCAGTTAAATGCATTATGCCTACACCTTGCGAGACCTCTTCAGATTCGTAGGTCTAAACACGTACAGAGGCTGTGCACACGAGCAGCCCAACCCAAGCTAGGGCATCCCAACCTGGGTTGGGCTGCTCTTGTGCTGTTCTGGGATCGAGGCTGATCCCGGCCCTGCCTCAGCCACAAGCCCAACTTAACCCCAGCCCTTAACTGGGGTTGGAGGGTGCAAGCGTGGTCTCAACCCCAGGACCCAGGTTGTGTGTATGCTTGACCAACCTGCTCATGCAGTGCATTTTGGGATTCCTGGAGGCCAGGACTCATTTTCCTGGCCTCCACAATCTTGGAACTGCACAGATTGTGTTGGTGCATGATGGCATGGCAAAGAGCACCAGGACAATAATCTGTGGGGGAGGCAGGTTCAACCCTGACTTCCCCGCCTGCCCTCTCCACCCAGGCAGTGGTTGTGAGAACGATCTTACACACAGACATACAACTGGATCATAAAACAGATCCTGGGAACTGCTCCCCAAGCAATATAAAGTTTTAGGATGAGCCAGTTTGTCCCCCTCCAGCATGCAAAATCTCCAGAATAAACTCAGTTCATTGACACCTACAGTACATCTAGTACTAGCTGACTCAGTTTTGGCCAGTATGACATTGACATGTAAAGCGAGAAAGGCTTCTGTGTTCACTCTTTGCCCCTGAGATAGATAGATAGATAATATTTTGTGTAAAATAATATAAATAACTTGAAGGAAATAGAGTCTAGTGTATTCTGTCTTGAAGACAGGAAGGGTCCCCCCACTCCCTTTCAGATACTTCATTTTTTCAGATGCTTCACACATATTGTAACTGTCAGTGTGATTTAAGGCTTTTGGAAAGAGAGTTTCCTGTTTTATTTGTTATTTGCTTAGCAAAGCTTTGACTTTATGGATACGTATTTCAGGACCTATTGTCTGCCATAGAACCATTTTTCTTCAGGATTTTGATCTCTTCAGAGATACAGCAGTACACCTTGAGAGTTTGCTTGGTTTATATATATATTTATCCTTAACCCTTTCAGATAGTGATTCCAAAGAACCTTTCATCCAGTTGGCTCCTCAGAGAAGGTAGAAAACTGCATCACTGCTATTAAGCATTAATAATATATGGGCAGAAGCCAAACTATTTAGCAGTGACTTGAAATCAGCTTGGCAAGTTAGTCATGATTTAAGTTGCATTAGTTTTAATTAACTCCATCATGACTAGCTTTGTGTGGATGCTGCCTATATATTACAAAGTCATGACAACTGGAGGGAAATTACTAATAGAGGGTTGACCCTAATAATATCATTGATTCAGTTTTATTATTTCATCTTCAGAACTAATAATAACACTGCATTTGAATATTTTATGTACGGCATGAGCTTCGCCTGCCTTGTGAAAAGCTGTATGTTAGAATTAGCTCTGGTTCAAATGGTACAGTGACATATGCTAACTCATTAGACAACAGACTCTACCAAATTTGCCTTATGTAATTTGAAAAAGATGCAATTTATTGTCTGCAGGGGCATTTTCACTGGGAAAATGTTAATACTGTCAGCATGGTTTGGACTGAAAGTACCAGAAGAAAGAAAGGAACTATTCTGATTAATTCAACCCATTGTCATCATACAGAAGCAAACATTTATAGTTTAACTCCCCAAAGTGTGTTTTTAAAAAGAGCATTTATAGTTATCCAAGAAGCCTGGCAGATGCCTCAGAGAGAGTAAGAGTTAATAGTATGTTAAAACAGTCTTATAATTGCTTTAGTGCTGCACAGAAATTGAACTCAGAGTTGTTGCTTTCTTCTTGAAACCCTGCTGTGCAATAGAAAACCAGCCCTAAGCGATGTTTTAAACAGTGAGCTGAACACGGCATATACATAGGCTTAACAGCACTACAGTTGCCTCAGTACTGCTTCATGCATGAACAGCTTAAAGACCAAGTGTTGGCATCTGATGGCAAATATCTCAAGGTTTCTCATTAACTACATATTTGATGTGTGTTCATTGAGAAAACTGATTGATTGATATTTGATGTGTGTGTTGGGAAAAGGTGAGAAAATCACTCCCTCATAAACAAGTAGTACTTCCTAAGTTTAGTTTAAGGCATGGAATGTACACAGAAACTTAAGCAGGTCAGTTCAGTTAGTGTGCCTGAGAAAACGTTATATAAAGTGCTTTTGCTTCAAGTTCTCCCTTCCTTGGCACTTTCCAGATTAGCTGCTCAAAAGCAGCTGAATGCCTCATTCCAGCAAATCACATTCAAAACGTAAAACCTGCAGGGGGAGCAGTCTCTCAAAAACTTACAACCTGAAAAAATAACAACTTTTTTACACCGGATATACGGCGTCCTAGCTCTATATTGCAGCGATTAAATTCAAAGCAAAGCATTGGAAATGTGAACAGCACCCTGCTGTCCACTTAGGGACTGTGGTGTCACAACACAGGAAGTATGGAAGCACACTTCCGAGATCCGATGTGACCCTGTTGCAGGGTCTAACCTAGAAAGTATCCTTGAGAGCTAGAATATCCCGGAGAGCTTTTACAAGGCCAGTTTTATTTTGCATAGAGCTGGCACTGGAAACTTATGGCATTTGGGCAACAATTCAGGGGTGTAGCTGTAATATAACAAGGAGGGACAAGTGTCGCTGGGCTTAAGGGAGGAGGGCTCACTGGCTGGATGACAGCTTGTTCTTTGCTCTCCTCCTTGTGCTGCTCTGAAGAAGAAGGTGTGGGGGCAGGGGCCCATCTTTGCTTTTTGTCCCATGGCCCACTCCAACCTTGCTATGCCCCAGTGAAAATTACTCAATTTACAAATTGCTAAGTTGAACAGGGATGATTGGGTCACACAAGCAGTTCTAGAATCTGAGCAACACTTTGAAACTCTAAAAAAACACACACCCCAGTTTCTTCCCAGAGCCTCTGTTAGAAACTCAGCTAACTCACAGCAAAATTCATTCTACTGAGTCTCTTATGTTTATGGCCATCTCTACAACCCCTCCTGGACAAGTGGATCTGCCTGACATTCAAGTCACCCTTTAAAGAGCAGCCTAATCAAGAACAAATTATATCAAGCCTAAGGAGACCTTGAGGCTATTCACACAGAATGCCAAGCCCAGGATTGGGCAGCCGAGCCTGGGCTTGGCTGCCTTTGTGCACCGCCGGGATAGAGTCCGATCCTGGCTCTGCCTTGGCCCGAAGCCCGGGAATTTATTGTTATTTATTTATTTATTTATGTTATTGTTGAATTTACATACCGCCTTTCATTAAAAACAATCCAAAGGTGGTTTACAAAAGTTTTAAAAATATAGTAAAAATGACAATTAAAAGTATTAAGCTAAAAAAATGAAACAAATCTGATTTAAAATATATAAAATGCAAAGATAAAAACTATACGTGGGTAAAAACACACAGAAGCAGCAATAGAAACAATAACGTAAAAGCCTGGATAAAAAGCAAGATTTAACAAGCTTTCTAAAAGCTGTGATGCAGTCCGAGGAGCGAATGACCACTGGGAGACATTCCAAAGTTTGGGGCAGCAACAGAGAAGGCCCTGTCCCACATGCATGACAACCAAGCCTCCCTCATTGTCGGCACCTGGAGCAGAGTCCCCTCAGATGATCTTGTCAAGCGGGCACCAACCCTTGGGAGCAGGCGGTCCCTCAGGTATCTCAGGCCCAAACCGTTAAGGGCTTTAAGGTCAAAACCAGCACCTTGTATTGGACCCAGAAACACACTGGTAACCAGTGCAGCTCTTTCAAAATAGATGTAATATGATCACACTGGGCAGCTCCAGATAGAACCCTAGCTGCAGTTTCCGGATATTCTTCAAGAGCAGCCCCACGTAGAGCGCGTTACAGTAATCCAGCTGTGATGTAACTAATACATGGGTAACTGTGGCCAGATCTGCCTTCTCGAGAAAGGGACACAGCTGGCGCACTAGCCGAAGCCTTGCAAAGGCACCCCTAGCCACCGCCTCCACCTGAGCTTCTAAAAGCAGAGCCGGGTCCAGTAATACCCCCTAGCTGCATACTTGCTCCTTCAAGGGGAGTGCAACCCCATCTAGAACAGGTAGAATCACCTCATCCCGACTGGCTCTCCTACTGACCAGCATTACCTCCGTCTTGTACAGAATCAGTCTCAGTTTATTAGCCCACATCCAACCCATCACAGCCTCCAGTCCACGATTCAGGACATCCACTGCCTCTCTAGGATCAGGTGACAATGAGAGATAGAGCTGAGTGTCATCTGCATATTGCTGACAGGATTTACCCAGGCTTTAATTTGGGTTCAAGGACGCAAGCGTAAGCATGTTTGGTATACTGCATAGATGTCCCATAATACCACTCTGATTATTTCATATTATATTGAAGTTTGTAAACTGCCTAGAACATAGGAAGCTGCCATATACTTTCAGACCATTGCTCTATCTTGCTCAGTATTGTCATCACAGACTGGCAGAGGCTTCTTCAAGGTTGCAGGTAGGTATCTCTCTCAGGCCTAACTTGGAGATGCCAGGGAAGGAACTTGGAACATATATGCTCTTCCCAGAGTGGCTCCATCCCCTGAGGGGAATATCTTACAGTGCTCATACTTCTAGTCTTTTCATATGCAACCAGGGTGGACCCTGCTTAGCTAAGGGAACAAGTAATGCTACCATAAGACCAGCTCTCCTCTCCCATAGAGATTAGTAATTGAGTGGTGTATAAGTATAATATATAGATTGTATTGGCTCACTGCTCCATTTAAGAACATAAGAACAGCCCTGCTGGATCAGGCACAAGGCCCATCTAGTCCAGCATCCTGTTTCGCACAGTGGCCTACCATATGCCTCTGGGAGCCACAGATAGGAGTTGAGGGCATGCCCTCTCTCCTGCTGTTACTCCCCTGCAACTGGAACTCAGAGGTATCCTGCCTTTGAGGCTGGAGGTGGCCTATAGCCCTCTGACTAGTAGCCATTGATAGACCTCTCCTCCATGAAGTTATCGAAATCCATTGAATTGACACTTTCAACGAGCTGTCCACCACCAACACAAGATCCTTCTCCTGGTCAGTCACCGACAGCTCAGGTCCCATCAGTTCGGAGAGATCCTTTTGGATTTGATTACGTAATCAATTTTTTTCCTTTTGGCCTTTTAATTTGAGTAAAATACTCAAAGATGCAATTTTTAGGACATTTACTGTGAGCTTTTTGGTTTCCAAAACCACAGTGCTTCCTCCTGCTCCCAGTACAGTGACTGGAATTGGAATAGGCCACCAATATGGCATTTGGTTAGATAGATAGGTAGATAGATAGATAGATAGATAAACTTTATTACGATCGTAGATCAGATTGTACAACAGCAAACATTACATAAGGCTAGAGCGTATAATACAAACTATGTAGCAAAACCTAGCCACATTTAAAGTGTTCTCTTTACAAAAGTTAGATAACAAAAACTCTAAATAAAATTCATCAGGCATTTGGTTTGTTAAGGTCAAAATAAATTAGGACGTTGGTTGAGCCTATACAATTTAACCATGTCACAGTTCTCAATATTGAAGGGAGGTGGGAAGAGAGAGAGTGAAAAATAAGGCATCTCCAAGAGTCAAAAGTAGAGCCATGATTTCCCAGGGAGAGATTCCAGAAAGTAAGGCTGTCCCTGATGTGTAGTGACTGTTGGAACCTATGCATAGTGATAGATGCATTCGAAGTAACCGACAGGCCATACCAGTAAATATGTTTTTAAATTTAACCATAAATGTACAACATTGGTGAGTAAACTTAAATATATTTTGAGAAAACCTATAAATACATTTACAAATGAAAGGAGCCCTCAGAAAAAGTTCAAACCATTGCTCTCTTTTTTTCTTATGTTGCCTGGTTAGCACTAGCAGAGTAGAGCAAAGCAGGCAGGTCTGCAAGACTGAATATAGGCTAGGCTACAGGAGCCACTAGGCATAGTTCTGGCTCTCTCAGGCTGGCAGGAGACATTAGCACATCTCTGAAAGATCTACTGTCTTCACAATAAACAGTCATAAAATGAAGTAATTAAAAGTCAGATTCTGACAGCCTCTCTGTTAACATGCTGTAATCAAACAGCATAAGAAGAACATATTGAATTCTGCATCTTCCTCTGCTTTTGAAAATGCATTATTTTGCTTGGCGCTGCGTGGGCTTTCTGTTCTGTGAGAGTTTCTGTATGAGTGTGGTGTTAAAAGCTAGATTTCAGATGAAATTTAGGGTAGGTGAGTTACCCTAAAGCTCACCTTCTCAGCTGTACTGCAAGCCGTATCACAGCTATTTGGATTTATTTTAAATATATATATAAATAAATATCCCATTTCTTCAGTAATGTACTTTTCTAGTTATTAGACAAGCTGCCTGGTCAATTAAAAGTGACTATTGAGAATTGGTCCTGGCATCCATTTATTAATTTCTAAACAAGGTGGTGCTTAAGCTCAGATCTGCCTAGAAATAAAAGCTTTAGCCTTTTCACATTGCCCATTAAATCCCAGATATATGGGAGCTGGCTGTTATTGCACAGTGAAGGAAAGATGAGAGCACACACAGGTGCTCTCATCTTCTAAGTCATCGTGGGTTTGCAATCTGCATGCCAGATCTATCCCCCAAAGAAATTTTAATGACATGTGAGGGAAAGGTTGGTTGTTTAGAGTTTTATTCAAACAAACAATGAAAATATTTTCAAGGAACAATAAATATTCCAGACTTAAACATCATTTATCTCTTTTGGATTTTGTATGTAATGGCCTGGCTATGCCTGATTTATGACTACCTGGTCTGCTGTTAATATCAGGAGGAACTTTTCTTAAGGTTGCAAAAAACTCAAAAGCCTAGGAAGCATGGCTGCTGTTCTTTGTCCTCAAAAATGCAAAGAAAAGCTAAATCCATTTTTATGGCCTGGCGGAGGCCAGATGCTCACTCTGAGTTTTTCCTTGTGAAATAACTCTTGAGTCCAACCTCAGTTGGAAAGGAACTAAAAGGGTTAAGAAGCTACATCTTCTTGTACCCAAAATGTTTGGAGAGAACTTTTGATAGGAGATTATTTCATCCCTGCTGTCTCTCACGTGAGTACAGGCAGATAGCTAAATACAACGGTTAACTGGGTTGCCCCCTCTATGTTCGGAAGTTACCTTCTGTACATGTGTGGAATAGCAAGAGATGCTCCAACTATTAATTCATTCTCTCCCTCCCTCCCCTCTCTGACACACACACACACACACACACACACACACACACACAGAGCAAACATTACATGGAGTTGTCCTATTTGATCGCTACTGTTTTCACAATGGAGGGAAGTAAGAAGTGGGGTGCCCCGGGGATCTGTACTGGGACTGGTGCTTTTTAATTTATTCATAAATGAGCTAGAAGTAGGGGTAAGCAGCGAGGGGGCCAAATTTGCAGGTGATACCAAACTCTTTCGGGTAGTGAAATCCAAAACAGATTGTGAGGAGCTCCAAAAGGATCTCTCCAAACTGGGGGAGTGGGTGACAAAATGGCAGATGCGGTTCAATGTTGGCAGGTGTAAAGTGATGCACATTGGGACGAAAAACCCCAACTTCAAGTATACGTTGATGATATCTGAGCTGTCAGTGACTGACCAGGAGAAGGATCTTGGGGTCATGTTGGGCAGCTCATTGAAAGTGTTGACTCAATGTGTGGCAGCTGTGAAAAAGGCCAATTCCATGCTAGGAATCATTAGGAAGGGGATTGATGTCTCCCTAGTAGCCATTAACCAGGTGTTAATTTCTGGTTGACTCTAGTCAGGGCTTCTGGGGCCTTGGCAAGAAAAAAAATGGTGGTGGTTTAGCTGACATAGGCAAGCAGGCTTCTTACTCAAAGGCAGAAGCAAGGTAGAGACTTGGGTGCTACAAGAAAAATGGAGAGTTGTGGAGTTGCCTAGCAAATTCCATAATAAAAAAGCAGCAAAGACACAGGAGCATAATGCAATTGGAACATAATGCACAGAGTATGAGTAATTCACAGAGTATGGAAAATAAACAAGTACAGGAGAATAAACACAACCTGATGAGTGTAAATGAGAATTGGGGGAAATGACTCCCAGGACCAAAATGGAGCCTTGTGGAAGCCTTGTGAGACTTTAATTCTCACTTTGCAGAGCAACAGTCTCTAAGTGACACCATCTGGAATCTGTCAGAGAGGTAGGAACCGAACCACTGTAAAACAATGCCACCCAGATCCACCCTCCTCAGGCAGTCCAGAAGGACACCATGGTTGATGGTATTGAAAGCTGATGAGAGGCCCAAAATGTTCAGCAGAGTCACACTTCCTTTGTCAATAGTCAGTTGGAGATCATCCATCAGGCTGACCATAGCAGTCTAAACCCCATAGCCCACTTGAAAGCTGGTTTGGAATGGGTCTCAATAATCTGTATAATCCAAAACTGTCTGGAGCTGAGAGACCACCACTGGCTCAATCACCTTTCCCTACCATGGAAGTTTGGAAATGGGTCTGTAATTAGTTCACACCGAGGGATCCATTGCAGGTTTCTTAAAAGAAGGTCTAATAATAGCCTCCTTAAGACAAGGAGGCATCCTGCCCTCCCTCAGAGAAGCATTTATAATATATACCAGATGCTCTCTTATAATACAGTTACCAGATGAAATAAGCCAAGTTGGACAAGGGTCAAGAGAGCAGGTTTTAGGATGCACAGTCTGAAGCAGTTTGTCCACATCCTCAGGAGTCACAAACGAAAAGTGATCCAATCTAATGCTATAAGAGGAGTTGCTGGACACCTCCACTATAGACTCTGCAGTAACTGTGGAATCCAGTTTGGTCTGAATTCACCACTTAATTGATTGAATTCCTAATATTTGAAAAGGGAGGTTTCCTGAATCACAATGCATATTATGTACTGTGAACTATTAGGCTGAAGAAGTAGAAAATGCATTTCTGATCAGTCAAAGTTGCCCACCTTACTTGTGGTGGTCGTTCAACACTCCAACAGTTTCTTTGTATCTTAACTGATGTGGCAGGCACGATGCTACAGTGAATCTATAGGTTTTGGGGTTTTTTTTGCTTAAGAGTCCCGTGTGAAGTGGAACTGCTTAACTTCGAGGACTTCTGAAGGATCGCTGAATTGCCTCTGCCTCTTGAGACGCCACACCAAAGGGGCTTGCCTATCTTCAAGCTGAACCATTCACATCCCGAACAACCCCACTCCCCACACCCCTCAGACAACTTATCAGAACCAGCAAGGCCAATCTATATATATATTTCTCCTGGGTGTGCCATGGAATGTGCGTCCTGGCGACCCAGCTGATTGGCTGGGTGGCAGAGGTGCCTGATTGGCTGGTTGCGCACCCAGGAGAATTGGACGGCCGGGCAGCGGAGAGGTCTGGCCTCGGAGGCAAGGCGGTGGCAGGCCCAGCCGTGGCACATGGCCCAGCAGCCTGGGCCCGCATTTGCCTGGAGACGGGGACATGGGGTGGGGGGAGAGGGGGCCGGCTACCTCTCTGGAAAGTGGCGGCAGTGGGTGGAGCCCAGGCACAGAGGAGAAGGTGGCCGGCCGGCATGCGAACGAAGCCCTGCAGGCATGAAGAGGCGGACAGCGGCATGCGAAGCTCCGCCGGCATGAGGAAGTGGCGGGCGAGTGGGCGAAGCCCTGCTGACCTGAAGAGGTGGTTGGCTGGCGTGTAAAGCCCCATCATCGTGAGGCGGTGGTGGGCAGGCAAAGCCCTGACATCATGAGGAGGTGGCGTGCGGGTAAAGCCCCGCCGTTGTGAGGAGGCGGCTGTTGTGAGGAGGTGACGGGCGGCCGGGCAAAGCCCCGCCGGTCTGAAGAAGTGGCTGGCAGATGGGCAAAGCCCTGCTGGCCTGAGGAGGCGGCGGGCAGGCGAAGCCCCGCTGTCGCAAGGAGGCGGCCATTGTGAGGAGGAGGAGGCAGGCGGGCGAAGCTCCGTTGTCGTGAGGAGGCGGTGGGCAGGTGGGCGAAGCCCCATTGTCGTGAGGAGGAGGCTGGCCTGAGGGGGAGTGGCTGTCCGGCAGGCGAAGGCACGCCAGCTTGAGGATGAGTGGCCAGGCGGGATGAGGTGGTAGTGAACTAGGGGCGCAGATTATCTGTGCCCGGTCAGCTAGTAAGAAGAAAAGGCTGCAGTCTTTCTCTTAGTTCTCCACCATGAGAGAGCAACCTCTGGAACTTTGCACAGCCTTCTTGTTTAGCCCCTGTGCTTTTGAGACTGGATCCATGTGTGAACAGTAAACAAGCTTACAATTAAATTTATGCTGGGTAGGATATTGAGGCTGTGCCCACCAGCTCTCACCTGACACATACACACACACACGTATACAGGCTCCCTTGTATGAACTGTTACTTTGCTTTTTTCAAAGTACGGATCCTGTACAGGCTGCTGTGTAAACACAGCTGCACATGATGCACAAGGCAACATTGGCATCACCAATCTACCGGTGCCGCTGCATCCATAAAAGCCAACTCAGGCAGTGTTGCGCAAGAGCAATATTCTGTAAAATTGAACTTACTTTGGAAACAATAGAAGCGTGCAAGTGCATGCACTGTTTCAAATAGTTCCTCAATTGTGCACTTATGCAACACCGCCAGGGCTGGCTTTTACATGTGCAGCAGTGCTGGTGAAACAGTAGTGCTGGTGTTGCTTTGCACATCATGTAGCCCAGAAACTTGAAAATGTTGAAGGTCAGGGGTGGAGTGGAGTTAGGGATCACAATCCTGACCCCTCATTCTATTTCTTATTTATATACTTAAATACTTGATTTTTAAATATGTACAAAACTATACATGTCTTATACTTCTATCATATCATCTTCTTCATATATCATTAGCAGTGATAGATTATACAAAAGAACAATAATTTCTGAGAAAGTAGTAGCTATCTTTTCACCAATATTTGATTTTCAAGCCGCATTAAGCATTGGTGCAGCTTGAAGTTATGCAGAAGAGAAACTAATCATAATTTTGATATAAAATATATACACAGCAAGACATCCAATAAAATTTCACTTGATATTTTCCTGGGATTATAAATATTTGATTATTAAATTTTCTCCCCCCCACACACACACCCGCTGTTTATTTCTGAAGTGCTCTCCAGTCAGGTGCAGCTGCCTGATGTAAGCACATGTTTCTCTTGGCTTTATAGTAGAATCAGAGGGTCAGAAGATGAAGTGTCTGAAGAGAACAACAGGAGCATCGCGGAGGCGTTTTGCCACTGTTGTTGGAAATTATGATCCCTATCAACACCCATTCAAGGGGGAACTGGTTTCCTCACTTTGTCAAAATTAAAGAGCCAGTGAAATATTAACTGTTCTCAGGAGCAGGAGTGTTCTGGGTTGCCATCTTAAGGAGTTGATTATTTCCTTGTTTGTGTTGAACTCTGAGACAAAGTTCATTCAACCTTATAAGAACCAAACTTGCAAAGTAACTAGAGAATAATGACTGAATCAATTCCTTACCATGCTCCCTCCTTCAATTTAAAAAATAAATAAATCTTAAAACACACCTTTTTAAGGAGGCTTATTAATATCATTATTTTGTTATATCTGGTAGGTTCTTTAGTTTCTTTAGCTTTTTATAACTTTCAGTTTTAATTTGAACCTAATAATTGTTTTTAATCTGACTTTTAAAAAATTTTAATTTTATTACTTGTCTCTGTGTCTTTGTTACTGTTGTAAGTCGCCCTGGGCAGTATTGCACTGGAGGGGTGGGGTATAAATATTTTAAATAAATAAATAATAAATTAATAAATAAATAAATATAGGGACATATATTCTGTGCCTATTCTTGGTACAGATGCTGAGTGAAGGTGATCCGGAGACTCTGAGCCAACCGGCCTGAGCTAGCCAGACACTTCAAAAATGCTGGGATGAAGCCCTGGCGCCATTAGATAGGCAAAAGCAAAGTTACCACCAACTACAGTTTCATTCAATATTTAGTCAGCAGGATTCAGTAAATTTGTTTTCAGTTCCATATGCCAGGAGCTTTGGGAAACATTTCACATCACCTAACAGCACTGCAATATTCTCTAGCTTCACTTGCCACAGAATTGTGTAGACCTTGCAAGCATCAGCTGCAAAAAAAAAAAAAAAAGTAGTTCAAGCTCAGTGAAACTGCATAGAGTTCTGGCAATTTTCCACTTCCAAGCTCTGCAAAAGAGGCATACAGAATCCATGAAAGATGATTCAAATATCTTAATAGCGATCAGTCTCGACATGAAACATATAATTAATCTTCTAGCACTGAGTATTTCCACCAAGGAATATTGCTAAGTAACATTTCAACAGCATTCTTAATTAGAATATACAGGACACTCACCATTCAGTTTCACCACTCTGTTGCTGTATGACAGGATGTTGTGGTGTTTAAAAAAAAACACATTTATAGCACTTCACAAATAATTTTAGAGAGTGGATATGATGAAGATGATGATAATAATAATAATTACACCACAGCTTGTATTACATATAGAGTCTGGTTTCAGAATAAAAAATTAGTTTCTGTTAACAGAAGAGCTCATGTAACTGCTAGGCACAATCTGCGAATGCTCTTAACAATACTTCAAAACTAGGGAATGAAAAGCACTTGCATGCTAATTAATCAATCAAACAACTAAGCCTCACAACATTTCTGTGTGATAATGTATTATACCTATTTTGTCCATTCACTGTTCTGATCCATCATTCAGTTGTTATGTGAGATGGATCCCCTCCCCACAATTATAGCATTTCGTAAATAATTTGAGAGTCAATCTGATGATGAAGATGATTCTCACAATAATTGCCACCCAAGCCTCTGTTCAATGGAGTCTATTTCCAAGATGAAAACATGTCCTTGTTAGCAGAGGAGCTCAAATGACTCCTAAGGAAAACCTACCAATGTTATTAACAATGTTTCAAAGTGTAGGTAAAGTGTGCCGTCGAGCTGGTGATGACTCCTGGTGACCACATAGCCCCGTGGTTGTCTTTGGTAGAATACAGGAGGGGTTTACCATTGCCATCTCCCATGCAGTATTAGATGATGCCTTTCAGCATCTTCCTATATCTCTGCTGCCCGATATAGGTGCTTCCCATAATCTGGGAAACATACCAGCGGGGATTCGAACTGGCAACTTCTGGCTTTCTAGTCAAGTCATTTTCCGCTGTGCCATTAGATGGCTACATTTCAAGGGGATATAGAGAAAAATGCTAAGACAGTAATTAATTAATTAAATCGCTAAGCCTCATAACACTTCTGTAAGATAATGTAATGTGGGAACTGAATCACACTCAATCTCAAGATAAGCTTTTCAAAAAAACTATAATGATTCAGGAGCCCACATCTCATTTTGAAAACCAAAACACACCCTTGGCAACTTGCTGAGGGCTTAGATTGTCAGCTGCATGGTTTTCAAATGGCTTATGGGGAAAAACCTATCAGGAGTGCTACAAGAGAAGATCAGGAATTTAAGACACAAGGTGCCCACCAAAACCAAATTTCTTTGTTATGCACAGCCACAGGGAAAGCACTTGACACAGGCTGAGAATATGGCCCAGAACACTCTGCAACAGAGCTGATTTACATTTTTCATTTTTAATGAGTCCCATGCTGACAAGGGAAGAGTCCCATCCATTGCATTCTTACCTTTGGCAGGATCAGTTCCTTACCAGCAGGAAGGGATGGCTAATACTTTGTCACTCATTAAAACAGAAGCATTTCAACCAGAGATGAAAGTTTGAATGAATGAATGAATAAAGCAACTCTGTGTTTTTCAAGTCCTCTATTTTTCCCCTTTGTTATTTCTAATACAATACTCTTTCCTGGGGAAACCTTTAAGATGAACACGTACAGCAACGTTTTTTCTCAGTAATAGAGCCCCAGTGATGGAACTGAAAAACAGAACTCCAGATCTATCTTCTAAGCAAAACATTTGCCATTCCTCTGTAGGCTAGTATATTAGGTATACTTCCCTTGATACAGCCTTAGATGGTGATCCTGTTGCACATTACACGTGGATATCACTTGATGCAGTACCGCTATTTGTGGTGCCGCATATCTGCAGGTGCCTAATTGACACCCAACCTCCTTATCCCTGGATACAAAATGGTTAATACCCACATATCTGCAGTTCCTAGGTGGATGGAAATGATCTCAGAGATCATTCCCGGCCGCCATTTTGTGAAGGGGAGCCATTTTGTGGCTCATTTGTTGTTGTTTAAGCATCCCCCCTTGCTATTTTTCATGGAAAAATAGGGAAATTGGGACTTGGGCAGCATTCCTGAACAGCTGGAGACCTGTGGGACATGGTAGGGCACATTTTTGGGACCCCCTCCCAAATTTTGACCCATTTTCCAGCCTCCAGGAACCTAACTCACCCAATTCCATTGACTTTAATGCCCCATTATCCACAGTTCCATTATCCATGGTTGTAGCAAAGAACTGAACCCACATGGATAACGAGCTTCATCTTTAAAACACTCATAAATGAGCCTTTAAATAAGTATTTAACATAGTGTTAAATATTTCCCAAATTTTAAAGAAAATGATATGTCCACATTTTGCTTTTCAGGATGTTTTTAAAGTCTTGAGAAATGATGAGAGTATGTATTCTTGCTAGAATTTTACGATATGGGAGGCAAGCATAGGAACAAACTTGCTGTGATATAGTTCATTTATCTCCTATTACTTTGCAGTCACCTGTCTTTTAGCCAGCCGCTATAACACAGAAAACAGTGTCAGGCCTATCAACAATCAGTCAGTTGAACCATCTGTTCTCTGGCACTTTACAGTCTTTTTTGCCAGATCTATCTATCTATCTATCTATCTATCTATCTATCTATCTATCTATCTCTCTATCTCTCTATCTCTCTATCTCTATCTCTATCTCTATCTCTATCAGAGCAATGTGTAGATAACATGTAAGGAGCATAATAATCAGGAGGCCAGTGAATCAGAACTACCTTCTGGTAGTGTCTGTACATCATTTAGGAATGGATATAACAATAATTTATTTTGCCTAAAGTTTGTTTCTAATCTTTAGGGCACAGGAATAACATTCATGGTATCGGATTATTCCACATCACTTTAGCTCTGGTCTACACATTGGGTCTATTCTCACGATCAAAATAAAAGACAGAGGAGAATCCAGCCAAGCTTCAAGCCCTGTGCAGACTCTAGAGAAATGGTCATATGTGAGCAAACACTGAGGCAGGAAGAGGGGGAACTGATCATGTACCAGCCACAATTTGGTAGAATGGCAATAGCCAACCTACCTTGTTTACCCAGCACTGTAGCAAAGGTAGACAAAAAGCATGATCTAGATTGTGGCTGGCACATGGTCACTTCCCCACCTTCCTATCTCAATGTTTGCCTACACATGACCACTTTTTGGGAGCATGTGTGGGGCTTGAAGCTTGACTGGACACTCTTCTTACCCTGATTTGGATTGTGAGAACCACCCCACAAATGAGCCAAAAATGACTTCTGGGTTGGACTCTCCATGCTTGCTTCATAATGTGTAGCATCCCACATCTTGCAACTTTTCTGCCTGGCATAGAAAGTTTATGTTAAACAGTTGCCTATTGTAGTCTTTGAATCATATGATGTTTGACCCTTTGAATTATTGTGTGCATGTTCTGCATGTGCCTGCACTCCAGACAGACAGACTTCACATGTGTCACTAGATATCACATGATGAAGGGCTTTATGGGGAAATCTTTTTGGCCAGGCATAGTTCTATGAGGACCACTGGCTAGAGGGGAAAGCTGCAGAAATTTCAGGTCAAGCAGCCAAAATGATCAGGTGGTGGTTACTCACAAAGTGAGACTATAACATTTTTTGTTTAGGCTATAGGCTACCTCCCGGTTCAAAAACAGGATATCACTTGCTGCCTGTGGATTTCTCAGAAACATCTGGTGGGCCACAGTGGGAAACAGGATGCAATAAATTGCCCAATGAAGCCCTCACTAGCTCCTACTCTGTGCAACCAGATTTCTACTCTAATTTCTTTTTTCCTTCTTGCTATCTGCTTGCCATCTTTGATCTATTCCTGCCTAGCTTTGAAGTATTCTTATGTTACCCTGGTTTTGAAATGGTTGGGATGGATGGTTTGGAGTATTCTTCAAACTAAAATTTAACTCTCTCTCTCTCTCTCTCTCAGAGAAAGAGAGAGAGCGAGAGCGCAGAATTGATATAAAGCTGAATTCTCACGACTGGATAATGGGCTCGGACAGGGCAAGGGGAGGATGCTGTGAAAAGTTTATTTCCCCCGCAGATGATCCATTCTATCTTGCTGGGCAGCCATATTGGTCACCCAGATGATTATCGGCTTCTGCCAGTAGCAGGGAGGTTTGGGGGCTGGAAACTACTCCTATTTTTTAAATTTACATTTTATATCCTGCTCTTCCTCCAAGGAGCCCAGAGCGGTGTACTACATACTTAAGTTTCTCCTCACAACAACCTTGTGAAGTAGGTTAGGCTGAGAGAGAAGTGACTGGCCCAGAGTCACCCAACAAGTATAATGGCTGGATGGGGATTTGAACGCGGGTCTTCCTGGTCCTAGTCCAGCACTCTAACCATGCTGGCTCTCTCTATCTTGCTTCCTCACAATCACTTCTACCCAGAGTTTCCTCTTACCTTGCTTCCACGCAACCAAAAATTGGGAGCACAAACAGTTCCCAAACCCAGGTTCTTAAGTTCTTATGTAGAACACAGTTTTTGATTGTGTGAATGATCTCACTGAATTCTGATAAATTCATCTCTAGGTGAGGGACATCTAGAATCTGAAAAATTTTGTGCATTCAAGTGGAATCCAGGTTGGGAAATCTGGATCTGCCAAACTTTTTCCACCAAAAAAACTTGAGAGGCTCTGCTCATCACTATTTTTAATAATCAGAGATGCTTATATAAGCGATTCAGCCTTCAATTTTATTTCCAGCCTGCCAGTGTTGCATAAATGTACTTTCCCCCCCTTGTATAGCTGTAAAATACCAAAGCCTTGAATCATCTGTGGCTGGTGGCAAATTTTATTCCCTCCCCCATAATCAGAATGAGTAGGATATAATGCTCTTTCTTCTTCTGTGCTTTCAAAAATAGTTGCTGAGCCAATTTGTTGCATGCTGGAAAGCTTCAGGGTTTGGTATTTTTCAGCAATGATTTGTGTTGGAGAAAAAACTAAATCAAGAAAATGGTGGTTATCTCATTGAGGGACCTGAGTTGAGATAAGTGATCGCTTGAAGACTATAGAGAGTCCCAGAGGATTTGAGGACTCCTGTGAGTTATCCACTAATACATGTTTCCAACAGAAAAAGAGAGCAAGACTGAGATAAAATACAATTGCAACCTTTACAGCAAGCGTATTTATGAGAGACAGGTGTATTCTTAGATAGTATATTAATTCCATCTGCTGCATATAGGAAGTGGGAGGGCCGCAATTTACAACAGAATGCTGTGGTTAGAATAAACTAGCATACAGAGCATTTTAGACCTGGGAAAGAAAATTGTGTGGCATAATAGCAGAATATATTATATCTTCCTGCCTGAACTTTTCCATAGATGACATTATTTTTCTGTGCAGCTTTGCAAATTTGTAGTAAAACACTTCTTTATAACAACCAGTTAAGATGAATATGATTTTATAAGTAGCCATATTTTATTCTGTGATTGCCTTTATAAATAGTTGTAAACAGTTTGCACTAAGCTAATAAATATTTAATAGATATGTTAATAAACAGCTATAATGTATCAGAGTCCAATGGATCGAAGGATATAGCTATAATTGAGCAGATGGGTTAAAAGAACCCGGGAGCCCCAGCTCCTGAGGGGCCCCCAGCTCCACCCTTCCCTATTTTCTTGATTATCTTCCTCACTCTGAGGGGCCACTGGGGAGAGGGGCCAACACGGGCCCCCTCTCCCCTCTCTACGCTCCTGGCTATGAGTTAGTCCAAGATGTCACAAGAGACTGTTTGCTACAGTCGCTCTATAGCTGCAATTATAGTGTAGCTATAATTGAGCGGATGGGTTCAAAGAACTTGGGCCTCCCAGCTCCAGAGGACACCTACCCCAGCTCCACCCCTTCCCATTTCCTTCATTATTTATTTATTTATTGTTGAATTATCTCCCTCACTCCAAGGGCCCACTGGGAAGAGGAGCGAACACAGACCCCTCCCCAGCTATGCCTCGGAACGGATCAATAAGGCATTTACTACCATGTTTTATAACCATATCTTCTACTGATGTAGTTATCATTTTTAATGGGGCATGCTGCTCAAACCTCAACCCAAACTGACTACCGGTTCTGGAACCTGAAATAAATCAGCTTGGGGACTCTCCACCTGATCAAGAGATGTGTACCCCAACCATTCTTTTATTATTTTATTCACTTAAAATGTGGATAGACAGCAAAAGACTAAAGGAGGAAGCTGTTACTATAACCAGTACTGTGTGTGTGCCCTTGAGTCGATTTCGACTCCTGGTGCCCACAGACCCTGTGGTTTTCTTTGGTAGAATATAGGAGTGGTTTACCATTTCCTCCTCCTGCACAGTATGAGATGATGCCTTTCAGCATCTTCCTGTAGTACTATCACGAGCTCATTCGTCTGAAGCTCACTCAATGGAAGATGCTGGCCAAAAATATATGACACGATAGCCAGTAGCTCAAGTTTCAGTTTTACTGCTAAATAGTCAGGTTAAACAGTCTCACCAAGAATACAGAAGTGAGGAGTGAAGCCCAAATTCCAAAGTCACAATCTCTCCGACAAAAGCTCCAAGCAGATTTGACGTGTTGTTTCTAACAGTTTGTTCAAGGCACAGGCTGCCCAATTTATAGTCAGCAGCCACATGCACTTAATCAACACTCCACCCCTGCCAGCTGCCATAGATTCAATCCGGCTCCTGTCTTCTTGCCAGCCGACTACACCTTCATAATTCCCTCACCTACTGCTGACATTTTCCCCGTCTGTGTTCTCGAGGAGATAGTGGCTGTTCGAACTCTGGCTCAGATCCTGACGCTTCTCTCCAAAAATCACCTGGCCCTGCTGGCCCCTCCTGAGACAAACACTCACCTTGGCCTGTCTCAATTCTGTCTCCCTATTCACATCACTGGCCCACACCTCCTCAGGTACCTTCCCACTTTCTAGTAAGTCGCCTGCCTCTCACTCCTCTCCAATGTCCTCAAGTGGGGGCATGATATTTACTGCTTTTTAACAAAAGTTCTCAAAGTGGTTTACACAGAAGAATAAATAATAAATTTGGTTAATGATAACTTCATTATTAAACAGTTAGCATTAGTGATGGAGTTCTCAAAAGCCCCCAGCCCCTCTAACCAAAAGGAGAGCAATGAGCAGTGAAGCCCTCCTTCCATCATGATACTCAATGTGGTGTATATGTGGTCCCCAGGTGGCCTCTGATCTGGACACTGACCTGATCACAGACCCAGACCTGCACCAGCAAGGTTGCTGCATCTACAGATTATGCCCTGAGACTATGCATTCATTTTGTGTAAATAAAAATTACATTGAGCCTAGCCCCCACTTTGATGATCTCCGGTTTATTTCAGATGCCTCATATATAGATTTCAACATGGGGATAGATATTCAGGCTGACATCCAGAATAGCTTTGTGCTGGTGCAGCAGTGCCTGACATATTGACTAAAACTGCACCATCACACAAAGGGAGAAGGGCAATTTCAACGATTTCCCCTTGCCTCTGAAGTCCACTTTGCCCCCCCCCCCCCATGTCTCTGATTGTCACACAACCTTTAGGAGATATGGTGGGTTTCAGAGGGCTGGGGCAACTACTGAAAATCACTCCTTCCCCCTTGTATGATGGCACAGTCTTAATCTGAATTAGGGGTGTGCACAAAGCCAGGTTGCCTGCTTTGGTTCGAGCCCAAACAGGACTCGAACTAGACTGGGCATGTTCAATTTTATGCACCCCTGAACACACACACACACACAGAGTTCAGTTTGAGTTTGGGCCAGTTCAAGGGTTATTTTTTTCAAACAAATAAACAAACTCACCGCCTCTGGAGGTGCTTCCACGGCTGCAGGGGGTTTCCAGAGGTTCCCCCTCCATCCACCACCACTCTGGTATTATAATAGCCAAGTTGGGGTGGTTTTCGGCCCGTTCCTGGCCTCTGTATAGTTGTGGACACCATTTTGGAGTCCACCGTGCATGTGCAATGGACACCGGCGTGACCAAGGCCACGCAGGTGTCAATTGCGCATGCATATCGGCATTTTGCCGTTGTTCAATTTGCTCGATTCATTCTGATAAAGTCACCCGCCTTTGGCTAGAGTTGAACTCTATCTCTATAGGATCAGATCAGATAGAGGAGATTATGCCTTGTGATGTTACATGGGACACCTCTGAGTTGGTCAAAGACATGGACACAATTCTTTTGGGTATGGGTGCGGCATCATGTTGCTTGGACCCTTGCCCCTCCTGGCTGGTTAGAACAGCCGGTGGCAATGTTAATTGATGGCTACGGGAGTTGGTTAACTCCTCGTTATGTGCGGGTTTCATGCCAGCAGCCCTTAAAGAGGCGATAGTTCGCCCTCACTTGAAGAAAACTTCTCTGGACCCTGAGAACTATAGGTCGATCTCCAACTTCCCTTTTTTAGCAAAGGTGTTAGAGAGGGTTGTATGTGCCCAGCGAAAGAGGGTCTTAGAAGAAACTAGTTATCTTAATTCTTATCAGTCGGGCTTCAGGCCTCGGCATAGCACAGAGACAGCACTGGTCTCTCTGGTAGATGACCTTCTTCGGGACCTTGACAAGGGTAGTGCCCAGCTTCATCTTTTGCCCAGCTTCATCTGGTTTGCCAATTACGCCCTTACCTTGATTGGTAGGCATTCATGACAGTGACCCATGCCCTTGTTATCTCCCGCCAAGATTATTGTAATGCCCTCTATCTAGGGTTACCTTTGAGGATGATCAGGAAGCTGCAGCAGATCCAGAATGCAGCGGCTCATCTACTCATGGGTGCCAGAAAATATGACAGGGTAACACCTCTCCTACAGTCATTGCACTGGTTGCCTATTCGCTTCCGAGCTCAATTTAAGGTCCTGGTTTTGACCTTCAAAGCCTTGTGGGGCCTGACACCTGTCTACCTACAGATCTGCCTCTTCCATCCAGTTACATCCCGTCCAGTTAGATCAGCTCAGATGGCCCTTTTGTCGCTCCCTGATTTCCGAGAGGTTCGGGGCTCTAGGACCCGTGAAAGGGCCTTTTTGGTTGCTGCCCCGCTCCTTTGGAACTCTCTCCCCCTACAGATCCGGCTAGCCCCTTCCGTACCGATCTTCAAATCGCTATTGAAGACTTTTTTCCCCGCAAGGCCTTTGCCGTGTAGTTCATTTTTCTGTTTTCTGTTAGTTACTTTAGTTCTTTAATAATTTTTAATGATTAATGTAATGTAATTTTTAATGTTGCCTCTTTGCCTATTGTTGTACACCACCCAGAGTCTTCGGAGTGGGCGGTATATTAAATGTCTCAAATAAATAAATAAATAAATAAATAAATAAATAAATAAATAAATAAATAAATGTTATGTTAACAAAAGTTAACAGTTAGAACCCCCCAAATGGCTGGGTGTGTTCGGCTCGATGTTGAGATGAACTAGGGCTGGTTCAATTCGAGGCTGGCCTGACCTTGAGCCCTCAAACCAGGACTATTCGATATATGAGCCAGTTCGAATTAGAACCAGCTTACACATTACTTGTCCGAATGCCAGGCACTGCTGCATCAGTGCAGTGCTATTCTGGAAGTCAGTCACAGCATATTACAAAAATCAGAGTTATATAGCACAAATGCACAGTTTTTCTGAGCACTCAATTTACTTTAAAATGTTGCCAAAATGTTCAAAACTGGTTTGGATTTATTTCTGTACTATCACTTGCATTTTCCCCTAAGTTCTGAAGGGCTGAATGGTTGTGCTGTCATGATTTTCCCCTCTGGAATAAAGCTCCCACTGAGTGCCACTGAGATGGCACACTGATGTTCTCTGAACATTTACCGAAGAAGTAGCTGTCGTGCCTCCACTAAGGGAAAAGCCCATTTGACTCACATCTGAGATTTATTTATCCTCTCTAGCTTTTCTCTAGCTGAATTAAATAAACATTTTTCTTCAGTATATGCTTGCTGCTGCACACATGTATCAGCTTTTTTAAACCAACTTTATTTTTAATACAAAGAAATGCAAATGAAATAATCCTGTCTTGTTATTTTGAATCTCACCAAAGACATCTTTAACATGTATTTCTGTTCTATAGCACACTTAAAGTGTGGCTTTCTCTTGCATATCCAAGGAATATAATTTCATACAAACTTAAAGATCCAGCCTCAGTGCTTTCCTGAACTTGCCACTAGTGTTTCCCAAATTTTAGCAACTAAAATATCCACAACTAGTTTTTTCATTCCACTTCCAGAAACAAGCCCCTATACATTTAGCAGCTCCCAGTTAGTTGTTGATAGGTTTGTCTCTAATATAGTGGAATCATTAATTGGGACAGCTGATGAATGAAATGAAACAGTTTGGTGCAATTTGGATAATTGAAAACTTCCAAAAAGTTGTTGTTTTGACTCATATTAAACATATGTAGAAAAATTGTCTATTTTCATAGAAGGATCTCCAGTTTTAGTCTGGTGTTGCCAGTTCATATTTGAATATAGGTAGGCACAATATAATATCTATATATTATAGACATAACCCTGTAATTATGATAGAAAGAAGTAGCATTATTAGCATTTTGTCCGTATAATTTTCCATTATTTGTGGACATATTTTCTTGCCATGAAGTACATGTTTAAATTTTTATTAAGTGCACCTTCTAATGTTTTCTCAACAGTGTGGAAGCCACTCCAGCAGGGCTGCTCAACTTTGGCCCTCCTGCGGATGTTGGCCTACAATTTCCATAATCCCTGGCTATTGGCCACTGTGGCTGGGGATTATGGGAGTTGTAGTTCAAAAACAGCTGCGGGGCCTAAATTGAGCAGGCCTGCCTGCACTACAGCATGTACTGCTCCAGGAGCTTCAGAAGATCTAGGGCATAGCCACTGATAGACTTTTAAAACCATATAGGGTAGTGTTTAACCCTTTTAAAACCATATAGGGTAGTGTCCACATCACCACATCTTGTGATGCTGAATTCCATAGATTAATTATGCACAATGTGGAAGTAGTTTCTTTTGTCCATTCTAAAGCTCCTGCCAGTCAATTTAATTGGATGACCTTGGTTGACATTCATAACAAGCCACTAGCAAATCAGATTAGATCTAACCCTAATGTGAATGTAGTTAAAATTGGACAATAGGGCTTTAGAACAGGCCTCTGTGCTGATGACATTATGCTATCCTTAAAACAATCCAAAACAACCCACGTACAATGTGTTAAAGGTACTGGAGGAATATGGGAAAGTACTGGAAACTAAAATAAGCCAAATACAGAATTATTATAAATTAATATGTTTGGGAGAGTACAAATAAGAAATCACACATGCCTATAATTTGAAATGGTGATAAAGCAGGCCTGCAGCCTAAAAATCTAAAAATTCAGTGGGGACACAGCAGTCGCCATGGCCCGGAACCAGGGATGGTGGGAGGCCATCAACAGCTGGAGGGCCACTCCTGTCCTGACCTAGACAGAGGTAGCCATCTGACACAGTGGAGGTCTAGAGGTCTCCTACTGAGTTCAAGGCTCCTTGAACTTCCTGCTGAGGAAGATGCACCAATATGCTCTCCCTTCATTCAGTCAACAGTGTTTGTTTTATTTTTTCCAGGTGGTATAGTCTAACAGGAAACAAATGACTGCTAACCAGTTAGCCATTTTAAAACCTATCACATAGCAAATGTAACCATGAGAGGCAATCAACTGTAGCTTCCAGCTAGGGATGTGCACGGAACCAGCTGGCCCGGTTCAGTCCAGCACCCCCTCGGAACCCCCCCCTTTCGGTTCGGTCTGGGGAGGGTTTACCTTTACTGTTTTGGGGAAGGTCATCGAGGCGGCGGGGGCGGGGCAGAGTTTCCACCTCCCTCCACCGGCCTCTGTTATTACCCCCTTCGGCTGGTTCTTCGGCTAGGCCTGGCAAGAGCCAGGGCATGTGGGACAATTTTTGGTGTGGAACAATGAAACACCTGGGTGGTTATGAGTCATATTCAAGATGATACAACAAGTGTTTCAGAATGCATCAATTCCATCATTTCAGTGTTCTGCTAAGTATTTCTAATGCTTTGTGTCAAAAAGACATCTGTCCTTTCCCTGATCCTCTTTTCGAGAAGGTTAGAGCTCATAGATTTTGACCTTTGAAAGTTTATATCCGTTGTCTTTTGCAAATATCCTAAGAAATTAAATGCATACAATTATGTTAATATGACATTCTGCCAGCATGTGCTTGTTGTTTACATAGATTTATCTATCCTGGAGACATGGTTCCTAAGATTTTGCCATGGGCAACTACCATGGAGGCTTTGTTTTTATTCAGGACCCACCTGATGACCTAGAAGATCTCACATCCTTCTGTCCCAACAAAAGACCATGGGAAGTATCACAAGGTGAATACAAGTAAGCTAGCAAACATAGCTTCCTTCTGCTGAAGAAGTGGTTGGAAAATGTTCAGCCGCCATGCCACTCCAATGAACTATGGCTCAGTTGTAATTATATTGTGTGGGCAGCTTCAAACAATCATCTAAAAGTCAGTAAGAAGTTTGGCAGAGGGAACCAGAATTGTCCATAAGAATTGTCCACCTCTGTGCAGCATGTCATCTGAAGCTACCCAAGTCTGGTTTACATCCCACTCCTCTAAGATTACGTCCCACTCCTCTAAGATTCTATGGAGTTCTGTCTCTAAGGTTTGAAGTTGGCTTGATAAAGTAGTTAGAATCTTGGGTTCCCCCTCAGACTTCTTACCACCGTTCAGCTGATTGTATGCAGCTGCCTTGTGTCTCTGTGTACGGTGATTCTCACGACCGTGGGAAAGCAGGCTAAGGGAGCTAAGCTCACTTTCCCATGGTTTTGTGCTGCTACAGGAGCCACGTGGCTCCCGGCACCAAACCTCAGTAAGTAACCCCCCTATAAATGTGGTTAGAGGAGCAAGTGCTCCGCTAACCATCTAGTTCATCGTGTGCTGCCACGGTGTGGCTCTCCATGCCATGGCAACATAAGTAGACCCCCAACTGGAAGGCTACAAGCAGCCTCACAGCTTCAGGGGTTTCCCCAGCATGCCCTCAGGCTCACACATAGCATCCTGAGACCTCCGGGGCCCGGGCAGCCCCCGATCCCCACCACCCCTACCACCTCCATGATGGAGCTAGTAGTTGTGTGGATGGCTGATCTGGCCACCCAGAGCGGAGGCAGTGATCGACTTTGGGGAGGTAAGCACTTTCGGGCTTCCTCCCCACAGAAAGGGGTAATGTCTTGCAGCAAATCTGAGGATTGTTTCAGTGTGTCTTTTTACAGCCCTTGAAAAGAGGGCATTGCAGGGAAAGCACAGCACCCTTCACTTCTAACATCCCACTTCCACATATGTAATTCTTAGCTCAATGCTGAATGCTGTTGGCCATGAGAGTATTTGCAAGGGACGGCACTTCACTTCCAATTAGGTTTGCTTACTGTCCAGGGTTGCCTTTGATAGGTAAAGAATGGCAGAGGTTGTTCAGAAATGTTGCCTTGCATGCCCAGTGTCTTTGATTTCATATATCTCTGCAATTTCAAATATGGCTTAACATTTGATCTAAGAGTAGACAACTGGTTAGTTGGTGCATAATCCCTATCTTAAAGATCCATTCGTAAAATGTTGTACAGTATAGCATGTGATTGATTGATTGATTAAATGCCGTCAAGTCGGTGTCGACTTTAATGACCACACAGATAGATTCTCTCCAGGATGATCTGTCTTCAGCTTGGCCTTTAAGGTCTCTCAGTGGTCCATTCATTGCTATCATAATCGAGTCCATCCACCTTCCTGCTGGTCGTCCTCTTCTTCTCTTTCCTGCAACTTTCCCCAGCATTATAGACTTCTCAAGGGAGCTGGGTTTTCGCATAATGTGTCCCAAGTATGATAGTTTGAGCCTGGTCATTTGTGCCTCGAGTAAAAATTCTGGATTGATTTGTTCTATGATCCATTTGTTTGTTTTCCTGGCTGTCTTTGGTATCCTCAAAATTCTTCTCCAGCACCAAAGTTCAAAAGCGTCAGTGCCTTTTCTATCTTGCTTCTTGAATGTCCAACTTTCATATCCATAGAGTGTCACGGGAAAAATCATTGTCCGAATGATTCTAATCTTTGTAGGTATAGACACGTCATGGCATCTAAATATCCTTTCCAAGACCCTACCAAATGCTAGTCTGTGGCATATTTCTTGACTGCTGGATCCTTTACTGTTGATGATTGATCCTAAAAGGCATATGTTATCCACCACTTCAATGTTTTCATTATCAATTCTGATGCTGGTTGCTGTACCCATTATCATTAATTTAGTCTTCTTTACATTTAGTTGTTGTCGTATTTTTTCACTGTGCTCCTTGACCTTCATTACTAGAGCTTGCAGATCATCCGCATTCTCAGCTATCAGAATGGTGACATCAGCGTAGCATAAGTTATTGATGTTTCTTCCTCCAACTTTAAAACCGCGCTCATCTTCTTCCAATCCAGCTTCTCTCAGTTCAGCATATAAATTGAATAAAGAAAGAGAAAGTATACAGCCTTGTCTTACTCCTTTGCCAATCTGGAACCAGTCTCTTTCACCATGTTCTGTCTGGACTGTGGCTTCCTGTCCTGTGTATAAGTTTCTCATGAGGACAATGCGATGTTCTGGGACACCTGTTTTCCTACTGATATTCTACAACTTGATATGGTCAATGCAATTGAAGGCTTTTCTGTAGTCAATAAAGCACATATTGACTTCTTTTTGGTATTCTTTGGCTTTCCCAATTATCCAGGGTGCATCAGCAATGATGTCTCTTGTTCCTCAGCCTTTTCTGAAACAAGCTTGAACATCAGGGATTTCCCTTTCCACGTAGGGCTCTAATCTGCTCTGGATGATCCTGAGCATTATTTTGCTAGCATGTTAAATTAAGGATATTGTGCGGTGGTTTGCACAAGACTCCTTTCTTTGGTATGGGTATGTAGTCTGACCTCTTCCAATCTGTTGGCCACTGTGTCATTCTCCAAATTTTCTGGCATAGTCTGGTTAGAGCCTTGACTTATTCTTCTTCTGATGCCTGCACTATTTCTGTAGCTATTCCATCAGTTCCTGTAGCCTTCTGACTTGTTAATTATCAGAGTGCTGATCTAACTTCATCTTCCCGTATGAGAGGTTCTTGCAGGTAGGAAATCTAGAGTGTCTTGGATGCTGATGTCCCTGCTATACAGATTTTCAGTATACTCTTTCAATCTCTGTTTGATCTTCTCTGAATCAGTCACTCTCTGCCCTTTGGCATCCCTTAACATACCAATTCGAGGTTGGAATCTCCCTCTGAGTTCAAGGATCTTTTGGAAAACTTTCCTTGTTTTTCCATGTCTATTTCCATCCTCAAGGTCTTTACAGATGTCATTGTAGTGCTCCTTCTTGTCTCTTCTAACACTTTTCTGAAATTCCCTATTAAGTTCCTTTGTGAGGTCTTTATCTTTCTTAACTTTGGGTTCTCTCTTCTTGGCAATTTCCACCATCTGTTTTGACTTCCATTTTGCTTTCGTCTGTTTCTTGTTCTTAGGTAGTCTCTTTTCACATTCATCCTTAACAACTTCTTTGATTTCATTCCACAGTTCCTCTGGTTCCCTATCAATGAGGTTCAGAACTTCAAAGCGGTTCCTGTTGTTCTTCTTGAAAATGGTGGGTACATTCTCAAGATCATATCATGGAAGCTGGGTAGCTTTGTTTTTCTGCTTTAGCTTGACTACTAGTATAGCATGTAGGGCATTACAAAATCACAACAAACCAAAACCTGAAGTTATACTCATAAAATGTTGTGCAAATATATGTATGGTTTTTGAAGCAAAGGAACCTAGTCTTACAGCTAATTGCTATCTTAGAGAATGTGCAAAAATAAGTGAGGAATGAAGATGCTGTGTGGCTGCACATGCCCAGAAAACTACAGCAAGAAAATTTATCTTATAAAACTGCTTTGAATTATCAATTTTTTAAAAAAACTGCAGGGTTAGGTTTTACTAAGAACTGGTCTATGACCACAATAAAGGATGACTGACTGACTGCAGGGTTAGAAGAGTACTGATAAGTTGTTGAACAAGAATACAGTTATTCCTATACTTCCCCCCCCCCCAGCAATGAACTGCAGTGCAAAGATTATCTTAGTTACAGTACTGGCAACCCTGCTTGTGATGCCTACCCCTCCCAAAACCTGTTTCTCAATAGAGTAACTCCTAATGTAAGGAGGGTGTGAGGATGTGGTGATCCTGAGCAAAGTTAGGTAAATTACTTTGTAACACAAGACTATAAGACAATCTTCAAGCTACCTGCATAAGTGTGAAAAAAATAGTCTATGGTAACAGTAAATTTAAAACTGCATTTGGAAAAATGTTGTTTGGAAAAATGGTCTTCACAAAAACTGTGATGGGATGACTGGGTATAGAAACTTATTAATATAATAAATTATTATCATAACCAGACTTTTTTTTTTAATTTCCGATGCTGTTATGGTAACATAACAGTAAATTAATGCAAAAATACTTTACAAGTTAATATTATGAGGAAGGGGTTGAAAATAGTTTTAAAACATTTCCACGCTCGATCAACAAAAATAGTTGGCAGTTCTAAATACATTATAATCCTTACATTTTGACTCATAATATTCTTCCAATATACAATATAATGGTCAATACTCAGTATCCTCTGCCATGAAGACAAATGCAAAGAACTCGTTTAGCTTCGCTGTAACCTTCATATCCTCCTTAATAATCCCTTTCATTCTAACTGCCTCCCTGACAGGTTTCCTGCTTCTGATGTATTTAAAGAATTTTTTGTTATTCCCATTGATGCTTTTATCTAAATGTTCCTCAAACTCTCTTTTTGCTTCCCTTATTGTCACCTTGCATTTCTTTTGCTAGAGTTTGTGTTCCTTTATGTTCTCTTCATTTGGGCAGCATTACCAATTTCTGAAGGAAGTCTTCTTTCCCTTTATACTTTCCTTGACTTGACCTGTTCGCCATGCTAGCATCCTCCTGGTCTTGGTGGTACCATTCCTCCTTTTTGATATACATTCTTACTGGGTTTCTAGTATTGTGGTTTTAAGTAAACTCCATGCATTCTGGAGCAAAGTGACTCTCCTAATTTTCCCTTTCAGTTTTCTTTTCACCAAGCTCCTCGTTGTAGAGAAGTTTCCTCTTCTGAAATTCAAAGTGTCTGTGTTAGTCTTCCTTGGTGATTCTCTCCCTGCGTGTATGATGAATTTGATCTCACTATGGTCACTGTTCCCTAAAGGGTCCATGACACTGACATCATGCACCATGTCCTGGGTACCACTCCAGATTAAGTCCAAGGTCGCCTTCTTTCTGGTTGGTTCCATGACCAACTTTTCTAGGGCACAGTCATTCAGCATATCTACAAATCTGACCTTGTTATCATTTCCTGACTGTGAATTTACCCAGTCTATGTGTGGGTAGTTGGTCACCCATTATTACAGCCCTGCCTCTCTTTGATGCCTCCCCAATTTCCTTCTGCAACTCCCAGTCACTGTCAACATTTTGATCTGGAAGGTGATAGCATGTCCCCAATAGCACATTTCCTTTCAAGTCTTGTATTGGCACCAACAGGGTTTCTGTGGAGGACTCAGGTCCTCCTAGGTTTTCTAGCTTGTTGGATTCTACCCCTTCTTTAGCATACAGTGCTATTCCACCTCCAAGGCGCCCCTCCCTGTCCTTTCTATAGAGTTTATATCCAGGGATAACAGTGTCTCACTAGTTCTCACTGTTCCACCGTGTTTCTGTTATGCCCACTATATCTATTTCTGCATTAGCAACCAAGCACTCCAGCTCGCCCATCTTGGCTCGGAGGCTTCTGGCATTGGTATATAAGCACCTATACGCTGAATTTCTTATCTAGCATATACTATCTTTAGTTTGGCTCTTTGGTCTCTTTGATCAGCTAGCACAGCCTTCTGTCTGCTCTTTATGTGGTTCTACTCTGTCTCCTTCTGGTTTATCTGGATCTGTTACATCCTCACACATTAAGGGATGACATTTGCCGAACCAGACACTGCCCAGGCATCTCAGGGATGGAAGCTAAAGAACTAAGTCAGATAGAGGTGACAAGAGATGATGTTCTAAACTGTCTGGAAAAATTAAAAAATAGCAAATCCCCAGGGCCAGACAGCATCTGTCCAAGAGTCTTCAAAGAACTCAAATGTGAAATTGCCGACCTCCTTGCAAAAATATATAACTTATCCCTGCAATCAGGCTCTGTACCAGAGGACTGGATAGTAGGCCAATGTAACACCAATTTTCAAAAAAAGATCCAGGCGCGATCTGGGAAATTATAGGCCAGTTAGCTTAATGTCTGTTCCAGGCAAATTGATGGAAATCATTCTCAAGGCTAAAATTGCTAAGCACATACAAGAACAAGTCCTGCTGGGGGAGAACCAGCATAGCTTATGCAAAGGTAAATCTTGCCTCATGAACATTTTTGAGTTCTTTGAGAATGTCAATAGGTCTATGGATAAAAGTGATCTATTTGACATAGTATACCTGGACTTCCAAAAAGCTTTCAACAAAGTTCCTTATCAAGGACTTGAGAAAACGTACCAGTCATGGGATAAAGGGGACAAGTAAATGAGTACCCAGAATGTTGGGGGGCAATATGCTAAATCATTGTAAACCACTTAGAGAGCTTCCAGCTATAGAGCGGTATATAAATTTAAGTGCTATTGCTATTGCTATTGCTAAATGTGTGGATTGCTAACTGGTTGAAAGACAGGAAACAGAGGGTAAGTATAAATGGAGAGTTTTCACAATGGATGGAAGTAAGAAGTGGGGTCCCCCAGGGATCTGTACTAGAACCAGTGCTTTTTAATTCATTCATAAATGATCTAGAAGCAGGGGTAAGCAGCAAGGTGGCCATATTTGTGGATAACACTGAACTCTTTTTGTTAATGAAATCCCAAACAGATTGTGAGGAGCTACGAAAGGATATCTCCAAACTGGGTGATTGGGTGACAAAATGGCAAATGCAGTTCACTGTTGGCAAGTGTAAAGTGGTGCATATTGGAGCAACACCTCCACACACACACTTTATATATACGCTGATGGAATCTGAGCTGTCGGTGACTGACAAGGAGAGGGATCTTGGGGTCATAGTGGACAGCTCATTGAAATTGTCGTCTCAATGTGCGGCAGCTGTGAAAAAGGCCAATTCCATGCTGTGGATCATTAGGAAGGGGATTGAAAATGAAAGTGCTAATATTATAATATCCTTATAATAAACTATGATGTGGCCACACTTGGGGTATTGTGTTCAGTTTTGGTCACTACACATAAAGAGAAGGACATTGTAGAACTGGTAAAGGTGCAGAAGAGGGCAACCAAGATAATCAGGGGCCTAGAGCACCCTCCTTATGAGGCAAGGCTACAACACCTGGGGCTTTTTAGTTTAGAAAAAAGACAACTGTGAAGAGACATGATAGAGATCTATAAAATCATGCATGGTGTGGAGAAGTTAGTAGAGCGAAAATTTTCTCCCTCTCACATAACACTAGAACAATGGGTCATCCTATGGAACTGATTGCCAAGAAATTTAGGACCAACAAACGGAAGTACTTTTTCACACTACACAAATTCTCTGCCACAAGATGTGGTAACAGCCAACAACCTGGATGGCTTTAACGGGGGGTTGGATAACTTCATGGTCGGAGAGGTCTATCAACAGCTACTAGCCTGAGGGCTACAGGCCACCTCCAGCCTCAAAGGCAGGATGCTTCTGAATACCAGTTGCAAGGGAGTAAGCAGGAAAGAGGGCATGCCCTCAGCTCCTGCCTGTGGGCTTGCAGTGGCATCTGGTAGGCCACTGTGCAAAACGGGATGCTGGACTAGATGGGCCTTGAGCCTGATCCAGCAGGGCCATTATTATGTTCTTATGTACTCCATTAGCATTGTTAATAGCTAGAATTAGTGATTAAATCATTCTATTTAATTTTCAGTGGTATCGGTTTGAGATTAGGTGAACAAATTTGTTATGCATTAGACCTAAGGAATGGCAGCATGGAAAAAGATATTTAACCTTTGCAAGCCTTATACTTTGAGCAAGATAACAGCAACCAGGGAGCTGACTTGTGTCTATGTGTTTGCAGATAGATTTATTTTGGAGACTGAATTGTTGGAGAATAGGAGACAGATATATGGATCTAATAAAAGGAAATGATTAATTTTCCTCTGAAGTTCTGCAGAAATGCCTCACTGCCGCTAGATATATAATTTTTAACCAAACGTCTTAGAGGTAATACATTGGCTGGTAGCCAACTAACTACTTTAAGTGCACCAAGTGGCTTGGACATGCCCAGTGTGATTTTTCACCTTTTTTCTCTGAACAATCTATTTCATATAACATATAACTACTTTTGAAAGTCCTCTCATTTTCAGAGACACTGAAAATATGGCACGGGGAGCTGCTTAAATCCCATGCCCCAATGGGCTTGCAAAATTATTGTACAAGTTTTTTCATGCCAAGTCTTATGGTTGCAGCTATTATTATTGTTAGTATCTGGTCCTATTAGATTGGATATCTTTCAGACTGAGGCTGCTTCCAGAGTCTGAGACCTACTACATGTGTGCTCTATCCCTGCTGTTCATGGCTGGTGAAGGTGGCCAGAGAGGGACTGCTTCCATGGATAGCAGGGGTGGTAAACATCTCCCTGAATCAGTGGTTGGTGCCCTCTGTGCTAAAAGAGACAGTAATTAGATGCCTCCTGAAAAAACCCTCCTTGGACCCAACCATCTTAAACAACTTTTTAAAAGTTGTTTTGTTAAAACAAACAAAAACCGTTGCTTCAAACAACTTTGCAGACTTCTTTGCCTAATGCTGCTTTCACTCAAACATTCCAATTCATTTGAACCCAGTTATTCTGATTGATCAGTGCTCTAACAAATTGAGACTTCAACCTCTTCGAGTAACTATACAGACAATAATTCCTAACTAGCCAAAATGCTGGCAGGGATTACACCCTTTTATGGAATTTCAGCAAACCATTTGATATTCTTGGGGTTATAGAAGGGCACCTAACCTCAGTATATTTGAACTGCATTTTAAGTGCAAAGTTTCAGACCAAGAATAATCATATGACCACTTTTTAGGTAAAAACAACACACAATGGCTCCATTTCCCCCCCTTTACATTTTCTACCACATGTATCAAATCTACACACCAGGATACATTTTCAAAATAAAATATACTTAATTACTGAAAAAACTTGACCTGCCCCAGTGGATTATTCCCAGAGGCCATCTGAAACAAGGAGAGTTCTCCCAAAAACCATGATCTTTGTTTTTGCATAGTTCCATTACAAATGCTCCAATTTACAGTACGTCGAGAGATTAGCCAACTTTTCTGTAAGAACACATCATCAGCATATAAGAACACATTAATATTTCTGTGATCAATAAAGGGATCGCAGGCTTCTTCTCTGTTTAGAAATTATACAAAATCATTTGAGCCCCTGGTGGCGCAGTGGTAAAACTGCTGCCCTGTAACCAGAAGGTTACAAGTTCAATCCTGACCAGGGGCTCAAGGTTGACTCAGCCTTCCATCCTTCCGAGGTCGGTAAAATGAGTACCCAGAAATGTTGGGGGCAATATGCTAAATCATTGTAAACTGCTTAGAGAGCTCCAGCTATAGAGCGGTATATAAATGTAAGTGCTATTGCTATTGCTATTTACATAAAATGAAATCAGAATGGACCAAGAGGCACCCTGTTTAACACTCCTGTAAGTGGGGTTTTTCTCAAATCCTTATTTCCACACGTGATATTTATTAAGGTGC
Source organism: Hemicordylus capensis (assembly GCF_027244095.1). Lineage (NCBI taxonomy): Eukaryota > Metazoa > Chordata > Lepidosauria > Squamata > Cordylidae > Hemicordylus > Hemicordylus capensis. The sequence goes on along the minus strand of NC_069658.1, from coordinate 336,018,063 downwards.
TTTGATATGACTTCTGAATGAATGTCACCAAACCTGGCTCCACATCTAACAGTTGCAGCTTTGCCAGCTATTGTCCCTATCAATTGAACCAAAAGCTATTGGAAGATTAACGAAGGCTGGTCTTTCAGCAACAACAAATCAGCAACAGGACAGACCAATAAAACCACACCTTGCCAGAGAAGACAAAATAAAACAATTATCTATAGAATATTCCCTCCTGAAGCTTGCTTTTCATTTATAATCTGATTGGCACTAACTCATTCAGTCTTTCCAAAAGGAAGCCAGCATATAATTCAGAAGAAACATTTAGATGGTGGATAGGATAATCATTCTGAAGCCACCTCTTATTCCTCTTCTAATAAATGAGGTATATAATGCTTGGATGTCACCCCAATGAATCCTACCAGTAGCTTTAACTTCTGTGAATTCTTCTTTGGCCAAAACTGGGGCCTGTCAGCCATCTCACTCTTTAAAACCTCAGACAGAACCATACCTTCTCCAATGGCATTCCCAGCTTCCAACTTCCTATCTAATACCATGATCTGGAAAGAGTGGACTGGTTCCTAGTTGGGGAGAGGACAGTCCTCACTGCAAATTAAGAAACAGCTAAATTGCCATGAACAGCACCAAAGTACTCTACTCATGTGCTCACAAGGATCCATACCTGAATTAAAGATCTCATCTGAGAGGTCCCTTGAGATAGTAGAAAGATATTCACATGTGGAGCCTAGCACAGAATAGGGCAGCCCAGCTTGGGTTAGGATGCATCCACACCAAGCGCAACTTTCATACCTGGCGTTTAGTGAACCTGTGGTTCACTTAGTGACTTTACTGACTGGTGGTTCACGTACCTTTGGTCAACAATCATCTGGGTGGTCGGCACTAGGTTAAACAGCTTCCCCCCAGCCTGCCACCATTTCTGTCAGTGAGTGGGGGACGGAGCGGCCACACTGAGCACAGCAGCTGCTTCAACTAGAGCAGCCACACTCTGCTGGTGCTCTGGGGCACCCTGGGATATGGGAGGGGGGAAGGTCCTCCCACTCCCAGCATCTCCATCTGTCCCAATAATGGGTGTGTGGTACAGTAGAGGGGATGGTGATGGCTGCTCCTCCACCGGTGAAGACAGGTAAGCTCCTGCCTTCCCCACAACCCGCCTGCCCTCCTGGGTGAGGTTGTGTGCACAACCTCTAGGTCTCAAAAGGTCCTTTCATTTTTTTAAAAAAATGGGAATGAAAACCAAGAGATTTCCATTATAGGGTGTTATATTCCAGCTTCTTTTTCATGAGCTATTTATATTGGATGTTGAATTAAATAAAATTGGGAATGGCTCCTTGGTTTAAATTAATGATTTAAGAACTGAAAGTTGGGCTGAGTGAATACCTTGGTTATACAGATGCTATAGCATTATGGAAGCAAAGTAGGTGTGGATCTGTTCAGCATTCTGGATAAGGCCACTGAAGCCCTGTGTGATAAGAATATACATATGATAAAGACCTAAAGTTAATAAAGATAGCATCATTTGTGCCTGAATGAATTAAGACATTAATTAATGATGAACTGAAAGCTGATAGAAGAGATCACTGATAAAGTGAATGAATTAAAAAGTACAAAACAGTTGAACTTCATTGAAAAAAGTATTACAGAATTATTCATAGAGGCTGAATGATTTAAGAACTGAACATTGATTGAAGGGATCAACTGCAGAGTATGACTGAGTTGAGTTCTCAACAAATTAGGATCTGAAAATTGATTGAAGATATAGTTCGTAGGAACTGTATCAATTCGGAATTGAAAGTTGATATCTGCATTCTAAAATGAAAGGAATTGAAGGAGGGTTGAAAATAAATGTATAGCATAGGGAATTAATAGGTTGAATTAATTAAGAACTTGTTATCTTTTGTATTACTTAAAGATAAAACTGTGACTTGGCCAAGAAACTTATTAGAATGAATGATCATAAATTGATTATGGCTGATGAATTTTAAGGAGTAAGAGTGGATCTTGGAGAAACTTTATCAATAACACATATATATGGCTTAGGTGGTGGTCCGTGGCAAATGGTATGTTGCAAGCCCCATCCACACAGTGCTTTACCAATCAGAGGTAACAGAGCAGGAGCACCGTGGTGATTGGGAAGTGGGAATTCCATATGCAGATAGGGAAGAGGAACCTGTGATGGTTAAGGTCAGTTGGAACACAGCTGTTACTGGTGGGAAGATAGTAGAGGAGAGAAAAATCTCTATATAAAAGGACAGTGGGCAGGGGTCTGCAAAGAGAAGGGTTGTGAGGGAGGAAAGAGCCCCTTCAGGAAAAAGAGACTGCCACTGTGCGAATTTGATGAGGAAACAAGATGAACAAGATCTGTTAACTCAGGAAGGGACAGAGAAAGCAAGGAAAAAGAAAGGGGAAGAAAGACAGAGGGGGAAAGCGAGTGGAAGAGAGAGAAAGAGAAGTGAGGGAAAGAGAGAGTAAAGGAAGGGTGAGGGACAGGGCTCGGTCTATCAGTGGCCTGAGGGGAGTGGCCATGGTGACGGCAGCGGCTTCAAGGAAGGGCCTGGATAATCATTGCTGCTGCTTGGCTAGAGAGGCAATTGGCGCAGGCAGGCAGGCAGGCGAGGGATGGTCCCAAGCCTGTCAGTGTCCTGAGGGGAACAAGCAGCCGTGATGGTAGCATTGAGGAAGGGCCCGGTCAAATGCTGCTGCTACTCCTGCAGGGAGGAGCAGGAGCAGGGCTCGGGCTCGGGTGGGGAGGTCTCCGGGGTTAGTGGGCTGCAGTTTCTCTGATTGGTGCTGCCAACGCTGCAGTTGGGACCAAGAGGGGTGAGGGGGATGGAGCAATGGGATGTAGGAGTAACCAAGAGGGGTGAGGGGATGAGGGGGATGGAAGCAATGGGATGGAAAGGGAGGAGCAGGAGCACAGCTCAGATAAGGGTGGAGAGAACTCTGAGGTGAGGGAGCTGTGGCAGGGGGTGAGGGAAGCAATCAAGTACTAGTGCGCAGATGCTCTGTGCAGGTTAAGCTAGTACTTATCGATTATTTAAGGAACTGGTTAAATTGAAATAAGAAGTGAACAACAAATCAAAGGGGTTTCTTATGCCTATTTATAAGAATAGGGCTAAGATGGAGATGGCATGCACCACATAAGGCCCGGTGGCTAGATCTGGCCTATGGAGACATTTTTGCTGGCCCGCAGGTATGAGTATCCTGAAACAGCAGGAGCCATGAAGCCAGGACAGGTTCCTGGCCTGTCCATCTGACAAGCCGCAGTGGCTCAATGCAGATGGACACTTGAGTCCAGATTCCCTCTGCCCCTGGGCTAGGGACCACTAGCACCACCCCTTTCCCCCGACTCCAAACCTCTGCCCCCTCACTTTCAATAATGTTTTCAATAATTAATTTGAATATAATCATTAATGAGACCTTGGCCCCCACAGACCAAGTCATGGCTGTTTACAGCCCACCAGGACATTTGAGTTGTGCCCTATCTACCCCAAGAGAGAGATTTGAAAACCACTGAGAGACAGATTTGAAAAGCATAATAAATATCTAGGTTAACAATATAATGGATGATGGAAATGGAAGACATGAATATTACTAGTTATTTTACAAAGAGTGGACACAACCAGATGAGGAAATATGTAAAATAGCACTTAGCAATAGCAATAGCACTTACATTTATATACCGCTTTATAGCCGGAGCTCTCTAAGCGGTTTACAATGATTTAACATATTGCCCCCAACATTCTGGGTACTCATTTTACCGACCTCGGAAGGATGGAAGGCTGAGTCAACCTTGAGCCCCTGGTCAGGATCGAACTTGTAACCTTCTGGTTACAGGGCGGCAGTAAAACTGCCTTATGCTGAGTCAAATAATTGACCTGTCTAGCTCAGCATTGTCTACACTGACCGGTAGCAGCTCTCTGGGGTTTGAAATAGAGTTCTTTTTATGCCAGGGATTGGACCCAGGATTTTCTGCATCTACAGTATATGCTTTGCCACTCAGCAAATGCCCCTTTGTAGGGCAAATCCAGGAGGAAGGACATCCGACACTATAAACTATTCAAAAGGTGCTAGGAAGTTTTACAAGTTTAATAATCACTTTTAAAGTTTCAAAGAGAAAAATAATATAGGAGGTTGGAAGGAAACAGAAAAGTTTAACAGCACTAAAATATAAAGTAGTAGAAATAGAACGATAGTCAACATTTAATATAGATAATTAGTGAGTTGGAGAAAAAGCAACCAGGAGGAGATGCAAGAGGAGTATCTAGATACAAACTTTATGACAATGGACCAGTTTGAACTTTACCAAACTGGCTATGGACCAGTTTGGACTTTACTCCGAGAGGCCCTCTCACTCATGTGAGAGAGGAGTGCAGGAATCCATGCCCCACCCCCACTGGGTGTGCCATCCCACTACTATCTAATGGCATGGTTGAAAAGGTCTTCAAACCAATCTCATTGCATGGGTCAAATTTTATGTCTGCACAATACGTTAGCTCAGATAAACTGCCCTCTCCCTGTGATTAGATGACAGCAGAGCAGCACACCCAATTATTTATGTATGTATTTATGTATTTATTTTATTGTTAAATTCTAATACTACCTTTCATTAAAATAATCTCAAGGCGATATACAAAACATTTAAAAACAATATACAATCACGAAAATAAGTATTAGAATTGAATAAAACCATTAAAAAACTACACAATAAGAATTCAAATTGAATATAAATGTACAAATCTAATTTAAAAGTTTTAAAACATATACAATATAGCCATAAGATACAAAGCGGCAGCAAACAGAATGCTCATTTAAAAGCCTGGGTAAAAAGCCAAGATTTTATTTGCTTTCTAAAAGCTGTGATGAAATCTGGAGAGCAAAGGCCCACCGGGAGAGCATTCCAAAGTCTGGGGGCAATGACTGAGAAGGCCCTGTCCCGCGTGCACGACAAGCAAGCCTCTCTCATTGTCAGCACATGAAGCAGTAAGAGGAAGACAGGCACACCGACATTCCTCTCCAATGTCATTGAGAAGGCCAGTACTTCCAGGAGTATCACCTGAACCATCCATATATATATAGTTCAGGTGATAAATAATATAAATTGATAGATAGATAGATAGATAGATAGATAGATAGATAGATAGATAGATAGATAGATATTAATTGATTGATTGATTGAATTACATGACTAAAATTAAGGTTTGGAAGGAGAAGATTTGGGATCTTATTTGATTGATTTTTTAAAACTAGGAATCAATACTTTACTTATCAATAGTTATTGCTAATACACTACTAATAACAGAAATTGTGCAATAAAATCTCCAACAGTAGTAGTGATGGTATCCTTAGAGGCTGGCACATTTTTTCTTCCTCCACCCCCACTTACAGCATCTTTCCCACTTTTAGGATTGGTTGTTTTTTTTTTTTTAATGGTTCAAGATATTACAGCAAAACTTTGTAAGCTTATTTTGCTGTACCACAAAGAGTGAATGGAAATTGTTGTTCTAGTGATTCTAATCCCATATATACAATTATAAGCAGAACAGTATGTTTCATTATTGTGTATATTCTCTTGAGTCCGCACTAATTGGCCTTTTGTAATGTTGCCTTTGTACTGCTGGATTGGCAGTTTTGTGACATGAAAGGGTACCCCAGTTGAGTTAAGAAATTTGAGCCTGTGAAAGAAATGCTCATTGAAAGTTCTTTTTTTCTTTGTGTGTGCTTTTTCAATCAATTCATCTCCCCATGACCTACTTGCTTTTGATATACTATCTGCAACATCAGCTTTTAGGGGAAACCATTGGGTTCACTGTATAATTAATTTTTACCTATGTTTTAATTAATAGTGCTTTTGTATCTTTTTAAAAATTATCCTAGCATGAACTCCCACAGAAATAAAAGTTTCAAAGGAAAACAAAATATGTGTATTAAACAAACTATTGCAGTTCTTTACTTTCCTCTACGTGCTACATTCCTCTTGTACAAATTATACCATTGTAGTCATCATAATTTTAACAAAAACACATGCCACAGACACAAGTCAGACAGTAGCAGGCCTCTGGGGAAGCCCCCAAGAACATTTGGAGCCCCCCTGGAGACAGTAGGCCATGGACCAGGGCCCCAAGGTCCATTGGAAAGATCACCTCTCTTCACGGGCACCCCAGGAGAGAGATACTCAAGTCTCTACTTGTGGCACAGTAATATGCATTACATGAGTTCTTGGAGATATGGAAGCTCCTGACTTGTCTCTTGGAGAATATGGCCTTCAAGTCCAGACTTAACTTCTATAATGAAGGCATCTAAGAAAAGGCATATAGAGTTGCTGTAGTACAGTTATTTTCTTCCTTTTAGAGTCCTGAACAAGACAGTTCAATAAATTTAGCTTCATATAAAACTCCATTATAATGAGCTATGCATTGAACTTACTCTTTACTGCTACTCACTAGTGGTGGCTCTCCATGCCCTCACCTTTTACATAATCCTGTTATAGGATATCCTAAAAAGCAGGCGGGAACTGAACCTGAGACTTTATGTATGTACTCTGTTAACAAGTATCAACTCTACTCACAACTGCTCTTCTCATAATTGCAAGGAACATTTCTGTATGCTAAATTTTGCTCTTCTAGCTATTAATAGCACTAGCACTTACATTTATATACCGCTCTATAGCTGGAAGCTCTCTAAGAGGTTTACAATGATTTAGCATATTGTCCCCCAACATTCTGGGTACTCATTCTGGGTATTAAATCATGGAAGTCCTGTTTTGGGCAGACTTTGCCAATATTGGCAGCAACTTATAATACCAAGAGTTTCATCCAGACCCCAAATAAGAGACAAGACACACATGACGGGTTTATAACTTGGGCCACATTTTATTAATTAACAACAAAGATCTGCAACATAATGAATAAACTAAAGTACAGGCAGTTTCAACAGATAATTACTGCCTCCTCTAATATTAGCCGAGCCACAAGGCTCTGAGACCATTCGCAGTCACATTATGCTTGCATCCTTCTAGCACTGAGCTGAAATGCTCAAAGGCAGAACAGGAGTGCCTTTCCCAACCCAAAACAAACCTTTAAAAAAAAAACACACACACAACAACCTCAGAATCTCAAAGACATAAGGATGAATAGGGAGAAGCGGAAAAGTGGACTTAATGTCACATTTGCCCATCAGAGCATCAATGCCACAGAGTCGCAGTTGTATAGCAGATAGCTGATACAAAAGCCTAATGAATTCAGAACTCTCAAGTACAGAGTGAAACCTAACTGCAGATGCACTAAACAATTCAAGTATATATAACAGTCTCCTGTAAGGAAATGGAGCCCTCTTGATCCCCTGCCTCATTTTGGAGGGTGTGCACAGCACTATCCTCTTGGAGGTCGTAAGAGAGGGTTTTGTGTCCTCTCTTAGGGCCCACTGAGGGCCCACTGAGAAACCTGCAGTACTATGTGGGAGATGGCTCTCACATTGAAGGTATTTTGCAAAAGTGACCGCCACTTGAAAAATAGTGAAGATCACTGGACTAAGTCATAAGGTCAAGAAACTGCAAGCAGGTGGGACAGTTATGGACAATCTGCTTTCTTTAAACTCTTTTGCACTTTGGTGCTGGAGAAGACTTTTGAGGATACCATGGACAGCCAGGAAAACAAACAAATGGATCATAGAACAAATCAATCCAGAATTTTCACTCAAGGCACAAATGACCAGGCTTAAACTATCATACTTGGGAGACATTATGTGAAAACCCAGCTCCCTCGACAAGTCCTTAATGCTGGCAAAAGTTGAAGGAAAGAGATGAAGAGGACAACCAGCAGCAAGGTGAATGGACTTGATTATGAGAGACCTTAAAGGCCAAGTTGAAGATAGATCATCCTGGAGAGAATCTATCTGTGTGGTCACTAGTAGTAGTTCTTTTATTGCAGCCATAGGACAAACAAAAACAATTGACTCCGACTTGATGGCATTTGATCAATCAATGCTCTCTACTATTACTCTAGATTTCCCTTTGAAAGGCTGGTCACCAATTCAGGAGAAAGAATAAGAATACGTTCTCAGCTGGCCAAGAAAAGGTCTGAATTTTCCTTTTCTGAATCTTATGTGTAGCACAGACTACAAGAAGAATGTTAACACAAGCACCTTTTCTCACTATATTTGCATTCTGAAGGGTAATGTTGATATTGCCAAATTCTCCCATCCCTGCACATTTTAAAGTGCTTTGCCCATATTATTTATTTAACAGACATTTAACCCAGCAAGCCATAAAACCAGAGAAGCTTGATCTGCTTCTTATCCTAATGCTGTTTCTTCATTTCCACTTTTACTGTTTTCAGCTGGCTCAAGGAAATATTAGCAGTTGCAGCAACAGCTTCTGAATATGTGCAGAAAGACCTAGATAGCTGGTACTCAATATTTTCCAAAATATTTAATGGGATGTGGAATGACACAGCCGCAGGATGAAACTTTCCTCTATGGAGTGGAACAGTCTATTTCCTTCAGCACCTTATGCTAGCAACAGGGTCCCCAATTTCTGTGAAACTGTAACTTACACAGAGACTTAGTCACAGCTGGCTAGTGAAGTGCAGGTCATAACTTAAGAATCCTTCCAGAAGCTATTAGCAGTACCCATTAGGACCAGTAGACCATGCCCTGTATGTTTGTAGCAAAAGAGAGGAAGAAATAAAGGAAACCAAGAACTTCTCATCACTGGCCAGTTCCACTATACTGTAACCTTTACCAACAGAAAAAGGATGAAAAACTTGCTCCTTCCACATCTTTTCTTTTTACCTTCATCATCAAGCTACCATATGTTTGGAAAACATGCATAAAAATAAACTCTTCAGCTTAGACAGATTATTTGTGTTTGCAGTGAGTTCAGTTCAGGAGCAAGATGAGTTTAGACTCCTATTAACACTTCAGAGAAAACTAGCTGAACCCATACAGAACATCTGTGCGTTAGGGCTTTGTTGCTCACCACAGTCCCTGCTTAATTGCTCAGTGTCAGCCACACACTCTCAGCCCCGCCCCCTCCCCACCGCTCGCTCACTCACCTGCTCTCCCACCCACTTGCTTTCTCTCAGCTGCTTGCTCATTCACTCCACTTGCTCTTCCCCTCCCCGCCATTTGCTCACTCCTGCCATGCCTCTCACTCACTTGCTCGCCCCTCCCCGCTGCTTGCTTGCTCACTCACTCACCCCCTCCTTGCTGCTCGCTCACTCACTCCCTACACACTCTTCTTCCCTATCTGCATATGGAATCCCCACTGCCCAGTCACCACGGTGCTTCTGCTCTGTTACCTCCAATTGGTAAAGCACTGTGTGGGTGGGGCTTGCCACATACGTCCTTCGTGTATTTATATATATATATATATATAGAGAGAGAGAGAGAGAGAGAGAGAGAGAGAGAGAGAGAGAGATATGCCAAGATAAAGAAACAGCAAAAGATTTTGACATCATAGAAACATATCAGAGTACATTGCAAACTCAAACCTAGTCTGATTTCTTTATGTTGAATCAAGGCAGTGTTGTAATTTCTTAATCAGTGACTATTCAGAACAGCTTTATGATTTGAATCTTTGCACGGAATAGACTGATTTTAATACCCTTCCAGCATTTCATAGATGGAAGCAAGACGATTCATGTGCCTGTCTCCTCCCCTGTCCCTCTTGCTGTCAGGGTCACCAAGAGTCAGTTAGGTTTAGAAGGAATTCATATTCATAGTGCTTACACTATATGTAATATATAAGCTTTTCTTGGTTGGTCAGCAGGTGGAATGCAGTGTTCTACAAATAGATACATTGGGTTATATCAAAATCTGTGGGTGCATTGATGCATCCAGAAACAGAATTATCTCTCCTCCCCTACCCTCACCTTCAGTGGCTCCTGAAAATCTACTCCTTAGGGTCAGGGGACCCTCGGAAATTATGTGGGATATGGCATGGGCAACTGCAGAGGGAGGGGAGAATCCCTGGAAAATGGGCAAAGGTGCTTTCAGTGAGTATAGTGGAACATTTAATTTATTTCTGTCCCCTGGGGCATTTTTGGACAGCAGGCTTTACTGCAGGTTTAGTATGAGGCTTTATTGCGAGTTTGAAGTTGCCCCCCAAAACAGACACAAAAAGTGGATACATTTACCCCCAGATATAAATTGGGCTACATTCTAACGCACAATGAAAAACCCAAATTGTGTGTGAAGTGCTCCCTGATAGCTCACAGGATCTTCAGGGTAAATCTGGCCAATATGTGAATGCACACCTCCATTCGGGAGGAGAAGTGAACTAAAAGCTGAGTGTGAAAAACCTCCTGGTGATTAAAGTTTATCCACAACTATCAGCAGGCTGATTAATTTTCTGCTGCGGACTGAGCTTTACTTGTTGTTTAATGTACCAATCACTAGTTTTGAATATTACCACTCTTTTTGAAAAACAATTGAAGAGGGAAAATCCTGTGTGATTTGAAAGCTTGCATATACTACAAAATGCTCTCCCATTAAAAAACAACAACAACCACCCACCATCATTTTGTCTAGTTCTACATCTTTGGGCTTTCCCATTCGTCTCACCCAGAACCAGGTTTACGCTGCAATTCTGCAAAAGGTCAGAAAAGCCTATCAGCATACTGTTTTCCCATTAAACCCCAGGTCTGTGCATTTTGGGATCCTGCTTCAAATTTTGGTATCACATTGTGTTTTGGAAGCCAGAGTTAAACCACCACAGGTTAAACCACAGGTTAAACAACAGTTCCTGTGGTTTAACAGTTCCAGAGTTAACCCACAGTATTAAACCAAACCACATGAACTATGGTTTGAATAGACCAGCATGTTGGTGCTCGTGTGCCAAAGAGATAAGGCGAAGGATGAGAAGAGAGCATGTGGACCTGGAAGAGTTAGAAGTCACGTTTCATGTAACGGGTAACCATGGTTTCCAGTTATGTGTGAACCAGTCCTTTGTCTACAGAATTCAACTTCCAGAGAATCTCAATTTTTATTTTAAAAAAGCTAACTTCCCATCATTGCAACTGTCAAAAGTAGCTTTAAAATGGATGTGCAAACAGCAGGGAGAGCGGTTTTGTAAGATTTCTAATACCGGGAGGTGTTTTGTGTTCTCACTCATGACTAGCAGGAGCAAACATAATCAAATATCAAAGATAGCAAAATGAGGTCAGATGAAGATGTACATTAAAATTCTTTTTGCACCTTGTCAAAACATTACAGATGACCACTCAGAAGTACATCATGTGAGCTTGCCATATGGCAAATGGTCTTTTATAGTCACATCTCTGTATGGTTAGATACCTATAGTAACCTGCCCTTCTTTACAATTCACTTCAGTCTTTTCTCTGTGGTATTTCTATTTTCTGTTCCCTTTCCAGTTTTACTCTGGTCTACTGTTATTAATGGCAGGCCAGCTTGGTGCAGTTCTGTTATTGTTTCTTCCCTGAGCCTCTGTCATATTTTATACATTTACTGTATAAGAGAGATTGGTGATTGCAGACTGCGAACAGGTATAAAAATAGCACACTTGTTGTAATGTAGATCATTAAAATTCATAGGCTGTAGCAAAACTTGGTACCTGTGCTTTCTGGACAAGCCTGTTAACCTTTGAAAGAATGGCAGAGGCCTTTCTACAATAGAATAATAAAAATAGGCAAGTGAAAGGGGCTACAGGGCAAGGAAAGCTGGAGAGGGTGTATGTGTCAGACAATGGACTGGTAAAAGGTTTTCTAGAAAATGCTCAGAATTCAAATTCTCCACCCCATTTCTCTTTCCCTTTAAAGGCCACTAGTGTCTCCATTATTTCTGTGGGGAAACTGAACATTTTGCACGTCTTCTTTGTTAAAGCAATAACACCATAACCTCTCTGAGTTTGTAATGGAGCAGCATTTTTGAAACTATTGTTGTACCATGATGTATTTGCCGAGGCAATGAATAGCCAGAGTAATAGCGGAACAAGAATTCCTGTTCAGTGGTGCTGATGCGAGAGCAGACAAGGTCTGTTTCCGAGAAGTCACTTCCTTTGTCATCCATGACTGACAGGTTGCGTCAAATTCCCAGCCTTTGGTCTTTAGAGTGGCCATAGGCTGCTGCAGACGTCTCCTGCCGTTTTGACTACAGATGGCAAACACAGTTGATTTTTAAAAACATTACCTGTGTTTAGTTGTTTGTTTGTTTCTGTAGGGTAGAACAGTGCAAGACTAGTAAGCCGTTTATGGACTTATGGTCACAAGGGATTCTGCCATGTAGAGAATTCACTCAGCTGTGCACTGGATGGGAGAGAGCAACAAGCAGTGAGACTTCTGAACACTAGGTTCACTCGATGACACTCACTAATTAGATTGCTTTCTTTTTCTGTGGAAGAATAAGGGAGCAGAATGTTTATTGTTTCAGTCCTAAATATGGAGCAATCTTCTCCCATCTGCCTGTATATTTTAGTGGAAAAAGTAGAAAAGGAATTGCCTTACCTACTGCTTCTAGGAATCAACATACTAGAAAACAGGGTGTCTAAAAATAGATGAATTTTAAGATTAAAAAGGGATTAAATTGTTAACAAAACAAAGTAAAGCCCAGTTATATTAAGTATTTTTAAATAATTTGGTTTGAAATGACACCTAAATTTAATCAAAACAAGCAGTTTGTTTTGGTCATAGCAGACTCTTCCTATTCAAAGAGTGCGTGCAGAAAGTCACAAGTTCAGTCCCTAATACTTTAACTGAAGATAATCTAAGATAGCAAAACATCTGTCTGAGATCTTGGAAAGTCACTGTCAGCCAGTGTAGATAATTAGAAGCTGGAAATGAACTGATGGTCTCACATAAGGCAGCTTTAGGTTTTCAAAATTTTAGAGGAGGGTGTTAGCTCAGTGGTTGAGAGCAGATGCTTCACCTTAAGCATCTGCTTTAAGCATCTTAAAGATCCAGGTCCAGTCTCTGGCCTATCTGTTTAAGTGATCTGAAGTAGAAAGACCTCTCCTTGAAGTCTTGGAGAACCAGTTACAATAGAGAGTTCTGGGCTAGATGTACCAATGATTTGACTCCATATTAAAACAACTCTTCCTTAAAAATGAAACCACGACTACATCAAACACATTGAGGAAAGCTTTTTCTCTGTGCAAAACAACAAGCAAGGGGCAAACTTATCTGACTTTTGAAATCAAGCATAAATATGACACAACAGCCTTTGCAGCTGTGGCCTTGAGGCTCTGAAATAACCTCCCTTTGGATTTGATTTTTGCTTGCATTTTGGAAAGCTTGTAAAAACCTGCCATTTTGCCTGGCCTTTGGGAATTGCCCTCAGATATTTTTGACTGGCTTATATATATGGCTATTATTTGCTTTGTTTGGGGTTTTTTAAAATCTTGTTTTGCATTGATTTTACCATTGTAGTTTTAATTGTTTCTTTCTGTGTGTGTTGCTATAAATACATGCTGGGAAAATGGCTTTTTAAAGAAATAAATATATATTTAATAATCTCTCTCTATATAATTCTGGTAGACGGTCCATGCATGGGTTCCAATGCGTGGCGGGCAGTGTTCTAAAGCAAGCAGATTGGCCGGGCCTGTGGCCAGGAGGAGGCTGGTGCAGCAAACGGATTGGCTGCACGAGCCTCCAAGGATGGAGAACGAACTGGGGCTGTTGTGGCAGGCATGGGGGCTGGGAGGGGGGAGAACAGTCATGGCAGCTGGTGGAGCGATGGAGAAGGGACGGGAGGACTGAGGCGGCAATGGGCAATGGAGGCGGTAACGGCTGTCACACTTAGCAAAGCAGAAGGAGGCGGGCGACAGGGGAGGGAGAAAGTGGAGGAGAATGGGCCAGCAGGTGGGGGGGGGCAGAGGAGAATGGGCTAGGGGTGCAGAATCCCTGGTTGTGGGATAAAAACACCACCATGAGTCGGCCTAAAGCTGCATTAACCTCCCTCCTGGGCTTCTCCATCCCTTGGAAACTAGGGATATCCCTCCAAACTCTACGTTGCAGCCAATCTGTCCATAAAATAACAGCCCCTGGGATTCTTTATGGATGGTGGCAAAATCAGCCATGGCTTGCTGAATCAATGAAAAGCCAGTCTACTTGGCCATGCCATTTCCCCCAAAATGAATTATGAGGATCCTGGGAGGAGCACTAACTGAGATAAAATCCCACAATGCCAGAAGCAACTCGTTCCACAGCATCCCACAGCACACACTGGCGTGCTTCCCCAAGTTAACGAGTTGCTGGCTCGTCTGTAGGCCTAGAAAACAGTGGAATGGCTGCAGATCAACACTTGCACCGGAGTTGCCGCTCCACCAGCACCTGCCGAGAAAACCAAGAAAAATGAACACCACGCAACAGGCATGGGGAAACATTAACAATCCCCTAATGCACACATTGCAGGAAAATGTCCAAAACGCTTAATTTCACCATCAGTAAAACCCAGCTTACAGACTGCAGAAGCTTCCACAATCCAGAAGTAGTGCAGCCCCAGGACGTGGGCAGGCTCACCCAACTGCAAGAACACCTAGTGAACTACCGCTCACAGCTGGTACTGATCAAAGGCCTGCCATCAATATTCACAGAGAAATCCCTTAGTGACTCAGTATCTCTGCATCTCCTGACCCAGGTAAAAGGAGCTGTTCCTGGAACAAGATAGGCAAACACTCTGGCCCCTGCCATTCTAGTCCTTCTTGGACTTGTGCAAAAATAATGACACCCTTGTCATTTAAAATGAGAGGTCCCCATGCTACAGGCATTGGTTGTGAGCAGAGTGGCCACTGCACGGCAATACCTCGGCAAGTCAGACAGCCCAAAAAAACAACACCGTCACTGCTGCATGAAAAAGCTTACTGCTGCCAGTAGGGTAGCCTCCCAAGAGGAAGAGCAGAATGTGGGAAACAGTCCCAGGAGGGCTTCCAGCAGCACAGGAGTAATGGACCATCTAGGCATGTAATGGACCATCTAGGCATGTGCCCGAAATGTTTTGGAGGCCATTATAAAGGTCTCCAAAATGCTGGGCGCTGGGGGGAATTCGGCGCCGGTGGGGGTAATACTTTAAGGGTGGGGGAGGGTGTACTCAGCCCTCCCGCTGCATTTCCCCCACTGCCGCTCTGTTATTTTTAAGCCCCTCAGGACGGCAGCATTCCTCCCTGCCTCCCCGTTTCCCCCATCGGCCGGAAGTGGCCAGAAGTAGTAGTCGTGCATGCAAGTGTGTACGGCAGACGGGCATGCACGCACACAACAGGCACACGTGCACTCGCTACTTCCGGCCACTTCCGGCCGATGGGGGAATGGGGCGGCAGGGAGGAACGCTGCTGATCCAAGGGGCTTAAAAATAGCAGAGCAACAGTGGGGAAAATGCGGCGGGAGGGGTGAGTACACCGTGGCCCATCCTTAAAGTACTACCCCCACCAGCGCTGAAGATATTTGTGCACATCCCTAGGGCCATCTCTGATCAGGGACCAGGGGGAACTCCCTGGGCCACCCTTCCAGCATGCACCAAGCCTCTGCTATTCCTGCTATAATCCTGTACCTCCCAGGCCTGAGACTTGAAGGCCAAAGCAGACAGATATCCAGCAAGTGTAGAGACTGCTTATCCTGAGGAGTGCAGGTGTACCAGATAATGCATCAGATGGTCAGTGGGTATAGGCCAGAGATCCAAGATGTCCAAGTCCAGGCTGAATGAACTGAAAGAGGCTACATTACTGGCACAACTAGCCCTGGTGCTTGGGACCAGGGACACATGATAGCCTCCAGAGGATATCCGGCATCAGTTCTGATTCCAACATGGTCTCCAAAGCTAACTCCATGAAATGCCCTACCTGGAAATGATGGAAATGTCAACGATGTCATTATGAGGGCCAGGAACATGATGGGCCAAAAAAAGGGATGTTAAATTGCAAGCAGTGGAGAATAAACCCACAAAACAGCCCCATGACTCAGGGAGAATGGGAGGTCTGGGAATTCACCACCAGGACCACAGCCTGGTTGCCACACCAAAAGTGAATAGTGGAATCACGAAACTCCTCTGCCCACAAGTGAACAGCCACTACTAAGGGAAACAATTCCAGAAATGTAATGTTTCCCCCTGAATCACCCCCAGGCAGGCCACCAAGCAGCACACCAACACCCCCTGAAGTACACCCTGAAACCAACCTCTCCATCAGCATCAGAATGTACCTGGAGCTCTGCCTCCAGCAGTTTGGACCACCAAAAGGACACTCCATTAAATTCCCTCAAGAGAGAAGTATAGACCACAATGTCGGCCCACATGCCTTCAGTGACTCACAGCTTGTTATGCAGTTCCCAAACCCTGATCATGGCATCACAAAGTCACCACAGGAATGCCCGCCCTGGTGCTACCACCCAGCAGGCAGAATTAAGCTTCCCCCAAACTACTTGCAGTTCTTGAAGAGTGGTTTATGTAGCTGTCTCCATAACCCCGAGGAGGTCATGGAGGGCACTCAGTTTGTCCTCTGGAAGTCTGCTATATCCTGCAACAGTGTCCAACTCAGTGCCCAGGAAAGTCAGGTGGGGGGATGGGCCCTCAGTCTTACCCTAAGCCAGGGGTCCCCCCAAAAAAATCCCTGTACAACTAACAAACTGGTTCAACAATAAGTGGCAATGGCCATTGCCATGGAGGCCAGGAAAAAGGAAGTCATCTAAGAAATGCACTGTATAATTGCAATCCATCCTCCACAGCAATGCCCATTCAAGAAATGTACAAAACACCTCAAAAGCGGTGCAGGAAAGAGAACACTCCATAAAGTGTGCCCTGTCCATATAAAACTTTCCATTAAAAATAAAGCCCAAGCGATCAAAATCCCCCAAGTGGACAGGAAAGAAGCAGAAGGCGCATTCAGTGTCACATTTTGCAAGAAAGGGCTCAGGTACGCACCCCCTAATGATGAGCATTGCCTAATCAAAGGAAGTGTAGTTCACAGAACAAAGCCCCCTCCCCACCCACCCCGAGATTCTGTCATTCACAAAGCGACCTTTCGGGTAAAACAGGTGGTGAATCAGGCAAACTTTGCCCTGCATCTTTTTTGCCACACACCCCAGGGGGGAAATGTGCAGATGCAGAACAGGAGGAGACAGGAGAGTCAAAAACAATCAGCACCCTACCTGCAGCCACTTCCTTGGCAATCTTCCTTGGCAAACTCCTTTCATCCCCACAACAGAATGTCAATTGGGAGTGTGATACGCCTCTCAGCAAGAAGCCTAAGGGATTCTAAAGCCCTCCCGCAAAATGTGTAACAAATAACTGGCAGCCTGTCTATCAGGATAATTGGTCAGGAGGTCAGCGAGGACCCTAAGGTTGATTGGGTTGGGCCCCTTTTGTAGTTGCCCAGGCCATGCAGAGGCCAATTGTGCAGGTGTGCAGCCTCCAAAATGGCCACCACGCCAAGGGGAAAAGGCCAAAAATCAGCTGAAGAGCCAGCCGGACCGGCCAGAGAGGACCATAGAGAGAACCGGCAGGGGAGGGGGAACCTCCGTGTACAGCTCCCCTCCCGCCACCTCCAGGAACTCCTCCAAGGGGGATAAGGTTTTTTAAAAATTCCCCTTAAAAACAAAAAAACAAAAAAGGTCCGTGAACCCCGGAACAGTTGGTGAGGTTTGGTCTGGGGTCGAACCAAACGGGATGATTCGCTTCAACTCCAAACCTTTGAACCGAACAGTTTCACCGAAACCCCAAGGCAGAAGCCCCAAGAACACCAGAGAAAAGCCCATCCGCCAAAAACCAGTGTTGCCTGCTGCCAGGCCAAAGCCCAGGAGCACCAAACCACTGCCGCCTAAACACATGCAGGCCTCCCGTCCTGTTCCGTATCGTTTCCAGCTTGAGTCACATACACCGCTGTGGCCCAAACTGACTTGATACCCCTGCTGCTGACATAGCAACAGGAGAAGACTTCTGCCTATGTTTGGTCCTGCACAAGCAGGCACCACTGGGCTTGAAAGGAGAGATGCTGCAGTGCTCCCTTCCAAGCTGAAACCAGAGTCGAACTGAGGGGAGAAAACGCTCGCAGGACAAAGGGTCCTTCAAGGCCCATCCCCTCCCAACTACTGCCCAATCAGGGCAGCACTTGTACCTGGCCAAGGTAGGGGTAAGGCAGAGAGGCAACTCCTTCAGCACAAGGCTGAGGGGTGGCACATTCAGACCCACAGTTACCCAGCCACATGTAACTCCAGCCACATCCCAGCCACGTGTAACTCCAGTTTCATGTGATGTCTGGTTGCAGCCAAAGCGGGGGCTGGATTAATGCTTCTTTGAATCTCTCTGTACATGTGTTTCCAAAACATTAATTTAACTTGAACCCCTGCTAACTGGGCAAAGAGGCACCTTTTAATGTGGTGATTCTCTTTATTTAGCAGGGGGAGAGTAACTGGCCTTACCCACCCCCAACACAGTACCTCCAGTGACTGTTGCTGGTATCTCTCTTGTGTTTCTTTTTAGATTGTGAGCACTTTGGGGACAGGGATCCATCTTATTTATTTATTATTTCTCTGTGTAAAACCGCCCTGAGCCATTGTTGGAATCAAGAAGAAGAAGAAGAAGAAGAAGAAGAAGAAGAAGAAGAAGAAGAAGAAGAAGAAGAAGAAGAAGAAGAAGAAGAAGAAGAAGAAGAAATAAAATAAAATAAAATAAAATAGATTATTACAATCTGCTTTTTCCTATAAAATAAATTGAACCTGTAGAGTTCACTTTATTTTATAAATTGAAACATCCAGCACTCGGGTGAAGGATAGATATACTTCTCAATAGTCTAACTCTTGCAGCACTTGTGTAGCAAAGGAAGCATGCATGCAGCTGCTGTTTAGTACAGTACAGCTGCCACACTGGGAAGCAGATTTTGTCGATCTCCTCTTCCTTCTGAAGTGGTTTGTGCCATCTGAAAAAGTGTCTCTAAAGGCTGCACAGCCTGTGTGTCTGAATTTTTGGGGTGGCATCATGCTTCAGAGGGAAGAGGAGATTGGCAAAAATCCCTGTTCATAAGAAAAGACACAATAGCCCAAGATTGTAAAAACATGTTGGCTACTGTGTTGGACTAAATAGGGACAGCTGTGTCCCCCTGAGAAATATAAGAGAACCACCATTTGAAAGGTGCCAGATATAGACTAAATGTATGTGGCCTGCAGATAATATGTATAGTGTTGAGGTCTGCTCAGATCTAATTTGTATTATTGCCCTGATATTTTTAAACAGATATTGGTGAAACATAGTTGCTGTGGTGTTCTAATGTTCCAGTTACCACTGCCCTCAGCTCACTAATAGTACACAACATCCAAAAGCTAACAAAACGCCTGCTGGCTTGTCAGGTTACTTACTTTACTACGAGTACCCTCTAATTGGTTCATTAAATCACTCTCTGATATGCTACATTTGGGCTCATTTCAGATTGGTATTGTATTCAGTGATTAAAAAAACCAAGAAAAAGAAAACACCACCACCAATAGTTGAAACAAGCTATACTTTTATTTCCTAATGAGGTTAATACCAGTGAGGATAAGGAACGGCTGGCCATACTGTTCACAGGTTGCCCAGCAGTCAAGTTTGAGCTGATCAACTGCACCATTATTTAGTATGACATTTATGTTTTCATAATAAAATGTCAGAGTGCAGACAGCAAGGAAGCGGAATCTTTTGCCCCTGGGAGATCATTATTCTAGAATGAGGTGGTAATTTCCCTTCATCAGGGCAGTATATCAGGACAAAGCTTTGTAGGGCAGCAGTGTGCATTTAACCTGCACTGTCAGTGAGCAAAGGCCAGGCTTACTCAAATAAAGGTAACAAATGTGGACATGGTTAAGATTTAATAATTTACTGCTGATCTCACTAAGGGTATATTGGCTCAGACATCTGTATAATTCATAAGCACTCTCCCCCACCATCTTATTTTTGTTCCTATAAGTCGGCTCTTGTTTAGGGGTGGAAAATCACATTGAGTAAGCCATTTAAATCACAAATCATATTTCTCTTCTTCTTATAATTCAGTGAATACCTGCTGTATCCTGTGTGACTTTCTTCCAGAATGGAAGATAATGGTAATGTGACCTCGAAAATTACAGCCCAGATAGTTTAGAAGTCATTCAAGGTAGCTAACATTAAGCTTGCCTTAGAAATGAGAAAGAACAGTTTTTATTTTACTTAATCACAAGCTCTGCTAGCTTGGAATCCTTAATTTCCCCCCAAGAAGAGCTTGCAAATGATAGAAACCATCAGGCTAATTAGATGGTAAGGGCCAAGGTTGGCAGATGTGGAGTGCATTTGGCTGAAAGGTCAATTTCCAGCATTGCTTCTCTGGCAAGTGCTATAGTGTAGAGTTTTTGAAAGGAAGAGTTTAGATAAAATGTGATATTTGCAGACAACTCATTCACAGTGAACTGAATTCACTTAACAGTCTGGTAGACGGAAGTAGGTTGTTGTTGTTGTTTTGTGCTATTAATAGCTACTTCAGTCAGAGGTGCACCTAGGTAATTTTGGAGCCAGGACCTAAAGGCCTTTGTGAACCCCCCACCCCCCGCCAAACCCTGGCGCAAGATAAGCTGCAATTCACTGAGGTGAGTCTCACAATCAGTGAGACTCGCGGGAAGGGGGTTTGCGGGGAGAACAACCCACTCTCCCCATAGATGATCACTATTGCAGCCCTGGGTGTCTGGATTGGCCACCCACATGACTGCCAGCTCTGTCACGGAGCCAGCGGGGGCTGTGGGGATCAGGGACTGCGCGGCCCCCAGAAGTTCCAGGATGCCCCGCACAAGTGCACAGGGCATGCTGGAGATACCCCCAAGCCCGGGAGGTTACTTGCAGCCTCTCGGCTGGGGGTCTCCTCATAAGTTGCTGTGCTACGGCAATACACAATTTTTTAAAATGGGGTTAGTGGAGCTCTTGCTCCGCTAACCCCTTTTAAGGGGAGAGGTATTTACATGGGTTACCCGCTTTGGGAAAACCGGGCTCGCCTGCGAGCACAGTGGTTCCCATGGTCCGTGGAAAGCGGGCTAAGCTCCCTTAACCCACTTTCCACAGATTGTGAAAATACCCTCACTATTTTTTACACCAGAACATGTTCAGGGAATGCTGGAAACTTCTGTGTGTGATTTTTTAAAGAAGAAATTATGAATAAGATATTTCCCACTGATCTGTACATACCACATTTTGCATGGACAGTTCTGCCACTTGCATGGACAGTTCTGCCACTAGTTGAATGCAATATTTTTTTAATACCAGAACATACTCTAGGAATGCTGGAAACCACCACACATCCTTTTTTGGTAGAAAGAATGTCCAAACAGAACACTTCTTTTTTCTTCTGAGTTTAAGAGAAGTTGCTACTATGCTTACCCCAAGTGCAGATCCTTGGGGGTCCCCACTTCTCACTCCTGAGAAAACTTAGCAGTCATAGGATAAGGGGACAAGTACAGGTGTGGATTGCTAACTGGTTGAAAGACAGGAAACAGAGGGTAGGTATAAATGGGGAGTTCTCTAAATGGAAGGAAGTGAGAAGTGGGGTCCCCCAGAGATCTGTACTGGGACCGGTGCTTTTTAATTTATTCATCAGTGATCTAAAAATAGGGGTAATCAGTGAGGTGGTCAAATTTGCAGATGACACTGAACTCTTTTGGCTACTGAAATCCAAAACTGATTGTGAGGAGCTCCAAAAAGATCTCTCCAAACTGGGTGAGTGGGCAACAAAATGGCAAATGCAGTTCACTGTTGGCAAGTGTAAATTGATGCACATTGGGACGAAAACCCCCAACTTTAAGTATATGCTGATGGGATCTGTGCTGTCGGTGACTGAACAGGAGAGGGATTTGGGGTCATGGTGGACAGCTTGTTGAAAGTGTTGACTCTGCAACAGCTGTGAAAAAGGCCAATTCCATGCTAGGGATCATTAGGAAGGGGATTGAAAATGAAAATGCTAATATTATAATGCCCTTATACAAAACTATGGCGTGGCCACACCTGGAGTACTGTGTACAATTCTGGTCACCATACCTTAAGAAGGACATTGTAGACCTGGAAAAGGTACAGAAGAAGACAACCAAGATGATCAGGGGCCTAGAGCGCCTTTCTTATGAGGCAAGGCTACAACACCTGGGGCTATTTAGTTTAGAAAAAAGATGATTGCAGGGAGACATGATAGAGGTCTCTAAAATCATGCATGGTGTGGAGAAAGTGGAGAGAGAGAAGTTTTTCTCCCTCTCACATAACACTAGAACCAGGGATCATCGCATGAAATTGATTGCCAGGAAATTTAGGACAAACAAACAGAAGTACTTCTTTACACAATACATAATCCACTTGTGGAATTCTCGGCCACAAGATGTGGTGACAGCCAACCACCTGGATGGCTGTAAGAGGTGTTTGGATAACTTCGTGGAGGAGAGGTCTATCAGTGGCTACTAGTCGGGAAGCTATGGGCCACCTCCAGCCTCAAAGGCAGGATGCCTCTGAGTACCAGTTGCAGGGGAGTAACAGCAAGAGAGAGGGCATGCCTTCAACTCCTGCCTGTAGGCTTCCAGCGGCATCTGGTGGGCCACTATGTGAAACAGGATGCTGGACTAGATGGGCCTTGGGCGTAATTCAGCAGTGCTGTTCTTAAGTTCTTATGAGGGTGGGGCTGTTCAGTACGGTCAGACAGACATGCTGGGTCTCTGCCCCAACAAGGCACAAAATGATTGTTTGGAGGAGCTGACATTTTGGACCACGCACAGACCTAACAGGCAGATAACAGAATAAGAGGTAAAGTTGATGAGCATCTCTCCTTAAAGAAAATTAAAAGCTATTTGATAGTGAGTGTGGAGGGAGAAGGTGGAAGGGTGAGTTTGGAGAAAGAGTAAAAGGTGGAAAGAGAAGTTAAATTGCTTAATATGCAAGATATCAGAAATGAACTTAAGTTGAACAGAATTGATTGTTTTTCTTTTTCCTGTCCTCAGCTTAGGAAGATTTTTCACCCCGGTAGAATTGATTTCTTTTGACTGCAATGAGCACAAGCATGTTTTCGACATGTCCAAAATCCCAAAGTGATTTAGTATTGCGTGTGTGTGCGTGTAAGACCTCTGTTTTTGGACAGCATGTTTGGAATTGTTTAATGACTAGCTAACTGAGACCTGTATAGGTTTCGTTTGAAATATGTTTTTAAAAATGCAGAGAAAAATCCTTGGTTTTTTGTTTGACATATTTGCACTCTGCCCCAAATGTCTCTGGGCGGTTTACAATAAAACAATACAAATAAAACAAAATAAACAGGTTAAAAACATTACAATAATTTTAAATTATTGTAATGTTATTTAATAATTTTAAGTTATTAAAATGTAAAACAATGTTAAAAACCATTAAAACAGTATCTAATTAAAAGCCTGGGTGAACATGTGTTTTAACTGCCTTTGCAAAGGTTATCAGAGATGGGACGGCTCTTATTTCAACAGGGAGTGCATTCCAAAGCCAACACTAGAGAAGGCCCATCCTTGAGTAGCCACCAGACAAGCTGGTGGCAACTACAGACAAACCTCTCCTGATGATCTCAATGAATATGAATCCCTTAAATTCTCTATCTTCTATACAGTTACCTTGACAATTCTGTTTTTCTTATTATTATTTTGCTTATTATTATTATTATATATTATTATTTTCTTATTATTATTTTGCTTTGGTGGGACTTTGTAGTGGAGGTGAAGGACATGTGTAGCCCATGTCAACCCCAGGGCATTTTAATCATCTTAAGCACCACACACCATTCAACATCTCTATCATCTGAAAATGATCTGAATATCATCAGGAACTTGGGCACATTCTGAGTGACACAAGGTACAGCATGCCTTCCTCTTGCTCTCCTCATGCCCACTTCTTTTGTTTGTTTGTTTGTTTTTTATTTAAGCCAAGACCAATTCTACTCATAGGAATTTTTTTTAATCAGGTTTCAGGATTTTTGTGGGTTACTGTGAGTATAGAGAAGTGTGAGGGAGCTCAGACATAATTGTAGTATTTTTAGCATCTGCAGCTTACAGTCATGCATGTCAAGATCAGGATACAGCAGCAATGTGCTGAGCAGAGCCTAGAGATTCTAAAAATAAGGCTTCGCTTTTGGCAATTGAAATTAAAACTCGGCAGAAGCATAGGTAAAGGGAGGGTAGCACTGGACAGAAATTGGAATTCCTATCCTTTCTGGGATTGGGTGAGGCTAAGAAAGTTGACTTAGCAGCAGAGGTTAGCTTGGGACTGTTGACGCAATGCAAAGGCGAGGGAGAGGAATCTACCCCTCTTGAAGAGAAAATATTAATAGCCTCCACATTTGTTGCAGAAATGATTTGCTTGATAGTTTCAAATGCAAAACATACCAAGTGCCTCTGCTTATTAGTGCAGAGGCGTGTTTGTATGTGGGGAAGGGGGCTTTTTGATGCCAGACACATGTGTTTTCAATTGATATCTGGAGCCAGACCAGTAGCTGTAACTTGGCCTGACAAAGCCTTATTGAAGTAAAAGACAGAGTGTGGTTTCAAAGCAGTTAGAAAAAGAACGGGAATGCTGTTCAGGAAATTCTTCAGGCATGGGCAGGGACTTGGCCGCAGTTCTGCTGCTGGAAAATCTGACAGGGGCAGCTTCTGAACGCAGGGTAGGCCTCGTGCTGCTCTGAAAGCAACACTGGATCTTCTCCCGGACCCCTAGTTCGGCATACCCCAGATCTTGGATTTTCATCTGGCTACTGAAAGAGAGTGGTAAGAGGCTATTGTTATTTTTCCATGCAGTTTACTTGGCGTGATTGTCCCTTTGTTCTGAAAAGAGAAGTGACTGTGTGTGTTCAGTTGATTGTTTGAAAGGGAGGAAGTTGGGAATCTGTTGCTCTGTTTGCAAAAGCATTGCCCTACAGCTGCTGCCTTGCTAACTAACTTCTGCTTAAGTTCCCATCTTGCAGGGGCGACTACATTTGGCATTCTCCTTTGTACAGGCATATATTTTTGCCAACGACTTCTTCTCTGGAACACAATTTTAAGTTTAGCAGCAGCTGTATAATGACAAACTGCAGAAAGTTCTGTAGCTCAGTTTAATTTAGAGTATATTCTGAATGGTATCTATATATTGTAACTGTAGCAAATGCAAATGTAATGTACAGACGGGTAAAGCTATTTTACCAAGAGGAGTCTGAGGCTATTGCTGAGTTGTTTAGAGGCAGTTTGACTAAGTAGTGTGCTGTGTACATTTGTTGAACACAATTTAACTACTGTAGTTAGCTTGTTTCTCTGCATTTTACTCAGACAATAGTGAAATAGTAGAAAAGACACTGTGATATCCTTCCTTCAGGAAACTCACAGAAATAATGTGTTTGCATGTTTTAGAAATATACTCCAGTTCCACCTGCCATTGCTCTTCCGATGAGATTCTTTCCCAAATAAATTGCTCTATAAAGTCTGTATTTAAAAGGGAGGGATTTTTCTTTTGAGAGATTATCAAATGCATATCTTATTATCTAATGAGGAGCATTAAAGTTGAGTGCCCTTTTCAGCAGTGACCGGCGAACCTTCCTGGCATGTCTGTACAGTATCTGCAAGTAATTGCACAGCAAGTTTGTCAGTGCATGAAAAAGAGTCAGAAGGGCACAGGATCTTACATCTTCAGACAGTTTCCCTTCCCTTTCTCTTTGCCTTGACTGAGAATAGTACAAAGAAGTTTATTTTCCTTGGATCTGTTCAAAATGCTTTTGATCCATCCTAGGTGGCCGCCACACTTTTAAAGGGAAAGGATCAATAAACAAAAAAAAAAAGACTTAACAGAACTACACATTGGGGAAAAGATCCAAATAGGTTGTATTAAATGGCAGTGGTTAGGTCAGAGAGTTAGGACTGAATCCTGCTGTTTCTGTTTTCATCCTGTACAGATATTGATACTCTCCATCAAGCTTAATGAACAAAATAATAATTCCATATAGAGTTGGGTAGAGATTTTACAGAGGTTAAGTATGAAGCAGATTGAGATAGAAAGATGTTTTCACTACCCAACTGAGCTAAACAAACAGAATAATATAACAAAACATAAATATTTATTTTCATCTTTTAGATTTGGGACACCCCTCTATGCTTGGGATGACAGCAGAGGAAAAATGATTAAGAAACATTCCCCTTCTCTTAAGTATATGACCTAGTGTAGGTCATACTATCTTACTGACTAAGATATTGATCACCAGGGGAAATATCTAAGGTAATGTAAGGAGCCTGATCACCTTAACAATAACCCAAGTGAAAAAAACTGGCAGTAACGATACGTGGAAATAATAGAGGCAGTAACCCACCTGGGAGTTTTCCACACAGCAGGCTTTACCACGATTTGGGTATAAATCAAGTTGCATTCTAACAGGCCGTGAAAAACCCAAATCGTGTGTGAAGTGCTCCTCAATAGCTCACAGGGACTTCAGGGTAAATTTGCCCAATATGGAAACATTCTGGAGGAAATGTGGGCTAAAAGCCAGCTGTGGAAAACTTCCTAGAAAAGAAACAAGTCTAGCAGCAGGGTAAGCTTGGTGTGATACATCCTGATATCAATTTTATGGGATTGTTGCCTGGAAAAATAGACTGTAATTTACAAATGGGTGTGAAAAGTTAGGCAGGGCAAGGGCTAGGATGAGAAAAGCTATATCAAGCAAGTCCATACTGAGATGGGAACCAGCAGATCACCAGCAGAATATTCAGAACTCTATGCGTCCTGGTGCTAAGACATTCATTTATGAATCACAGCTGCGCAGATTCAGTGCAAGCAAGCACAGGGCCTGAGCAATACATCAGAAAAGCAAAAAAAAAAAAAAACCCAAGTGGCCAAATAGAAGAGATCTCTACCTCTTGGCTCAATCAATCAATCAATCAATCTTTATTTCGGTCTTAGACCAGCATAAGAAAAATTTTAAAAAGAGAAGGAGAAAAGACATAAGATATAGGCAAGGGATTGGAAATACAATATAAAATATAAAACTATTGTTATGGAGCTATAAGAGTGTAGGGTAGTAGTAAGGCGGAAGTAAATATAAAAATTTAAAATATATATTATATAAATTACTAAGGCTGTCTATGGGAGAGAAGTCTAGAGCCTAGTAAGCAGTGGGACAGAAGGGCTCAAGATATAAAAGTACTTGAAAAATAGTTTAATATAGTTACAGGTGTTTAAAAGGTACTCATTGTGTGGGGTCGGAACTCGAGAGACGATTTTGATCTGCCTGTTCTGGATGGGGTCACACTTCCCCAGAAGGAACAGGTACGCAGTCTAGGGGTGCTTCTGGATCCAAGTCTCTCCCTGGTGTCCCAGGTTGAGACAGCAGCCAGAAGTGCCTTCTATCAGCTTCGGCTGATACGCCAGCTGCATCCATTTCTTGAGATGAATGACCTCAAGACAGTGGTACATCTGCTGGTAACCTCCAGACTGGATTAATGCAATACGCTCTATGTGGGGCTTCCCTTGTACGTAGTCCGGAAACTACAGTTGATTCAGAATGTGGCAGCCAGGCTGGTCTCTGGGTCATCCAGGAGAGACCATATTACTCCCATATTGAAGGAGTTACACTGGCTGCCAATATGTTTCCGGGCAAAATACAAGGTGTTGGTCATAACCTATAAAGCCCTAAACAGCTTGGGCCCTGGGTTTTTAAGAGAACATCTTCTTCGTTATGAACCCCACTGCCCATTGAGATCATCAGGAGAGGTCCGTCTGCTTTTGCCACCAGCTCATCTGGTGGCTACTCAGGGACGGGCCTTCTCCGTTGCTGCCCCCAGGCTTTGGAATGCGCTCCCTAGTGAAATAAGAGCCTCCCCATCTCTGACATCTTTTAAAAAGTCTCTAAAGATGCATTTCTTCACCCAGACTTTTAACTGATATTGTTTTGATTGTTTTAATGTTGTTTTTAGAATATTGTTTTAAAATTTTAAATTGTGTTTTAAATTTCTTGCTTTTAAATTTTTTGTTTTTGTTTTTAATTAATGTTTTACTTTTTAATCTTGTTGTAAACTGCCCAGAGACATAAGTTTTGGGAGATGTAAAAATATGATAAATAAATAAATAAAAGTACATAGAAGAGATTAAAAGTAAGCAATTAAAAGGAGTTTACAATAATGTATGTGAGAGCAGAGGCTGAGGCTGGATTTATGTAGGTTCAGCCCACAACCTCTCTAGGGAGAAGCTGTCAGGACCCTGTGGATTCTGCATGCTGCAGCACAGAACTTTGCTGTGTTGTGCGTGATGGTGGGGTCTTCATCCAAGAGCAGCAGCAAGGTATAGAATTTACTTGCGTGACCAGGATGCCTGTGGAGTAATGGGGAAATGAAGTCCTCTTGGCTCTCTCAATAGAAGGGGCAGAAGAGGATGACATGTACTGTGGTTTCGACATGCCCTGTGTCGTAAGGGCATAGTCTCTCTGCAAGTGGGATCTTCTGGAACCTGCCTTCTAGAATGGCTGATAGGAGGGCGTGGCAGTACGCCAAAGTAAAGGCCCTCCTGTGGACTGGGATTTCCAGTAGTGACAGAGAAATGGCGGGAGAGGGGAGGTATCTCAGACTTTCTGCTGTGGGGAAGTTTGGGACCCTCCCTAGGTCTGTTTAGCATTCTATGTCCGTTATCCATTGTTTAAGCAGATATTTGGCCCGGTCGTATCCCATAGCTAGTAAAAGGAGGAGAGCTGATCTTGTGGTTGCAAACATGATTTGTCCCCTTAGCTAAGCAGGGTCTGCCCTGGTTGCATATGAATGGGAGACTAGATGCATGAGCACTGTAAGATATTCCCCTCAGGGGATGGAGCCACTCTGGGAAGAGCATCTAGGTTCAAAGTTCCCTTCCTGGCATCTCCAAGAAGATAGGTCTGAGAGAGATTCCTGCCTGCAACCTTGGAGAAGCTGCTGCCAGTCTGTGTAGACAATATTGAGCTAGATGGATCAATGGTCTGATTCAGTATATTTCAGCTTCCTATGTTCCCAAAAGGGGGAAGGAAAATTCCAAGCTTGACAGTTTGGTCTCAATAGCTTTTCCCCAAGAGGATTGGACGGAGTCCTGGAGAGTCAGGGAGGTTAGTCCATGAGGAAGGAGGGCTAATTTTACCCCATAAATGAGGATATACTCTAGCCTCCACTTTCATCATTCCAGCCATACGTTAGCCTCTACTTTCATCATTCCTGTCTCTAGTCGGAGAGTGGCATTTGAAACACATAATGGGACTACCTCTTGGCTCAAAGGATTCAGGTTCTGCTCCTATGGCTGGTCGTATTAAGCAGGTACTTATGTGGTCCTTGGAGGGGTGCAGAGTGTCTTGGATACTCCTACACACATTCAGTAAGGAGTCTAGACATAGTGGAAACTCCAATGCTGTCCAATCATTCTTCAGTACAGAAGTCCAAGGACTCCCTAAGAACTGCCAGTCAGATTCCCACATGCCTCCCAGAATGGAATAGGATTGCATTATTTTACTGAAGCATTCTTCTACTGCAGCCTCCCCACGTCTCTAGTAAATGGCAGGGAGGTTGCCATACATACTAGGAGGAATGTTCAGTGGCCTATAGGCTCTTGTTTTTACTCTGTGTGTGTGTCTGTGTCTCTGTGTGTGTTTCCCACCCTGGATTAAATAGAAATCAGATCAGGGATGGGGCAATACCCACTCGTCACTGACTTCTGCTGTGTATGTACTGTTTTCTCAGATCCTAGCCTTTACTTATTTCTTGGTTATTGCTTCAGAAACCAGGTCACATTCAAAGAGAAGAGAGAAAAGACCAAGATGTATCTTTTCCATGATTTCCTCATTTCAAACTGTCACGTGCTGATGCATGATGGTATCTGCTAGTCTTTCATTCCTTAAACAATCTCTAATGTACATTTTTCTCTTTTTGTGTTGTTCTACACTTGGTTAAAGGACTTATACCTTAGGATGCATGGTGGGGTCTACTTATCTGAAACCTTTCTAAATAGACATGTATTAATTATTATTAGTGGTCTTCTACTTTTCCTTCTCCTCTCCACTCTTGTGATCACCTCCTTGACCACTGTCCTCTATGCCTGGCCCAACTCCATGTCATTGGATTAGATATTCTGTTGTCACAGAAGATTTAGGCAGTCTTGGATTCAGCTGAGGGCTGAATTGGATTTTGGAAATTGGAATTTGACTTACAAAGTCGATGAGCAACTTTTATTAATCTTTATCAGTACTAGCTTAAACCTATGCAGAGCATCTGCATGCTAGTACTTGATTGCTCCCCTCACCCCATGCCACAGCCCCACTCATCTCAGAGATTTCTCCACCCTCACCTGCGCTACACTCCTGCTCCTCCTCCTTCATCCTGTTGCTTCCACCCCCCTCACCCCTCTTGGTCACAGCCACAGCATTGTGGCACCTACTGGCCAGAGACTTCCCTGGCCTCGGTAGCCCCAAACAGCATCAGTGCTTGACTTGGCCCTTCCTTACTGCCACCACTGCCATGGCCGCTCATTCCCCTCAGGCCGCTGACAGGCTTAGACCCATCCCCCACCCTTCCCTCTTTCTCTCTTCCCCTCCCTTCTTTTTTCCTCACTCTTCCCCTCTCTTTCTTCCCTTCTCTTCTTTTCTTTCTGTCTCTCTTTCTCTTTCCCCCTTCCTGAGTTAACAGATCTTGTTCATTTTGTTGCCTAATCTAATTCGCACAATGGCAGCCTCCTCTTCCTGAAGAGGCTCTTTCCTCCCTCACAACCCCTCTCTTCACAGACCCCTGCCCACTATCCTTTTATATATATATATACTAACTGAGCTGGGCACAGAGCATCTATGCCACCGGTCGGCCCAACCACCACTGCTGTCCCACCCCCCACACCGGCATGCCCGGCTTTCTGGCCAGCCATTTCCCCTGCTTCTCACCTCCCTCCTCACATTTTCTGATGGGCTGGCTGGCTGGTCTGCTTCCTCTTCCCCTCACCACACGCTTTCTGGGTTGTGGGCTGGCCAGAAAGCCGGCCTGCCACCTCCTGCCTGCCACCTCTTCCCACTTCCTCCTCCCGGCAGGCAGCTGGGCCAGGGCCATGCTGGCCCACCGCCACCCCCTCTGGCCTCCTCCTACTCCCAGCAACCAGGCCAGCCCGCTGCCATCTCCTCCTCCAACCAACTGGCAACCAGGCCAGGGCCAGGCCGGCCTGCCGCCGCATCCTCTGGCCAGGCCAGTGCCAGGCCAGCCCTCGGCCTCCTCCTTTGGCCTTCTGGTGGCTGGGCTAGGCTGGCCCGCCGCTGCTTCCATTGTCTCCTGTTCCCTTCGCTATCTCCCTGGCAGCTGCTCTTGCGAGAGCTGCCACACATGGGATTAGTGATGGGTATGTTTAGGAGAATTAAATATATAGATAGATTCCTCTCCTCTACAATCAAGAACATCTTCCAATTGACCTTAACCTTCACAGGCTCCTCCTCCCTATTTGCATATGGAATCCCCACTGCCCAATCACCATGGTGCCACAGGCTCCTCCTCCCTATCGGCATATGGAATCCCCACTGCCCAATCATCACAGTGCTTCTGCTTGTGAATTCTCACAAGAGCTGCCATCCACTTTGAGCATTTGATGGCAATTAAACAGGCTGGTTTAATGGAAACTCTTATTACTCTGACAGGCATATCTGGATAATATATTGGGTCACCAACAGATTGGTCACCAACACGTTAGGTCAGTATATTTGGTTGCCATGTACACATGTTACAGTTTTAGAGCATGCAGAATATTTGTGTGTACCTATAAAAATGTGCGAAGACAGCTTGAGCAGACTCACCTCTCTACAGTGTGCTGTCAGAGTCTAATATACAAAAGAGAATTACAGCAACCTTAAGTGTGTGTGTAGGTGCGTGTGTGTGTGTGTGTATATATATATATACATATGTCTGTGTGTATATATGTATGTGTGTGTGTGTGTTTTATTTTTGATATCTTATTCCATTTTAGTATATTTTCTCTTCTAGAGACCTGTCTTATTTTCAGAATTCAGCAGGAAATTTGATGATAGTTATTTCCAAGGGAAATTAATGCTGCATTTGTTGTTGTTTTTCGTTATTTGTGAACTTTAAGCACAGTTGTTCAATAAATTGATAGTTCAGATATAGCAGCCAGGACAAAGAGCATTTCAGTCTCATGAAACACAGGAAATCAAGAAGATGTTATTTCTGTGAAAGTAGAA
This sequence comes from Hemicordylus capensis, assembly GCF_027244095.1. Classification (NCBI taxonomy): domain Eukaryota; kingdom Metazoa; phylum Chordata; class Lepidosauria; order Squamata; family Cordylidae; genus Hemicordylus; species Hemicordylus capensis. Next base: position 335,985,956 of record NC_069658.1, on the reverse strand, counting down.
GTTGATTAAAAAAAAGCACACAAGAGGGCTGATACACAATATGCTTTTGAAGTAACTAATGGAAAACGGCCTGATTTATGGAAACTGATATTTGTTCATTTGTGATATCTTCCAAATGTGTTTAACTTATGACAACCTCATATGAAAGCAACTTCAGATAGCATGCAGAGGTGATGATAGCACTTGGCAGTAGCGTGTTTGTGCAAATTTGAAAATTGCAGTAAGCAAAACCAAAAATCCCAGCGGTCTTTGACAAGGCCTTGTTTATGTACTGGATTAAGGGTTTTGTTACACCTTATTTCCAGTTGGACTTATGCTTGCTTCAAACCTCTTACATGTACTACATTTATACCTTGTTGTGAGCTGTAAGAATTAAATAACATGGATGTTTACATGTCCCTTGTCTACTGAGGCATGGCTATTGTGATAGCAAAGCAGCAGGTGACATTTTCTAGACCCAGAAAGAAAACAGACAGACCCAACACTTTAAACATGCACATAAATTGTTTAATATTCTTAACAGATCCAAGGAAAGTAATCACTGCAGTTGCTTGCAGACAGCATGCTTTGTTTTATTTAAGGCAAGAGCATCCAATGGTGACCATACTCCACAAGATAGATACCCATAAAGACTCATGTGGAAAATGGTGAACCTGATTTCTTTGTATACATAAGCCCTATTCTGATGTGTGTGTGGGGTTTTTTTAAAGTGCTGGATGTTTACAGCACTGAAAGTGGGTTGGAAGTCCTGCCCTGGTACGTCACTCACCCCCTCCACCTTGCCACTCACAGTTACAATAGTAAATGTCTGCAGAGGGAAACATTGTAACTGTTTTGGGCCGGTGCTTCTGTGATTGACAGTCTTTTCTTAATGGCAGTCATGTTTTTAATGTCCGAATGTGACTGTGGTCTTTTTCCCCATTGGAACCACATTCTGATTTGGTAGTACATGTTTATGTTTTTTGTGATTGGTTTAATCGCACTTTCTCTTTCTGAAAAGTCTTCCCTATTGGGTATCTTCATATTCTTTTGTATGCCCCATGCATCTACCCAATGTGTTGGTGACATCTGTTTCCCATGAATCACTGACTAGGCTTGTGCATTTCGATTCGGGTACAAAACGTTTTGTGCCCGAAAATGGCACTTTTGGAGGTTTTGTAACCAAAACAAAATCAAGAATTAAAAAAAAGAGATTTTTGTTTCCTAATCAAAATGACTGTGTTGTGGACAGAATGCTTTGTTCTTTGCAATTGAAATTGAAATTGAAATTGACTTCTCTGACTCTCTCCACTCCAGCTGAGGCACTGAGTGGTTAGCAGAAGATATGCAAAAAGCTGTTGAATGGTTTATTATTATTATTATTTATTTATTTATTTATTTATTTACATTTATATCCCGCACTTCCTCCAAGGAACCCAGAGCGGTGTACTGCATACTTGAGTTTCTCTTTCACAACAACCCTGTGAAGTAGGTTAGGCTGAGAGAGACGTGACTGGCCCAGAGTCACACAGCTAGTTTTCATGGCTGAATGGGGATTTGAACTTGGATCTCCCCGGTCCTAGTCCAGCACTCTAACCACTACACCACGCTGGCTCTCAGGTTTAGTGAAGTATGTGTTGTATTCAGTGTGATTGAAATGCAAACTGACTTTGCAAAGGGATTTGGAAGACCACATTTTGAGATAGAAATACCCAAATATTTCTATCTCAGGGAAAGGGAGCTCAAGGAAGCTCAATGCAATTCCAAAGCTCTTGCTAAAAGCCATGATATAAATTGTATGGAGAACCTTTCAAGAAGCTGGCTAGGAAAGTTCTGAAATTAAACAGGTTTTTCTTCCAAAAGGTTTAGAAAGAATCTCTTGACTTGTTCAGGGGTCTTTTGAAGAGCTATTTTGTTTTTCTTCCAATTTTTATGAGTTATAGTGGTGTCTAAGTTTTGCTGCCCAAGTATCGCAGTCTAATGTAATTTAGGCCACAATGTAAATTGGTGAGACATGATGTCTAAGCCAGTGGCTCACAACTTTTGCCATTGCAGGGACAGGTCATCCACATGGGACTACAGGAAACAAAAGGAGGGGATGGGGCATACCCCTGTCAATCTATTGACATCCCCAGGAATCTTAGGTGCTTCTCTCTTTCTTGTAACCATGATCCATAGTTTTGCACTTTCTTAAATGCAGTGATGATAAATCTCAACAATTCTGAACAGTAGGCTGATTTGTCTGGGCTATGGCGCACTCCACTTCAGTTAAATGAACATTTGAAGCTGTTCCATAGTACCAAGGCAGTTCATTGGTCTATCTTGCTATTTCAAATGACTTGTGGTCACTGTTCCATGGGGAGGGAGTGTTTTTTTATTGAAAGATTGCTTGAATCCACAAATGGTTTGTGCTGCTGTGCTAGTGCTACAGGGACAGGCTCCCGCCTGCTGCAAAATTCTCAAATAACTGTGCCAAAAAATTAAGTGTCATTGTTGTTCATCATTCTCTTCACCCTTTCAACTTGTTTATGTGGGGCTTCAGGGGCAAAACAGTGGGTTGGGTGGCAGTGCCCCAAGGGTGGTGCACCCAGATTCCAAATAGGGCAAAGGGCTGATTTCTTAGGAATTTTTGAGGTTTACGCGTACGATTTTTCCCCATAGGGAATAATGGAGGTTTCAGCAGCCCCATAACTCCACCTGGGGGGCACTGGGATGACCTTAAGCGAGTGGTGTTGTAGTGCACAGAGGGTGCCAACCACCCCCCCCCCCTTGATTGCTAACCTATTGGGGTATTGGGCTTTGTTGTTTCTGAGGTGTTGAGTTTAGATTCTCTGGTAGCAAATGAGATTTTTAATGAAAAACCATGAATCCCACTCTCATATGCTACTAGAGAATCTACTCTCAGAACACCTCTAGAACAACAAAACCCTGTACTTCATGGGTTGGCAACCCATGTGGGTGGTTGGCACTCTATGTGCACTACACCGCCACTTGCTCTGGGCCACCCCAGTGCCCCTCAAGTGTAGTTATGGGACTGCAGAAACCTCCATTATACCCTACAAGGAGAATCTGAAAGACGCGTAACTTCATTAATTCTTTAAAAATCAGCCCTTTGCCAAATTCCTCTGAAAAAATTGTGGCAGCTTCCTTGTACCAACTGGGCACTACTACCAACTACACTCCACTCTGGGCCACCCCTCCCCCCGTGTGAAGCTATACTTTTCCTGAAAGCTCCATCATACCCTATGGGGAAAAATCTGAAAGACGCGCAAACTTCAAAAATTAACCTAAAATCAGCAGTTTGCTCAATTCCTTTGAATTTTTTGTGGTAGCTTCCACTCATTGGGCACTATAACCCCCACCCACTATTTTGAACATGTGATGCATTTTTTAATCTGAATTAATTTGGATTCAGATTCAGATTAATTCAGGTACAAAACAAAACTGGGGTGATTCGGAAGGCTTAATTTCGAACAAAATACAAAATGGGGTTGATTCGGATTTGGTACAAATCGAAACAGAAAAAATACAAAATGTGAAACCCTATCACTGACCCTTCCCCTTAGTTGAAAGTCCTCAGTGTGTTTTGAACTGCGATGCAGGTCATAGACCTGTTGAGTGAAGTGTTCTGAGAAGTAGCCAATCACAATGTTGCAGTCTTGCTGTTCTTCTAACAGCAAACTATTTGCATAATCCTACATAACTCTATTAATTTATCATACTAATTTAACATAAACCTACAGTTACCCCCTCAGAGCAGACAGAGACATCTGGCTGGGTTCTCTTAGAAATAGATTTCTGAGTTAAAGGGACCTTGAACTGATGCAGTAGTTAACAGTGCAGTTGTTGGGTATTTTAGGTTAATTATTGTGGTCATTGTTAGTAATTTCTTAAGCACCTGAAAGGCACTGTACAAAAGCTATGATAAAGTACTTTCACTGAAAGTATGAAATCCACATGTAAATAATATTACGTGACTATCACATGTGTCATTTCACTGGGTGTACCCATACTGGGAACTTTTGGAAGCCATGGTTATGGTTTATTGAATAGTTGCATGTGATTTTATCCTGTTTACCATGTGGAAGTGGATTTTCATGTGGTGAAATGCAAAATATTTGAAGCAACCCTTATTCTTAACATTACCAGTTAACTTGTAGTATCAATTAATAAAGACCATGTCACAACATCTGCCTTGTTATTTTGACTGTTCCAGATTTTTGCATATACTTTACTCAACAAGGCTCGACCAGGGTATTTTGCCATCCCAAGCAGCTACAACACATGATAGAAGAGATGCAAAACAATATCCTTTGTGGTGCTTCATCTCCTCTGGCATTGCAAGGAATCCTGCGGCACATCTGACAAATTGCATGCCACTTCATTTATCTCCTCCTCCTCCCCAACAACTACAACAAAATCCCACATCAATCAACAGTTTTGTATTGTTTTTGAATCAGAATGGTCCTGAAGTTGAACTTACATCTTTGGGAAGTCATGGGTTTTAGCTGGGTGTTCAAGGCAACTGTCTATATGTTTAACGTTTGTAATGATTAGGGATGTGCAAAACGTTTCGGGTACAGAACGCTCTGTACCTGAAATAGTGAATTTTGGGTGATTCAGATCCGAACCAAATCACCCACGAAGAGCCCCGAATAATTTCGGATCCAAAACGAATCACCCCTGTTTCGGATCCAAAATATTCGGATGTTTCGGCCCTCCATTTTGTGGCCAATAGATCCCCCTCCATTTTGAGCAATGACGTCTATTTGAATTTCCTGTCTTTTTGCCTCCCATTGACTTCAATGCAAAATGGTCTGATGTGACGTCTGCTCGAATTTTGGGTCCCAGGGGCAAAATAGTGGGGTGGGGTGGTAGTGCCTAATGGGTGGAGGTTACCACCCCAATTACAGAGGGATTGGGCAAAGGGCTGATTTTTGGAGAATTGTTGGTTTTCCTCATAAGTTATAATATAATGGAGCTTTCAGCAGCCCCATAAGTCTTTAAGGTTTTCTCCCATTAGGTATAATGGAGGGTGTATCGCTTCACGTCGGGGGGAAAGGGGTGGCCTAGAGTGGTGTGGGGTTGGTGGTAGTGCCAGGTAGGGGCAAGGAAACTACCTGAATTTTTTCAAAGGATTTGGGCAGAGGGCTGATTTTTGGTTAATTGTTAAAGTTTACGCGTCTTTAAGGTTTTTCCTCATAAGTTATAATATAATGGAGCTTTCAGCAGCCCCATAAGTGCACTTGGGGGGTGCTGGGGTGGCCCAGAGCGAGTGGTCGTGTAGTGCACATAGGGTGCCAACCACCCCCATGGGTTTCTAACCCATGGGGTACAGGATTCTGTTGTTTGTGAGGTATTCTGAGTGTGGATTCTATGATAGCAAATGAGATTTTCAATGAGACACCATGAATCCACTCTAATTTGCTATCATAGAATCCACACTCAGAACAATAGAACCCTGTACCCCATGGGTTAGAAAACCATGGGGGTGGTTGGCACCCTATGTGCACTACACCACCACTCGCTCTGGGCCACCCCAGTGCCCCCCAAGTGCACTTATGGGGCTTCTGAAAGCTCCATTATATTATAACTTATGAAGAAAAACCTTAAAGATGCGTAAACTTCAACAATTAACCAAAAATCAGCCCTCTGCCCAAATCCTTTGAAAAAATTCAGGTAGCTTCCTTGCCCCTACCCGGCACTACCTCCAACCCCACACTGCTCTAGGCCACCCCTTTCCCCCCGACGTGAAGTGATACACCCTCCATTAAACCTAATGGGGGGAAACCTTAAAACGCGTAAACTTCAGAAATTCACCAAAAATCAGCCCTTTGTCCAATCACTCTGCAATTGGGGTGGTAGCCTCCACCCATTAGGCACTACCACCCCACCCCACTCTTTTGGCCCAGATCCCACGTTATGCCCCCGATCTGCCCCAAAGACACTAAAACTTCAAAAATTCCCAAAAAATCAGCCCGTTGCCCAATCCCCCTGAAATTTGGGTGGTAGCCTCCACCCATTGGGCACTACCACCCCACCCCACTATTTTGCCCCTGGGACCCATTTTTTAATCCGAATCAATTCGGATTCGGATAAATTCGGATCTGAATCGAATCAGGGGTGATTCGGATGGGCCATATTCGGATACAAAACAGAATAGGGGTGTTTTGGTTTGGATCCGAATCGAAACACTAAAAATCCGAATTGCACACCCCTAGTAAAGATGGGGCATTTTTCCAGTGTATTTGTTTTTGTCATGTCTTTTAATCTCTTTTTGTTCCAGTGCAGCTTTTCACCCATCAAATTGTCATGTAATGTTGTTTGTTAGAATAATTCTGAATTCTTCCTATACGTATCAGGATCATGATTATCTTTCAAGGAGGAGGGTGAAAACTCTTCCAGGGGGAAATGGTTAAAGATACCTGCAAAGATGTACAATCTCTGTGCTTAGGTTCCTCTTTAGGAGTTGAAAAGAAAGGGAAATGGTAAGGTGGAAATTCGATAACATGCCCTTCTCCTTCAGTGTTTTCTCTCCTAACAATGCTCTTAGACTTCCTTTATGTATAACACCTCTCAGTGAAATAACCATGGTTATTCCTTCTGCTTTAGAAGATTGGAAGCAGGTGGCGGGGTGGGAGGAGGTGTGCACCAGTTAAATTGCACAGAGTGTATTCCATCAGTGTAAATCTCAGGCACAAGTTCTTATAGACTTGAATCATACCAATAAATCAGTTTCCTTGTGCAACTTGTAGTTTTCTTTTCTACTGTTTAGAGCCAGAGCGGTGCTGTTTTCATTCTTTGCACTGTTCCAATATAAATCTTTTTGTGTTGCAGATTCTTTGCCTAAGTTGGGCATGGCATTTTCTTCTGGATAAGGGGGAGGGGAGAAGGGACTATCATCACGCAGATTGTTTAGAACTGAAGCCATGCGAATTCTGACTGGTTGGCTGTGATTTTACAATTTGCATAGAAGAACTGTTAAAACAATTGTTTTGCATTTTCCAGGCAAAGTTCCTATATGCTGCCTTAGGGAGATAATTGCGCTCTGAAATCATACTAAATGTTACAGCACTTTCCTCTGTATTTTAATCAGCTGTGACTCTTGTTGTATATATTATGACTGATTGGCAGCCCGTAGGAAGGCTGTCATTTTCATAGTGCTGTCATTTTCTCCAGACATCCCAAGCCTGGAGGAATCCAGGCATCTCCAGGCATCCCAAGACCACTCAGACATCCCAAGACCACTCAGCTTATGGGCAGGCCAGTACTAAGCAACTTAGCAAGGGTGCTGGTAACTTACCTGCCAACATGTCCCTATTTTCCCATTCAGGTGAATGGGAAAATAGGGACATGTTGACAGGTACATGGTAAGGCCAAGAGGAATATGTATACACTCACTTAACCCGCGCAGAGCATTTGCGCACTAGTACTTGATTGCTCCCCTCACCCCCTGCCACAGCCCCCCTCACCTCAAGAGATCTCTCCATCCTCACCTAAGCTGCACTCCTGCTCCTCCTCCTCCATCCCTTTACTCCATCCCCCTCACCCCTCTTGGTTGCAGCTGCAGCGTTGCTTGCACCTATTGGCCACGCTGCAGCTCCCTATCCCCAGAGTCCTTCTCACCCGAGCCCTGCTCTTGTTCCTCCCCACAGGAGCAGCAGCAGCAGCAGCAGCAGCAGCAGCGGTTGACCAGGCCCTTCCTTGCTGCTGCCACCGCCATGGCTTCTCATTCCCCTTAGGCCGCGGACAGGCCCAGGCCTGTCCCTCACCCATCCTTCTTTCTCTCTTCACCTTCCTTCTCTCTCTCTCTCTCCTCCACTCACTCTTCTCCTCTGTTTTTCTTCCCCTCCTTCTCTCTCTTCCCCCCCTCCTGAGTTAACAGATCTTGTTCATCTTGTTTCCTCATCTGATTCACACAGCGGCAGCCTCCTTCTCCTGTAGGGGGTCTTTCCTCCCTCACGACCCCTCTCTTCATAGACCCCCTGCCCACCACCTTTATAGATAGATAGATTCCTCTTCTACAGTCAAGAACATCTTCTGATCAGTAAGCGTTGCATTCCAACTGACCTTAACCATCTCAGACTCCCCCCCCACCATCTGCATATGGAATCCCCACTGCCCAATCACCATGGTGCCACAGGATCCTCCTCCCTATCTGCATATAGAATCTCCATGGCCCAATCATCATGGTGCTTCTGCTCTCACAGGCTTCTCCACTCTGTCTGCCTTAGATAATTATATAGATATAGATATAGATTGCACTTCTTAGCTGCTGGACATCTCTCTCATTGGGTAATGGGATACCTATTCCAGAAGCTCCTGTGACTGTGCAGGGGCTGTTGGGACAATTTCCCATGACCTGATTGAAGGAGTAAAGCAGCAGAAAATGATTAATTTCCCTTTTTGGTCTGGTTAGCACCAGATTCTTCAGTAAGCTGGGAGGGGGCTGATCACACTAGCCAAGCTGCTGAAATTGAGTATCTCACTAGATCTTAAGATCCTAAGTGTTTTTCTAGACCCTAAGGAGCTTGACTAGGAGAATCACATACACACTGGAAGATGATAACCCATGTACTAAGCTGTAACATTTTGTGAAGAACAAACCAGATCACATTTGTCTAAAAAATGAAAATCTTCTGCTCTGGTGTACACATGGCAACTGAAATGAGAAGGGAGTAGATTGACTGAAGGAATGAGTAGAGGAAGGAGGAGAGGAATGCTGGGATAACCAGGAATCACTTGGCTTGGGAAATCTATGAGACAGAGGAGAATTAACAGAGTAGAATTAAGTAAGGAAAGGGCAAGTTGTGCTCACCAGTAATTTTTTCAGGTTTGTCACCACTGTTTCTACAACTCTTTCATAACCATGGGGTGTAGTCTTATGATCCTACTGTGGCTTATGACCAAATTGGCATCAGGCTGCTCTGCAGCTGAAAATAATGGGGAAATAAACCTATTGCATTGGAATAGAAACAAGAGTGTGATAGCCCAGAGAACCAACCAGTTCTAGGGATGTGCACAAACCGATGTTTGTGCACTGGTTCAGCTGTGTGCGGAGGAGAACAGCGAGCGGGATCTTTTAAAAAGAGGAGAGCAGGTACTTACCTGCCTGCTGCCACTGCATGCAGCTTCCTGCTATGGCAGTGCTCATCTCAAGGACCCTCATGCAGCACTGGCACACACATGCCATTTGCGCATGTCCAGGTGCCATTTGCATGGTCAGCAATACTATACTGACCATGCAAATTGCACGTGCGTGTGCACGGATGCCATGTGCTAGCCGGTGCCGTGAACGGGTTCTTGGGATGATTGCTGCCACAGCAGGAAGCTGCATGTGGGAACAGAGAGCACTTGCTCTCCTCTTTTTTAAAGATCCTGTTCACCCTTCCCCTTCCTGTGGCGCTGAACCAGTACATGAACCTCAGTTCATACACATCCCTAACCAGTTTCCAAGCTAGGGACTTTCTCCCACTCTGAGAAAACAGGGAAAGTATAGAATGTGCAGAGGGCTAATAATACATAGTAGACAATCTCCACAAGAGAATGAGGAGTAACATAAAGAGAGAGATGAAACATACTTCGTCTCCCTAGTTCTGCTGGGAAAAAAAGATAGGGAGCCATAGACCCAGTCAGGTATGCAGAGAATGATCCATGAAAGCAATGAGACAATTCTGGGCTCTATACCATGGCAACCATTTTCTAGCATCTCCTCCATACATTATTTGTATGGTAAATGTACCCCTAAAATCTTAACTGATTAACTTTGAGGGGTCCTGAAATCCCTTGGCTATAAATAGCATCAAGTGTTTTAATTGTTTTACACAAAATAATTTGTCACCTTTCTTCCTTTTTTCTGGACAGAAGTGCATTGCAAAACCAAGTATTTGGCAATTTCTGAATGGGAGTGAAGGCAGGGAGGGATGTGGAGGAATGAGGGCAGAAAAACCCAGGATGGCCTTGCAGCCTGAGCCATTTTGGAAGGGCGGTATAGAAATTGAATAAATAAATAATAAATAATAATAATAATAACTAGCAGGTAAGGAAGATTTGGTGAGGGAAGGGACAGAAAGAAAAAGCAAAGCATAATTATAGGCTTCTGTCTCATGAGCAAAGCCAAGGTGCGAGTGAATCTCATCAGGAAGGTCCTGTCCATGCAAGTATTGACAAGGAAGAAGCCAATTCCATAACTGTGCCCTTCACTGTAAGCTGAGAGGCACCCGGAGGGCACCTTATGTCTGAATCCATTTGGTGGCCAGCCCAGTGCCAAAGGACATACCAACTTCCCAGGGTATATTGGGGAAGGATAACTTCATGGCGGAGAGGTCTATCAATGGCTACTAGTCAGAGGGCTATAAGCCATCTCCAGCCTCAGAGGCAGGGTGCCTCTGAGTACCAATTGCAGGGGAGTAACATAAGGAGAGAGGGCATACCCTCAGCTCTTGCCTGTGGGCTTCCCAGAGGCATCTGGTGGGCCACTGGGTGAAAGAGGACACTGGACTCGATGGGCCTTGGGCCTGATCCAGCAGGGCTGTTCTTTATGTTCTTATGAGTAAAGACTCAACTAGAGGTTGAGTGCATTAATGGAGCACCTGGCTGGGTGGAATCCAGGGCAGCAGAGGGGCAGAGTGCCACAATCCTCCTCCTGAAAAATCACACACTTGTCAAAAGGCAGGGACTATTTATGGTTTCCCCCCCTGCCCACCCCCTTCTGAGAGTCTTTAGAGGCTGCCAAAGTGGGAAGATTCAAGAACATTGAATTTGTGGTATCTGATGGGAAATGCATAGATGGGGTATGTCAAGTTGAATGCCAACACAAAAGGGCACTGGTATGCCAAAATCTAATGAACTGTCTTAAAGATTGTCTCAGTCAGAGGTGCCTTTACCCCTGGACTTCGCGGCCAAAGTCCAGGGCCTCCTCAGCTGCTGGGGGCCCCCAAATCCTCTTTAGCTTGTCCTGGGTGGTGTAGTCACCCAGCGGAGCATGATGATGCTTAATTTACAGGGGAGGGGGGCCTCCAAATGCCTTTAGGTCCAGGCTCCAAATTACCTAGGTGCACCTCTGGCCTCAGTTGCATTTTAGGGTGTAATTACTCAGTCTCTCAGGACACGCCTTTTGTCATAAGGCCCCTGTTTTTTTCCAAATGGAAATTTAGCTTCTTGGAGAATTCAAGGATTCAGTGTGGTATTTAGTCTTTCCAAGTAGTTTGCATCAGTTCAGGTTGCATGACAAAGCTATTTTCATCTAAATTGAGGCTTGTTTCTCTCGTGGCTCCAACTGCTTCTTTTTGCAATAGTCTTACTCAGGGTGAATAAATGCCAAACGGGAGGGGAGGCTGTCTCGTAACAATGCTTGCTTGCTGATCTGAACATATTTTGCCAGTATTGAAACATCTTTACTGGCTTCCTGTGTTTTCAAGCACAACTCATTGTGCTGGTTTTCACCTATGAACCTCTATGCTGCTTGGGATAAGAGTACCTGAAGCCTATTCTGATATGAACCTGACTGTTTCTTGAGATCACTGTCACAGGTTCTGTTCTGGGTGCCCACACTTTCAGAGGTGGTGATCAGAGAAAGGTGGTGATCAGAGAAAGGGCCTTTTCTGTGGTGGCACCTCAGCTGTGAACTTGCCCTCTCCCAGAAACACTCATATGGTACCCAGTCTGATCACTTTTGGATGCCCAATGAGAACAGTTTTGTTTCCCTCAACTTCTAATGGCACTTTTAAAAAAAATCCTTTCATTCTATTGTCTTAAGGTTCATATTGCTGTTTTTTTAAACAAATTACTCTTATTCCTTGCAAATTTTTGGTTTTGATTGACTATTATTTTTCCAGCTATCTGCCTTGAAAGTTTTAATAAAAGACAAGATATAGATATTTAGATAAGTCAAAAAACAAAACAAAAAAACCCCAAACAAAAAAAACCCACCTCTGGAAATGCCTTCCAGTCATTGCAATTGGGGCAGGATTAGGTGAAAAGATAAGTCTTGCTTAAACAGGAACAGATACAAAAACAAGAGTCAGCTGGGTGGCAGGAATCTGGTCAATAGGCACTGAGAGGTTTCCATTTATGATGCTTGAATTTCTGTTTCCTATATTCCTCCCAGAACTTATGTCTCTGGACAGTTTACAATAAACTCAATACAAATTAAAACCATTTAAAATTTAACAAAATGTTAACAGTTGTTAAAAACTGTTAATCTAATTAAATTAAAAGACTGGGTGAACAAATGTGTCTGAACTGCCTTTTAAAAAGTTGTCAGAGATGGGGAGGCTCTTATTTTAGCAGGGAACGCTGAAATATTACATGTCTGTACTAGGTGAGGTTTAGCAGATACTCCTTCCACTCCTTGTATAAGCTGCCCAGTGTTTAAAGTTAAATGGTCTGTTTTAAAGGGCTATTTTTTTCTTCCAGAAATCACAGTCCCATAAAAATTAATGGGTGCCCTTATTTTGCACGCTTCACACTTGCAGAGAGCAAAATGGATGCCATTTATTTCAGATGTCACAGCTCTAATATACCCTCTCTTTTCTTTTCTTTTTCTTTTTGGAGATTTTGCTCTGATAACTTTACTCTCATCTCTCCGCTGTAATGGGGTGAATTCAACACATACCATCAGCCCAGGAAGTATATCGGCATGCACTTAACAGGTAGTATAGTGGTGAAATGCATGAGCTGTGATCAGGTTCAGATTTCAGTTAGGAGCTCACTCAGTGGCTTTAGATGAGCTACTTTCTCTCAGCTTCAACCTTTCATTGGTTACATGGACATAGGGATACTGGCTTACCATATAGTTTTTTTGGTAAGCATTACAAATGTAAAGTACGCAACGTGCTTTAAGAAAAAATTATGTAAATTATAATAATTGTTTTTCTGAACTGTCAGTCAGCTACCAAGGCTCAAACTCTCTAACCTGAGCAGACACCCACACAGCCAAATTTGTATCCTCTGAATATTGTATAGCTTGCTAAAGATAATTGTTTACTGCTTTTGGTCTGGGAAAAAGAGGGCATGGTAAGACGTCTCTGTGATTTCCCTTTTTCCTTTCCACTAGTAAGAAGGGAAAAGACCACTCTGGAAAACTATAAATGAAAAACCCTCAAAAACAGAACTGTTAAAGTCACATACTAGATTGATTAACTCGTGAATGATGTGTGTGGAGGCATACGTTTTGGAGTCTTGGCAAGAGCAGAATCAAGCCATGTGTTGCACATAGAGAACTGCCATGACATACCTGGTACCCTTGCATAGGTAGCAGTTTCATGAATCTGTGGGAACTTCAATGGAGATCTTTAGATTGGGTTATATGAATATATCTCTTCAACTCTTCAGGGTGCCTTATCTTGCTCATCTTTATTATTTATAGATCCCCCCCCCCTTAGTTTATGCATACATATCTACAAAGGTTCATTGAAGAGAAAAGTATTTGTCTACTGAAGCCTTAGGCAGTTTTTGAAAATCAGTATTCTAGAATTGCCCTGACAAGTTCCATGTGACAAAAATCAGTGTGTTGCACCCAGAGGTGCAGACAGAAAGAAAGTTTGAGGCTCAAGTCCTCGTGTGTGTGTGTGTGTGTGTGTGTGTGTGTGTGTGAGAGAGAGAGAGAGAGAGAGAGAGAGAGAGAGAGAGAGAGAGATTTTTCTATGTAAACGGCTTTGAGAATTTTTTGTTGAAAAGTTTTATATATAAGTAATAGCTATTTTATTATTATTGTTTACACAGGATAGGTGTTATCGACTGGTTTGTTTTATCCAGACATCGAGTCCTTCCCAAGGACTTGGGGGATGGCTGAATTTTATTATCAATGTTGTTGTTGTTATTATAGATATCGTCGCAGAATATAGGCTCTTCCCAGTAAAGTTGCTTTTTGTAATTGGCTGATATTGATTTCTGTGGCCCCTATAGTGTTGAGGTGCTCTTCAAGTTGTTCTGGAATTGCAGCTAGAGTGCCAATTACCACTGGGATTATTTTGGTCTTTTTCTGCCACAGCCTTTCAATTTCAATTGGTAGATCTTTGTATTTTGTGATTTTTTCTATTTCTTTTTCTTCTATTCTGCTATCCCCTGGTATTGCTATGTCGATTATTTTAACTTGTTTTTCTTTCTTCTCAACTACAGTTATATCTGGTGTATTGTGTGGCAGATGTTTGTCTGTTTGTAGTCAGAAGTCCCATAATATTTTTGCATCTTCATTTTCTACAAAAATTTTATGGTCCCACCACTTTTTGGCTACAGGTAGCTTGTATTTTTTGCAGATGTTCCAGTGTATCATCCCTGCTACCTTGTCATGCCTTTGTTTGTAGTCAGTCTGTGCAATCTTTTTACAACAGCTGATTAGGTGGTCCACTGTTTCATCTGCTTCTTGACAAAGGTGGCACTTGCTGTTTGTTGTGGATTTTTCGACTTTTGCTATTATTGCATTTGTTCTTAAGTGCCTGTTCTTGTGAAGCCAGTATTAAACCTTCTGTTTCTTTCTTCAAGTTGCCATTCTTAAGCCATTGCCAGGTCTTGGTGATGACTGATTTTCCAATTATATTGTGCAAATATTGACCATGCAGGGGCTTCTTTTTCCATTTTTCTGCTTGGTTCTTGACTTGTTCTTTCTTGTAGACCTGCTTTGTTTTATTGGTGTTGAATAGTTTCTCGTTATTGACAATTTGAAGTGCATCTTCTTCACTGTCCTTGATATATTCTTCAAGGCCTCTTTTCTCCTCCTCTACTGTTTGATGGACTTGCAGCATTCCTCTTCCACCTGAGCTGCGAGGGAGGTATAGCCTATCAACATCACTGCGGGGGTGCAGAGCATGATTGATGGTCATGATTTTCCTGGTCTTACGATCTAGCGTCTCTAGCTCTGCCTGGGTCCAGTCTATTATTCCTGCTGTGTATCTGATAATAGGTATAGGCCAGGTGTTTATGGCTTGCATGGTGTTCCCGCCATTGAGTTTGGACTTTAGGATTTTTCTATTATTATTATTATTTTTGCTACACAGTTAGACAGGTGTTATTGTCTGGTTTGTTTTATCCAGACATCGAGTCCTTCCCAAGGACCTGGGATGGCTGAATTTTATTTATTTATTAATTTATTATTATTATTATTATTATTATTATTATTATTATTATTAATAATAATTCGATTTCTATACCGCCATTCCAAAAATGGCTCAGGGCAGTTTACACAGAGAAATAATAAATAAATAAGATGGATCCCTGTCCCCAAAGGGCTCACATTCTAAAAAGAAACACACCAGCAACAGTCACTGGAGGTACTGTGCTGGGGGTGGATAGGGCCAGTTATTATCAATGTTGTTGCTGTTATTATAGATATCGTCACAGGATATAGGCTGTTCCCAGTAAAGTTGCTTTTTTTTTGTAATTGGCTCATGTTGATTTCTGTGGCCCCTATGGTGTTGAGGTGCTCTTCAAGTTGTTTTGGAATTGCACCTAGGGCACCAATTACCACTGGAATTATTTTGGTCTTCTGCCACAGCCTTTCAATCTCTTCTTCTTCTTCTTCTTCTTCTTCTTCTTCTTCTTCTTCTTCTTATTATTATTATTATTATTATTATTATTATGTTTGGTGGTGGGGAGCAGTTCAGTAAAATGAGGGAGGGGACTAGCTTAATAACAGGATCTGCACCCTGTTATTATCTGATTGAATTTAGAGCATGTTACTTTTGAGAATATTTGGAGTGCCACACCCAGGATTGCAAGACAGACTTACAGAAGAATAGAGATGTCCAACATCATTCTGTTCTCCAGACAGTGATATGGAAGCTGGAAGAATGACCTCACCTTCCTACACACACACACACACACACACACACATACCCCATGGGTTTACTGTAGATTAGACAAGGGGAGATGATCGTCTCCCTGCCTGGCTGCCTCAAAGGGTCCCCCAAGTCCAGTCTTCCACACACCCCACCCGGGGTGCCCCCTGGTGCCCACTCTGAGCACAGGCTTGGGCTACTCTGCTTCCTCCTCCTCCATAGCCGAGAGGGCACTGCCACTCAGCCCAGTCTCTCTCAGTTGGGAGGGGTGCAGTGCATCCGTCTTCCTCCTCCTTGTGCAGAGAAAAGATCAGGGGAAAGTTCTCCATGATCGGCTCTCCTCCCCAGCCTGACGCCACAAGCAGTGTCTGTCTGTCCCTTTTGGCCGCCTGCTGCCCTCCCAGATGGAAACCACCTGCTGTGAATTCTCCTTGGCAGAGTCTCTCCCACCACTTAACCCCTTCCACACTGGACACCCAACAGCTGCTGCCTGCCCACCTGATCAGCTCCAAGCTGCCTGCCTGCTGCTGCATTCCCTTGTGTGGCAGGTTCTCCTTAGCCTGCCCCCCTTCCTCTTTCCCTTTGCCAGAAGAAAGTCCTGCTAGAAGTGTGATGCACACTCTCCTCCCCTCAACAAAGGTGAAAGCCGCAGGGCATAGGTGGGACCATCAGGCCATGCAGCATTCTGGGCTCCTCGCCCAGGCCAGCAATGGAAGGAGAAGCAGCCCGCTTGCTGTGCTGACTGAGGATTCTGCTTTTCACACCAGACTGGCTCACTCATGCGCTCAGCTGGGAGAAAAAGCTGCTGGGGTGCCCTGCTCTCTCTCACCCTGTCAGGATCCCACTCCCGTTGGAGCTAGGATGGCCTTCCCCTTGCACTATCCAGGCGGTGGCTGCAGAAACTGACACTACAGATGATGTGCAAAGCCTGTGAAACAACATGCAGAGCCAGGTTTTCTAGAGCGGAATGGAAAGACGGCTCTGTTGAGCTCGGTGGAGCACTTTTCTGAATGCGTGCTCCAGAGGCATTGTTTTGTACTAGGATTGCTAGCTGGGGATTTGGGTGGATGGGGTGTCTCTAGGGACTTCAGGGGTGGGGGTTGTTGCCCACCCATTTGGAGCTTTTCCAGTTCCCTTCTGTTGGGATGTCCTAACCTAGGGCACCCTTGTGGCAGCAACCAAGACTGGATAGTGCCACAGCTGCTGCCAGTGGCATGTTAAATGGTCACTGGTTTTTAGCTGTACAAGAAATCCTGCTGGAATCTGCTACTACCTCTAACACCACTCCATTCACACTTGGGTTACATGCTGGGTAGCTAATATGTAGTCCCTACACAGTTGCCTCTTGCATCTCATGCAAAAGAAGTGGAGCATAGGAAGCTCCATCTAGCTCAGTATTGTCTACACTGACTGGGAGCAACTCTCCAAGGTTACAGTCAAGAGTCTCTCCTAGCCCTACCTCCTATGTATTTGGCACCTTGTAACTGGAGTCTCCTGTCCTCAGTTAAGCTACACTATATCCTATGTGTCTTTAATGTTCTCCTGCAGCAGAGACATGGGGCCAGGAGAAGGAGAGGAAGGCAGCAAAGGACCCATTTTAAAATCTCATTTCCGGGCCCATCCCAACCTTGGTACGCCCCTGACACACTCGGTTTGCACTTCATAGTAAAGCTGGAGCCATTTAGCAGGAATGGAGTCATAATTATGGAGCACACATATAAACAGTTATATGTTACATACAGCTCTCCTCCCCAAGAAATGTAGCATAAAAGTGTGGATAGCCTCTGTTCCTTAAACACTGAAAGAGGGGTTTTCTTTTCCTTCTGGGTGAAACTGGGCAAATTTTTGATCACATCTCAATTCAATTTTGGCAGGCCTGTTTGGGGCCAAATACAATTGCTTTGGGGCTGCATCCGACCTTTATGTTATCTGCTTTGCATACGTGGCACTCCTGTCAGATTATTACAGGCATAGTTTTGAAGGAAATTACTCCCCTTTTTTACAAACTAAAAGGTTGGTATATTGGACAGATTGGCTGACTGGCATTCAGGGGTGTAGTGGAGGGGAAACACACAGGGATGGGGTGCCGATAGCTTCTCTGGCTGTTGGAGTGTGCATGGCCATGAGGACTGTCATGGAGAGCACCTGCACTACATCACTGTTGCCATTAGTGATCTTTTCACATGATTGTGGACACTAGGATTTCTCTTCTACTCCTTTGTCTATTCATGGAGGATTCTAATGTGTGAAGTGTGCTTTAATTGTGAAAAACGTATGTGTGGCTCTTACTTTGCTGTAAGACGTGTTAGGCATGTTGATGGCGGGATACAAATAATAATAATTAGGTCGCATGTTACAGTGATCAAAGTGCTTTGTACAGAGTTCCTCAATAATCCTTGGAACAACCATGTAAGGTAGTTCAGAAATATTATACCCATAATATAAGTGAGGAAGAGGGACTTAGACTGAGAAAGCAAATTGCCTAAAGCCACCAAGAGGAGTACTTGGCTGCAGGAATGTGCAGAACTGGTTTATTTGCGAAGTGGACTGCAGCAAACTGGGCCGGTTCAAGCAATTCATTTGTGAACCACTTTGAACCAGCTTGACAAACTGACCAGCCCAGCTGATCAGTTTGACTGAACCGGTTTGCATACCTGCGATTGGGTCCAAATTTGGACCAAACCGTGCCGAACAGTCTGTGCACACCCCTACTTTCCTGACATATGAGCTGTCCATGGGCATCCTGGTTTGCAGGTTACCTTCTTAACCCCTGTACTACACCAGCTGCCATGAAACGTCAAGACCAGCAAACCCTTCAGGATTCTCACAAGCAAGCTTTTGCTGCTCAGTAGTGTCATTGTGCTGAGATAAAAATAAAGCAGATCCTCCTTTGGCAGAACAAGCCTAAGTAAGAACCACCAAAGAGTTATCACTGTATAGTTTGGGGCCGTTATTACTTTACTGTATATAAGTGGATAAAGAAACATTGCATATTAAAATTGCTTCAAGCAAAGAAACCCTGTGCCCTTTCCTTGGCAACCAGGAATAATTTTATTTAAGATCATTTTTGTGAATTAAAGCCTCAGAGAAGTAATATTGTCTCCTCAAAACAAAGTGCCGAACTCAACTTCTTTTACAAAATGCATGCAAAAATTTCCCCTCAGGGTTTTGTGGGACCCTAGGGTGCCTGCCTGGCAAAAACCTGTAACTGCTAAGACAGCATTTGAGACCAGTCTTTATGTGACATTATTTGGGGTATGTTTATGTGTTGAAATGTATATAATGTACCTGCATTATGATTCATTGCTATAAAAAAAATAAACAGGGGAGCATCACAGCCACAAGCCATGGGAAGATGTTTTGTCCTGCAAGTATTCACAAAGGTCTACGATATACAAGCATGCACATCTCAATGTCTTGCTTGATCCTACAGCTTAACATGTGCCTTCATGTCTGGTTTTGTTTCTTCCAGATGCCTCAGGAACAGTACACACACAGGAGTGCCATGCAGAGCTCAGATGGACCACATGTATACAAAGTGGGGATTTATGGCTGGCGGAAAAGATGCCTCTATTTCTTTGTGCTACTCCTAATGATTTTAATACTGGTGAACCTTGCTATGACCATCTGGATCCTCAAAGTTATGAACTTCACAATTGTAAGTAGAGGTTGCTTAAGTTACATTTGTTTTGTTTGCAGGGGGCAGGGTGACAGATGCTCTTTAGGCTATAATGCTGACATACAGTTGCAGCAATATAACATGTTGGGTCCCAGTGTGCACATGGAAGCCCACCACGCAGAATGGGAGGAAGCTGCTATGAAATCTTTTGGGGAAACCCAAGAGGAAAAAGAGAGAGAAAATAAGTGTTGCCTTGTTTCAGAGGTTTGTGTATTACTCTTTTTAACTCCTTTAAATACCATCAGCCAGGACTGTCATAGAGTCCTGGCAGGATGAGGACCCTGAGGCAAATCAGCTACTATAGGGCCCCCTTCAAGTTAAATTTAATGGGGATTAAAGAAGCAGGACCTAAGGTGGTCACCCTGCTTGCCCTGCCCTAAAGACTGTCCCACCATCAGAATGGTTGAAGTTACTCATCTTCCTCTGTCTGTATATTCCTATCCATTTCAATGGTGGGGTGGGGGAAACCTGCTCAAAAAGTAAAATGTATCAAAGAATACGAAAAGCCAGTATAAAACCTACAGATCAACAGTGTCTTACACAGCTATTGTTTTCCTGGACGGAAGTAGCCTAAGAGATAATTTCATTCTTATTCAAACAAGGAAGCATATTGTTTGTATCAATGAAAGAGAAAGAGAACACTCATGCACACAAATACTATTCTAGTCATGGCTCCTGAATTGACAAATTAAAATCCGATCATAGTTTGAGCACAAAACTTTTCCTGGAACAAAATCAGTCCAAATATATATCTATATCTATATCTATATCTATATCTATATCTATAAAATGCTATGACAAATCTGTAAAGGGGCTGTTTTATGAGAGGGTGGTGTGTGTGTGTGTGTGTGTGTGTGTGTGTGTGTGTGTGTGTGTGTGTGTGTTGTCATGTGAGTAGCTGTGTTATCCTGCATCAGCTCCCTTTCCCTTTCAGTTCCCCTCCTTTTGGTGAAGGTCAGATCAGACTGCCTATCTTGTTGTGTCAAGCCATAAGAGATTGTTTACATGATAAATTGTGCATCATCCTTATCCAAGAGATGAAACCACGGTAATATAGAGTGATCATATACACTGAGTGATTAACATTGTGCAGTAAAGACATGATATTGGAATTGACTTGTTTTGAATTATATGTTGGGACTAATATATAACAACAGTAAGCCATATTATGTTCTAGTGCTTTTATGTTCTAGTGCTTTTAAGCCAGATTTGTAGGATTTATCCTGATGATTTTGTTTTTGTGAAATAATTGGGACTGTTTGGGATCCGGATGCCCATATCTGCACTTCTGCTGTGCAGAAATTGCACAATGTTCCCTATTATTCCATCTCCCATATTTGGTGCTTGGAAAAAGATGATGTTACTGCCCTCACAGCCCAGCAAATGTCTTGCTTGTCTAAATACTGTGTGTGGAATGTGGCTGTGTGAGTGCCACAGTCATCTATTTGATAGTGCCCACTGTATCACTGGTGATGAATAATATACAACTCTGTGAAGATTAAAACATACCACTTCTTTAAAAAATAGAAAGGTTGAATGCTTCTCTGCTTTAGCGCTGGGATATTCATGTAGCATTTTAAAAGAAGAATGTTTGACTGATATATTTTCCATTCTCCACTGCTGCTGTGCATCTTTCCTCTCATTTTTAAGAGATTGTAACACTGACTACTACCATAGCCTGCAGCAAAACTACTGTAGTACCCACACAACATCAAGGCTACTTCCATATTACTCTGCTGGTATTGCATACATGCTGCCTTAAGGAGAAAAGCTAGTGAAGCTATTCCCACCTAGGGATGTGCAAAAAAATTCGGGCACAGAACGATCTGTGCCCGAAACAAACAATTTCAGGTGATTCGGGGCCGAACTGAATCACCCCCGATGTCCCCCGATATTTTTCGGGCATGAGCCGAATCACCCGAATTTCGGGCATGAAAAATTCGGGTGATTCGGTTCATGGTTGATTTTTGGCGATTTTTTAAAGTTTTAGTGACTTTGGGGCAGTTCGGGGGCATAGCATGGGATCTGGGCAAAAGGAGTGGGGTGGGGTGGTAGTGCCTAATGGGTGCAGGCTACCACCCCAATTTCAGGGGGATTGGGCAAAGGGCTGATTTTTGGTAAATTTCTGAAAATTTCATGTCTTTGGGGCAGATTGGGGCATATTGGGGCAGAAAGTGGGGCCTGGGGCAGAATAGTGGGGTGGGGTGGTAGTGCCTAATGGGGGAGGCTACCACCCCAATTTCAGGGGGTTTGGACAAAGGGGTGATTTTTTGAGAATTTTTGAAGTTTTAGTGACTTTGGGGCAGTTTGGGGGCAGAAAGTGGATCTGCCCCAAAAGAGTGGGGTGGGGTGGTAGTGCCTAATGGGTGGAGGCTACCACCCCAATTTCAGGGGGATTGGGCAGAGGGCTGATTTTTTGAGAATTTTTGAAGTTTGGGTGTCTTTGGGGCAGATTAGGGGCAGAAAGTGGATCTGCCCCAAAGGAGTGGGGTGGGCTGGTAGATAGTGCCTAATGGCTGGAGGCTACCACCCATCCCCAATTTAAGAGTGATTGGGCAGGGGGTGAATTATGGTGAATTTATTTGTATGAGGTTTGTCTTCATAAGGTGAAGTGTGCTAAATTGATTACTTCCTCATATTATTCATAGTAAAGGAAAGTGTGAAAAAGTGAGTGGGGTCATAAGAGTTGTTTAATTGAAAAAAATCTCATTTGCTATGATAGAATGAGAATTCACACCTCAGAAGTTTTTTCTGAGGTGTGAATTCTCATTCTATCATAGCAAATGAGATATTTTTCAATTAAACAACTCTCATGACCCCACTTTCACTTTTTCACACTTTCCTTTACTATGAATAATATGAGGAAGTAATCAATTTACTTTAGCACGCTTCACCTTATGAAGACAAACCTCATACAAATAAATTCACCATAATTCACCCCTCTGCCCAATCACTCTTAAATTGGGGATGGGTGGTAGCCTCCACCCATTAGGCACTATCTACCAGCCCACCCCACTCCTTTGGGGCAGATCCACTTTCTGCCCCCAATCTGCCCCAAAGACACCCAAACTTCAAAAATTCTCAAAAAATCAGCCCTCTGCCCAATCCCCCTGAAATTGGGGTGGTAGCCTCCACCCATTAGGCACTACCACTCCACCCCACTCTTTTGGGGCAGATCCACTTTCTGCCCCCAAACTGCCCCAAAGTCACTAAAACTTCAAAAATTCTCAAAAAATCACCCCTTTGTCCAAACCCCCTGAAATTGGGGTGGTAGCCTCCCCCCATTAGGGACTACCACCCCACCCCACTATTCTGCCCCAGGCCCCACTTTCTGCCCCAATATGCCCCAATCTGCCCCAAAGACATGAAATTTTCAGAAATTTACCAAAAATCAGCCCTTTGCCCA
Source organism: Hemicordylus capensis (assembly GCF_027244095.1). Classification (NCBI taxonomy): domain Eukaryota; kingdom Metazoa; phylum Chordata; class Lepidosauria; order Squamata; family Cordylidae; genus Hemicordylus; species Hemicordylus capensis. The sequence continues at coordinate 335,963,116 of NC_069658.1, read as the reverse complement.
ATCCCCCTGAAATTGGGGTGGTAGCCTGCACCCATTAGGCACTACCACCCCACCCCACTCCTTTTGCCCAGATCCCATGCTATGCCCCCGAACTGCCCCAAAGTCACTAAAACTTTAAAAATTCACCAAAAATCAGGATTTTGCCCAATCCCCCTGAAATTGGGGTGGTAGACTCTACCCATTGGGCACTACCACCCCACCCCAAAATTTTGCCCCTGGGCCCCTTTTTACCCCCCCGAATCGATTCGGATTCGGATTAAATCCGAATCCGAACCGAATCAAGGGTGATTCGGGTGACCCAGATTCAGGCACAAAACAGAACAGGGGTGATTCGGTTCGGGTCCGAGCCGAATCACCCGAAATCCCGAATTGCACACCCCTATTCCCACCATCAGTAGAAAGTGGGCTAAGGGAGCCTAGCCTGCTTTCTACCGATCGTCGGAACCACTGGGATTGCGGGCGAGCCTGGTGATTCCAAGGTGGCTAGCCCTCCTAATCCCCCCTCCCCTTAAACAAGGTTAACGGAGCAAGTGCTCCATTCATCTCAGGGGTTTTTTGCTTCTGTGGAGCCGCAGTGCATGGTGACACATGAGTAGACCCCTGACCGGGAGGCTGCAGCCAGCCTCCTGGCCTTGAGGGCCTTTCCAGAATGCCCTTGCGTGGAGCATCCTGGAACTTCCAGTGGCTGGGCAGCCCCCGATCCCCGCAGCCTCCACTGGCTTTGTGATGGAGCCAGCAGTCGTGTGGGCAGCCAGTCTGGCCACTCAGGGCTTGGAGGCTGCTCATGCGCAGGCAGAAGCCTTTCCCATCCCTAAAATAGTTGAGGTTTAACTGGGCTTGAACCTGGAAACTTCTGCATGCAAAGCGTGGGATCGCTCTCTCTCTCATATTTCTATACCACCTGACATGTGCATCTTGAGGAGCTGTACATAAGTTCAGATACAACAAATATAAGTACAGATTAAATGATTAAAACAATTTCATGATATAAAACCAATTAAAATTAATGAAAAGCCTGAGACCTTACTGAGCTATGTCCCTCCCCCTATCAGGTAATACATAAGCTACATGTGAAGTGTGGACTATTCGTTGATGCATCACATAAATTTCCACACTATGGACTTTATCATTCCTCTCACACCATACAATTGTTTCATTGATACCATTTCCAATTGTTTTGTCTTATCTTAAATATAATTTCCATTATAGATCTATTGGAAAAAGTTGTGCTTGTTTTTTCATCACATGGTTAGTGAATAGTTTGGGGGGTGGGTCTCTCTTTGTTTCTTGGTGGATTGAAAGCTGCACCAGCAGTTTGATTTTTTAAAAATGCTGCTGCATGATATTTGGAGGCTATATTCCAGGATTCTGAACATCTAAAATCACTAATCGCAAAACAGAAGTACCATCTGCTTTAGGAGATATAACTTTTTCCAGTCTATGCTGTCCCTCCTTCCTTATGCCTGTTACCAGCATTTATTACACCCTTGAGTTTTCCCCGTAGAAGAATGTTTGTTGTGCTCATTAAAATACAATGAACACTTATTGGGTGTAATGAGCACTCATTATATTTTAATGAGTGGCACCAGTGTCCTGTGGCGCTGAACTCATTCAAGTTTTCTAAGATAGCCTCAGAGGTAGGAGAGGAGTGCTGGGATAGCTGCACATACAAGCGAGCCAGACTCTTCAGTGTTATCTTCTCCTGAAATGGCTGCCCACCCATCAGTGGCCTGTCCCTCTACAGATATTCAAAGGCACTCTTTAGTCTCTGTCTATGACCTGTCACCTACCAGTATTTACCTTCCCTGCAATAACGACATGTGGTATTTAGAATGACAGATAGTTTGAACCAATCGTAAGACTGGTTTTGGAATCATTACATGCTATGGATCCCTGCTGATAGAGCACCACAATTTGTGGAGCTCAGTGCCTTTGGAGAGAGAAAGTGCATCATAACTCATTGGTTAGACTGCCTAGCTCATAGCATTATATTATTAAATGGAAAATCATTGAATGCTGCTCATTGTGCATCATTCCACATGCATTTTGTGGGTGAGCTAGCTTCTTATTTTCAAGCTTTTGGGTATGAATAGGGGATTTTCCTTAAGAAAAAGGGAAATGTGCAGCTCATTTCATGGGAAGCCTTGTTCCTTTAGGTTCTCCGCACCCACATAGAGTTATGTGGCTCACTATAAAACCAAGTTGGCATCCTTGAGGATATGGGCAGATGCATGCATTTCAGTTCATGAGCACTGCTTAGACATACGCATTTTCAGGGGCTCAGAACCCCATTATATTTGATGGAGCAGCTCAGGGACCCATTATGCTGGTCTAGCACACCAGTAGACTCCAGTACTTTGGTTTATTTATTTATTCATTCATTTGATTACTATGCCGCCCTTCCAAAAATGGCTCAGGGTGGTTTACACAGAGAAATAATAAATAAATAAGATGGATCCCTTTCCCCAAAGTACTCACAATCTAAAAAGAAACATAAGAGAGATACCAGCAACATTCACTGGAGGTACTATGCTGGGGGTGGATAGGGCCAGCTACTCTCCCCCTGCTAAATAAAGAGAATCACCACGGTGAAAGGTGCCTCTTCACCAAGTTAGCAGGGCATTCTTACTAAGGCATCATTTTTAGTAACTTTTTACCACCAGAAAATTTTCTCAAATGCATTGAGAAATTATATTCACATTATATACCGGTTTATAGTGCAGTTTTGTATTATTGACATCTAGTTTAATAAATTGAAATGCTTCATATTGAATGGTATTGTAAATAGCAAAATAAATGCTATATTTATTTAAGACAGCAGTGGGGAGAGAAATGTATAACTACTTCATTTAAGGAACATGGAGCCAAATAAATAGGGTAAATAAATATTCCTACTAATATAAATAGTAAGGAACTATATTGAATCTTATAATAAAGGATACACAACTCCTCTCAAAAGGTAAGAATGCTAGTCGGTGCATATAGTGTACACTGTACAGCACTCAGCCAGCAAAAACATTACTACCTCAATAGGCAGAAAGTTACTGGTACTAGTAATCATGTGAAATTCAGTTTTCATTAAGGGTGTTTCCAGACGTAGGAGTTTTTAAGGAAGCTTTAGTGAACTACCAGAAGAACTCAGTGGAGTCATTCTTAGACATCCAAACCTAACCAGTTCTGGGAGTCCTTTCCACTTTTTCTGTCCACACAGGACAGACAATGCAGGCAGTGTCCCTTTCCTTTGCAAGCTACAGTCGCTCCCCCAATCACAGCCTCCTCTATGGTGCATTCTGTGTGCATGTGTAGAAACTCAGGACTTTCTCTCTCTCTCGCTCTCTTCATAATAGTGATCTTCTGGTACACTTCCTGAGATCAACCCCATTACATATTTCCATTTACTCTTCCACTCTTCAAGAGGACCCCACTGCTAACGTTTATTTTTAAAATGTGCAATACTTTGCTGCTCAGAAGTACAGAGTTTCAGGGAATAAGTCCCATTGTAGTTAGTGGGAACAGCTGCTGTGCTTTTATTATTATTTAACTTCTGTTGTCATGTTTTTCTGGCTTATCACACTTCCTCAGCAATGCTCCTCCCCCTTGTGCTGAGAGCCTTCTCTGAGCCCTGCTGATGAGAGAGAGAGAGAGAGAGAGAGAGAGAGAGAGAGAGAGAGAGAGAGAGAGAGAGAGAGAGAGATGTTAGTGTTACTGTTTCTCTGGACATTGTTCTTAATTTGTCATTTCCTGAAAATATTTCCTCTAACAGAATGTTTTCCTTTAATGACTTGGCTTCAGTCTTATGCACACTTTCCTGTCAGCACCATTGGACTTAGTGAGACTTACTTCTGAATAAATATGCATCAACTCCCCTCTTGAGAGCACACGTTTTTCCTTGTTTTGAGGCTTGATTTTTGGCCATTTAAATCTTCCTGTGTTGTCTTCTTGATAGCTTGGAGGAGCAGATAAAGAAATCGGGACAAAAAAATCTACATGGGATCCTACATCCCATGTGCCTTTTTTTTTAAACCTACAGACAGTGGTTTGAAACAAATTGGCATCAATGATGGTGAGAAATTGCAGGGGAGAGGAGATGGAAGAGTGATATAGCATAACAGCTAGAAACTTTTAAAAAATGACAAGAGATAATGAAAGACTACTGCATGAGGCAAAGAACTGGAAGAGGAACATGTGCAGAGGTGTACCAGGTGCAAGTGAGGGGATGTGTACCCTCAGAGTACCCAAATCTCTCCTCTTGAAGTGTAATCTGCTCATACTGTTCCTCCTCCAATATTTTGCCCTGAGCATTCCTGGTAGTAAAAAGTAGTCTTGAAAAATTAAATTTTTAACTGATTGGATAGCTTAATCATGAACAAAAAATCCAAGTCATCTGCCCACCAACATTGTCCATAAGAACCAGTGAAGAAGATGAAATAAATCCCCCATGTGAAGATCCTCTAATAGCAGTTGCTAGAGTCACTTAGTAACCCTTTCCCCCACCATAAAGTTTATGTACTCTTTGCCACGTCTCATCTTTCTAGAAAATTGAACATAACCTATGGAAAATAATTAATTAATGTCCCTGAGTTCTAGCGACTGAAGTAATTTAATGAGTCGTATTACAGGATCAAATCAGGGAGAAACCCACTGCCAATTGCTTCAGATACACTGGATAATCTAATTGGCCATTTGGTGAAGCAGCCATGGCATAATCCACATGTTAAGAAATCTTCATAAATGAGTTTTTGTCACAGTAGCTATGAGAATAATTGATTTGATGGTCTCAGTCATAGGATCAAAAATGATTCACATGGTACCTCTTAATGAACCAATTCTGTTAATGGCCTAAGAAGCATTTTCCATTCCCCACAACTAATGTATTTGATCAAATAAAATGTACTCTCTGGGCCACTTTGAAAATGTCAGGCTAATTCTCATTTATGGCATTAAACAAAATAAATAGTCTTTTAGATGGGTGGCCTTTAAAAAAAGGTTCTTGCGCTTCAATGCTGGGGTTTGTTTTTTTTCAGTTGACTTTGAAATTAAAAATATCTGATGAGCAAAATCATTCACAGGTTCATAGTTTGCAATTCTGTACATAGTTATATGGGAATAAGTCCTATTAAACTTAGTGGGGCTCACTTCTAAGGGTCAGACTGTAATTTCTGGTTTAAGTTGAATTGCCTTTTTAAATACTCTTACAGAGAACGCTGGTTTTCACTATTTAAATGACAACTAGCATTATCATCTTGCTTTATTTCATGCATGATCACCCTTTAAAAGTTGGTTAGGAAGAATTATTTTTAATACAGTTACTCCCTCTTGTGTGTAAACTACCTGCCATATTTTAATTATGCAAAAACAGTAGGTAATACAACAACAAAAAGTAGATCAGAGATTTAAAATTTCATCCAGATCACATTCTCTAATTATATAAAGTAATGGGGTTTGTTTTAATTTTTCTTTCAAAAATGTCCTTCTGCATAAAACATGTTCATTCAGCTAGTGCTCCCCTGTTAATTGTGCCTCATGGCCCACTTTAAGCATAAAAGGGCTTTTTACTCTGGCAGCCCTGTCAAGAAGAACAACAGTTCACCCTTCTGGCTTAAAGTTCTGCCCCTCTTTTCATAACAGCTGGAACCTAATGGCTGAAATTAGCTGATGGACTACTTTGAGATTTGAGCCATTGTATCAGTAGTAGCATTACTGCAGGAATCATGGCACACTCAGTAAGTAGCCCCTTTCCCTGGAAAGCAAATAAGTGGGATGCAAACTGTTCTTGCAACTTCCAGGAGGTAGCTGTGTGTTACAGCAAAATCAGCAGGGCATCTTGTAGCACCTTAAAGACTACACCCCACTATTTGAGATCCTTGAAGTGGCAGTGGCATCCAAACTTTTGTGTGTCCACATGGCAGGAAGAGAGAAACTGCAGTGGTGGGGTCAAAGGACAATCAGTTGGAAGAGATCCAGCCAGTGACCATTATTCTGCAAAGTTAGAGCCAGTGTGGTGTAGTGGTTAGAGTGCTGAACTAGGACTGGGGAGACCCAAGTTCAAATCCCCATTCAGCCATGAAACTAGCTGGGTGACTCTGGGCCAGTCACTTCGCTCTGAGCCTAACCTACTTCACAGGGTTCTTGTGAAAAGAGAAACTCAAGTATGTAGTACACCGCTCTGGGCTCCTTGGAGGAAGAGCGGGATATAAATGTAATAATAATAATAATAATAATAATACAATACACCAGATATAACTGTAGTTGAGAAGAAAGAAAAACAAGTCAAAATTATCGACATAGCAATTATCGACATAGCAAAATTATCGACATAGCAATAGCAGAATAGAAGAAAAAGAAATAGAAAAAATCACCAAATACAAAGATCTACAAATTGAAATTGAAAGGCTGTGGCAGAAAAAGACCAAAATAATCCCAGTGGTCATTGGTGCCCTGGGTGCAGTTCCAAAAGACCTTGAAGAGCACCTCAACACCATAGGGGCCACAGAAATCACCATCAGCCAGTTACAAAAAGCAGCTTTACTGGGAATAGCCTATATTCTGCGACGATATCTATAACAACAGCAACAACATTGACAATAAAATTCTGGCATCCCAGGTCCTTGGGAAGGACTTGATGTCTGGATAAAACAAACCAGTCAATAACACCTGTCTGACTGTGTAGAATAATAATAATAATAATAATAATAATAATAATAATAATAATAATAATAATAAAGAGAAAAATATAATGACAAATCGTAGCAGCAGTAAATAGGAGGTAAAGCATCTTCCTTGCTAAGCTAAGTGAATTAACTAAAATATATTAAAATTGGAACCAGAATGGGTGTACAACAATGGATATGAGATGTACAGTGGGTGGGTCTTCTTATGTGCAGCTAAATGTGTGAGATGAGTACAATGAGGATTTATATCAGCAATAATAAATGATAATACAGTATTTATGGCTGAAGGAAGTTAATTAACATATAAAGTGAGATAAGAAACAGCTGTCTTTGTTCAAAAGAAATAGAATCAAATTTCCTGATAATTTCTAGTAAACTAGCCAACCTCGCACAGAGCATCTGTGTGCTCTTTGGGGCCGGTGGTTACCTCTTCCCCCCTTCTGCTCCAGTCTCGGCTTCCTGGCCCAGCCGCCTCTCCTCCCCACCGCCATTTCTGCCCTCCCACTTTCTTCCCCCCTCCTGGGCCTTGTCTCCACGGCCGGGCCGGGCCCGCCGCTTCTGGCCTCCGCGGTCGGGCCGGGTCTGCCATCGTCTCTGGCCTCCACGTCCTGGGTGTGCCTCAGCCAATCAGGCACATCCACTGCCTAGCCAATCAGCTGGGCGCTGGGACACACACTCTCCCTCCCCCCTCCTGCCCCACTCTCTTGGTCCCCTCCCCCTCCCTACTGTCCCACTCTCTTGCCCTCCCTCCCCCTCCCCTCTCTCACCCTCCTTCCCCCTCCTGCCCCACTCTCTCTTGCCCTCCCTCCCCCACACCCGCACTGAGTATTTTACCTCACCGGGCAGCAGGTGGCCATTTTTGGCCAGACCTCACAGCCGCCACAGGCCCTCATTACCAGGCAGCAGGCAGCCAAAAAGTGCTCTGCCACTACCCTTCCTCCTCCCGGGTGGCGAAGAGGGATGTCCCGCCGCCCGTTTCCCTCCCACCCCAGCCTCCAATGGGCACCTGGCCTCCGCAGCCAGGCCCGCCACCGCCGCCTGGCCCACCACCAACCAATCCTCCTGGGTTTGGCTCAGCCAATCAGGCGCCTCTGCTGCCCAGCCAATCAGCTGGGCGCCGGGACGCACATTCCAAGGCATACCCAGGAGAATTAATATAATAGATTCTAGTCAATTGTCCACTGGAGTTTCCCTTTGAAGTTCCTTTGTTTAAAATTATGACCTTTAGCTTGGCTGTAAACGACCTGGGAAACTGACATGTACTTCCACTGGTTTTGGAAGGTTGCCATTTTTATGCCAGATATGTATCCATTTGTTCTTTTGCATAGAGATTGACCTGTTTGTCCTATGTAGTTAGCAGGCGGGCACTGTTGGCAGGTGATAGCTTATACCACAGTAGAGAATGAGCCCCTGATGGTATCCCTGATGTTGTCTGGTCCTGTGATAATGTTGTCTGAGTAAAAGGGGAGAAAGCATCAGCATCTGGATTTATTACAAGCTGTGGTTGCAGTACCTGTGTCCTATCCCAATTAGGCATAGGATTTGATTTTGTTACTGAGGGCAAACAAAGGCAATAAAGAGTAAGGGTAATGGTTTCTGGATCAGTTTCACTGTGAGATAAAATTTTGCCTTCCTTCAAAACAAAACAAAAACACTAAAAGAGGTACTTTTTGCCACTGTCAAATATTTTCATGCACATGTGTGCGCGTGCGCACACACACATTTTCCTGCCTTCCTTTTAACTTGGCTCAATTCTTATATCCAGTTTATGGTCAAATAAACAAAATTCCCAGAAGGTGAATGCTTTGAAGGTAATTATTCGATGAGTTTATTTTTATTCATTCTCAAGTCAACCTCACTAGGAAAGTTTCAAAGGTTCAGAATTATTCAAAAGCCAAAGCTATTTGTGCTTTGTTTCAAACAGATCAGACTCCTCTTTGATCATACGGAATGATGGCAAAAATCAAAGAATATCTGTGATGGAAATAACACTGCTGATCATTTTGCTCAGACATTTTATGTGTTAATCAATGTAAGAATTGTAACCTTTGCTGCAAGAGACTACAGAAAATACCACACACACACACACACACACACACACACACACACACACACACACACACACACTTTGACCATGTGCCCAGAGAAAACGGTTTTAAATAAGATGTTTGGATTTCCCTCTTTCTCTTTCTCCCCTTTACACTACTGCCTGTTCCCTTTCCAGAGAGCTCTCCCTCCTACAACTGTTTTGAGCTGTCGCTACTTCATAGGAACAGACCTGTGGATTTTTTAAACATGTGGCAAATCTACTTATGAATGAGAATCCAGACATTCTCCAATCACAGTTAAGGCAAAGTTCAACATGGTGTTTTCCTCCATCAGAAGGTTTTAAAACAATTCCCACAAATGCATTATAGTTATATTTATAGTACATTGGAAAAATATTTTTCCAATAAAGATTGCTATTAAGTATTTCTAGAAACATTCACATAGATTAATTCCACTGTAAGGTTTATGCCTGCCTCCAAAAGGAGTCCCAAGGATTTAAAAACATGTTTACATCAGAAGGCACATTTCCTCTTTTAAAGGGCTGGCGCCACTCTGAAAATATATAGCTCAGCTGTTCCGTGCCGAGGGAGTGGAGTGAACAGGATGGTTAAGTTACATTTATAACATTCTGTACATCTTGCTGGATCAGTGATACATTCCCAAAGCATGTAGCAGGTCTCATGCCCCACCCAAGAAAACCTGGAATAGATCATGACAGTTTTGCGTTATGAAGCATGTTGAAGTTCACATGAGAGGCGGGTTTTTTTGGTGGTGGGGGGATGCTTTGCAATTTTGTTGTTGTTGTTCCTAGCAAGTTATTAAAAGTGCAGTGAGGGATGAGGAAGCATCACTGTAGCTTTTTAAGAAAAAAATATTCTATAGCACAGGTCTTCCAACATGTTCTTGCATTTAGTGCATTTTTAATATCTTCTGGCAGGTGTTCTGCATGAGTCAAGCTAACACATTAGAACATCCCAGTTCTTGTAACATATCAAGGCGATACAGCACCACATTCATTGCATGTTTTGTTCTTGCATCTTAAAAGAAATGCAAAAGTGCACTTCATGGGAAGTGTAATGTATACTGGAATAAGAAAAGCTTTGATGATGTGTGTAATATTGACTAATCATTTTGTCTTTGGCTCTCCCAAATGATTTTTTCAGCCAACTCAGTAATTAACCAATTGTCCTGTATTGCATGGCATACACCTGCAGGCTGTGATCAGTTCTTAGGAAAGAGAAATGACACCTTAACTGGTGTTTGCCTGCTTTTGTTACCTTAATAATTAAAATAAATCTTACCCATCTCCACTAACATAAAAATAGATTTATCATATATTTTGTTATGTCCGTAACAAAAACCAGCTTTATGCTTTTGTTACAGGCATAACAAACTCTTCTGTTTAAAATCAGTGTGCTTGATCTAGCCAAAGATAACCACTTTTAAATCCCATAGATTTACTTGAGCTTAAATCTCTCCGATTGAAATAAGTGGGTCTTGCAAGTGGTTAGCTTTGGTTGGATTGTGTCTGGCATGCTTTTTAAATCAAAATCTACACTTTATCTCATTAAAAGGCTGTCAAAAATCTGTCTTTTTGATTATTTTTAATTATCAGTACTTGAGCAGTATTCAGTAGACAGGCTAGGAATCAATGAGGCTGATCTCATGTGCAGGCAAAACCGGGCTAAGGAAGCCCAGGCTGGTTTAGCCAGCTTGTGAGGACTGCTAGGAGCTATTCAACTCCCAGCAGCAGGGTGGCAGCACATTTGCCTCTGGACCCCGCTTCCAAAATGAGGTTAAAAGAGCAAGTGCTCCCTTAGCCCCATTTGTCTGCTCATCAGGCAGCCAGGGCTGGGAGACGGTGGGGCTCCCAGCCAGCATTGGGGGAATCCCCGCAATGCACCGTGCACTTGCACAGTGCCTTATGGGAGTTTGGGAGGTAGGGTGATAATTCCCAGTCCCTGACCCTCCACACTGCTGGGTGCAGCCAGCAATTGTCTGGGCAAGCGATCCGCCTGCCCAGCAAAACAGAGGGATCCTCTGCAGGGAGGTAAGTGCTAGCAGCCTTCCTCCCTACTCTCCCTCGAGCCCTTTCTCACTGGTTGTGAGAAAGTTCTCAACATGCCCTACAGACTGAGTCAGAGGAATCAAGAACATTTACATAAATCTGGGGGTGTATGTTCACGATTGAGCTGCACATTGGCTGTTTCTCTAACCTTTCTCCCATAACATCATATGTTGTGGGATCACTGCTGTTTATTGTGTAGGCATTATCACAGCTGGTTTTTGTCTCTGTAATTCGCAGTGGTAGCCAGGAGCAAAGCACTACCAAAGCAAGAAGATAGGATAGGTTCAAATGAACCGGAACCCCAATGTATGAGCAGGACAGGGTTGTGCTCAGAGTGCACCCATCCTTACATCACTGAAGAACATCCCAATGTGTTGTTGGAACGTCTATTAATCATGTGAGAGGGACATTCATCCAAATCACGTCTCTACACATGGTCCAAGACCACAGGGTTTGGGAGCACCTATAGGGGGGCAATTCAGATAAACATCCCTCACATGCAATTAAAGAACATCCTTCAGTGACCTTAGGATGGGCATGCTCCAGCCACAACTCCATCTTGCTCACACATTGAGGCTTGGGTTCTTCTGAACCAGCCCGCTAGTCTTTTGATTATGCTCATTATTTGGATCTACTCAGGTGGGTTTGAGATGGAAACTGCCTTGTTTGCCCTAATAAATGACCTTCACTGAGAAGGACAAGGGGAATGCAACCTTGTTGAAGTCTCATGGAACTTTCAGCAGCGTTCGATACCCTCTAGGCTAGGGATGTGCACAAACTGGCAGATGGCTGGTTCGGCGGGGGGGGGGTACCTTTAAGGAGCAGGGAGGGTGCTTTCCCACACACACACACAACTGCATTTCCACTGCTGGCATTGTGCCCAAAATTGCTGGTGCGGGTCAGCAGTATGCCCTCTTGCCGCCCTGGTTAGCGTCAGACCAGGAGTGGCTGGTGCATGTGCATGATGCCATACACATGGACTGGCCACTCCTGGTCTGACGCTGATGGGAGGCAGCAAGAGGGTACAGCGCCGGTGGGGGGAACACAGCTGGTGGGGGTAAGAGAACCCTCCCTGCTCCTTTAAAGTAACACACATACCCCTGCCGAACCGCCAGACCTCCAAACCAGTCCGACGGTCTGGAAAAGGACCACCGAACCAGTTCGTGCACATCACTACTCTGGGCCACCTTGCCTAATTTGAGAGGCACCTGGAATTTGGACTTTCCAGATTGCCTCCAGTGCATGGGCAGAGTGGGTATGTTTCTACTTCTTGTGCAGCAGCTTATTTCTAGAGGGACTAGGGGAGTTGCATGTGAGCTTCATTGTGTTCCTGCAGTTCCTTTTTACACGTGTGCTTCAATAGTTAGGATGTCAGCCACTGGGTCCTACAAGTGGTTGTTTCTAGTTGAATTGTATCTGGTATGCTTAAAAAAATATTACAAGGCATTTTTTCATCTAAAAACTGTCAAAACTGTTTTTACAATGCAGTTGTGATAACTGCCATCTCTAGAAGTGTCATTACATCTACCACTGCTACTACAACTGTGCTGGCCAGGATTGGATTTTAAGCAAGAAAAAAACCAGCCTGAAGGTTAAAGGGCCCCTCGCTGAAATTCAGGCCTCAAAGAGCAAATGAGCATCAGCTCCCTGGCAACAGCTGGTTAACTACACTTGGTTGTAGCTACAGCAGCTACAATGGTTCTGAAGTAGCTTCATGTAGGCACAGAACCCTGGTGGGCCAATGTGCGAAACAGGATGCTGGAATAGATGGGCCTTGGGCCTGATCCAGCAGGGCTGTTCTTGTGTTTCTTATGTAACCCATGATCACTCAAAGAATTTCAGTTATGTAGCATAGGCGTAACTATGGGGGGGCAGGGGGACACATGCCCTGGGTGCCACTTGGCAGGGGGCGCCAAAAAGTGCCCCCGCCAATTTGCCGGAAATTTTTTTTTATTATTTTAAAAAATATTATTATTTTTTGCAGAGCAGTCCCCCTCCCCCGGTCCCGACGCGCCCCCCCATTGGCATTGCTCATCCAGCACTGGGCGCCGCGGCGTCTTCGTAGTCCAAGTCTCTGACTCTCACTCCCCGGCGCGCCCACCGCGCCGCCACCAGTCGCGCATGCGTCGAGAGGAGAACACGCACCAGAGCAAACTTCCTGAACAACTTCCTGAACGCCCGAACCAGTTCCCCTTTTTGCTCATTCAAGTCCTTCCTCCCCTATAATCTAACCACGTTTTAACTGAAAAGGTTCAGGGAGGGGGAGATGGGGGGATGTGGAACCTTGGGTTCCACATCCCCCCATCTCTCCCTTCCTGGACTTTTTCACTATGTAATGCAAGCTAATTTAATTATATCTCATCATCAAAATGGATTAGCTGTTTCAGCCCATCAGGAAAGTCTAAACCTCCACCGATTTAATTAACCAGACTGAAAATCGGATGAACAGAGAATGTTTTAATGAAAGGTGGTATATAAATTTAACAATAAGTAAAACTATCATTAGGAGTAATTAGCGATTGCATAAACATTGGTGCTGCCAAGCAATTTGTAAATAAAACTTGAAGCCCTTTGAAAATAAGCTGGAATTAATTGTAGGTTGGGCAGGGGGTGAAAGTATATACTTCTAAACATTTATTGTTAAATTTATATACCACCTTTCATTAAAAACAACCCCAAAGTGGTTTGGTTTTAGTCATGGATTTTAATTTTAATTGCTCTTTTTGTCAATGTGATGAAGATTAGTTAAATCTGAGTGGTCTTAGGCAAGCAATGTTGCATCTGAAATGCCATTTCATTTTTTATTGTCATAAATACTCTCCAACCAATTTAAATAGCAAAAGTGTATATTATCGCTTTATTCAATTGCAGGGAATCTCAAAAAAGCAGGATTTGCAACTAAGGCAGTGCATATCTTCTCTAAAATGGCCCTTTTATGGTTTTTCTAACTTTGAAATCGTAACATAAAACAAAGCATAAATGCATAAATGCTTCCCCCTCCATTTGAAACCTTTTTCTGGTGTAAATAGCGCGCGGTTTTGGAAAAGGGGAGTCTTTCTTTAACAGCGGGAGAATAAGGAGTCTTTAGCACTATCACCCTAGTCCCTGGAATTACTTTGGAGTCCTTGGTTTTCGTTTTGTTAAAATACAGTCACTCACAAGGGAAAGTCAGGAACAGAACCAGGGCGTGAGGGAGGGGCATCATAATCATAATAATCATCATTGCATCATAATTCTGATGTTTGAGATACAAGCCAACTTCACAGGGTTGTTGTGAGGAAAAACCTAAGTATGTAGTGCATTTTGAAATTTTTGGTAATTTTTGTATTTTTTTAAATTTTTAAAATAAAAGTTTTCTGAAACATGTGTGTCAGTCAGATGTATGTTGGGGGGGCGGGGGGGGCGCAATTTCAGTGCTTGCCCCAGGCACCGTTTTCCCTAGTTACGCCTCTGTGTATCAGCATCCAGTATCAGTGTCTTTCTAACACTGGACTAAGAACCATTTATCTATCTATCTATCTATCTATCTATCTATCTATCTATCTATCTATCTATCTATCTATCTATCTATCTATCTATCTATCTATCTCTGCACTGCTTCCCTTAACAACTCTTTGTAATTGTGAGATAAGCAAATTTGTAAACAATATAACAGGCATAACCTCTGTGAGTGACCTGGTTTGCTTCAAAGTAAACATTAAGGGTCTTCTTTGGAACACCCTTCCTTTCCCCCCTCCCTGATTTGTTCAGCCCCCTCCTTAGTGGCTATTAAGGCCCTTCTTAAGACCTACCTTGTTCACCAGGTTTTTTGCCCTTTAATTTTTAAAAAAATTATTGCTATTGTTATTGTTCACCGCGTAGTCTTTGGAGGAGGCAGTATACAAGAAATTTTAATTAATTTAATTAATTAATTAATGGTGACCCAACGCCTAACTGCATTACCGCACAATAAGGAATACATGCATTGGAGCTGCCTCCACATTATTCAAAGATGTACATCTTTCTTTCACCTCAGAGTTGTTATTTGAGTATGTAAACATGTCTATACTTGATAGGCATTTGGGAGATCTTATTTCAGGATAATCAGTCAATGGCAGATAATTCAAGATTTGAGCCCAGACATAATGGGTACTGTTCAGAAACTTTACCACCGGGCTCTTAAACTGGGAGTGGAAATTGTACCCTATAAATGATAAGGAATAATTTTTTTTCTCGGAGTTTTCTCCCCAGATCTACTATGAGGCTATTCCCATGATCACTGGAAAGCTGGCTAAAGGAGCTTAGCCCATTTTCCAGTGATCGTGGGAACCACCAGGATCGCAGGGGAGCCCCGTGCTCCTAAGGCGGATAGCTCGCCTAAAACACCCTCCCCTTAAATGAGGTTAACAGAGCAGGCACACGAGCACCTTGTCTTCCTGCTCGTGTGCTGCTGTGGCGCGTGATTACACACGAGTAGACCCCCAGCCGGGAGTCCCCCCCAGAATGCCCCATGCTTGTGCAGGGCATCCTGGGACTTCCGGGGGCCGTGAAGCTCCCAATCCCCACAGCTCCCACCAGCTCCATGACGGAGTGGGCAGTCATGTGGGTGGCCAATCCGGTTGCCAAGGGCTACACGTTTGATCGTCTGCATGGAGCGGGCTAAGCCTGTTCTCACTGCAGACCTGCCAGAAGCTCTTCTCACTGATCATGAGAAGAGCTTCCATATGGAGTCTAGTTTCCTGTTGAAGGATGACTTTGGGTATTGCAACACGTAGCAAAAAGCAGGTGCATGAGTTTCTAGCATTTTTTCTTCTCGCTGTATGTTGTAATCACCAAAAATAGGGCTTATATGTCTTCCACAGGAGATTATGAAATACACACATATCTGAGGCTCACACATCTCCTGGTGGAGATGTGACAGTTTCCTCTTTAGAAATTACAGCACAGAGTGAAAAGCGGAAGGACATCTAATTAATATGTATGCTTCTTGCCACATGCTACAATGTCTGAAGCTGCTGAGAATACTGTACAGTATTTGGGATGGTGGGCTACTTTGTGCACAGTTTCCATGATTCTTGCATGCTGAGTTACCTTCATTACCATATGTCTTCACAGTTGCTCACAATCTATGCCATTTTGTACCTGCTCAGAGACTTTCCATTATCTGATTACTGGGAAGAAAAGCTGCTGGGGGGATAACAGTTTGAGCAGAAACAAAATTGACTGACTGTTTTGGGGTTGGGTTTTTCGTTTGTTTAAGTTTGTGAATAGCTGCACACAGTTGTGTGTAATGTGTCATTTGGTCCTGTTGACTGGCTTGAACTGCTTCACTTCCAATCCCTAATAACATTGCTTTCCATTCTTTATCCCATGCATTCTTTGCTCCTAAACATTTCCTCAGCTGTTTGTTGCGCCTCTAGGTCTTCAGCTTATCTTCATCAAGGCTTTGACTATTGCACAAACAAGCTCTCTTCCATTATGCTGCTTCTGGTTTTTCTGTGTCTAGGGGCATTCATCCAAAATGCTTTCCAATGAACAAATACTTTGCTGCATGTGGAGGGGGGGAAATTGTAATATTCATTGCTGTGTAAAGTAGTGACTTTCTAAAGATACACATATCCTAAAAATAAACATATGATGGCATTTGTAGTGATCATCAAAGCTACAATGAACCTTTTTTAAAAAATCCTGGAAGATTTTAGTCCCCAGTAAAATGGTTCCTTGGATGGTTTTGTTATCCTAGTTCCATGTTAGCCTGCCTGTGTGAGAGCCTATAATGCCCAGTCCTACGTAAGGACTGTTTTCCTTTTTGACTGCTCTTTTCCTCCTACCGGTATTCTGGAAAGAGAATAATCAGATTTCTTAAAGGCAATCTATCTAATAAATAAAAAGAATGCTATATTGCAACAGAATGACACAGTCTATGTACTGGAAGAATGGGGTATGAGATGAACTTGGGATAAATAAGCCTCTGTAGTTCAATTTGAAGATACTGATCTGAGCAGTACATAAAATGGGCAGGGAATGGATAAAATTCCATGCAGTGTTGTCAAGTATTGGGAGATTAATCCAATTACATGCAGGACACAAGGAGAGAGGCAGTAAAAGATGTGAGCCTACATTTTGATTCCATTTACGCTGGCGTAAGTGGGAATTGACTCCACAGAATTCAGTTAAATCATAATGGTGTAAAAGAGAAGGTAGGCCTGAGACATTTTCAGCTCTGTTTCTCCACTGCTTTGTACTTTAAGATGTATACTCATGAAAATGCAGTTACCCTAATGGGAAAGTGTAATATATAACATTATGTGTGAAATCTAA
This sequence comes from Hemicordylus capensis, assembly GCF_027244095.1. Taxonomy (NCBI): domain Eukaryota; kingdom Metazoa; phylum Chordata; class Lepidosauria; order Squamata; family Cordylidae; genus Hemicordylus; species Hemicordylus capensis. The sequence goes on along the minus strand of NC_069658.1, from coordinate 335,946,028 downwards.
GTGGAAAACCTCATGGCTTTTTCAAATACATTTTCAGTTTGATGAGTGACAGAGGAAGGGGAGAGCAGGGAAGGGGTGGCTTTAATATCAGCTCAAAACAGAGCAGTTGAAAAGTCAGTTCTGCTTAAATAGGTCCCTGACTAGAAACTCCAACACCGAAGTATTAACAAGTTGTTCTAGTAAGAACTAATCAGACTACTTTCCTTTCACTGTATCTACAACTGGACTAAATTAGGTTCAAATTGAGGTTCACAAGTTAGATCTCTGGCACCTCAAATGTTCATGCATCTACCATCTTGGATCAAGGTGGATGACGTTATTACAAACGATACCATTGAGGTGTCCCTGTGTGTCACTCACTACAACTGTATCAAATTTGGTTCAAATGCATTAGACCAGGGATCTTCAACCAGATGGCCCCCAGATGTTCTTGGACTTCAACTCCCATAATCCTCAGCCAAAGGCCACTGGGCCTGGGGATTATGGGAGTTGAAGTCCAAGAACATCTGGGGGCCCAATGTTGAGGATCCCTGCATTAGACAATCCTCAGGTTAGTGCACTTGCGCCTCAAACATTCACACATCCACCATCTTGGATCAAGATGGATGACATCATCACAAACCACACCATTGGGACATCTCTATGTGTCCATACAGCTGTAGCAAATTTGGTTCAAATCAGTTAGACTGTCCACAAGTTAGTGCACTTGCGCCTCAAAAGTTTACGTGTCCACCATATTGAATTGGATTGGATGACATTGTCACAATCTACATTGTTGAGATGTCCCTATGTGTCCCTACAGCTGTAGCAAATTTGATTAAAATCAGTTAAGCAATTCACAAGTTAGCCCACTTGTGCCTCCAAAGTGTATGCGTCTGGCATCTTGGAGCGGGGTGGATGGCATCATCACAAACTATGCCATTGATTAGATAGATAGATAAACTTTATTGTGGTCTTTCCCTGTGAGTCATTCACTGCAACTGTACCTAATTTGGTTTAAATGGGTTAGACAGTCCACATATCTGAGTCCTGCTTGCGTTTTGGATGTTCATGCAGCCGCTATCTTGAATTGGAGTGGATGACATCATCACACACCATGCCATTTGGGCATCCCTATGTGTCCCTATAGCTGTAGCAAATTTGGTTCAAATCAGTTAAGGGGTTCACGAGTTAGCCCACTTGCGCCTCCAAAGTTTACACGTCCGCCCTCTTGGATTGGGATGGATGACATCATCACAAACTATGCCATTGAGGTTTCCCTTTGTGTCCCTACAACTGTACCCAATTTGGTTCATATTGGTCCAGGTTTTGCTAAGTTGATGGCGGGGGGGGGGGGCACGGACACACACACACACACACACACACACAGAGAATGCCGGGTGATCTCATAAGCCTGCTGGAAAGTAGGCTAATAAAAATAGCCTGCTCTGTTGTCATTGCTGCTTCTTTTCTTATCAAAGGGGTTAGTACTTCTCCCAATGTGCCAGAATTTAAGCTGTGAATATTCTGAAATAATCCAATCATATTAATGTAAAAGAGCAAAGGCAGAATAAACTGCATCATGACATACAGAGATCGTTAGCAGGCCTCTGCAAAGTTTCAGCTTTGAAGTATCAATGTCAAATCATTTGCACCGCATCCCTGGCCCCATGTGGAGCAACCACTCCCCACATTTATCTGTGTGTAGAGCAGTCCATGCACAGCACTAGGAATGGCCCTTAAAGCGATGTGAAGTGAAATAATACCATGGGTGAATTTTACTGATCTCCCCTTTCTTGTGGAAGTGCTTTGTGCCACTAGAAAGTATGTCTCTGGGGGCTGTGCAGCTCTGGCAATGTAAGTCAGGATGTCTGCCTGTGTGCAGTTGTTTTGATGTGGTATAAGGCTTTAATGTGGCATGAGGAAGAATCAGCTCATATGTTATCCAAGGATTGATTGTTGGGGAATCCTTGGCTCCATCTCACAGCACTCTGGTAAGACTTAAAATAGCAAATTCAGATGGGAGGAACGGATCATGTGGAACATTGCTATAGCCAGCACCACACCTGCCTGGAGGCTGGTGACACAGGTGTGGTGCATGCCATATGACTGAATCTGCCTATATAGCCTATTCTATATATTGCTGGAGCAGTGTGGGACAGAGCTACAGGGAAGCATCATTAATGTCTCTCCAGTAATACACAAACCAGATCAGAATGAACCTAGAGCATGCTGGGACTTCTTTGCTGGGCTCTGGACTAGCACTTAGCAATAGCAATAGCACTAACATTTATATACCACTCTATAGCCGGAGCTCTCTAAGCGGTTTACAATGATTTAGCATATTGCCCCCAACATTCTGGGTACTCATTTTACCGACCTCGAAAGGATGGAAGGCTGAGTCAACCTTGAGCCCCTGATCAGGATCGAACTTGTAACCTTCTGGTTACAGGGCAGCAGTTTTACCACTGCGCCACCAGGGACTAGGACAGGGAGACCCAAGTTCCAATCCATGTTCAGCCATGAACTCACTGGGTGACTCTGGGCTAGCCACTTATCTCTTAGCCTAACCTAGCTCCTAGGGTTGTGAGAGTAAACAGAACAATGTACACTGCTCTGGGCTCCTTAGAGAATATAAATGTAAAAGATAAATGCAAAAAATAAACTCGCCTAATCAGTAAGGCTGTGTAGTCGGTCATGAATGTTAACTAGGCTTGCTAGAAATCCTGTATTTAAAAAGATATTCCTTACTGAAATAAACTTTATTCCAAAGTATTATAGACTTCGGTAGAACAAGTGGACATTTCTGTATTCAGATTACTGCTCTCACTTAGAGTACAATAGATGCTCCTTAATTCAAATACCACAACTCTATAGAAAAGGATCTCTTGCATGCAGCTTTACAGTAGCACATTGGGAGCCCATTTTTAGTGGGTTCACCCCATAGTGCGTTAAAGGCCAACAGACATGTGGGTAGGGTTAGTTGCATGGCTTCAAAATATTTGCCAAGATCAGGAGCATCAATTACTTTAGTGTTTAGAGTGTGTTTAAATGTTAACCCAGGATGGGATGGGATTCATTAGTTAGTAAAGGGAAACTAGAAAGCGGCCATATACCGAGTCAGACCATTGGTCCATCTAGCTCCGGATTGACTACACAGACTGGCAGCGGCTTCTCCAAGGTTGCAGGCAGGTGTCTGTCTCAGTCCTATCTTGAAGATGTCAGGGAGGGAACTTGGAACCTTCTGATGCTCTTCCCAGAGTAGCCCCATCCCCTAAGGGAAATACCTTACAGTGCTCACATGTAGTCTTCCATTCAAATGTAAACCAGGGCAGACTCTGCTTAGCAAATGGGACAATGCATGCTTGATACCACAAGACTAGCCCCTCCTCCCTTAAGATGGAAGTTTGACCATCTGCATGGTTATTTAAAAGCTGACTTCAGAAAGATCTTAATTGCTGGCCTTGTTGGTGTACTGTATATTGTTGGAGAGTGGTTTTCTTTATTGAGCAGCGGGAGAGCAACTGGCCCTCTCCATCCCCAGCACTGCATTCCTCCAGTGGCTGTTGCTGATGTCTATCTTATGTTTCTTTTTTAGACTGTGAGCCCTTTGGGGGAACAGGGAACCATTTTTATTTATTTATATCTATGTAAACCACTTTGGGAACTTCTGTTGAAAAGCGGTATATAAATATGTGTCTTCATATATTCATCTTCATCTTGTTAGTGTGCACTTGACAACCAGTTGCTTCAGATGACAGTAAGTTGTACCACCTCTGTCTCAGGTACCTAGCTGAAGGGAGATTTATTTCCCAGCAGGAGGAGGCAATAATGTGGAGATAAGCAAGCAGAGGGAGATAATGTCCTGGAGTCAAGTGTTTTCGTTTTCTGCTGGTTGCTTTCCTTTTCTGCTCAGATGCCTATTCCTTCACTGCCTCTGCAGCTGCTGCCACCACTTTCTCCTGCTGCTGACCCCTGCTAACTGAGCAAAGAGGCACCTTTTATAAGTGGTGATTCTCTTTATTTAGCACGGGGAGAGCAACTAGCCCTGTCTATCCCCAGCACAGTACCCCTCCAGTGACTGTTGCTGTTGTCTGTCTTATGTTTCTTTCTAGATTGTGAGCCTTTTGGGTACAGGGATCCATCTTATTTATTTATTTTATTTCTCTCTGTAAACCACTTTGGGAACGTTTGCTGAAAAGCAGTGTATAAATATTTGTTGTTGCTGCTGGAAAGAAGATACTCAACACTTGGGGGTCTGTGATTGGAATGGGATAACCTCCTCCTGTCTCAACAAGCAGGCTGTCAGGTGCTTTCTTCCCCATTGGAGGAATGCTCCCACCCTGCAGACTTGTGCTGGATGGGCCCTTTCCCACAGCTCCAGCACAGTCCCAGTGAGTGCCCCAATTGGTCAGGGCTGGACAGAGGGTGGGGACTGCGTGCTGTTCCAGCCGGCTTCCCTCCCTCCTTCCCTTCCCTTCCCTAGGCACAGAACGAGCTGCAGCTGGTTGTCTTTTTCGGTGCAGAGTAGGAATTTTTGGCCTCCAGCGTATTGGCCATGCTGGGGATCTTTTTGCCTACTCCATGCTGTGTTTACTAGTTTTAGTTAGTTAGGTCACAACTGGGCAGGTACAGTGTGGGCTGGGTGGAGGTGTATATGGGTTTGAGATTGGTGAGCACTCTTGGACAGTCTAAGAAAGGTGGATTGTTCAATTGGTCCTTAGAGGCTTTGTGGCTCAGGGACTTTGATTCACCAGGATACCTGCTTCAGGGCTTCATACACTTTAAAGGCTGAGCAGCTTCGGGGGGAGGGCGAGGTTAAAGCCCTAGGAGTTGTCCTGACCCTGAGGGGTTGACAATGAGGGGGATGAAGCAGGCTTATCCCGCTTCTATCCTGAGTCAGGGTGTGTCACCCACTTTGGGGCAGGGCAAGGACAGCAATGTCGTAACCCAGCCGTAGGACCACATTATATGGGGCAGAGTCTGATTCACACAGTTTGCTGATTGTACGACATCAATAAAATTATGGCCCCTTTTACCCAAGCCTATTGCATCTGCATCTTCCTTGCGACTGGGGACAATGGAAAATGTTAGCAATGGAGAAGTCAGCCAATGGGGAAGAGCAAATAACAGTGTTTGATTTACTGGTATACTACAGCAACATGTAAAGGTAAAGTGTGCCGTCAAGTCAATTTTGACTCCTGGCGCCCACAAAGCCCTGTTGTTTTCTTTTGGTAGAATACAGGCACATGTATGTACACACACAATGAGAGAGAGCTCAAAGCAATCCATAGCACTACAAGCTTCTTTTTAATGTCTGGACACGTCCCATAGGTTCATCCCTGTGGAAGCTACAGTACCTCCCAAGGAATACATCTCCTACATCCCATATTGCACTGCTGCTCCAGCTGTCACTCCAAAGAGCCATTAGCCAGAATTGCAGCCAGCTCGCGTCAATAATATTCCTTTCCACTTTCTGTAGTTTCTTATTTGCACAGATGATGTGCAAATGCCACTGAACTAAAATTATGAATTACTACTTATTAGCATGATAATATAATACTTTTATATTAGCATGATAATATAATACTTTTCAGCATAAAATGAGCCACATGGAATATTTAGTAGGAATAATCTGTTCTTTCAGAATTAGTAGGTCACAGGTGTCTCAGACGTGGAAACTAGCTGTGAAGAAAGTGGTTGGTATTTTCGACTTCTGCTTTTTATACTTAAGCCATTTAAAAGACTGACAAATACCGTCACATTGCTGAAGACACAGGAATGCTTATCATAGCTTCTTTCCATTTTATTAATGCCTGTAATGTTTTTAAAAGTGCTATTTCCAGTTTTTAAAACAATCCTTTCCTTGTTGAACTTCCCATGTTGTGCTGCTATAGATCAAGTGGGATGCTGACATTGATATTGTCTCATTGTAGCTGAACTAATTAACTGTGCAAGTTCAGAACAATGTCTACACACTGTCATCTGTCAATCTGTATAGTGATCTTCCTCTGAGGGCCGTGGAGTCATTATCTTTTCTTCCCACAGGCCTATTGTTGCTGCTGAATGGGTGAGAGGCAATGCACCTCTGTGTGGCTCACTTGCGGTGCTTTTAGTTCTCAGAACTACAAGCCGATAGCTTTGCCATTGTATTCAGAAGACAGGTTAGACACCAAACCCCCAACTACCATCATTGCTCTTTTTTGTAGGTTGCATCAATGTTCATGTACCAACTTAAAACAGCATATTTCTTTTGAGGTTGACATTGAGTTAGGAGGGTAGAAACTTAGCTGGCCAAATATCACCAATACCTGGAAGATCTACTTGTGATGATGGTAACAAGATTGTATAAACTGAATATCTGAAACTTTAAAAGTGCTTCAGACCTGCATTACTCATTATTTTGCATAACCTACACAATAATGCCACAGTTACTGTAAGTAGAGGTCCCTATTAAAGCATAATTATATGGGAATCTTCAGGGGCGTAGCAAGGTTGGAGTGGCCCAGAGACAAGATTTTAAAATGCCCCCCCCCCCTCACTGAAGCTCAGCTCATGAAGTAAAGAAATCTTAAATGAGGCTGAATAGTGGTAACAAAAAGCCTAGTGAAATTCAAATATGTGTGTATATATGTGTGTGTGTGTATGTATACACACACACACACACCCCTATGTGCCATAATAGAACATCATCCTAAATTATTTTTTTAAAGGTTTTGTAAATTGTGGACAATGCAAGTCAGTCATTTAATGGTACTAGAGAAAGACATGCTGTTCTGGTAGCTCCAGGTCTTAACACTCACATCAATTTCGGAGGATGAATACAACTGAAGGAAGCCCGGGCAGGTGCATGGCTGGGAGAGTCAGTCATGTGACTTTTCTCGGGGGGGGGAAGGCAGTGGGCCCCCAAACAACTGTCTCCCCTTGCCCTATTATAGTTACGCCCCTGGGAATCTTTATAAGTAGTACTTGAATTGGGCTTATTTAAAATTTCCCACAAGTCACAACATAGTAGCTTTTCTTCCCCATGATTCAGCAGAATAGTAGCCATATACCCAACTGTGGGGAAAAGGTATAGCGAGAACTCTAATCTGACCATCAGGAATAGGAGAATAGTGTCTGTCCTGCACAGGATTTCAGGGTAAGAATAATCATAATCATAATAACTAATAATAAACTTTGTTATCCACCCCATAACAAATTCTTCTCTTGGCAGCTCACAACACATTAAAACATCCATTTAAAACACATATCACATTAAACCATAACAGTTCAGAAGGGAAAAAAGAAAATGCAAAATACATTACAAAACAATTTTAAAACACTTTAAAGATCAGTTAAAAATCAAATTTAAAAATCAAAATCTTAAAGCCTGAGAGAACAAAAAGGTTTTTAACGGGTGTCTGAAAGAACAAAGTGATGAAGCCAGATGAACCTAACTGGGAAGGCTATTCCACAAACAGAGTGCAACCACTGAACAGGCCCTCTCCCTAGTAGCCACCCACCTCACCTCATTTGGTAAGGGCACTTGAAGTAGGGCCTCCGAAGAAGATCTGAAAACATCCAATGAGTAGAAATGTGAGGGATGTGTATTTTCCTCTGTATGACTGATAATTCTGAGCCTGTGAGATGTTAGTGTAGAGCTTGCAATGTCCTTTAATCTGACCGAGTTGTACTTGATCATGCACTAAGGTTGATATTGCCTCAGAATAGTTGCATTGTTGTTCTCTTTGTCCCTTTTTAACCTTGAAAGCTAGAAATCTGTCATTGGTTTCACTTAGCTTTGTACCAAATGAAGATAGACCAGTGGGATTCCATAAGAATGCTTACATGATGTGTTGCTATCTTCCTGATTTCTCTGACAAATATGTTAATGCATTTTCTGCACAAATTTATTTCAAATTTATTTCAGCAACTGTTCTGATAAATATAACTGTAGGTGGAAAGCAGAGAAGCCAACCCTGATTTTTCATTTCCTTTTGGAAAGCAAAATATAAATTGCCTATGCTGCAATGTAGCTTATGTTTATTTTTAGGAGATTTCAGCTTGGAGGGTTTTAGTCCTTTAAGACAAGGATACATGCTCAACTGGAAGGTATCTGTCATTCATAACCTCAGGCTATTTCAGGTGGCTGAAAATGTGAACAGATTTTTAACATATAAAAGGAATAAAAGAGCAGAAACATCTGCTTGCTTTTTAGGTGAATTTCACTCAGAATGATAAATTATGTCTGAATTGAACCAAAATGTTCATAGTGGCTGTAGTCAAAAGGCCTATTACAAAATGTCTAACTTGGTTAAATTCCTTTCTGCTTTAAATTGTTAATCATAAAGTATTTTATAGCTAAAGTGATATGCATTTAAAGGATACTTTGCATAAAGGTTAGGCAAACTCAGAGTATCTGAATGGACGGAAATGGAGTTCTATAAGTGACTTTTACGCTGTTGAGGTGGTAAAAGAAACAAGGTCCTTTAAGAAGATTTATATATTGAACCTTTTCTCTCACAGCCAGCCTAACCCTGCTTGGGCTGTCCCAAGCAGGATTAGGCTGGTCGTGAGAAGTGAGATCCTCGTGGATCCCTTTGCTCCCCTTCCACCTAACCCCCTTAATAAACCCGGCTTTTAGCTGAGGTTAAGGATGCTCTTGCAGTCTTATCCTGGCTACCGGAAATCGTGTCATTTCTCAGGCTGTATGTAGCCCAAGGAATAACAGAAACGGGTGCATAGAGTGCCTGTCTGAGTGGGGGAATTCCCAATGCAACGCATGTGCCGCGCATTGCATTGAGGGATGCATGGAGGCTGGAACAACAAGTTCCGGCCCCAGATTCCTCTGCCCTGTTCCGTTCTTCATGGAGCCGCACAGAGCAGGGCTGTCCGTGTAGGTGCGCCGAAGCCGACCTGCTTGGTTGTGTGGGGGAAGGTAAGTGGAAAGCAGCTTTCTCCTCACCTGCCCAGGGCAATCGTGAGAATCGCCTCATTATGTGGCTGGCTTCAGTGTACCTTTTAGGTAGGATCTGAGGGGCAAAATGGCATTCTGAATTGTGAAGCATGAATTAGTCTTTTACGAAACCGTAGAGAGAAGTGATAGAGTTATTTACATTATGTCTCAATAACAACTTCATATTTCACAACTGATATAGAAACAACTTCACTGGGGTGGGTGGGTGAGAAGTCCAGTAAGTTTTCAACCTAGACCCAGTTTTCACGAAAACATCTGTCTTGGCTAATCTTTTGAGAAGTATCTGTGCGTGAGCAGCCATCAATAGTTGTTGGGCAATACTGTGGTGGACCTCATTCAGACAATTCTCCCAGTCATAGTTTGCAGTATTGTGAAGGAATAGCAGAGAGCCCTTATGCTCAAGTGCCCCCTTACCGCCATAGTCCACATGTGACAGGAAGAAATTAAAAACTTGTGCTTCTAGTTAACAGAAAACCATCACTTGCTGTTTTGTCCAAATGCGTGTAGTATAGTTTGCACAAACCATAATTTGCTCTCAGCCAGAACCCCAAAAGTTTGAACCTAATTATTTGTTTCAAAGTAGAAGTGGAAGGTTCTAATCTTCTCTGGAGAGGAGGGAGAAATGAAGGGACATCCCATTGTTCTGGGACAAAGGAGTACAGCAGGAGGAGAGAGAGTAAGAGCCCAAGGCTCACTGCTGCTTGTTCCCATCTTCCAAACCATGTTTATGAAGATTGGCTGGATATGGTCTGTGAAAGCTGGAATTGTATACATAAGACCCCAGTACCAATAAAAATAATTACTGGTTACTGCAGCATGGAGCACTGCTAGAAGTACTGCACCTACATCTCATATTCAATATGATGATATTGAAGCACGTATTTTTCTGCATCAGCCTAGTATTCCTTCTTTTATGGCTCTGATTTTGGTGCTACCCTGTACCAATTATTGCTAGCTTCACCTGGCCACAGATAAATCCTGATGCTTCTGTCTTCTATTTAATCAACTCCCAGCTATCCGTTACGGATAATGAGGCGGGTCTCACGATCCAAGAGACCTGCCTGGGGAGGGTGAGCGGGGAGAGCGGGCTTAGCCCACTCTCTCCACACACAAGCAGGGCAGCAGCCCTGGGCGGCCGGATCGGCCACCCATGCGACTGCCAGCTCCGTGACGGAGCCGGCGGGGGCTGGAAGGATTGGGGGCTGCGCCAGAAGCTCCAGTATGCCCTGCATGAATGCGCAGGGCATACTGGAGAGACCCCCAAGCCAGGAGGCTGATTTTAAGCCTCCCGGCCAGGGGTCTACTCACTATTTTAAAAACCGGTGGAGTGTTCGCTCCGCAAACCCAGTTTAAGGGGAGGGCTAGTTTGGCGAGTTAACCGCCAGGAAGCATCCGGGCCTAGCCCGATTTTGCCTGATCGTGGGAATAGCCCCAGTGTTTCCTAGATCTGGTTTAATTGTTCATCTCATGAGGTATCTCTATAAGGGTTGTCAGGCCTACTGCAGAAAGCCAGTAGTGTTTGAGCACTGAAGCTCTTGATAACTGAGGCGTATTTTATTATGCACAGCTTCTTCTTGGTACCTCTGCAAGACTGTATCAAGAACTGCCTTTTCTTCATGGAAAATCAGTGCTCTCAAAATGTATGTCTGTTGCCCTCTTTTGGATCTTCACTTCTAATAGAACTATGGGGCCATTTTATTAACTGCACTATATAGGAGAATAGCAGGAGCTGTAATAACGAATACATATTTTACAATGCATTTGAAAGCAGTCTTTACCTAGAGAAAATCAAAATCTCAATTACATGGGTGGGCAAAGAGTGGTATGGCAAGGATGAACTCTGTTAGCATGACTGATCTTGTTGCTTCAAAGCTGTTGAGCCTGTAAACTCTTAGAAGTCAACATGAATAGGTGTAGAAAGAACCTTCCCATGGAGACTAACAATCTGTTCCTAGCTGAAGTCTACTGTAAAGGAGTTATGGCTGAAAGAGCTGTCAGCAGCAGAACTAATTCTGAGGAAAAGTTAATGGGAGGATATTGACCAAACCAATGGAAGGCCAGTTTAGTCCATGGAAGATTTAACCTCAGATGGGGATATCTGGGTAATCTTGGGCAAATCTTTGCCATACTTTCATGGCTTCAGTTCTTTACTTTCATTGAATGTGTCAGTTGTAACCTTTTTGTATCAGGAAAGGTAGTTGTTTTTCGTAATTATTAAATGTTGTAGAATGATCTGACACTGATGTTTAAAAATCTCCTCCCCTTGCTTTCTTCCAGGGCATCAGAAACTGTCATAACTATAAAGAATGTTTCTGGGCATTGACCTGCAGCTAGTAATGTAGCTTAGGACTTGCAACTTAATGATTCAAGGTTTTGTTAATACTCAATGTTGAAAATTCATCATAAATTTAGGTGAGGAAAGAATCTCCACTCATGTCAGGCTAGCTTGTGATCTAGGAAACAAGTACTGTATTGGCGTTCCCCTGAAGCATGTGGAACCATTGCTACATAAGCACCCTTTTGCTTACTACCCTTCTCTTTGAGTTCTGGATTGTGTCAATTGATCTGGGGAACAGGTGGTAGAAGGTATTACCTTCTGGCAAAAGGTTCAACTTCATGTTATTTTGTTTCTTTCCAACTTTCCAAGATAATGCCAGATGTAAATATAATTGAACTTGCATAAAGTTTTACAAACATTAAAATGACATCACCTTAATCTTATCTGATATGTCCAATTAACCCCAAAATATTATTCATTCCCTACTGAATGAATTAATCCTATTTATTTCTGTTGAACTTGCATCAGTGAAGTGCTTTGAAACTTAGAAAACTCATTTATTGGAGTATGAAAGCCTTTGTAAGTTGATTCATGAAACTATTCCTTTGTCTTCCATCTGTTTTCTTATTTGACCTTGCCCTTGTTAAAGTTCAGCTTCCAAAGGAGTGTGGCACTTTATTTAGAGAATAGAAAAAGAATGGCAATATAAAATGTAAGTGAAAGAGTTGTATTATGTTACTTTTGCATTTAAATTGCACGGAGGTCAAATGGAATCTGTAGCACTGCATCATCATCTCTCCTTTCAAACATTTGCACCCAGCTGATGAATCATAACTTTAGCAAGCACTCATAATACCATTCATTTTCTCATAAGCATGCTTGCCTCAGCTCTGATGAATGGACATTCAGGTTTAATATCAAACCATACTGAATGGGAAATTTGTGGATGAAAGCAGGCTTAAACTAGTTTGAAAGTACACCAAGGTCAGTGCCAGTACAAGGCCTCATTCAGCAAAGAAAGCTGCCTAGTTTAAAGTGCAAAAATACAAACATCTGTGGTTAGATTCTGTCAGCTCCTCCATTTATGTAATGGTTCCCAATCCTCAGCAATCAGATATAAAAATTCCAATTGGTTCCCCTCATTTCTAGATTTTAAAGAGGAAGGAGGGCATTTTTAAAATGCTGAGCACCCAGAAATCGATAACATTAGAACTATTGGACTATCAAAGCCATGAACAAATAAGATATAATCAGATGCATGAAAAGGGGGCTCCATGGAATAATTATTGCCATTTATCCTGTGCCTTGCTGTGAAATCTTAATGGGTTGCTTAATCAGCCTGTAGAGAGTTCCCAATCATTTGCTTAGAAAGTGACATAAAGCAGATATATGTATGTATGCATGTATGTGGAAAAAATTACCCCACTTTTCACAAGGAAGTGGATGTGGCTTGCCAAATAAAAAATAAATATAGACTTAAACCTTAATACAATAAAGCATTAATACAATAAAATATGCTGGATAAATGAGAGAGGTAAAAACAATCTTAAAACTACATTAGCCACTTATGAGGAAAGCTAATTTTAACAAATTCATTTTTTAAAGATGCCAAAAATGAGGGAGGGGCAAACAGAATCTCCTGGGGAAAAGAGTTCCAGAGGGAGAAGGCCACTAATTTATTCCATGTGGGAAGGCTCTATCCCAAGTGGCTACCAAATGAACCTCAGATAGTCTTCAAGGGAAGCCCCACATAGAGTATACAACAGAAATCCAGCTGAGATGTAATGAGGACATCATAATGTGTTCTTATTGCTGTATAAATGCACAAAGCTGGCACATCAGCCAAAGCTGGTCAAAAGCCACCACCCAGGCCACAACAGACACGTTGGCATGCAGGTGCAATGGCAGATCCAAGATAACTCCTAAGCTATGAACCTGCTCCTCCAAGTGGAATAGAACTCCATCAAGAACAGCTCAATAAACTATCTCCAAACCAAATGTCCTCCACCTTGGCTGGATTTGATCTTATTGGCCCACATCATTTGTTAACCCAATTTCAGCTTCTTTTTAGCCTGTGGAATCTTGACATAAACCATGCATGCTTCAGAGAGAGACGGAGAAAAAGAAAGAATGCACATTCATCAAAGAAAAGGGAGAAGACAGGGTAGAGAGAACTCAAAGAAAAAGAGGGCATCAGTGGAGCTGGGAAGTCAGATCGTGGCATGAGAAGTGAGATTTAGGTTATTCGGAAGGGGTATGAGTGTGGTTGAGGAATAGGGTGCTGTGGTAGAAGGAAAGATGTGTAACAAAGACTGTAGGGGTGATATTTTCTTAGATTCTGTTTATTGGAGCAAGAAACTCCCAGTGGGCCTTAATACTAAGGATTTCACACTGATTCAAAGACAAACTCACCATTAATAGTCATATTATTAAGACATCACATTTAACTCACTTATCACAAGAAGCAAAGTAAGAGCAAATGAATACAATCCTAGCTCATAAGCTTCAGCTCAGTATTCACAAGCCCTGATTCTCTTTATATAGTGCCAAACTGAATATGTGTACAGTGACATATTATATTAATTTTTTAAAATTTGATTTACCTGTAGCCCCTTCGGGGGGCTTCTTAAAGGCTGTGGGGTTGTCTGCCAAGGTTTCCCCTCCCCCCGCTGGCCTCTAGGGCCTCACAGGGACCATTTGAGCATGTGCAGTGGCCATTTTAAAAATATTTTGTTTAAATGGCCGCTGAAAACAAAATGGCCACCGTGCATGCTCAAATGGTCTCTGCAAGGCTTGGCATGGCCCAGAGCCTCACAGAGGCCATTTGAGCATGCACAGTGGCCATTTTGTTTTCGGTGGCCATTTTTTTAAAAAAAAAATTAAAAAATGGCACCCCCCTTTCAAGTGGTGCCCGGGGCATGTGCCCTGCCTGCCCCACTCTAGATATGCCCCTGATTAGCTTGACTGCAGGCCCCTAGTTGTCCAGACTTCTACTTAACCTTACTGAAAGTTACAGTGTAAGATGTTTTCACATGATGCTTAGTATTTAAATGAAAAAGAGTTGCTTATCTGTGAAGTGAAAAAAGATATTAAATGCTTAGAAGTGTTAGAGATAGCTTGTCTTACAAGTTCCTCAAACTCTAGTTTTAGTTTTAAAAATGTACTTGTTTCTTCCCATATAATAAATGGCAACCCCTGATGGGTTGCGTATGGTGCAAGAACTGTTCTAAACATGGAAAGGTCCAGTCCTATGCATGTTCACTTAGAAAGCTCTGTGTCTTCAAAAGGGCTTACTCCCAAGTAAGTGGCTGACATACAGGCTAACTAAGTATTGGTGCTTTGTTGGACATCCAAACTAAAGAAGCATTGCTGTAGCACTAATGCTTTGAAGAGTTCCAGACTAACAGTGCACTGGTCCTTATCTGAGTTAAAGGAAGTTTTAATTACCTCCCCTTCCTCCAGAAGCACTTTGTGCCACCTGAAAGTATGTGCAACCCTTGGGGACATATTTTTGGGTGGCACAGAGCACTTTTAAGGCAAGGGGAGGTTGTTGAAATTTCCCTCCCCCCACCCACCCCCAATGCATGAGCCGTGGAGCTGAATTAGTTGAACTCTACAGACTCCTGTAGCACTGGTGCTTTATCAGTCTGGATGTCAGCAAGTGTAGAATTGTAGCTCTTGTCATATATAGAAAGATTAGTTGTTGCAGCACTTTCTAAATGTGGGCTTCTCAGAGCATTTTGTTGTCCACTGTGTGAAATAGGATGCTGGACTGAATGGGCCTTATGCCTGATCCAGCAGGGCTGTTCTTATGTATGCGAGCCAAATGTTTTGGAAACCATTTCCTTGGAGAATAGGTTAAACCTAAAAACTTGTCTTTCAAAAAAGAAAAAAAGCTCATGGTGGATTCGTGCTGTACTTCTGTGTGCGAGGATTGACCAGAAGAGGTTTGTGTGTGTGCTTGTTAACAAGCCTACTTATACAAGAAATGACCTAGGTATTATTGGAATGTTCTACAATGCGTATATTGTAAAACTAGATTTGGATTCTCAAACATTGTATTAGTTGAGATCCCAAGTACAATTTTTTCACAGTACCAAGTGCAGTTCTTTTATTTTCTGATCTTTCAATTCTGCCTATTTTGACTGTGTTTAATAATAAAACACATGAACTCTCTTGAGGGTGGGTGGAATATAAATTAGGGATGTGCATGAAGTGTTTCTGGGGTAATGGAGAGCAGGCACTTTAAAAGGAGGAAGGCAGGTCTTACCTGCCCCTCTGCTGCAGCTGTGCTGCCCCGCACTGCCCCAGAGTGGTGCTCTTTGTATGAAGTAGCCAGGCTCTCTGTTTGCCCGATGCATTTGCTTATTATTATTTATTTATTACATTTCTAAACCGCCCCATCCAGAGGCTCTAGGCGGTGTACAACAACTTTTTAAAAAGACATAAAACCCACAATTCAAACAATGCTCCACAATTCAAACAAGTTCCCTATGGTATCTGAGCATGTGCAGATGCCATCTTAAGTGCTCATCTTCACAGTAGGGTTCCATTTCCATAAGTTTAGAAAGAAAGGAAAATCACGCCCACTAGCATGTACTTTGCATAGGTCGAGCCTCACAGCTCAGACAGCTGGATATGACTTATGGTTTGCAGAATTTTGCAGCCACTCCTGACTGAGCTGCTCTTCACATGCACAGCCAGAAGGCATTTGAAGACCTACCCTGGTCCACAGGCCAGTGGTTAAGAGGGCTATTGATTTACATAAAATAAATTGCTTGATTAAAGGGAAGAAATGGTGACACACTTTAATATAGCTGAATTATAGTTTTCCCTTGAGGTAGCATTTTCCAGTTACTAAAGATTTCAGAGCCATTCTGTCGTGTGATTCATGTCTTTTTAATTTCAGTGCAAAATGCAAATGGACGTAGAAAACATCTGTTCAGTGTCATAGGAAGCTTATAGCATCAGCATGAGTGTCAAAGTGAAATTCATAATGCTCAAGTTAAACAATGGGAGCCTAAAATCTAAGACAACCTGTTAATAACAAAAGTAGTTATCAGTTTAATTGAAGTGGCAGCTTCTAATGGAGCTACCAAGTAAGTTGGCCACAGCTTGCTCTGTTTCCACTGCCAGGGTGAGAAGAGCCCAGGCCCCAAAATCGAGAAAGAGTCCCGATTTCTAGGACAGAAGCAGAGGAATTAAAAGCTAGCGAAACTTGAAATGCAAAGCAGTGAGAGGGACTATTTAGAATCTAAATGAAGGTGTGACTTTGACCTTACTGTGCATTAAGGCTATTCATAAGAGCAGCCTAACCCAGACTAGGGCAGCCCAGCCTGGGTTAGGCTGCTGGCAGGTGCGGGCCGTGAACGCACCTCGGTGTGTGTGTGGGGGGGCTTCTTTAAGTGTAAATGGAGCCAGTGCTCTGTGCCGCCCAGCAGCCCCCGTGGCAGGAAATCGCCTCTGCAACTCACCTGGCTCTCACAGAGGCGGGCTCCCGCCAGCCCCCCGGACACGCATTCATGGCCCGCTCCTGGCTGCTGGTGTGGAGTGCTGGGATTGCTACCGATCCCGGTCCTCCCACCCAGCCTAACCCCACTTTGTAGTCCACCCTTTAGCCAAGGTTAAGGGTATGAGCATTCACTTAACCCGGCTGCCAGGATTGAGTGTGTCCTAGAACACCCGTCCCTGGGTGGATTCCTCCAATGCACCATGCATGTTGCATAGTGCATTGTGGGATATCCTAAGGCTGAGCTGCATCGTCCTGGCTTCTGGAGATCTGTGCTGCTTGGTGCAATGCAGATCATCTGGGGGTGCGGTCCACGCTACCCACAATATTTGTTTTATCGTCTGGGAGGAAGGTAGGTGAAATCCTGCCTCCCCCACACACCCTCTTGGTAGGTCGTGTTAATTCCCTTATTGTTAAAAATGCAAAAGTTTTAAAACAGGTAAATTTTTAAAAGGTTTGATGATACAAGCAGAGTTATTCCCCAGATTATTCCAAAATATGCATATTTATGCGTATTTCTAGAGAAGGAGGAGAGCAGAAAAAAAATCCCTCTCTTTCTCCGTCCCTGCACATTCAGCTACTTGTCAACCCTCTGGCTGAGCTTCAAAGCAGCCCTTTGCAAGCCTGCACCCCCTGTTTTGCCCTTGTAGTGCCATGGAACACGTGAGCCACTGTGTGTAGCAATGTATGTCACAGATCAGCGTTGCTGTGTGAATATTGTCAGCAGAACAGAAGCAGTTCTGTAAAAGGGAAGGTGAGGTTATTTACAGGCACTTCTACCCATCATTTTCAAAAAATTCCAGAATGATCTAGATAAGGGTGATGAGTGTTGCTGTACAGGGAGGAAAATGATCTTACCAAGCCTTCAAGTAAACAACAATCTGTGCTGCACCCCTCCAAGTCCCAAGGAATGCCATCTTTCAAAATACTCTGAGGCTCTCCCAGTGTTGTTGCAAGATGAAGAATCTGTGATACATGAAATGCATAGCAGAACAATATGGTTTCTTTCTGCATAGATGTATTCTGTACAAAGAGCAACCATACTGCACAATCTGACTCACTGCAACACTGACACCATGGTGAGTAGGGATGTGCAGAACCAGTTTGATCACAAACCAGACCGCTGCTAACTTGATCAGTTTGGGTGGTTTGATTGTGAACCACTTTGAACTGGTTCTAGCTGGTTCGTCAGTCAACCAGCTCAGCTGATCGGTTCAACCAAAATGGTTCTTATACCCGCAGTTCAGTCCAAATTTGGTTTGAATTTGGACCGAAATGCACCAAACAGTCCATGCACATCCCTAATGATAGTCTTAACCAATGACACCCATTTTAGAGATTGCAGAGTAAAGATTACACTGTCAATTGATCATCCAGTTATCATCCACACTTCAGACACTCATGGTAGAAATCATGCAGCATGGTAATCTATATATATAATTCTCCTGGGTGCGCCTTTAGAATGTGCGTCCCAGCAGCCCAGCTGATTGGCTGGGCTGCGTGGGCGCCTGATTGGTCCTGGCGCACCCAGGAGAATTGGCTGGCCGGGCGGCTGCGGAGGCAAGGCGGCAGGCCAGGCAAGGCGGTGGGCCAGGCCAGGCCATGGCGGCGGCAAGGCGGCGGGCCAGGCCGCGGCAAGGCGGCAGTGGGCCCCAGCCCAGCCACAGATGTGAGGCGGCGGAGGCGGCCCAGCCCGGCAGCACAGTGGTGGTGGCGGCGGGACTCGGCCCGGCCGCGGCGGCGGCACTCAGCCTGGAGACGCAGATGTTCTGCGCCCGGGCCCACTAGTATTAAATAATGCTGCTGGTGTATAGGTCAGTGTTTTAAATAAGTCTTATATGGAGCAAACTTGGTGGCCAATTGTCACTTCTTGTCTTCATGGTGAACATAATCCTTCCAAGCATCTCTTGACTGCAAATACAGTACATAAGGGTTGAAGATTGTTTCAAGTCCTGAATTAGCTGTCTCTGCTCATCTAGATGGGAGATTGGTAAATTAGGGGAAATGATACATGATATTCAAATGCTTATCGTAATTTTGTGTAAGAACACCCAAATGCCTCCTGAGTACAGTAGACCCATACTGTACTCAAAAGAATTTAAATAAGAGGCTTTTTTTGCTGCTTATGGCTTTCTATTATTATTTAAAATTGAAACATATAATGAGCCTCTTCTCACAATCCATGAGAAGGGCTCTGGGGTGGTCTGTAGGGAGAGTGGATGATCCCTCCCCACAGCCAATCTTCCCCCCTTCTCTGGGTGGGCGGATCACCCGGACCAGTGGCTACTCAGTAGCTCTGAGGGTTGGGGTGCTGGGATGCACTGCTGTGCATTGCCCTGCCCCTGGGGCTCCGATAATGCACAGCACGAGTGTGCCATGCATTATGGTGATCCCCCTCCCCGAGTGTGCCAGCCGCAGCTGCAATCAGCTGACACACACAAGCAAATAAACAGGGTTCAGGGAGCACTCACTCCTTTAACCTCTTAGCCCGATTTTGCATGTGAATAGCCTCGATACCTGTGATGCAGGGGCAGGTCTTTTCTGCCACTGTGTTTGTAGTTGTATTTCTCCTACCAAAAGAATAACTGGAGTGTAAAACATGAAGGTTAATTTGAGAACATAGAATACCCAGGTTGACAGCATTCAGCCAAGTCCTACAGCAGCCACTTCTCTCTAGCCAGCTGTGATTTAGAAGGACAATATCTCACAAACAGCTAACAGGAGTTCTCTACTGAGCCATCTATGTAATGCAATAAGCTCTCCACAGGGTCAAGGCCACTGAGATTTGCTTCTATGGTTTGATTTACTAATGTTTACTCTATGAGAATGTATTAAAGGTTTCCATCAAGGCCCTGTAAAGTAAATTGTTGATGAAATGTGTGTGTATACACTTCTTAGCCTCTTTTAAAACAAAAACAATGTGTAATGACTGTAAAAGGTATGACACTTTATCATTGATCTATGACATAGCCTGGCAAAGGAACATCCAAAACAATTACACTGCATAGTAAAGCATTATGGTAAGTGTTATTTACCTGGGGTTACAACAATTCATACCCTCCCTCATTTCACCATGGGGACATGCCTGAAAACGTGCGGTAGATATGACCAAGGAAACTGGGAGGTATGATGTACAATCCTGGCACAATCCATGCCACAAATGGAAAGCAGATAGTAAAGTACATGCAGATCACATTATTTCAGTTTACCAAAGCAGAGGAGCCAAACTTCTTAGGACAGTGTTGTAGTGTTGTGTGGGCTAGTGTTAAGGACAAATGTCTCATCCACCCAGTGGCCCTGGGAGATCTTCATTGAATGTCCTGGAAATTGGCATTAAGATAATTGCACCTTTGCAGTTGAAATATTTTGTCATCTTAATCTAGGGGTCCCAAACTGTAGCCCACCTGCAGATGTTGGCCTATGATTCCCACCATCCCGGATTACTGGCCACTGTGACTGGGGATAATGGGAGTAGCTAGAGGGCCATGGTTTAACCCTGTTGTAAAGAGAATCCTGTTCTTTTGACTTCTCAAACCCCTTTCTTTGTGCACAATTATTAAACTAGCATATGTAAAGAATTGGCTGAGTCTCTTGGCTCTTTTCATTCCAAGTTATCTGCATAATATGATGGCTAGGGAGAGATGCAAAT
Organism: Hemicordylus capensis; assembly: GCF_027244095.1. Taxonomy (NCBI): domain Eukaryota; kingdom Metazoa; phylum Chordata; class Lepidosauria; order Squamata; family Cordylidae; genus Hemicordylus; species Hemicordylus capensis. The sequence goes on along the minus strand of NC_069658.1, from coordinate 335,925,654 downwards.
TGTCAGAATGTTATTAAACAACTTGGTTACTAAAGAGCAGCCCCAAACTCCATATAATCAAGAGGTGAATGATTTGTAGAAATGTATATCTAAGAGTGGATATATAAATATATAAAATCCTATTAAAATACTTCACAAAACCAGAATAAATTGTACTCAAAAGATTGAAATTCTCTTCACACTTACTGGGGAATAAGTCCATTGAACAGTGGGACATCTGAGTAGACATGCAAAGCAGTGGGCAGCACATTATATTCAAAATCCTCACCTCTTTGCCAGCTTACTTCTAACCCTCACAATCCTGTCATAGTAGAAAGGATTTCTAACGCCTCCAAAAGGGTTTGGTTTCATTATTCTTCATGGAAATCTGAACCCACTAAAATGCAAGCTTCAACTTTAGATACAGAACAAAATATTGTCTTTATTGTGCAGTTCCGAGGCACAAGATTAATGCACCTTTAGATAGAATAACTGGGAAGGATAGTACCTGAGGGAAGGCTTAACATTTTAATTGCAATATAAATATGTCACTCCCTTTCTAATTTAAGTAATGCATGGGAGCTTGCATAATGTCAAAGGACTTGTGATCATAATGTATTGCACCTGCTAGTGAAGCCGGACTGCTGGAACAGCACAGCTAAAGCTAAAATACACATTGCTAGTGATATGTTAGTGCTTGGATGAGAAAACTGATTGTTGTTGGTCTATAGTTGGTGAATACGCTTTACTGGCTACAGGTTGTAGTAGTTGTTATCTTATCCTTTGCGTTTCATGTAGAAGTTCCTATCTTCAGTTCTAGGGGTTGGCACAAAACCGGTTTGACTGGTTCGGTTCAAGTCTGAACCAGAATCGAACCGCCAAACCAGGCATGTTTGGTTTTGTGCCCCTGAACAATACCCGGCCAATTGGTTTGAATTCAAGCCAGTTAGGGGATATTAAAGTGGTTTTTTAAAAATGTAACACTCACTGCTGGATCCGACAGCTTTGGGGGGTGCTCCCTCTCCCCCTGCTGGCCTCCCCCGGTCCTCTAAGAGCAGTTTCAGTCCATTTAGGGGCCGTTCTGGCCCTTTCTCCAGTGGCAGGGGCCATTTTGGAGATCAATATGCATGCGCCCTGGCCATCCTGACAGGCCCTTAGAGGACCAGGGGGAGGACAGCAGGGGGAGGGGGAGACTGTGGAGGTCCTGCCACAGCAGCACCTCCCCTAGGTGGTGAGTGTTAATATTTTTTTTAATATTAGAACCCTCGAACCAAATCGGGCTCGGGACCTTGAGCCAAACTGGGCCCAGTCCAGATCGAGGCGAGTCCTCGAGCCAGACCAGTTCAATGGCAAACTGGCTTGACTATGAGCCGGTTCACACATCCCTATTCAGTTCCTACTATCTCCAGTTAAAGGAGCTGCAGTAGCAGCTGGAAGTGATGGAAAAGATCTCTGCCCAAGTCTCTGGAGAGCTGCTGCTAGTAAAATCATACAATGCTGAGCTAGAAGGGCCTGACTCAATATAAGACAGTTTCATATGTTCCTATTAAAAAGGGGTTTCTCAATGTTTTATATTATAATAGCCTAGTTATTGGTTCTGGTGATGTCTCTTGGGAGCACAAGCACCAAGCACACAACTCACTGAGTAATACTGCTATGCTGAATTTGGCTTCTATTGATTCTCTACCTTCTGTGCTTTTTGAAAATCAATCTCCAGCTGTGCTAACATAATGATTACTACATCTGTGATTTTTTTTTTTTAATCTCCCGTTGGCCTCTGTCTATCGGGGCACTGAAATGTGTGTTTAATACTGGAGAATGAAACAGCTTAGGTTTTGTATTCCCACTGGAGTTTCATTCCATGTTCATCACTGCTGTCTATATAGCTGACAAGCACTATTGAATGACCAACAGTCTGTATGGCTGTCCTGGATATGACTGACCTTTTCTGGGATACCAGCTGAGCACTAAAATATGGAACCATGACAGAGGTGGAACTATAATGAGCAGGTGGATTCCAAGAACCCAGGCTGCCTAGCTCCTGGGAGTCACCTGCCTTGGCTCCCTCACCTCCAGAACTCATATCCCAGCCACATTTGCTGACTGGGTGCTTCTGTTTTCCTTTCTCTCACACACTGGAGAGAGAGAAAGTGGCGGGAGGGGCATGCACCAGTCAGCAAACACAGGCTAGGAATGAGCTCCAGAGGGCTCCCATGGCCCTGGCCATGCCCCTTTGCACATCATATGCAAGGGGGCATGGCCAGAGCCCCAGAAAGGCCATAGTAGTCCTCCGGAGCTCATTGTGAGCTGGCTGGTGCATCTATTTTCCTTTCTCTCTCCCTTTGGAGGGAGAGAAAGGAGAAAAGAACATGTACTCAGCCAGCAAATGCAGGCTGGGAATGAGCTCCAGAGACCGCTTGTGGGCCCTCCAGGGCTCTAGTCATGCCGCCTTGCAATAATGCACAAGGGGGCATGGCCAGAGCCCAGGAAGGGCTATGGCAGCCCTCTGTAGCTCATTCTCAGCCAGCGTTTGTGTGTGTTTGTGTTTCTTATTTCTCTCTCTCCATCAAGGAAGGAACATAGATACCCAGAAATGCTGGCTGGGTATGAATTCCAGAGGGTTCACATGGGCTCTCTGGTCCTCTGCCCATGCCCTCTTATGCATGATGTCATGCATAAAGGGTGTCACTGGTGTGCACACTGCAGACCCCCAGCAGGGCCACAGGGATGGGTGAACATGGGCCCGTTCCCCTGGCTACACCAATGAACCATGAGCATGTAAAGCTGCCATGTTGATGCTTCAGTGCTGGTAACAGCTATAAGTATGCCTCCAGGTAGTTACGCAGGTAATCTGAGATGTTTCCACATGGAGAACTACTCTGACTGAGAATGGGCATTCCGATGTTATTGTTGGCAATGGTACAATTTTGCAGCTGTGGTATGAATTGAGACTTTTGAGACTACCTTAAAAGTACTTTGACAGCAAATGGCCAGCAAGTGGCGTTGCAACATTGTGCAATGGCAGCTGATGTCATCTGAATGTCCTATGGAGAAGCAGAACTTCCATTTTCAATTGGATTATTCCATCTGGAAACACTCTGAGGTCATTCACACAACATGTGTCTTGACCAGGTTTGGGAGATTTGTGAGTGTTCCCAAGTTTTGATTGTGAGGGAGCAAACAACTAGATAGAAGGAGGGAGAAGTGATTGTGTTGGAGTCAAGGTAGGAGGAAAACCTGAATAGGGTAATCACATGCTGAGTATGAAAGCTGGGTAGGACTGCGCTGTCCTACCCAGCCTATTCCACACAATCATTTCTCCCTCCACTTATCTAGTTGTTTGCACCCACACAGCAAAAATTGGGAATACACACAGCTCCCCAAACTAGCTCCTACCCAGTTTTCGGTTGTCTTAAGGACCTCTTTGAATTTTGGGATGCACTGCTACAGTCTACATATCATTGTAACTGATGGTTTTGAATAATAAGCTGTGGCCTCTTAAATCACATAGCAGGCACATTTAACTTTCTTCTAATGTTTGTATGACAATGTAACATTGTACTTTGATCTTTTAAAAATGGTTCTCCATCAGTTGCCATGAACATCATATCTATTTAACAGAGATGAATAAAACAAAAATGTGATACTATTGCTGCTTTTAAAACACATGTATACTTTTAAAATAATGATTCAGTAAAGAATAAAGGCTCATATGGGCTACTGCAAGTTGCTTGTTGACAATCTAGTGATGTAGTGTCAGTGAATTTTTTTAAATCGCTTTTTATCGCTTCCAAACATTTTTCATAATATTCTACAAATGTAGTTCTTTACATTCAACCCAACATTGGCTTGTTCTTGATTACTAAGTAATAAAAGAGAAACCTTTAACTAAGTGCTAAAGCCTGTAATTCAGTGATACAAGTCTTTCCTGTATCCAGACCTGAATTAATGGGACTGGTTGATGACTTTGATATCAGTATCTACAATCTAGTTTTGATTTCTCAAACTGAGTATTGACTTTAAATAGCTGAGAAACTAATGATAGTAGAATTATAACTTAGAAGCAAAAAAATATCATTTTAGCTTAAAGAATGAGCTATGTACCTGCCTTGACCCAGGGTTTTTATTGTATCTCACGGGCCTTGTTCCTCTGGCTTTATATATTCCAAGTGTAAAGCATAATTTACTCCACATTAAAAAATACACATTTGGATCATTAACTTTAAGGGTATTCTCCTCCAGAAGCTCATTTTTCAATAACATTTCTTCCTATAGTAGCACATTAGACCAATGTAAAATAAAGTTTCCCCCCTGCAGGAATGGGTTATGAGTTCAATACAAAGAAGTCACAGACAGAAATTCTTGCAGGGGAGAATAGATTAATATCTATGCTATGGAACAGCCTAAACAATATATGAGTTCTTTTTTACCACTACATATCTGCCAGGAATTTTTATGTAATGAAGCAGCTACCTCAGTAGCTTGCCCTGGGCTTTGCATTGATAGTCTCCAGACCTGTTGTTTACCATCCACATATTGCTTTATTAAAACTTGTAAGAGCATATTTACATAGTTATGGCCTCAGCCACTCTTTTATTATGACTGAAGTGCAGAAACATAGAATGCAATTCTACTCCCAAATCTGATAATAATGAAATTGATTCTGATCTTACTCTTGCTCTCATGCGCTCACCTAGGCTAGGGAAGTGCACAAAACTATTTGGTTTGGTTCAAATTTGAATTGGACCAGGCATGTTTTGGCACCCCTTTGAGCCAGGCCCGGTTCAATTCGAATTCAAGCAGGTTTGGGCCTGGTTCGAGGGTGGCAGGGTGGGGGCAATAAAATTAATTTTAAAAGTAATGACTTACTTGAGGGTTGAAGCAGCATTGTGGGGTGCTGTGGTGGCCATGTGGGTGGGGGTCTCTGACAGCTCCCCTTCTCACCACCAGCCTTCCCCTGAGTCTCCCTGGACTGGTTCGGCCCATTTCAGGGCCAGTTTGGCCCTCTGTGCATGCGCAACAGCCATTTTTGGGGATACTGCACATGCACACTGGCCGTTTGTATGACCCGGTGGTGGTAAGTCATTACTTTTAAAGCTCATTTTTATCCCCCGCCACCCTCGAACCGAGCCCAAACTGGCTTGGCCAGTTCAACTCAACTTTCAAATCAAACCGGGCTCGGCTCAAGGTCGGGCCTTCGAGCGAGCAGTTTCCAGCTCGATCCAGCTTGATTTCGAGCCGGCTCTCACACCCCTAACCTAGGCCTCCACTCTTCTCAGCCATCAGCTGTCATTGTGGGAAAAGCCTGGACACAGAAATAATAACGATCATTGAAAATATGCCTATTTAATTGCACTACATCCTATTTCCTTTCTATAGTTTATTGACATAAAATGTGGAGGTAATTTTTAATTACTTTAAAATTATTTTAAGTAATTTTTCTTTTGAAGTCCCATACTTTTTTGCTCTACTGCTGATAATTCCTGGCAGATTACAAAAGCTTTGTTAAAGAAGGTGATCCATAGCAATATATTTAGTGTGATTCTTTCCCTCTCTTAGCAAATGAGGGAAAGCTAAATCACACATTTTAAAATCTCTTTACAGTGTTCAGTTGCCACATTAAGAGAAGTCAACATTTTCATCCCTGTTCATTTCCATCCCCCTGCCTGTGAATGATTGTTGAATTGGGCAATCTGTATTTACAGGGTGTGCAAGAAACTGTGAGATAGCAGCTCTCTGATACCCACCCTTAGAGCCTCAAGGAAAGACTTAAGGTTGTGGTTGTTGTTTTTAATACTCTGGGATGGCAAATGGTAATTTAAAATTGGTTTGTTTTTTGTTTTTTTTTAATTTTAGTTAGCCCGAGGAGATGCATGATACCCTGCAGCTGGGTTAAGGGTACAAGAGCACCCTTAACATTGGCTAACAACTGAGTTATTTAGGAGGGTTAGGTGGGCAGGAAGTGGAGGGGTCCGCGAGGATCCCACTGCTTCACATGACCAGCCTAACCCAGTTTGGGTTAGGCGCGTCATAAGAACAGCCTCCATGTATGGTATTTCCTTTTCATCCCCTACTGTTGTGATAAACTTCCTGTAACCATTCACAGAGGCTGTTCTCACAACCAGGCTAACCCAGCCTGGGGCAACCCAGGCTGGGTTAGGCTGACCATGAGAAGCGGTGGGATGCTCATGGGTCCCTCCACGCCCTGTCCACTTAACCCTCTTAACTAACCTGCCTGTTAGCTGATGTTAAGGGTGCACTCACACCCTTAACCCAGCTACCAGGTATTGTGTGTCTCCTCAGGCTGAATTCAGCCCAAGGAGACACAGAGATGTGCACATAGAGTGCCTGCCTGACAGGGGAATCCCCAGTGCAACACACATGCTATGTGCTGCATTGTGGGATGCCTGGATGCCAGAACAACAAGTTCTGGCCCTGGATCTCTCTTCCCTGCTCTGTGTAGCTCCGAGCAGGGCTGCCAGTGTGGATGCATGGGTGGCACACTGAAGATGACCTGCTTGGTTGTCTGGGGGGAAAGTAAGTTGAAAGCAGCCTTCTCCCCACCTGCCCAGGGCGATCATGATATCATATTTTGTACCATAGTTGTTATTTCTGTGTCCAGGAATTTCCCACAATGACAGCTGATGACTGAGAAGAGTGGAGGCTTTCTGATTACAAAGAAGAATGGGTTGTGCCAGCCCCTCTCCATCCTTTATGCTAGGACATTTGTCTAAACGTGGTCTGAGAAGGGTTGAATGAATTAAACCCTGAATTAATTGTGATAGTTTTGGATAATGAAATTGTAAGAATCTTATGAATATTATTCTCTGAGAACTGTGTTTCTTTTCATTTCTCAGTTTATTGCTGTATTCTGGGTGATAGACACAGATTTGAAGAATTATTTTTTTAATTTTGATTAGATTAGACATCAGAGACGAATGTGTTTTGTTTTAGACTTCTTAATGTCTTTTCTTGATCAGATTTGCTTTCCCCCCTATCAGACTTGTTAAATAAAATGTTTAGTTTAACAAAGTGGTAGAATGAAAACATATTCCAAATAGTCTCAGTGGGATACTTTTGGGGGGAAATGCTAATGACCTGCTGATTGGGATGCAAGGAAAATACTCATATTTATCCAGAAGTCATCCAAGAAGTCTTGTCTCCCATCCCAGAGACATGAGCTCACAAGGTCTGGAAAGTGGTGCGGCAAGGCAAGTTGGATTGTAGTACATGGACCCCTCCATGAAGTAAAGTAAAGTTGTGCCTCCAAGTTGTTGTCAACTCCCGACGACCACAGCGCCATGTGGTTTTCTTTGGTAGATTGCAGGAGGGGATTACCATTGCCATCTCCCTCACAGTATGAGATGATGCCTTTCAGCATCTTCCTATATCACTGCTGCCTGATATAGGTGTCTCCAATAGTCTGGGAAGCATACCATTGGGGAACTGGCAACCTCTTGTTCTCTAGGCAAATTACTTCCCCACTATGCCATTAGGTGGCTGGACACCTCCATAGGAAAAATTAAACAGAAATTAATGGGACTTAAACTAGTCACAATTAACTTGTCTCATTTATTTCCATGGTGCTTAGTCTTGACTAACTTAGTCTGATTCCTGCCCTTAGAGTTATGTTCCGTTTGAATTATGAGGAATTTAGTTAAGCAAAGGTTGGTCATCTGAGTGGGCCCTTTAGTCTGTGCATGAGCTGAGAAATATTACACTTCTGGTAACTCATGAGCATTGACCATAGAGCCACAAAAGCAAGGGAGAGTGTTATATATTCTTTCCTACTCTGTCAACCCCTTTGTTTCACAGGGCAGTGTCTTGACATCTAGTGACAAGCTACTATGGAATAAGCTAGTATAGTGTAGGGGCTCAGAAGCTGCACTCTGCCCAATATGTCTCAGCTCTGCCACAACTTGCTAGGTAGTCTTAGGCAAGCTGCTCTCCCTTGCATCTTCAGATCAACATCTCCAATGTAAGGATAACAACACTGACCATTCTTAATTAGTTTTATGAATATTACTTATGTAATGTATGTGATGTGCACTCAGCCACTTCAGCTGTGCTCTATGGAACTCCCTGCTCTTGAGGCCCATTATGGTTTTTTGATGCCTGATTAAGACATTTTCATTATTGTTAACTAAGTTGGGTAGAGTTTCCCCTTTACAGAGCTTTTGTTCCTTCTGTCTCATCTTTAAAACTAATTGTTTCACCTTGTTGTAATTATTTTCAAATTGTGAGTTTACTGGATTAGTTTTGATTCTGAGTTTATTATCTAGCGGGGTCAAAAGGCAGAGGAAAATCCATATTTAAACTATATAACTATCTATATCTATGTCTATCTATCTATCTATCTATCTAAATATAAATAAATTTTTATTTAGCATTATTGGCTTCTTCAAATTGGAGCAGGCTTTTTTTTTAAAAAAAGTGTTGGCTAACATAATTGCTTGGCTAGTTATTACTGTTTGTCATTGTTCCTATATATCTTATTACAGATTTGTAGGCATGCTGTAAATGTACTGGCACAAAATATACCCCAGCACATACATAGAGTATGATTTTGTTGACTGCTACTTTTTGCTTTACTCAAAGGAGCATTTTTTCTTTCCAAGTTCAGTTCAGTGTGACGTTTGGATGGATGTGTGTGTGTGAATATATATTTTTTCTACAGCAGGCAATGATGATATCCATAATTGACATCTACCGGTAAGTGTTCCATTGACTTAAGGGGCTTTGCCTAATTATCTACACTCTGAATCATGAGAGAGTTTCTGGTAAGCCTTGTTTTTAGTGGCATCTGTCTACCCAACTGCAACTGTTCATTATCTCTGGTTTGATTTCATTAACTGATGTACATTAATGAGGCATTAAGCAACTTGTGCTTATGTTACCAGGCAGGCTATGGCACAGCTTTCTGGTGATTGTACTTATTAATGCATCATCCATGGGTAAACAGATTTTTATTTATAATTTTGATTAGACGCTGCCTCAACTACAATAGCAAAAAAGATGAACCCAAAAAGGTCAATCTGTTTGTTTGAAGTAAAAATAAAGAAGGGTCTGTTTAACCAGCATCAGTTTCCGATCATACTTATGTGCCACAGATCTGGCCAGCCCAATTGAAGAAGGCTAATGAATGCATCAGCATGATTAAAACATCTGTCTCTGTCCTAAAGGGTCAATTCCAGGGCTAGATTGGCATGATGATTGCCAAAGAAAGCCAAATTAACCAAACTTAATGTTCTTCTCATCATTAGTCCATTGAGTTGACAATGATGGGTAGCAAACATGCACCAGTGAACAGTAATGAAGCTGCTCCTGGATCAGCTCAGCATAGGTTTTTTTCAGGCTAATTAGGTAGACAAAAATGTTAATTTAATCAGAGGAGCATGTATTCATTAAAGAAGGTGCATAAGAGAGCTGATTGCTGAAGTAGAAAATTAGCTCAGTCAAGAGGTAAAATATAGCCACTGACAAAGTTGTCCAAATTTCCAAGATCACAAGTTTGGGCAATGGATTGCCATCTCTCCAACTAATATATATACATACGTGAGAGAGCAAACAGTCTCTGTTACTAATTGAGCTCTGAACTGTCTAACAGATAATACGTTTATGCCTGTATTGTATTGTGCAGTTGTATGGTGCACCTTTTTTGAATGCCTATGTAGTGGAAAAGTGAGATGTTAACTGGATGTATAACATCATGGAAAACATAGTAAAAATTGCTTTTAAGGTGGGTTTCTTGATTCGCCTGCTTGTATGGGACATTAAGAGATGTTGACTGATGTCCTTCAGCTTAATACAGGTACTGCAGACCCACACACTGCTGCAGGGCTCTAACACACATGGCAACGCTGCTGCACAAGAGGGTATGTTACCACAACTGGACTTCCCAATGATGCTTTTGTCTATGGTGGGGGAATTAGCTTGGCTTGAGGGAACAGTTCTGTAACTCTATCAATTTGGTGCAGGTTTGGTAATTGGAAAAGATGAGGAGGCAGAAATGTGATACAACATATTTGTTTAGGATAAATGGGGGTACCAGAAGGCAACAGTTAGGCAAGGCAATAAAACCTAACTAATAGTCTTAACAGAAATCTTACAGATTAGCTTAGCGTCCAAATTGCAGGTTAAGGCTTGCCATAGAAAGTGCTTGGAAGCAGGAATAGAGAGAGGAGAAAGGGTGTGTGTGTGTGTGTGTGTGTGTGTGTGTGTGTGTGTGTGTGTGTAGAGACTCAAAGAGGCAGAAAGTTAGCTTTACCTGTTCTTATTCCGGTGATGCGTTCAGTCCACTTGCAGCTCAGTGCCCATGCAGGTCTCCTCATAGGAAAAGGCAGAAGGGCAGAAAGCAGAAAGGGTGAGGAGCGAAGGGCTACCACTTGCACTCTTGAGAACCAGCAGGTTATAAATCCATGTAGACTCCGAGGCCAGGTGGCTTGGCCAGGAGTACTTATACTCCAAAACATGCCCAGAGGCAATTCATAAGTTATGCTCCCTCCCTGAAGGGGCAGAAATCCGAGTGGAACAATGAAGTTCAGAGCTGTATGAACTGGTCAGTCTTGGATGTGACTGGCCAAACAAAAGGTGAAAATGGCTTGTGGAAGTGTATGTGTAGCTCTGAATAGCTGGTGGTCTTAAGGCTTATCTGGAGATGGAGATACCACTCCAGGTGTAAAGATATATGTTTTTAGATTTTAATGAGCTGCCTCTGCTCTGGGAAATGTAGCTTCTTATCTGAATGGCATCAGAGAGTGCTTGCAAGGCTATCTCTCATGTAAAAAGGGAGCATTTCCTCCCTTGAGGAGTGCCTTTTGAATTAGGTCTACTTTTTACCTTCTCTTGAGATAACGAGAGAGAGGTTGGGGATGATCCCTTGCAGTCTTAGGTATTATGACCTCGGGGTACATTGCCCCTTGCTTTGCTCATGCCAAGTGTCCAGCTGTGAGCTTTTGCCAAATATGGGCAGGTGCAGAGTTCATGATCCCATGAACTGAGGTATCCAAAATGAAGACTGTGAGCCCACAGTGCCAAGTGCATGGGGTGGGGTACACTCTGTGCTTCCCCAAATCAGGCTTTCTGGCAACAGGTACAGCTTACCCTTGAATGATCACAGGTCACGATACTTGTGTTATTCCTAATTCAGTGCTGTGGAACATGTCAGCCACTGTATGGACCTTGAAGCTTGACTTCAAGGCAAATTATCCAGCAGGCAGTTGTAGTGGCTGAGATCCAATGAGGTATCTGTACCTGTATTTTGTAAGAGCTTTCTCTTCAGAAGGTGTCCTTCACAGAATCCCCAACTGCTTTTTAAGACCTGTAAGCAAGGATTTGTGTGTAGGAATGCCTGAATCCTCCTTTAGATTCCCACACTCATGTGTTGGAATTTCTGATTTTGTCAAATGTGTACCACCATCAAATGTGTACCACCACCCTCCGGTGCCGTGCAGAGGCAGGTGCTCCCAGTGCAGCCAGCTCTGTCCGGTATCTGCATTACCTGTGCCGAGGGCGGCTTTTCTTTGCAACTGGAGCCCATGGAGATGGCTGAAAAGGCACACTCTTTCCCAAAAAGCTCCTTTGTCATCACTCCAACTATTGGTTTTCCAAGCCAGTGAACAGAACAAACAAGAGGGGGAAACAGAGATCTCACACTCATGCATGCTCTTCAGTTGCTCTGTATGCCTTTTTCAAACTGTTCCCAGCTTGGAAAAGTGTGGCACAGGAGCATATGAGAGAGTTTTTCCTAGGAGCCTGTGTGCTCTACTTCCCCTAATATGTTGCCATTCTGAACTGGAAAACAGCTGGGAAAGACCACAGAGGAGAAGAGATTGCTTTTGTAAAGATCTCGCCTCCATGCTACATATCCCTGCTTCCTTGGCTGTTTAGAGAGTCACAGAGAAGCAGAAGAGATGTGCATGAGGGGTGTGTGTGTGTGTACCCATCATCTCTGTATCTTTGATCACTGCATGAGGTGTGTGTGTGTGTACCCATCGTCTCTGTATCTTTGATCACTATTGCTGCTGGATTGAGCCACAGGTACCAGCTGCCAAGCCCTAGTTTAGTGGAAACATTACTTCATCCCGATGTGAAACATCCCAATTTGAAGCCGGCTGCATTTTAAGGACAAAATAGTGAGCCAAAAAGTAACTATGGGAGAGGAGACATTCTCAGTATTTGACATTTAATGATGGCAGGTACAGCTTCGCCATGAGGCCAGGTGAGTGGAGAGCTTCAGAAAGCAAGTGCATCAGGGAGTGCCAAGTACATGCCACCTGTCTGATGCAGTCCCAAGCTGTTGCTGCCTCCTTTCCACTGTTCTAGGATCTTCGCCCTCTTCTCATCAGACCCACCTCATGGGGTTTGGTGTTAATGCCACATCTCTTCCCTATAATAGGCTTCCATTTTGGGAGAAGACAAAGGGGACATGTTTGGTGCTGGAAAGACAAGCAATTGAGCCGAGCCTGGAGCCATGTGCAGCAGAGACAGGAAGGCAAAGCTGCATACATCTGCCTGCTACAGCAAGAGCAGTGGTGGCAGCAAGAGGGCAGAGCTTGCCTCTGAAGGGATTAAGGTTTGCTGAATCCAAAAAAGGCAAGGGATGGATTTATTCAGAGCAAAGTATGGATCCTAATTAGTATGGGGTTTGAAATGTTCATTTTTCTTTGCTAACAGCTCACATTCTCAGTGAGTCGTGCAGTCACACAGGGGCACCATGGTTGAGATGTGGGCGTCACCAGTATTCTTCCTTGGAATGAAATGTTAAATTATTGTGGGTTGTGTGGACTAAAAAAGTTGGGGGGCATCCATTGGGGCTACTTGGCAGCAGGAAGTTCTATTCATGTGTAAAAAATCATGACTCCGGATGAAGGTTAAGGCCGAAATAAGAAAAGTATCAGCATGGTCTCATACTGTGAGGGAGAAGGCATGGCACACCACTCCTGTATTCTACCCAGAAAACCACATGGCTCTGTGGTCACCAGGAGTCGACACTGACTTGATGGCACAACCTTTCCTTTCCTGTCCTATCAGAAGAATTATCTCCTTGCATTATTTGTGGACTTAACAAGAAAAGTTTGTTGGATTACCCATTTGCAAATCTGGATATTTGGGAATTCAGAAGAACTCTTGAGATATTGGATTACAAACGTGGGACTCCTTTTCCATTGCGACTTACTTTGAAGACCCAAGTCAAGAAGAACATTTTGGGTTTATATCACATAGGAATCACTTGTACTCTGGTTTTGATTGATATGTATACTAATTATGATGATTTCTTTAAATGTATACTGTTTTATATTGCTATTTTAGCTAAGTTATATTAAATCTTGTTAATATACCGACTACAGGTCTTGTAGCATATAGAGGTCTGTGTACATTTCATACGTATCACTGTTTTTCTATCCGATGATAACATTGTTTGGGGTACTTTTTGAAATATTTGTTGTATAGGTAGAACCCATTTAGGTCCTTTTTAATTATTGTTGCTGCTGTGGTTGTCACAAAATTTGGCAGTGTTCATTATCATTGCTTGTCAAATTTGCTGAATTTTGCAAATCTAGTTTTGCTTTGATCATGCTATCATTTTCATTCAACCAAGATTCATTAAATCAAAGTCTATTTGGAATATGGAAGATACTTTATTGATTCTTCAATGAGTATGGCAATGGATAAGCAGCAGGAAACAGAAGACCCTTCTGAAAGAAGCAAGAAAGAATCCCTCCATATGAAAAGCTGTGACAAAATTTTGGCTTTGTTTTCTTGTAATTATAGATACAAAGACCAAAAAGATGCTGGGTTTGCAATTTTATTATAATGAGTTAAAGTATGAAAATACCACATGGAAATGAGTTATGGATCAGGAAACATGAGAAAATATAGAGCTCAACAAAGTTGGAAAGAAACATTATAATTAAAAACCTATCGAAACTGTGGTTTTTTGTTTTTTGTTTTTTTATAAACACAATCACTTAGATGATAGGGTTTGAGCATAGTATATTTTTGTTTGATGAGAAAAGCACCCTCTCCATTGGAAGATTTTCAGGGATACTGTGGAAATGGATGAACATGTTTGCATTATAGTCCTTCCCTTCCTCTAGTTAATTTACAAGTCCTTTGTGTAGAAGGGGAGCAGATTACACAGTGAGGCTGTTCTCATGAGTAGCCAAGACCAGGCTAGGACAGCTAAGCCTGGGCTTGGCTGCCTGTGGGAACCACCAGGAGCTGACTGGCTCCTGGCGGAGCCTCAGCAGCAAACCTGCCTAGGGAGCCCACCACTTAGATAAGGTCAAGGGAGCAATTGCTCCCTTAACCCCATTGAGCTGATCTTCTGTCTGTGCCAGATGCTTTCAGCTGGCACTGAATGACTGGTGTGTGCCTGCCCTTGCATAGTGCATTGTGGGATTTCCAGGAGGTGGGACGATGCGTCCTGACCACTTCACCTCTGCACTGTCCATGGCAGCCGTGGACCATCTGGGCATTGCTGCGGGGAAAGCGAGTTCCTGCTGCCTTCCCCACTACCTGCCCTCAAGCCCCCTCACTCAGTCCTAAGAATGGGCTTAGTCAATTTGCAAATGCTCGCCACTTTAAAGGAAGCCATCCGCAATGTGCAAAGCAATCCCTCACCCCCCTTAGTCAATCTGAAAATACTTTGCGAAGGAATGGATTGCCTCATGCCCCATGCTGCAGATCACCTCCTTCAAACTGGCAAAGACCTAAAGTTGGACGATAATCCACTACACAAAACTTCCCTCTCTCTTGTCAATTTGCAGACACTTTGCCTAGTTAGAGGATAACCAATACATTCTTGATTGGTTAAGTTCACTCACGTGGACATCCAGAGGACTTTTTTTGAGGGGGACCCAGCATTCTTGGGGAGGGAGAAGGCAACTGAAGCAAGAAGTGTGGCAATATTGGCTCAGTCAAGGAGGGGCTACCCTCTGGGGGGGGCAAACAAACATGATCACTCATGCGAACAGTCCAGGAAGTGTTAGGCTCACTTTAATTGAGCTACATATCCCCTTAGTGACATCAACACGCTCACTTCATTGTTTCTGGAAGGGATTAGAGCAGAAAGGAAAGATAAGAGGAAATATTTTATTTATTTAGTTAGTTAGTTAGTTATTTGACATATTTTTATACTATCCAAAACCTACGTCTCTGGGCGGTTTACAACAAAATAAAAAGAAAGTAAAACATTCATTAAAACAAAAATGAAAAGTTTAAAACACTACAACAATCCAAAAATTTTAAAATAATATTTTAAAACAGCATTAAAACCATTAAAGCAATCTTAATTAAAAGCCTGGGTGAACAGATGCATCTTTAAAGACTTTTTAAAAACTGTCAGAGATGGGGAGGCTCTTATTTCACTAGGGATTGCATTCCAAAGCCTCGAGGCAGCAGCGGAGAAGGCCCGTCCCTGAGTGGCCACCAGATGAGCCAGTGGCAACTGCAGACAGACTTCTCCAGCAGATCTCAGTGGGCAGTGGGGTTCATGACGAAGAAGGCGTTCTCTTAAATACCCAGTGCCCAAGTCATTTAGGGCTTTATAGGTTATAACCAGCACCTTGTATTTTGCCCGGAAACATATCGGCAGCCAGTGTAGCTCCTTCAGTACAGGAGTTATATGGTCTCTCCGAGATGACCCAGAGACCAACCTGGCTGCCGCATTCTGGACCAACTGCAGTTTCTGGACTACATACAAGGGCAGACCCACACAGAGCTCATTGCAGTAATCCAGCCAGGAGGTTACCAGCAGATGTGCCACTGTTTTGAGGTCATTCACCTCAAGAAATGGACACAGCTGGCGTATCAGCTGAAGCTGATAGAAGGCACTTCTGGCTATTGCCTCAACCTGGGACACCAGAGAGAGGCTCGGATTCAGAAGCACCCCTAGACTGCGTACCTGTTCCTTCTGGGGAAGTGTGACCCCATCCAGAACAGGCAGATCAAAATCTCCAGTCTCGAGTTCTGATCCCACACAATGAGTACCTCTGTCTTACCTGGATTCAGTCTCAGTTTGTTATCCCTCATCCAGCCCATCACTGACTCCAGGCAGGCATTTAGAGAGGTTATGCCCTCTCCTGATGATGCTGACAAGGATAAAAAGATTTGGGTGCCATCAGCATACTGATAGCACCTTGCATCAAATCTCCTGATGATTTCTCCCAGCGGTTTCATGTAGCTGTTAAACAGCATTGGAGACAATATGGAGCCCTGAGAGACACCATACAAAAGTTCAGATTTGGAAGAACAATAGTCTCCAAGGGACACCATCTGGAACCTGCCCGAGAGGTAGGAGCAGAACCACTGCACAACAGTTCCTCCCACTTCCAACCCCCTCAGACGATCCAGAAGGAAACTATGGTCGATAGTATCGAAAGCCACCGAGAGGTCCAAAAGGACCAACATAGTCACATTTCCTCTGTCCATTCCCAAATGGAGATCATCCATCAGGCCGACCAAGGCAGTCTCTACGCCATAGCCAGCCCAAAAGCCAGTTTGATAATGAGTTTCCTCCAAGACTGTCTGGAGCTGGGAGGCCACCACCCTCTCAATTACCTTGCCCAGACACGGAAGTTTGGAGACAGGCCTGTAGGTGTTCAGGTCCAAGGGATCCAGGGTAGGCTTCTTCAGAAGCGGTCTAATAATTGCCTCCTTAAGACAAGGAGGCATCCTACCTTACCTCAGAGATGCATTTATAATCTCTATCAGGCCTTCTACAACAACCCCCCTGCCAGATAATATAAGCCATGTCGGGCAAGGGTCAAGAGAACAGGTGGTAGGCCGCACCGTTCCAATCAGCTTGTCTACATCCTCAAGAGTCACAAACTGGAACTGATCCAACCTAATCACACAAGAGTCACTGGACACCTCCACATCAGACATTGAAGTAATTGTGGAGATGGAGTCTAGGTCGGCCCGAATAAGAGAGATATTTCCCACAAAGAATTCATTAAACATATCACAGTGGGTAATCGATGGTTCCAGATTCTGATTCAAGAGAGGAGGGGCACTTACTAGCCCTCTCACAACCCTGAACAACTCCGCCGGACGTGAACTTACAGATGCAATTCGGGCAGAAAATAACTGCTTCTTTGCCACATGTATCGCCTGAGCATAGGTCTTCAAATGAGTTCTATGTTGTAATCTGTTGGATTCAAGCCGAGTCGTTCTCCACTTGCACTCCAGTCATCTACCTTGCCGCTTCAGCCCCCGTAGTTCTTCCGTATACCAAGGGGCCAGTTTTGACGTGGGTCGGAGAGGACGCTTAGGAGCAATCATGTTTACTACCCCAATGAGTTTGCTGTTCCAGTTCTCCACCAGGGCATCAACGAGATCACCAGCAGAGCCAACACTAAATCCCTCCAAGGCTTCTTGAAATCCTATTGGATCCAATAACCTTCTCAGGTAGACCATCCTAATAGGCCCCTCACTCCTGCGAAGGTGGGAAGTGATTGTGAGTCCAACCTTAACCAGATGGTGGTCCATCCATGACAATGTGGAACTCACAGGATTCCCCACCAACAGAACACCACCCTGATCAGAGTGAAAGACCAAATCAAGCATGTGACCAGCAATGTGTGTTGGCCCCAAGACCACTTGGGATAGGCCCATAGTCATCATGGCCACTATGAACTCCTGAGCCGTCCCAGACAAATTGGTCCTAAAGTGAACATTGAAGTCCCCCAGCACCACAAGCCTGGGGGACTCCAACACCGAGGCCAAGTCCATCAGCTCAGTTAGGGACTCTGTTGAGCAGCGGGGCGATCAGTACACCAACAGAAGTCCCAGTCTATCCCTGGTCCCCAGACTTAAATACACACATTCGATATGGTCCGACACTCTAACAGGGATCCTGGTAAGGGAAAGGTTATTCTTATAGACCACAGCCACTCCACCTCCCCGCCCACGGTCCCTTACCCACTCCTCAACAGAGTAGCCTGGAGGAAGAAGCTGGGACCACATTGGGCCCCCAACATACCCCAGTGAGGTCTCTGTAATACATACCAGGTCAGCACCTTCATCCAGAATCAAATCATGGATGGTTTCTGATTTGTTCTGGACTGATCTGGCATTACAGAGGAGCAAGGTGAGGTTCCTAGGGTGGTCAGCACTGCTCTCCAAGGTCAAAGAACTGGCAGGACGGCCAGATGGGGAAACAGCTATTAGATTTCCAAGTCCCCTTCTGTGGCAAATATGTTGCTACAGAAGCAGCCAAGGAAAATAACAGCAACAAACAGCGGTGAAACCATCAAAAAGGTTTGTGTTGAGGGTTTCTTTGGAGCCCTTGCAAGAACAGTTTTCATCCTGTAAATGTTCATGGGTGACCATTCAGATCTTCCCTATACTTAAGTTTCAGCATTGAAATAATTAGGAAGAGGCAGCATATTTTTTAAAAAAATATATATACTGGTTATTTTTAATTTTTACAGAAATATACAAAAGAAAACAAATTACACACAAACAAAACCAATAACACTCAGCTCAGGAAGAAATAAATATTACATCTCAGGTTCATTACTTCACTTAATTTTTTTTAGAATATTTGTAAATAAAATTATGAAATAAAAATCATTTTCAATCATTCAGGTCTTGTTTCAGGTTTTTTGGCATCAATAAAATATTTAAAAGTATAACCAATGTTCTAAAAAGAAACACTTATAATTTGGATGAGCAGAGGCTTTTAGCTGGGAAGAGAGTTTGTCCTGCACTTGTAGCTCCCAAATTTTATCAAACCAACATTTAATTTTTGGAGAGTTCTTCCTTTTCTATTCCTTAGAAATGCAAAATTTTACTGCCAATAACAATACAAATACAAAGATGAATACAACAAATATTTATATACTGATTTTCAACAAAAGTTCCCAAAGTGGTTTAGGTAGGTAGGTAGAAAATGGCATTAAAAAGCATGATCAGTTCCCTATATATAGTAGACAGTAGCGGCTCCTCAAAAGCATTAAGCAAAATTATTTCAGGTTTCCATGGCAACACCACAAATGTAATTTTTTTAACATACTGAATTACTCTATGCTGAAATAATTTAAGTCATGGGCAAGACCACCACATATGAAGATACAATCCCACGACCACAAAATCTCCACTGCTTATTTGAATATTTGGGAATTGTATGGCTGAGTTTTGCTGATATTCTGTTCCATCTGGACATGGCCTTATAAATATATTTCCTTACATGTCATGAAGAAGAGGAAAACAGACCTTCATACCACATATTTGTGCATATAGATTCATCCATCTTAAATCCTAAATCTGTTTCTCAACTTCTCACATAACTATGTGGAGATCTTTCCCATTTTAGCATAAGAGTATTGCAAATTTTAGAAATGACAACCTTTAAACTCTTGTGATCTCTCCATTAACAATTTTTCAAGATCCGTTTAAGCTCTCTTAAACTGCAATAAGATGTTAGCATATCCTAAAAGATATCTCACCTGAACATATTCAAACCAGGGAATATTTTGCTGACCTGCCTTTTCCATCAAAGCAGTTCTAGATGGAATACCACCTCTGTCCATAATGGTATGAAAACAATGTAGGGAACTACATTTCCAGGACACAAAGCCTTTTGGATCCCTACCTGGTAGAAAGAAATGTTGGTCAAGAAAAGTTGAAGTTATAGACCATTTAGGAGCAACTAAGTTCTTCCACCTGTCCCAGACCCATAGTGTTGAAGAAAGAAAAGGATTACATTTGAGATCACACACTTCTAGTTGGCCACATAGATTCCTGTCATGAATAGCCTCCTGTCTAACACAACTCTATATCCAACCGGGTTGTATTTTCAAAATGACATATGGGCAATCACAAGAATTTTGCTGACTACTATATCCATGATCCGGCCATGTTCCTCTAATGGTAGCTGTGGGAGGGGGGGAATACAAATTACTAGAAAGTAAGTAGGTTACTGTAAATTGCATATTTTTGGGTATTAGAGAGCGATTGGCTGTTGTCCAAATTATGCTACTTCAGTCCCATTAACTTCAATGGAAATAAAGATAGCTTTAGAGATACAGCTAACACACCAAACATCCGCTTCTTTGGCATGCATGTCAGCTTTCACCATGCATACAAATCCATGTCTAGTGTGATTATTTCTGGTAACATGCTCATAACAAAAGTAAAAACTAGCCAAAAGCCAACCACAGTTGGGTAGCTACCCCCTGTTGTAAGTAGCATATTAGTGAGGGGGAAACAAGAAATGGATGCTTTAGGTTTGCATTTATGGCGAGGAGTAGCACCCATGCACAAATCCATGGCTTTGTGAGCATACACTCAGAGCTGCACTAAGACTGAATCCATATTTCTGTAGTAATCTTGTTGAATTCTGAGAATTCAAGTAATTTGTTGGTGGATTTGCATATTTGATTTTACCTTTTTGAACTGATGCAGGAAAACAGCTGCAAATATAAAATAGATGCAGAAAAACTTGGCTAGTGCTGCCCTTCCTGACTGTCTTAATATCCAGTGAGCTATATAAGGGAGAGCTGTGAGCTTATTTAATATGTGAAATAACCAAGTTAGGCTGTAAAGTCTAGATTGACAAGTCTTGCCAATATTTCCTATTAAATTGTTTCAGAGATGGTTTGGAAACTCTATGAAGCACTTTAGTGCCAAAACTTACGTCTTGATTGGTTCTCTGGAATGGAAAATGATTCTTAAAGCTTGGAGAACAAGAACATTTGAGCTAAGATTGCTAGCAGCAAGAACACAGAAACGTTCAAATGTACTAAAAGATCACTTTAAAAAAATCAATACCAAGCATTACAAGGGAAGCTAATGGTATAGGGAAAGATGCTGCTTCTAGAATGGTTTGATTCAATTGGATCTAAGGTACCTAATTTAAACAACGTTAGTGGCATGCTTGGATGGTTTAAAAGCTACCTGAACCTCAAAGTACTTGGCTCGTATAATGGTATTTACTTTTAGTGTGGTGGGTTCTGGATGAAATGCTTTGAAATTTAGGGTATTTTAGTTCAGCAAATAATACCGCTTGTTCTTGGGATGTAAATGTCTGGAAGGAAATATCCTTTATTCCGCAGAAATAGTGACCATTAAAATGTAGCTGCCCTGCATGGATAGGAAATGAGGTCAGCATGTCCACCTTAAGTGAAGAATTGTTGCAAAGGTTTTGATGGATATCCATGGATGTCCACACATGACATCAAAGTGCCTGATAAAGTTTCGCTGCTTTTTCAATGTTAAAAAAAGGCTGCATAATATATTGAGAGAGAAAAGTGAGGAATACAGGTAGCCTGGGGTTTATTTTTTTTTCATGATTTGCAGCTTAGAGCAAGTGGAAAGCAATTGCTCCTTACTCCATCATACAACCAGTCCTGAGATTGTTTATATGAATATCACTTTTCATGATGACCTTTTACAAATATTTGGTCAAACCATCTCAGTGTTCCTTCTTCACTTAATCCATTCCTGTGTCCTTCCTTACTAGAGAGTCATTCCTTTTTCTTTCTTTCTTTCTTTTTTGGGGGGAGCATTTGCTCATATATACCATTTTACCCAAGCACCTTACAAATTTATTTTGCTAATTTTTGTGGAGGTGGAGGCTAGCTGTCAGGAAAGAACAGAGGGAACTGCTTCTGATCTTTAATTACTGCCTTAGCTATTTTATAGTACCACAAATTCATTTTACACTCCCCTCTTTCTTTGTATAGTGCAATATTTTAAAAAGCATTAAAATTTTCACATAAAACTAACAAAAAATAATTATCACTTATACTTAAGTTAATAGGTTGCTTGACTTCAAGATGTAGAAGGTCTATCAAGATCTGAGAGCTTGTAGTTTAATTACAACAGTCTTTTAAGATAACATCTGTAAAGTATGGTGTCGAGTCGGTGTCGACTCCTGGCAACCACAGAGCCCTGTGGTTCTCTTTGGTAGAATACAGGAGGGGTTTACCATTGCCTCCTTCTGTTCAGTATGAGATGATGCTTTTCAGCATCTTCCTATATTGCTGCTGCCCAATATAGGTACCATCTGAAAAAGTGACAAAGTCTTCATATTCGTCCTACCTCCATTTCCTAAAAGATAAAACCTGCTATTCATTTACCGTGACATCTGACACAGGAGGTGGGCAACCACAGTTTTTCTACATAACAGTGCCTATTCACATCTAAATTGAAAACCCAGAGGATGCAAGAAGAGACAGAAAATATACAAAGTCTCTTCCTAGGCGCAGCTGAGCCAAAAAAGGGTGTGGGTGCATGATTAACTTTGGCAGAATTTGGATAAGACATAAAACAAATGAGTTATAAGTGAGAGACTCTGCAGGATTAAAAGCCTTTCTGACTAGTGAAGTTCTATACTTTTACTATGATATCAATTATCTGAGCACAAGCTGGACACATTCATATTCTGGAGCAAGTAATTACAAGCAATACCACTAGATTTGTTTGCGTACTTTAAGCATTGAAGATTCTAATGGGTACACAAGGTAATACTTACCCACTAAAATGGTGAAGTGGCTCCAAGCATGGCTTTCATCTAACAACCAATTGTAAATAACTCCATCAATTGGCTTGCTATGAATGGACTCGCGCTTCATATGCATATGGGTTCATTTTTACGCTCTACCATCAATTAATATTTCATTATGAAACTGGGAGATGATGGTGGCTTTATGATACAGTTTAATTGGGTCTTCCTACTGTTTGAGGCATCTGTGGAGCTTTATCTTAAATGTCAGTATATTAAGAAAACACTAGTATGCATATTTTGCCCTGTTTGTCTGCATTTTTTTACCTCCTGTGTGTGAAAAAATACATATCAATTGTCCATGTTATTTCAGTTTAATATGTATGCTGATGAGATGTTGAACCAGATTATGCTGAGCCTTTATCCATTGATTCTAGTTCCCATCTCTGACATTTCATTCTTAATAAAAGGCTGTGTTCAGTTGCTAGATATGAATCCAGGCATAGAGCAAAGTCTTCTCTAGCTACTGATAAAAAAACCTGGAGATTGAAAATTATAATTGGAGTTAGTTCCATTGAAGTACATGTCTGAATGACATGCCGAGGCTGTTCTCACAACCAGCCTAACTTTGCTTGGACTGCCCCAGGAAGGGTTAGGTTGGTCGTGAGAAGCGGCAGGATCCTCACGGATCCCTCAGATCCCCACCCACCTAATCCCTTAACGAATCCAGCTTTTAGCCGAGGTTAAGGGTGCTCTCACATCCTTAACCCGACTGCCAGGTATCATGTGATTCCTCGGGCTGCATGCAGCCCAAGGGGTAACAGACAGGTTCTTAGAGTATGTGCTGTGCACTGCATTGAGGGATACCTGGAGGCTGGAACAACAAGTTCCGGTCTCCAAGAACTTGAACATGGAGCAGGGCAGATCCCTCTGCCCTGCGCCATGCTTCGCAGAGCTGTATGGAACAGGGCTGCCCATGTCAACACGCGGGAGGGATGCCAAAGAGAACCTGCTTGGTCATCTGCAGATAAGGTAAGGTGAAAGCAGCTTCACCCCCATGCCCTCCACGCCCACCTGGGGCACTTGTATGAATTGCCCCACAATGTTGTTCTATGAGAGTAGAGCAAGAGCTTCATCCTCGCAGCCAGGAAATTAACTATGCACGAGACCTGCCTCACAGCACAGTATGTGGGAGGGGGAGGGGAAAACAGTTTTTGCTTCTCTTCCCTCCTCCAAAAAGCCCTTTTTTGCACCCAGGGATATGTCTGAGAGGACTGTACAGCCCCCAAGGACATATTCCTGAACACAAAAAGGGCTTTTGTAGAGAAGGAAGGAGAGAGAAGTGAAAATTGCTTCTTCCCTCCACCCGCTAAATGCAGTGCATTGCCAGGCAAGCCTTGCAAAGAGTAAATTTCCTGGCTGCTTGCAAGCATGGAGTTCTTGCTCCACCCTCATAAGACTGCATAGCATGTCATTCAATGAAATTAGAATCATAACTAAAAAGCATACATATTCTGGAATATTTTGAAGAAAACATATGTATTGACAAGGCAAATAATACCCCAGATTTTCTTTCTTTTTTGTGGTAGCTAGTAAAAGCTGTGGTCCTTCCACTTCAACCAGTTTGTTATATCTTTGGCAGGAACTCACCTTAAAGAGCCTTTTGGTCTTTCCATTGTTGGAGCTAGAACCCTGGCAGCATCAGTTCTCAGCTGCAATGTCTCATAGTGACCACTGGGGTATTTTAGGATCATGGATAAAAGTGCTGGACTTATCCCCTCTTTGTTCTTCCAGTGTTAGTCTCCATTTTGTCTCTCCAGATATGGCTGTTTTGTTTTGTTCTCTCTCTTCAGCCATGAGCTACAGCTGAAATTAAGCTGCAGGCTTTTTCACATACATCTGTAACATTTTCTTTAAATAAATCCTTGTAGTTCTTCAATACTAAAGAACTGTCTCAAGATCTTTTACTTTGCTGCTTTCTCACCAAATTAGTTTTGCTTTGCTATTTGCGGACTGAATTGCCACTCTTCCCCTACATCCATAACACAGACTGTGCTCCAGAATTGCAGTAATTCATAAAAGTGATGTCTGCAGTTGCCAAGAGTTTCGGCTATGGGCTGTATATAATTAATTGTATTAATATTTGCAGGCTTAAGAATTTAACTATTGCCTCCACAGTAAGCCTACTACAGCAGACTCTGTAAGCCAGTGCAGATGTAATGTTAGGAGTTCTATTAACTAGGTTTAATAGAGAATGGATCTTGGGATCACATGTTCCCTTCCCATAACCTCATCCTTTCCCCAGGTGAATTCACTAATCATAATGTTTTTCTCTTGTTTTACAAAACAGTGTTTGGCTTGCCATTGCAGAATATACCTCTTGGCTCCAGGCCTATTTCTTTAAAAGAATTTCCAATGCAGGAAATTCTTCCTTGAGGTCTTTCGGAGCTGCTGCTGCTGCTTCTAACCTTTAGTCCAAGATCTTGATTCTGTTTATATTGTCACTACATTGCCTGAGCAAGGAAGAGGAGGAAAGAGAAAACCTGGTTGAAATACTTTTAAGTGAATGTAGGGTGGCAACCATACCCTTTGTCATCTTGTAACCCACATTTTCAGTTAACATTTAGCAGCAACCTGGTGTGAAAAGCATTGGTGATCTTTGGACCAGACTTCCAGATAGAAGTCTGTTCCTTCACACCCCCTGGAGGCCTCCAAATTCCCATTTCCCTGCTGTGCTGTCACCTGCCTGCCAGTGGCCTGAGCATAGCTATGAGGGGAAAGGGCAGCTGCAGCCCAATTTCTTCCCGGCAGCAGCCTTCCTGAGCTCCCCCCACCCGACCATCAGCTGTCTGTTGGGTTGGTGGGGCTTCCAGAGGCCTTTCTGATTCTGCCAGGAGGCCGCCTGAAGCTCTTCGGACAGGCTGCCTGCAGAAAGGAAGAAAGGAGACAGAGTGGTGGCCTGTGCAGACCACATGCCCTGGTCTGACCTGGCCTTGTATGCTGAGCCTGTGCCTGCCTGGGACTCTTCCTCAGACTTAGTAATGGGGTACTGTATGTTATTTCCTTTTTCGGGTTACTCCTCTCCCTCTTTAATATTTATGGAACGTGACTTGCCATAGAGCTTTGATATTGGGCACAGATATAGAGCAGGTTGGGAGGGCTCTGGATATTTAATTTTAAATGGACTGGGCAATCTGTTGATTTTTAATATATTTTTAATTTTAAAATATCCAATAAGTGGCTTGTTTCATGGCATAAAATTACAAAAAATTCTGGAACTGAACCCCCCCCCCCCGACTATCATTCTACCCCCATATGGAGGAATCTGCCATTTGCCTTCATAAAAAGGGGTAAAACACTCCCTTTGCCCCACGCTTTAGATCTATCTCCTGGAATGGCTTAGTGTCGGGCTTTGATATTGAGCACAGATGTAGGGAAGGGTGGAAGGGCTCCGAAGATGTAATTTGAAGTGAATCAGTCAATCCATTTTTAAAAAAAATCAATTTCCCCTACTGCAATAAAGTTGGCAGAAAGAGTTATCTAGGTAGAGTACTTCACCCTTAGTGAAAGTGGAGCTGTTAACATCCAAATAAACAAACAATATTTTTAAATAAATGCACTATCCTCAAGTTGGTTTGCCGTTCACAAGATCTGAGTGAGAACTGTGACGCAAGAGGCATGTATTGTGGTTTTAACGTTTTTCCTTACAAATACACTATATGTCCAAGCTGGCTTGTGATCCAGTTGTGTGTTTGAATTGTGCAGCAAGGGACACATGTTGTATCTCAGTTGGTTTGTGAATGGTCAAGAATCCATTGGGGGTTGCACAGTCTGTTTTACAAATGCACTCTGGCCCACACTTGTGGGTTTGTGATGAATGAGCAAGAATGTGTGTAATTCGCCAGGATTTAAGTGCCAGGACTCTCAGTGCAAAATATGGTATGTCTATGTAGGTCAGTGGGAAGTATCTCTGCAAATGTGTTTCTTTAAAAAACAGCAAAAAAAGTTTCCAGATTTCCCTGACCATATTCTGATGTACAAAATATTGCATTCAGCTAATTTAAGTGCCAGGACAAGTAAAGTAAAGTGTGCCATCAAGTCAATTTTGACTCCTGGCGCCCACAGAACCCTGTGGTTTTCTTTGGTATAATACAGCAGGGGTTTACCAGTGCCTCCTCCCATGCAGTATGAGATTATGCTTTTCAGCATTTTCCTATATCACTGCTGCCCAGTATAGTACCAGTGGGGATTCAAACCGGCAACCTTCTGCTTGTTAGTCAAGCATTTCCCCACTGCACCACTTAAGGTAGCACAAGTTCCAATGCAAAATATGGTATGTTCAGGTCAGTGGGAAGTGCCCCAGCTAACTTGGCAAAGAGGCACCTTTTAACGTTGTGATTCTCTTTATTTAGCAGGGGGAGAGTAACTGGCCCTATCCACCCGCAGCACAGTAACTCCAGTGACTGTTGCTGGTGTCTATCTTGTGTTTCTTTTTCAATTGTGAGCCCTTTGGGGACAGGGATCCATCCTCTTTATTTATTATTTATCTGTGTAAACTGCCCTGAGCCATTTTTGGAAGGGTGGTATAGAAATCGAATAAATAAATATCTTCTTCAGAATTTTTTTCTAAAAACCAAAAAGGTTCCCAGCTTTCCATAAACATGTTCTGGTATAAGAAACACTGCATTGCAGCTTATTTTGTGGCAGCAGTGGGGTGGTGAGGGGGCCTCCAAAGGCCTTTAGTTCCAGGCTCCAAAATTGCCAAGGTGCACCTCTGTTGAAAAGAATAACTAGCAGTAACTTAGATTCTCAAAACCGATTTGGTTGTCAAAACAAACCTATAGCAATTTTAGATATACTGTTCTAAAGTGGGGGATGTGTACTGAATTAAAGTGTTCACCATTGTACTTAAGTGGAGTTGATAAATGCAAAAGAAAATATTTTAATTTATAAGTAATTTTTATGGTATGGAATAATAGCGTATTTGTAGAAACTGAATACAGATTTTAAAGGGATGCCCATTTTGACAAGCCTTGTCATTCCAGAGAGTATACTGGCTAACCACGCGTCCCCCTGGTCCATCTACAGGAATTAGAGAATAGCTATTCACATATGATGTTTAACACACATACGGTACAATCTGCATAGCGTACAAATGTTCCAAACTGCACATGCATGCAGTTACTCCCACATTACATTCATTATATATACATGAGAACACTTTCTGTCTGTACCCAGGTTCACTTTTAAAATGAATGCACGCTCAAACATTCATCCCCAAAACATGCACATGTGTACAGATACCTGCATGCATATGCAACATGAAGTCATGGTTCAGATTGTAGTTTCCCCTCTCAATCATCCCACTCAGCTGATTAAGAAGTAAGATGTGCCAAGAGCATGCATGTCCTTATCTTTTCTTGATGCCCTGGTATTCTCCCAGTACATTCCTTTATTGTGAGGGAGACAGTTCATCTGAACTGCCTCTCTAAACACAGTCCAAATATTAGTTTAGACTATTATTTGGACTGTATATTGAGTTGCAGTTTGGGTGAACTGCAGCCTACTTATTAAAGGAACATGCCAGGTGGATGTCAAGATGTTGACATCCCCTTTTCAGCATATCCCATTTTATTCATGTGGGCTGTTCAGGATGTCTGAACAGGACTAATGTTTGGGGCAGTTCAGACAATATTTCATTCACTGAGCCCAGCACACCCTGAGTGTGCATATCCTTTCTCCCTCCTGACTTTGGATAATTCTTCCCACTGATTAGGAAAAGGTACCCTAGTGCATCAGGAGGGGCTCAAGGAACATGCACACCCTTAATGCATTTCTAGGGCTGGCAGAAGAAGAATTGTCTGAGCCAGCCCTTTGTTCCTTATTCCAGATACTACTGGTACTGTTTCTTAACCCGTTTCAGATGTTCAGAACCTGGTATAATGTATATGAGTGAGCTGTGACAGCATCACATCATCAGGTTCCACCTTTGATCTACACACATTAACTGCATCCAATTTTAAATGCCTGCAAAATGCTGCTGTTGAAATTTCAGTGTGTCAAACAAAGTCCAGAACACAATAGTATTTGTCATGTATGGCAAGCTCTGTACATGAATAGAACACCTTCATTTTTGTTGTCATACAAAAAAGATGAGCATGTTATGTTTCCATTCCTGCAGTCTTGTTGCTTGCTACCAGCAGCCACAGATTGGTGGATATTCTATCTGGCTGATAGGCTTATTGTGTTGTCTTTCCTTTTGTTTTGTGAAAACCTAGTTATCTTAGTTATGTTCATACCTTTTTCTTATTACACCATTTTTTCTTATTACACAAAATCCCTGCTCGTTTTTTATTCCAAACTGATTTATGAGACCTGTTCCTTAACCAGTTACTGATCTATAAAGGCCGAATCACATTACAATGTTTGCACTCTCAGGTCTGCATTCATATATGGGAACACGTCAGTTTCCTTCCCAGCACATTTATCAGAATGAAAAATACACTACTATGACCGTATTACAAAATACATGTGCCTTCCTACATTCAGCTGCATTATTTATTATTATTATTAATCACATTATAAGCCTGTCCTTCCTTCAAGGAGCTCACAGAGCCAGGCATAGCTTTGTCCCATGTTAGCCTCTCAGGCAAAGAGATCTTGGCCTGGGCCTGGAGAAAGTAACTGGTGAGCTTCTTGGAAATTCAAGTCTCCACGTTCCAAGTAAAAGGCAGCGGGGAGAGAGAGCATGCACTTTAGTTGGAGCTTAGAGACTTGGACAAGGAGTTTATGAATTCTGGAAAGCAAGTTACACACAATCTATATAGCAGTGTTCTTGCTCATAAGACCCAGGGGCAACTGGGGGCCCCCATCAAACTAAGTGTGACTCCCTAACTATTGATCGGGCTTGTGTGACACTTCTACTAAAGCTGAATACTCTGCAGAGTCCCTCTGGCACCATGCAGAGATGGCCATGCCCACAGTTCAGTGCTGTGCTTTGCCCAGTGCCAAGTGGCAGGTGTGGCCCTTGAAGTGAACCAGAGCTCTCTTGAGCCCTTGAACTATCTTGGAAGGCATGCACAGAATCTGAGAGGTACAGCTTTCCCCAGTACTTTCCCCACAGAGCTCCTAAAAGAAGGCTCCATCTCTCTTAAAGGGCCCTCCCAGTACTGAGAAAATGCAGCACTATGCAGACGTCAGCACAGTGGGGTATGTATGTATGTATGTATGTATGTATGTATGTATGTATGTATGCAGGGGCGTAACTATAATAGGGCAAGGGGAGACAGTTGTCTGGGGGCCCATTGCCTTGAGGGGCCCCCCAGAGGCAAGTCACATGACTGACTTCCCCAGCTGTGCACTGACCCGGGTTTCCTTCACTTGTATTCATCCTCCAAAATTGATGTGGGTGACCTGGAGCTACCAGAACAGCATGTCTTTCTCAAGTACCATTAAATGACTTGCATTGTCCACAATTTACAAAACCATTTTTGTTACCACTATTCAGCCTCATTTAAGATTTCTTTACTTCATGAGCTGAGCTTCAGTGAGGGGGGCCATTTTAAAATCTTGTCTCTGGGTCCACTCCAACCTTGCTACGCCCCTGTATGTATGTATTTGCCAGAGTGGCTGCTGCTTGAAAAATAGTGAAGATCTTGTTCAGGTGCTATCTCCTACTGAAGGTTAGCTGTGATTAAGGCTATTCTGACTTTGGATGCTGCTGCTCTAAAAAGTTGTAAGGATGGGCATTCAAACCATTCCTGCAAATTTTCCAGCCAGGACATTATTCGTCTTCTGACACTTCTTCTTCCTTTAATCTTTCCCTGCATGATTAACTGATAACATAGCCCTCTGATAACATAGCCAAGATATTCAAGTTTTCTCCTCTTAATAATAATGATGATTACACTTTTGCCATTCTTCTCAAAATTTCCTTGTTGGTAATTCTATCTACCCATTATATTCTTAATAAACGTCAATATGACCAGAGCTCAAAAAATTCTAGTTTATTCATATTCGGTTTTTTAAGTGTCTAAGCTTCCATTCTGTAAAGCAAGACAGAATAGATGTAACACCTCACCATGCAAATTTTCAGTTCTATTCTGAAATCCCTATTACAGAGCAGATGCTTCACTTTTACAAAAGCCGCTTTTGCCATTTCAGTCCTGGTAATTATTTCTTGTGTACAGTCATTATGTTCATTTAACCATGTTCCCAATTATTTATAATGTGAAACTTTTTCAATTAGGGTGTTGTTGATAGTTAGGTTTGTTGTAATGGGAGGTCCTTTGCTGATGACCATGTACTTGTTTTTTCTCAAATTCATTCTCAACCAATAGTCTACACTGACTTCATTTATGCTCCAAAGTATTTTGCAAATTGGTTATGTTGTCTGCTAGCACAGCAGTATCGTCTGCATAATGGATATTATTTACCGCTTTGCCATTGATAATAATACCACCCTGTTCAAAAAGTGCTTCAGTAAATCTTGCTTCAGACTACATGTTGAATAACATGTGATAGAACACATCCCTGTCTCACTACTCTTTGAATGTCAATCTATTTTGTTATTTCTCCATCAATGTGGAGTACAGCTTTTTTCTTTTCTTTTCTTTTCTTTTGGCCAATATAGGTTTCCTACTATACAAATGTTCATGTTGTTGATGTTTTTACTCTTCAATATTTCCACATTCATGGCACACTTTATCAAAGGCCTTTTCATAATCTATGAAACATATATAGATGTCTATGTTACTATCAAGGCATCTTTGTAAGAGAAGGTGCTTTCCGAATAATGCGTCTCTTGTTAACATTCCATTTCTAAACCCAAACAGTGAAGATCACTGATATATATTAACCTTATTCCTTGTCCAATTGCTGCCTTTTCAAATTGTGATGGATTACTGTGCACATGTCATATGGTTGGAGACAGTGTTATCTCTAACAGGAGCTCCCAGATGTTGTTGACTACAACTCCTATAATCTCCAGCCAAAGGCCATTGCAGCTGGGAATGCTGGGAGTTGAAGTGAATAATGTCTGGAAATCCCTGTTAGAGGGAACAATCGTTGGAGACAGCCAATAAGATTTTCAAACATTGGAAGTGGCATTGAATATAGTCTTATTGCTTCTGGTAAGTGAGGATTTACAGATTTTTATACAGCCAGTTCAGACAATACTTTTAACACATTATTACATTTCTCCACACACATACAGTGATCATTCAGTTTGAAAAAACATACATTCTCTACTCAGGATTTAAATCCTAGATATAATAGATTAGACGATCATGCAATCAGATGGTTGTCTGGATTGCTAAATGGTGTTCCCTCCTCCACGCTAACCAGCAAGACTATTCACATGTGCATGCAAAACCAGGCTATGGGAGCCTAACCTGGTTTTGCATGTCTGTGTGAACCGCCGGGATCACACCCGATCCCGGCAGCACCACGATGGCAACCTACCTAATGAAGCCTCCTGTCAAAAATGGGGTTAGGAGCGTGAGGGGAGGGGGATCCCCATAATGCACCACACACTCGCACGGTGCATTATCGGAGCTCCGGGGGGCAGTATGTCCCGGCACCCTGACCCTTGATGCTACCAGCAGGAGCCAGTGCTCGCCTCCCCCCGCCCCGCCCAGGAAAGGCAGAATGATAGTCTGCGGGGAGGCAAGCTCTTCAGGGCTTCCTCCCCACAAACCCAGTAGCTGTTTCTCACAGTTTGTGAGAAATGGCTCATTGAGTTCAAATCCTAAGAACAACACAGCCCAGGATGGAATCACTCATTCTACCTACTTCCCACATTGGTCTGAATTCATTTTCCATTTTTAAAAAAACCCCACAGATACACTAATCACACATTTCAAAGTATCATTTGAACTGGACTTATAGTGTTTCAAAAGCCTATAACGATGCTACCTATTTGAGAAGTCAAATTGTTGGAGATGCTGGCCACCAAGGGCAACAGTTCCTCGATAATACTGCTATTTTTCAACCCTCTTAAAAACCTCTCTCATCAGCTCATCTGAATTTCTACTTTCATGGCGCTAGGTCTTTGCTGTATTTCTTAAAATCTTGCCTCCTGTGAGGGTAATCTCACTGCCATATATTTTCCAGGATTATTTTAGTTTATATAAGAAGAGAAACACACAAAAAATCTATGTTTACTGTTTATGACAGTTATGTTCGTACACTGAAGATGTTCTTTAGTTGGGATATCTCTTCCACATTTTTTGCAGAGACATCAGATGTAAATAGTTTGTTTAACTTCATAATGCTCACCTTGTTCTTGATTTATATTAGCTCTGATGGTTCAAAGGCTCCACTGCCTCATGGTTTTAATGTGTTATTTAGATAGTTCTGAATTCGACCTTTAGGTCCTGGGCTACCTTAAAACCTCATGACATTTTAGCTAGGAATGTAGTAGGGGGCCTCATAAAATTGTGCATTCTTGTTTCAATACTTGTTTATAGAGAAATAGAAAGCAATGCACTCATACCTATCTGTTTGAGAGCAATTGCTTTTACTTGTCTCATTTCTATGCTGTTCTTGGAGTCTGCCTGCTAACAACGTCATAGACTCAATGTAGATAACTCTGGGAGACATTTTAAATTATTTCTCAGTGCATTCTGATAGCAAAGGGACTACATCATATATTTTTGTGACAAACTGCTATAAAAATTCATGGTAGTTCCTTGAGGAAGAATTCTTGACTTGCTTCTTGCAACAGAGGAGGAATCTGATTTTAAAGTAAGTTGCTTCCCAAATGGACTCTTCCAAATCAATAACTTGAATGGGAGCTACCAGAAAGCCATAAACATTGTGTTCCATTTATTTTCCTTTTCTCTGGAATCCAAACAGCACTAGTGGCACTTGGGAGACTTGAGAACGAATCATCGGATTACAGCTTGGGAACCTCATCTGTGTGACTTCTTTCTTTTTCTTTTTTACTTCCTTTTTTCTGCTTTACTGGAGGGCACATATTTCCAGTGTGCTCTGTGCATACGCAGCAGATATCTCAGAAACAAGCTAAGATACTGCTACCTTCTTTCCTTTTTCATTTTAAAAGCCTTCCTATCTATCTATCTATCATATTTATATACTGCCTGGTATATTAGAATTAAAGCACTTCCACAGAATAAAAACAATACACAGAACAAAACAATTACAACTATTTCAGGGAGTAAAACAATTAAACAGTTTAAAATTAGTTTTAATTAAAAGCCTGAGAAAACAAGTGTGTCTTAAGGGTCTTTTTAAGAGCAAGCAGAAGTTCTTATTTCGACAGGGAGTGCATTCCAAAGGGGTAGCCACAAAGGAGGCCTGTCCCCGAATCGGCACTAGATGAGACAGGGGCAACCATTTCAGGACTTCCCCAGATGATATTAGTAGGTGGCAGGGTTCATTACAACTATCCTGGACCTAATCCAATAAGGGCTTTATAGGTTATTACCAGCATTTTGCTCAGAAACATATCAGCAGCCAGTGCAATTCTTTCAGAATTGGTGTTATATAGTTACTTTGGGTTGTCCCAGAGACCAACCTATCGCATTCTGTACCAGTTGTAGCTTCCGAACTACATACAAAGGCAGCTCCACATAGAATGCATTACAGTAGTCAAGCCTGGAAGTTTCCAGTATATGCACCCCTGTTTTGAGGTCATTTACCTACAGAAATGGTCGTAGCTGACATATCAACTGAAGCTGATAAACAGCAC
Source organism: Hemicordylus capensis (assembly GCF_027244095.1). Taxonomy (NCBI): domain Eukaryota; kingdom Metazoa; phylum Chordata; class Lepidosauria; order Squamata; family Cordylidae; genus Hemicordylus; species Hemicordylus capensis. The sequence continues at coordinate 335,891,509 of NC_069658.1, read as the reverse complement.
TCCTGGCCACTGCCTCAGCCTGAGAAATCAGAGAGAGTGTTGGATCCAGGAGCACTTCCAAACTACGTAACTGATCTTTCAGTGGGGGATGTAACCCCATATAGAACAAGCAGATCTAAATCATTTCTCTGATCACTAATCAGTACCTCTGTCTTATTTGGATTCAACCTCAGTTTATCTCTCATCCAGCCCATTACTGTATCCACACAGGCATTTAGGGAAGGTATGCCATTCCTGATGAAGTTCATACAGAGAAATAGGATTTGGGTGTCATCCACATATTAATAACACCCTGCACCAAATCTCCTGATGATATCTCCCAGTGGTTTCCTGTAGAATTTACAGAGAACTGGAGACAGTATGCAGCCTTGTGGAACTCCATACAGTAACCCTTGCATGGAACAGTGTCCAAATGACACCATCTGGACACCATCTGGAGCCTACCTGAGAGGCAACCCAGACGGATACCATGGTCAATGGTATCAAAAACCGCTGAGAAATTCAAAGAGATCAGCAGAATCTCACTCCCTCTGCCAACTATCTAAATGAAGATCATCCATCAGGGTGACCAAGGCAGTCTCAATTCCATTGATTGATTCATTGATTGATTGATTCATTGATTGATTAAGTGCCATCGAGTTGGTGTTGACTCTTAGCAACCACATAGATAGATTCTCTCTAAGATGATCTGTCTTCAACTTGGCCTTTAAGGTCTCTCAATGGTGCATTCATTGTCGTCGTAATTGAGTCCATCCACCTTGCTACTGGTCGTCCTCTTCTTCTCTTTCCTGCAACTTTCCCCAGGATTATGGACTTCTCAAGGGAGCTGGATTTTTGCATAATGTGTCCCAAGTATGATCGTTTGAGCCTGGTCATTTGTGCCTCAAGTGAAAATTCTGGATTGATTTGTTCAATGAGTCATTTGTCTGTTTTCCTGGCTGCCCATGGTATCCTCAAAAGTCTTCTCCAGCACCAAAGTTCAAAAGCATCAATGCTTTTTCTATCCTGCATCTTCAAAGTCCAGCTTTCATACCCATAGAGTGTCACAGGAAAAACCATTGTCCGAACAACTCTAATCTTTGTAGTTATACACATCACGGCATCTAAATATCCTTTCCAAGGCCTTCCTTGCAACCCTACCAAGTGCTAGTCCGCGGTGTATTTCTTTCTTGACTGCTGGATCCTTTACTGTTGACAGTCGACCCTAAAAGGCAGAAGCTATCCACCACTTCAATGTCTTCATTATCAGTTCTGAGGCTGGTTCCTGTACACATTATCATTAGTTTAGTCTTCTTTACATCTAATTGTAGTGCCATTTTTTCACTGTGTTCCTTGACTTTCATTACTAAAGCTTGCAGATCATCCACATTCTCAGCTATCAGAGTGGTGTCTGTCAGTATATGTTCAGCATATAAATTGAATAAAGAAAGAGAAAGTATATAGCCTTATCTTACTCCTTTGCCGATCTGGAACCAGTCTGTTCCACCATGTTCTGTCTGGACTGTGGCTTCCTGTCCTGTGTATAGGTTTCTCATGAGAACAATGAGATGTTCTGGAATGCCAGTTTTCTTAAGGAAATTCCACAACTTGATATGGTCAACACAATTGAGGCTTTTTGGTAGTCAAAAGAACACATATTGACTTCTTTTTGGTATTCTTTGGCTTTCTCAATTATCCAGCGTGCATCAGCAATGATGTCTCTTGTTCCTCGGCCTTTTCTGAAACCAGCTTGAACATCTGGAATTTTCCTTTCCACATAGGGCTCTAATCTGCGTTGGATGGTCCTGAGCATTATTTTGCTAGCATGTGAAATTAAGGATATTGTGCAATATTTTGCGCAATCTGTTAGGTCTCCTTTCTTTGGTATGGGTATGTAGACTGACCTCTTCCAATCTGTGGGCCACTGTGTCGTTCTCCAAATTTTGCTGGCATAGTCTGGTTAGAGCCTTGACTGATTCTTCTTCTGATGCCTGCACTATTTCTGTAGCTGTTCCATAAATTCCTGTAGCCTTCCAACTTGGTAATGATCAGAGTGCTGATCTAACTTCCTCTTCCCGTACTAGAGGTTCTTGCAAGTAGGGAATATCTTCCAGAGTATCTTGGATGTTGATGTCACTGCTGTACAGATTTTCAGTATACTCCTTCCATCTGTTTGATCTTCTCTGAATCAGTTACTATCTGCCCTTTGGCATACCTTAACATACCAATTTGAGGTTGGAACCTCCTTCTGAGTTCAGAGATCTTTTGAAAAAACTTGCCTTGTTTTTCCATGTCTATTTCCATCCTCAAGGTCTTCACAGATGTCAGTGTAGTACTTATCCTTGTCTCTTCTAACAGCTTCCTAAAATTCCCTATTAAGTTCCTTTGTGAGGTCTTTATCTTTCTTGACTTTGGCATCTCTCCTCTTCTTGGCAATTTCCACCGTCTGTTCTGACATCCATTTTGCTTTCTTCTGTTTCTTGGTCTTTGGCAGTCTCTTTTCACATTCATCCTTAACAACTTCTTTGATTTCATTCCACAGTTCCTCTGGTTCCCTATCAATGAGATTCAGAATTTCAAAGCGGTTCCTGTTGTTCTCCTTGAAAATGGTGGGTACATTCTCAAGATCATATCATGGAAGCTGGATAGCTTTGTTTTTCCATTTTAGCTTGTCTTGAAACTTGCACATGAGCAGTTCATTATCTGTTCCACAATCAGCCCCCGGGCACATCTTTGCTGTTATAACTGAGCTCTTCCATCTCCTTGCACCAATAATGTAATCAATTAATTTCTGTGTACTCTATCTGGTGATGTCCATGTGTATAGGCGCCGCTTTGGTTTTTGGAGGAATGTGTTAGCAATGAAGAGATAATTGGCTTGGCAGAAACTAATAAGTTGTTCTCCTGTTTAGTTTCTGTTTCCTAGGCCATTTAGACCAACTGTGTTTTCCTCCTTATCATTTCCAACTTTGGCATTCCAGTCTCCAACCACCAGCATCACATCTTGCTTGCATGTTCTGTCAATTTCAGACTGTACTTGAGCATAAAACCCGACCCCATCGCCTGTTCGAAAGCCTGTTTGAAATGGTTCTAGATAATCAGTTTCCTTGAAGACAATCTGGAGCTGAAAGCCTTCCACCCTGCCCAACCACTGGAGATTAGAGATGGGCCTATAATTGCCTCACTCCCAGGGTTCCAATGTAGGTTTTTTTTTCCAATTATGTTCTAATGATAGTCTCCTTAAGACAAGGAGGCACCCTCTCTCTGAGAAGCGTTAATATGTTTAATGGGCCCTCTCCAATAATCTGATTGTTAAATAAAATAAGCCATTGTCAGACTCCCACAGGACGAGGTGGGCTCCTAGTCCTTCTTGAACTCCAGAATGACTGGAGCACCCAAAAAAGGTCAGCCTCAGGAACAGCCAGGGGAGGAGGTTAACTTGTCACCTGAGTCCTCTTCCTGGCTTGGTGTATTCAGCCAGTTCCCTCTCCTGGAGAACTCCTGGCTCCCATACTCAGAAATAGCCCCTCATCATCAGCTGCCTTGTCTTTAAATACCCCAGTGCAGAGCTTACAGGGCTTAAAGCCTACTTCCAGCACTGCCCCCTTCCTGACCTTGCTTCCTTGTTCCTGCCACATTCAACCTAGCTGTCTCCCAAGAGCTTCTTCCTGCTGTTCACCTTGCCTTGCCCTCTCAATCCCCCTGGGATCTGACCATCCTGGGCCCTTCTCATCCCTACTTCCCCCTGAAGGGAAAGAAAGCCTCAGAGGAAGGATGCCACGTTCTTCTCCAGACTCCACGGGGCCACCAAAGCAACCAGGTAACATGGCATCCGGACAGCCAAGAAAAGGAATTTATTCATTCCTCATACCTTTTGTAGTTATGGAGAAGCCCAATAGCATTACTGCACATTGAGACTAATTAATGTACATTGGGACACTTTTGTCTTGATGTCTCTTTTTTGCAAACTTCAGTCTTAAAAGGGAAGGGGGGAGGGAACCCCCAAGATCAGTGGTAGTATGGTTGTAATACAAACCAGTCCTTGAAGCCAGAATAATGCACAAGTAAAGGAGCATCAGTGGCTTCCCTCTGTAAGGGAATGTGAATCTCCTAGAGATGTCCCCCAACATGACATCATTGCAAGGCTATGTTTTCTGCATTATTTCTGCTAGAGGATGAGCATGTCACAAATCCACCCAGAGACAAGTCAACATAAGATAAGTGCTTTCCTGTCTGAAGCACTGCTACCTGATGTATTTGCCCCCTTGCACAAATGCCCAGCACCACCGGCACCTCACCAGGAGCACATAGAAGCATGTGTGGATTAACCAGTAGCCCATAACAGCATGAGTGCATCACATCGCATCACATCACATCACATCACATCACATCACATCACATCACATCACATGACAGGGAATCAACAGAGGAAGTGTGACTCTGTTTGTCCTTTTTGATATCTTAGCCGCTTTTGATACTATCAACCATAGAATCATTCTGCAACATCTGAGTGGGTTGGGAGTGGGGAGACACTGCTTTGCAGTGGTTCCACTCCTACCTCTCGGGCAGATTCCAGATGGTGTCCCTTGGAGACTGTTGTTCTTCAAAATCTGAACTTTTGTATGGTGTGCCTCAGGGCTCCGTATTGTCTCTGATGTTGTTTAACATCTACATGAAACTGCTGGGAGAGATCATCAGGAGATTTGGTGCCAGGTGTTATCATTATGCTGATGACTCCCAAATCTATTTCTCCATGTCAGCATCATCGGGAGAAGGCATCACCTCCCTAAATGCCTGCCTGGAGGCAGTGATGGGCTGGATGAGGGATAATAAACTAGGAGTTTATAAAGTTCAGAATGCAGAAGCCGTTTGGTCTCTGGGTCATCTCGGAGAGACCATGCTACTCCCGTATTGAAAGAGTTATACTGGCTGCCAATACGTTTCTGGGCAAAATACAAAGTGTTCATGATAACCTATAAAGCCCTAAATGGCTTGGGCCCTGGGTATTTAAGAGAATGTCTTCTTCATCATGAACCCCACCTCCCATTAAGATCATCAGGAGAGGACTGCCTGCAGTTGCCAATGGCTACTCAAGGACCGCTTTCTCCGTTGCTGCGCCGAAGCTTTGAAACACGCTTTCTGGTGAAATAAGAGTTTTTAAGAAGTCTTTAAAGACACATCTGTTCACCCAGGCTTTTAATTAAATATATTTTAATAGTTTTAACTTTGTTTTAAAAATTGTAATATTTTAACTTTTCCGTTTTGTGTTTTGCTTCATTGTAAACCATCCAGAGATTTAAGTTTTGAGTGGTATAAAAATATGTTACATAACATAACATAACATAACAGCATGAGTATCCGATACGGCAAATGCCATCCTTTAAAGTGCAAGGGTGCAAAGGATTCAGATAAAACAAAAGGGGACAGAACCAAACCACATAAAGAGCAGACAGAGAGCTGTGCTAGCTGGTCAAAGAGTCAAAAGAAAGATAGCACACATCAGGTGAGAGATTCACTGTATAGGTGCTTATATGCTAATGCCAGAAGCCTCCAAGCCAAGATGAGTGAGCTGGAGTGCTTGGTTGCAAATGCAGAAATAGATATAGTGGGCATAACAGAAACATGGTGGAACAGTAAGAACCAGTGGGACACTGTTACCCCTGGATATAAACTCTATAGAAAGGACAGGGAGGGGCGCCTTGGAGGTGGAGTATCGCTATATGTTAAAGAAGGGATAGAATCTAACAAGCTAGAAAACTTAGGTGGACTGGAGTCTTCCACAGAAACCATGTGGGTGATAATACAAGGCCTGAAAGAAAACATGCTACTGGGGACTTGCTATTGCCCTCTGGATCAAAACGCTGACAGTGACTGGGAGTTGCAGCAGGAAATCAGGGAGACTTCAAGGAGAGGCAGGGCTGTAATAATGGGTGACTTCAATTACCCACACACAGACTGGGTAAATTGAAAGTCAGGTAATGACAAAGAAGTCAAATTTCTAGATACACTGAATGACTGTGCCCTATAAGAGTTAGTCTTGGAAGCAACCAGAGAGAAGGTGACCTTGGACTTAATACTGAGTGGCACCCAGAACCTGGTTAATGAAGTCAGTTTCCTTGATGCTTTAGGGTACAGTGACCATAGTGCGATCAAATTCAGCATATATGCAGGGAGAGAATCACCAAGGAAGTCTAACACAGACATTTTGAATTTCAGAAGAGGAAACTTCTCAAAAATGAGGAGGAGGATGAAAAGAAAACTGAAAAGGAAAATCAGGAGAGTCACTTCACTCCAGAATGCATGGAGTTCATTCAAAACCACAATAGTAGAAGCCCAGTTAGAATGTATACCCCAAAGGAGGAGGAAAGGTACCACTAAGTCCTGGAGGATGCCAGCATGGCTAACAGGTACCATCAAAGAAGCTATTAAAGGGAAGAAGACTTCCTTCCAAAATTGGAAGGCCTATCCAATTAACCGCCTATCTAACCACCCTGAGTCATTTTGGAAAGGTGGTATATAAATCAAATAAATAAATAAATAAATAAATAAAATCCAAATGAAGAGAACAGAAAGGAACACAAATTCTGGCAAAAGAAATGCAAGGTGACAATAAGGGAGGCAAAAAGAGAGTTTGAGGAACATTTAGCCAAAAGTATCAAGGGGGATAACAAAAACTTCTTTAAATACATCAGAAGCAGGAAACCTGCCAGGGAGGCGGTTGGACCATTAGACAATGAGGGAGTGAAAGGGATTATTAAGGAGGATATGGAGGTTGCAGAGAAGCTAAATGAGTTTTTTGCATCTGTCTTCATGGCAGAGGATACTGAGTATATACCTGTTCCTGAACCAAGCTTTTCGGGGATGAAGGCTAAAGAACTTTGTCAGATAGAAGTGACAACAGATGATGTTCTAAATTGTCTGGAAAAACTAAAAAGTAACAAATCTCCAGGGCCAGATGGCATCCATCCAAGAGTCCTCAAGGAACTCAAATGTGAAATTGCCAACCTCCTTGCTAAAATATATAACTTATCCCTGCAATCGGGCTCTGTACCGGAGGACTAGAAAGTAGCAAATGTAACACACTGGTTTTCAAAAAAAGGATCCAGGGGTGATCCAGAAAATTACAGGCCGGTTAGCTTAACATTCGTTCCAGGCAAATTGATGGAAAGCATCCTTAAGGATAAAATTGTAAAGCACATAGTCGAACAGGCCCTACTGGGATTGAACCAGCATGGCTTCCGCAAAGGTAAATCATGACTCACAAACCTTTTGGAGTTCTTTGAGAGTGTCAACAAGTGTGTAGATCAAGGTGATCAAGTTCACATCGTATACCTGGGCTTCCAAAAAGTTTTCAACAAAGTTCCTCATCAAAGATTCCTGAGGAAACTTAGCGGTCATGGGATAAGGGGACAAGTACATGTGTGGATTGCTAACTGGTTGAAAGACAGGAAACAGAGGGTAGGTATAAATGGAGAGTTTTCACAATGGAGGGAAGTAAGAAGTGGGGTACCCCAGGGATCTGTACTGGGACCAGTGCTTTTTAATTTATTCATCAATGATCTAGAAGCAGGGGTAAACAGCAAGGTGGCCAAATTTGCAGATGATACCAAACTCGTTTGGGTAGTGAAATCCAAAATGGATTGTGAGGAGCTCCAAAAGGATCTCACCAAACTGGGTGAATGGGTTACAAAGTGGCAAATTTTGGTACAGTGTTGGCAAGTGTAAAGTGATGCACATTGGGACGAAAAACCCCAACTTCAAGTACACGCTGATGGGATCTGAGCTGTCGGTGACTGACCAGGAGAGGGATCTTGGGGTCATGGTGGACAGCTCATTGAAAGTGTCGACTCAATGTGCAGCAGCTGTTTAAAAGGCCAATTCCATTCTAGGGATCATTAGGAAGGGGATTGAAAATAAAATGGCTAATATTATAATGCCCTTATACAAAACAATGGTGCAGCCACACCTGGAGTACTGTGTACAGTTCTGGTCACCACATCTAAAAAAGGACATTGTGGAACTGGAAAAAGTTCAACCAAGATTAAAAGAGGGCAACTGAGATAAACTTAAAATTAACCAAGATAAAAGAGGGCAACCAAGATTATCAGGGGCCTAGAGCACCTTTCTTAGGAGGCAAGGCTACAACACCTGGGACTGTTTAGTTTAGAAAAAAGATGACTGCAGGGAGACATGATAGAGGTCTCTAAAATCATGCATGGTGAGGAGAAAGTGGATAGAGAGAAATTCTTCTCCCTCTTACATAACACTAGAACCAGGGGTCATCACATGAAATTGATTGCCAGGAAATCTAGGACCATCAAACGGAATGGTCCTTTTTCACACAATGCATAATCCACTTGTGGAATTCTCTGCCACAAGATGTGGTGAGAGCCAACAACCTGGATGGCCTTAAGAGGGGTTTGGATGACTTCATGGAGGAGAGGTCTATCATCAGCTACTAGTTGGAGGGCTATAGGCCACCTCCAGCCTCAAAGGCAGGATGCCTCTGAGTACCAGTTGCAGGGGTATAACAGCAGGAGAGAGGGCATGCCCTCAACTCCTGCCTGTGGGCTCCCAGTGGCATCTGTTGGGCCACTGTGCGAAACAGGATGCTGGACTAGATGGGCCTTGGACCTGATCCAGCAGGGCTGTTCTTATGTTCTTATGAGTTTTGGTGATAGAGTGTATAGCATTTGTTTTCAATATGTAGGGACTGGATTGGTTCAGACAATATTTTTCCAAACTGAACTGGCCTGCACAATTAAGAAGGGGGTCACAGAGAGTGTATGTGTGCAGACATCTTTTTCAGACATCCCAACATTCTCTGAGTGTGATCCTTTATTACATGGGGAGGTGATTCCTCTAAAGCACCGCTTTATACACAATAAAGGAACATCCTGGGATATCCAGCAAAGACATCAGGATGTTTGTGTTCTCTGAGTGTCCCACATTTGTTTGTTCAGTGTTTATACTGCCTTTCGTAAGGCATCCCACAGTTTACAAAAGTTAAAATACAATAAAGCTCCATAAAAATCACAAAAAACCCTTAAGACCAGTTAAACAGTAACAACTATAAAATACAAAAAAACCCAATCATTAAAAAAAAGAAGCAAGCAGAAGTAGAAGAGCTGAGAGGCCTGGCAGCCCCTTCGGGGTAAAAACCTGAATAAAAAGGGTCTTTAGTTGTTGCTTTTTAAGTAGTCACGGATGTCAAAGAGTGATCACTGGGAGATTATTCCAGAGCTTGGGGCAACAGAGAAGGCCCTTTCCTGAACATTTTAAATCACATTGGCCAGTTCAGGGTAAGGTGGGGAAAGAAATATCTTCCAAACCAACACTGTCTAGAATGTAAGAAATTATTTCTGGTTAAGTATATGGATACAAAGTCACACCACTACAACTGATGATCACATCTCAAAACCTGTATTTCTGCTTAAAGTTATATTTTTAATTTCAGTAAGGGAGAAAATAAGTTCGACATAAAGGAGTTTGCTTTAGTCCTTTCACTTCCAGTTCCCTGATAGGTACTTTAACTGGAAAAACTTTAAGCCCTCCTTAAAAAAATAATCTTGTACAGTTTGGTGGAATTAGGAGAAAATATCTCTAATGCCATGTCGTAAAGTCACTGTGGTTCATATGTCACAGCTGATCCATCATTGAATGAAAGATCTGAAGCCTAGAATAGCAGGGATTGCAATACTTTGGCAAGACTATTTGCTGTAGAGTGAGGAAAGAATATAATTTATACTATTCCTGCTAGCAGTGCACCTAACATATATCAGTGTTGTGAATAACCTGACAGTTTTGTAAAAAAGAAGACGATGACGACGAATAACATGGAAAGATTAAAATTCTAGTGCAGAAAGACACATTGATTTCAAGGGTAATTTGGTCAAACATTGTTACAAAAGGATTGAAGGAAAAACATGGAAAAGGACAGAGAGGAAAACCTTTTTCATAATGTATCACAAATGGGCTAAATTAAATTCTTACTACAAATAGTAGTCACCACCTATATCTAATTGTGGATGACAAAGCCAGAAAGAGAATAATTTACCAATTTTTACAGTTTGTTCAGAGAAGTCTCCCGGGAAAGATATGGATCTCCCTCTACTTAAGAGAAAGAAATGTAATCTACCTTAGCTTAAATATCCTTCAAAAATATATCTTCCCTGAGTTCATGGCATACTTGAATTGCTTGATAACCAATGGAGCACAATTCATCAGTTGCTACTTTGAAATGAACAGGAGTGGACAGGAATATGCAGCAATTGTTCTTGTTGTTTTACCCCGTTTCGACATTGGTTTTCTATTTCTATCTTACTATGTTACCAAATTAAAATACACTTTTTGCGGTAATACACTTGGTACATTTATTATTTCATGGGATATGCACATTTATGATATATAAAGAACAGTTTTAACATTTGCTAGATTTGTCATATTTCACTTTCATCAAAGACCCACAGTTCTTGTTCTCTGAATGCCAAGAAAACCGTAGATCTGCTTTTTACTTCTTCTGAGGAGTCACATGACTGACAAATCTATCCCAATTGATTCATCTTTGGAATAATGTACTTGTAAATTACTCCTTACTTTACTCTCTGGTTGTTTGATATGCATCTTTCTAAGAAGTAATGTTTAAAATCTACTTTTGTGACTATGTTTGAGGTTGCAACCAAGTAGAGCCAATTTTGATATTAAAATACTACTCGAAAATAAGGCCAGTGCAAGATATTATATTTAAAGAGACTGCATTCCTATAATGAGAGAGAGAGAGATCATTCTCTGTCTGGCAAGATAAGAGATGAAACCAAACTGACTGTGAATATAATTGGCAAGATTAATTAGTTTCTGATAGCCTGATTAATGAAGTGTTTGTGTTAGTAGGGTCTGCAAGGATGCAGCGGGAGTCCTTTTGCACTGTTGCGCAAGGGTGCTAATACCGAGGGCTGCCCATGCTCCAGCAACACTCTGTAAGAGCAGAAAGACATCACTTGCATGCCCTTTATCGGTCATGTCAACCAGTATGTTTATAGAATGAAACCTTCATATATTCTATTGGGAAGACAGCAATAATGCAGAAAATGCTTTATTTAATTATATTAATGCATAAATGGTAACTTTGGAATTATCTTGGGGGTCCTGAGAGAGTGAAAAAGCAAACTATGAATGTAAAAATAAATAAATGTGGTGTCTTGCAGAGTAAGGATTTTGTAGGTACACTGCTCTGTTACTAAGCACTTGTTTGTCATTCTGAATATTTACTTGCAAAGGCCACGTTAAGTGGTGCAGCAGGGAAATGCTTGACTAACAAGCAGAAGGTTGGTGGTTCGAATCCTCACTGGTACTATATCGAGCAGCAGTGATATAGGAAGATGCTGAAAGGCATAATCTCATACTGTGTGGGAGGAGGCAATGGTAAACCCCTCCTGTATTCTACTAAAGAAAACCACAGGGCTCTGTGGGTGCCAGGAGTTGAAACTGACTTGATGGTACACTTTACCTTTGAGCTGTTTGAAAGTGAGTGAGATAGGAATGGTTGGAAATGAAATATCAGCTTTTCAGTGGATAATTGCCAGCAGTTCATCTTTTTGCCTATATCTATCTATCTATCTATCTCATAGATAGATAGATAGATAGATAGATAGATAGATAGATAGATAGATAGATAGATATCTCCACTTGGGTGCTGCACATAATAGAAGTAACACTTTTGTTCCTCACTGTAAGGGTATTCACACTGTGCGGGTGGGTGGAAGGCTGTCGATGTGTCCCAGTTTCTGGGAATCCCACAATGCACCGTGGGCTGAGCAGTGGTGCAGTCCAAAGAGACACACGACCCTGGCAGACAAGTTAAGGGAGCGCTCACTCCCTTTAACCTCGGCTAAGAGCCGGGCTTGGGAGTGGGGTTAGGCTGGGTGGGAGCACTGGGATCCACACAAGCAGCCCAGCCCAACCCAGAATAGGCTGCTCTACCCTGGGCTGGCTGCTCTTGAGAACAGCCCCTATATCTACTACTACTACTACTACTACGAATGTTTATCATATCAAAGTGATCTTGTCACAGTGATCTGACTGAGGAATAATTTCCTACATAAACTTTGTATACAATATACCGTATTTATTATTTATTTAACATATTTTTAGACCACCCACAACCTACGTCTCTGGGCAGTTTACAGTTAAAATAGTTTAAACATTAAATCAGTTAAACAATTAAATTCATTTAAACATTAAAATTGTTAATATTAAAATCATTTTTAAAAAACCCAACATTAAGTATTAAAACTCTAAATCTAATTAAAAGCCTGAGTGAATAAATATGTCTTCAATGCCTAATTAAAAGTTGCCAGAGAATGGGGAGGCACATTCCAAAGTCCAGGGGCAGCAATGGAGAAGGCCCGCTCCCAAGTAGCTGCCAAATGAGTTGCATTATATATATAATTGTATATATAAAGAATTTATATGCTTTATTCATTTTAAATAAATATTTTATATATATATATAGAGAGAGAGAGAGAGAGAATATATATACAGTATATATAAATGTTATATATAAAGAATTATTTGTATATAATACTTCAGACATAAGGAAAAGTAATGTATTTATTCAGGTGCTGATTCAAGTTGCCTTTTAAAAATGAATTGGCAAGTTAATTGAAAAATTAAGTGGAAATCATATTTTACGCTTATGCTTTCTTTGCTTAAGGAATTATTCCATATTCATTGGATGGCTTGCTATAACTCTTACTTTAAAGTCAATGCAAAGACTGTCATTGACTCAAACAGAAGTTGAATCCATCTGTAAGCTGACTGTTACACCAAGGGAAAAATACCAATTGATTTTACATGAGAACAGAGTCAGCCCCAGGAATCAAATGATGGGAACAGATTGCAAATCAAAATGGAATTTATCCAAATCTCTTTGGCTTTCACCCTAATGGCTAGAGTAGGAAGTTCTGGGATTTTTTGAAATTGACTAGGATTGTTCAAGGGCTAATAAGTTTTGGAAGACAGGAATCTCTAAGGTGGATGCTAGTCTGTCTAGTTCAGTATTCTGTTTCTAATCATGGCAACACTAACCACAGCTAACATCAAGATAAAATGTGAGTAGGGAAAAACCTCTGTAATTGTCACTATATGCCTAATATGTACAGTTTATGTTTACAATATTTGGATTAAGGGTACAGATCTGTATGATCTTCCCACAGCCCACAACGTTAATTACAAATCTGTCCTGTTTTCCACTGTATCACATTGCAAGACTAGATAAGTGTTACCACACTTGGTGACATCCTTGTACACTAACCCTGTTATGCCTTTGGGGCAACTTTGGGGGATTTGTTCAAAACCAAATTTGCAAGTGTGAAAAACATACAGGCCACCATCTAGACAGAGGCAAGACATTCAGGATCTGTGCTATGACACTTCTGAATGAGGCTTGCCTCCATCATCATAGGGACCAACACAGATAAATAGCAACCTGTGGCCTTATGGAACTTACAGTCAGTGAAGTGTTCCTCCATAGATTGGATGTTCAAAGTTCAGCCAGGTGTGTCTCTGAAAGAGGCCTTTGCATTCTCCCTTAAGCCCCTGGGAAGATATTGATGAAGTGGGAAGAGGCAGACCTAATTAAGTCTCCTCCATCAAGTGGACAGTCCAAAGTCTCTTCTCAGGCTTCCCAATCCCCATCACACAGGAAGCCATTCTCCAGTCCCACCCCCACCCCCATCCCCTGCCATTTCCTTCATGCAAGGTGTTAATCTTGCCCACTGCATGGGTGGAAATTCATTCATTCATGCATGCATTCAATTTCTATACCACCCTTCCAAAAATGACTCCGGGTGGTTTACATTAAAGCAAAACAATTAAAATCAATTAAAAGTTAAAAACAGAGACTATAAAGCACCATAAAACAACCAACAATTAAAACATTCAACACAGCTGAATAAACATTCAACGCAGATTAAAAACATTTACAACAATTTAAAAACACTGGAAGGCCAGGCCAAACAAATAGGTTTTGAGGGCTCTCTTGAAGGCCATTAATGAATTCAGATTATGGATTTCTGCAGGGAGTGCATTCCACAGTCCAGGAGCAGCTACAGAGAAGGCCCACCTCTGAGCTGCCACCAGACGTACCAGTGGTAACTGGGGATGGACCTCCTCAAATGACTTTAACGTGTGGTGGAGATCATGCAGAAGAATGTGCTCTCTAAGGTAACTTGGACTTAAACCATTCAGGGCTTTAAAGGTAATAAACAGCACTTTGTATTTTGCCCAGAAACATATCAGCAGTCAGTGCAACCATTTCAAAACAGGCATGATATGGTCTCTCTGGGTTGCCCCAGAGACCAATCTGGCTGCCGCATTCGAAACTAACTGAAGATTCCAAACAAGGTACAAAGGCAGCCCCACGTAGAGTGCGTTGCAATAGTCAAGCCTGTATGTTACCAGCTGATGCACCACTGTTTTGGAGTCGTCCTCTTCAAGGAATGGGCCCAGCTGTCGAATCTGCCGAAGCTGACAGAAAGCACTCCTGGCCATGGCCTCCACCTGGGATACCAGGGTGTGGCCTGGGTCCAGGAGTACTCCCAAGCTCCGTACCTGCTCCTTCTGGGGGAGTGTAACCCTCATCTAGCACAGGAAGATCTAACTCATCCCTCAGATTCTGAACCCCTACAATGAGCACCTCTGTCTTGCTTGGATTCCGCTTCAATTTGTTATCCCTCATCCAGCCCATTACTCCCTGTAGGCATGCATTTAGGGAATGGACACCATTTCCTGATGATACAGATGAAAAGGAGAGGTAGATTTGGGTGTCATCGCACACTGATAACACCCAGCACCAAATCTCCTGATGGCCTCACTCAACAGTTTCATCTAGATATTAAAAAGCATTGGTGACAGAATGGAGCCCTGAGGGACTCCATATAAGAGCTCCCATTTTGAGGAGCAATTGTCACCAAGCTCCACCATCTGGAATCTACCCAAGAGATAGGAGCAGAACCACTGCAAAGCAGAGCTCCTTATCCCCAACTCCTCTAGGTGCTTCAAAAGAATACTTTTGGAGGCCACTATTGTGTATGTATAATGAACAGCGGCCTCAAAAATGGCCACTGCAACTACACAGAGGCAGGGAACGGGTCAAAAGCCACCTGAACAGGGCCATTATGATACCAGGGAAAGCTGGCGGAGGGGAGGGGGAACCTCCAGAGACCCTTTCTCCCATGTCTGTGGCAGCATCCCCAGAAGCGCTGAATAGGTTATTATTATTATTATTAACCGCTGAACCAGCTTGAACTCAAACTGAACCGGGGGTGGGGGCGTGTTCCGGGTGCACAAAACTGAACATGCCTGGTCCAGTTGGAGTCTAGTTCAGACTGGAACCAAACTGGGCAAACTGGTTCTGTGTACACGCATAGTCTTTAGTACTGGATTTGCAAAATATTCCCTGAAAATGATTCCCAGCTGTCAGCTGACCTTTCGGAAGGTAGCAAAAACAAAAACACCACCACAGGCAAACCTGATATGCACTTTATTTAGTCAGCACAAAGCAAACCATTAATAACAAATAAGTGAAAGCAAGCACCAGAGAGTTTTGCAGTACCAAGTTGATTTCCAGGGAGGCCAAAGGATAGCATACACATCTGATCTTCATTCATTCTGGTCTGTGTTTTCATATGATTGATTGCTGCACCTAGAGATGTCATTCAGAGGTGTCTTTACCAGGGACCCTGAATGGGTTGTGAAAGGAGCCTTCCCTCAGGGTCATAAGTTCAAAGGGCATGGCAGGAGAGTTGAAGAGAATAGGGTTGTGCGTTTTGTATTTTTTTCTGTTTCAATTTGTACCAAATCTGAATCAACCCCATTTTGTATTTTGTTCGAAATTAAGCCTTCCGAATCACCCCAGTTTTGTTTTGTATCCGAATTAATCCGAATCTGAATTAATTCAGATTTAAAAATGGGTCACATGTTCAAAAGAGTGGGTGGGGGGTTATAGTGCCCAATGAGTGGAAGCTACCACAAAAATTTCAAAGGAATTGGGCTAACTGCTGATTTTTGGTGAATTTTTGAAGTTTGTGTGTCTTTCAGATTTTCCCCATAGGGTGTGATGGAGGTTTCAGGAAAAGTATAGCTTCACGCGGGGGTGGGTGGGGGGTGAGGGGTGGCCCAGAGTGGAGTGTGGTTGGTGCTAGTGCCTAGTTGGTATAAGGAAGCTACCACAATTTTTTCAGAGGAATTTGACAAAGGGCTGATTTTTAAGGAATTAATGAAGTTATGTGTCTTTCAGATTTTACTTGTAGGGTATAATGGAGGTTTCTGCAGTCCCATAACTACACTTGAGGGGCACTGGGGTGGCCCAGAGCAAGTGGCAGAGTGGTGCACATAGGGTACCACCCACCCACATGGGTTCCCAACCCATGAAGTAGAGGGTTTTGTTGTTCTAGAGGTGTTCTGAGAGTAGATTCTCTAGTAGCATATGAGAGTGGATTCATGGTTTTTCATTAAAAATCTCATTTGCTACCAGAGAATCTAAACTCAACACCTCAGAAACAACAAAGCCCAGTACCCCAGTGGGTTAGCAATCCAGGTGGGTGGTTGGCACCCTCTGTGCACTACACCACCACTCGCTTCGAGCCATCCAGGTGCCCCCCAGGTGGAATTATGGGGCTGCTGAAACCTCCATTATTCCCTATGGGAAAAAATCTTAAAGACGCATAAACCTCAAAAATTCCTAAAAAATCAGCCTTTTGCCCTATTTGTAATCTGGGTGAACCACCCTTGGGGCACTGCCACCCAACCCACTGTTTTGCCCCTGAAGCCCCACATAAACAAGTTGAAAGAGTGAAGAGAATGTTGAACAACAATGACACTTAATTTTTTGGCAGAGTTATTTGAGAATTTTGCAGTGTGTGTGAGCCTGTCCCTGTAGCACTAGCACAGCAGCATAACCCATTTGTGGATTCAAGCAATCTTTCAATAAAAACACTCCCTCCCCATGGAACAGTGACCACAGGTCATTTGAGATAGCAAGATAGACCAATGAGCCAGCGTGGTGTAGTGGTTAGAGTGCTGGACTAGGACCGGGGAGACCTGAGTTCAAATCCCCATTCAGCCATGATACTAGCTGGGTGACTCTGGGCCATTCACTTCTCTCAGCCTAACATACTTCACAGGGTTTTTGTGAGGAGAAACCTAAGTATGTAGTACACTGCTCTGGGCTCCTTGGAGGAAGAGCGGGATATAAAATGTAAAAAAATAAAATAAAACTGCCTTGGTACTATGGAACAGCTTCAAATGTTCATTTAACTGAAGTGGAGTGAGCCGTAGCCCAAACAAATCAGCCTACTGTTCAGAATTGTTGAGATTTATCATTAGTGCATTTAAGAAAGTGCAAAACCATGGATCATGGTTACAAGAAAGAGAGAAGCAACTAAGATTCCTAGGGATGTCAATAGGTTGACAGGGGTATGCCCCACCCCCTTCCTTTTGTCTCCTGTAGTCCCATGTGGATGACCTGTCCCTGCAATGGCAAAAGTTGTGAACCACTGGCTTAGACATCATGTCCCACCAAATTACATTGTGGCCTAAATTACATTAGACGGCTCAACTTGGGCAGCAAAACGTAGACACCACTATAACTCATAAAAATCAGAAGAAAAACAAAATAGCTCTTCAAAAGACCCCTGAACAAGTGAAGTGATTCTTTCTAAACCTTTGGAAAGAAAAACCTGTGTAATTTCAGAACTTTCCTAACCAGCTTCTCAAAAAGCTCCTCCACACAATTTATACCATGGCTTTTAGCAAGAGCTTTGGAATTGCATTGAGCTCCCAAAGATATTTGGGTATTTCTGTCTCAAAATGTTGTCTTCCAAATCCCTTTGCAAGGTCAGTTTGCATTTCAGTCACACTGAATACAACACTTAACTAAACTATTCATGCTCAACAGTTTTTGCATATCTTCTCTTCTGCTAATCACTCAGTGTCTCAGCTGGAGTGGAGAGAGTCAGAGAAGTCAATTTCAATTGCAATGCTTTTCCGAAGAACAAAGCATTCTGTCCAAAACACAGTCATTTCAACTTGGAAACAAAAATATCTGTTTTCTAATTCTTGATTTTGTTTTGGTTACAAAACTTCTGTACCCGAATCAAAATGCACAAGCCCAGAAGAGAACAGAAGGGAGATAAAAAGACTGGACATTTACAATATATGGTATCCCATTAAAATATATGGTACTTTGGGAAAGTGCTGTGCCTTGTAGGGATGCTTCAAGCATAAATTCATAAGGGGCAATTATAACAAGTGATTGGGGAAGCTGCAGACATTGAATTTCAAGTCCAAGACAAAATATGGGTGCATGTAGCCTCATTCCTAAAGCCAGCATAATATACAAGACTATACAAAGTCTTTACAGCTTATATGGCATGGAAGATAAGATGAGCATCTTAACTTGCAATTTCCATGCTTTTTAGAGCATGAGTGCAAATTTAAAACATCTTAACTTTCCTCTTAAACTGAAGGTTTCTGGATCACTGAATTTAATCTAATCCAGAAATGGATTCAGGATCTCTACATGTTCATTGATTGCATACATCACAAAATCAGTCTGAGGATCTCTTATAATGACTTAATATCATGAGGAATGAAAGAGATTCAAATCCATCTTTCTTCAGCACAAGTACTAGTAGTGGTATTAATTTTTTCCTCTACACTAACACCATCATTTCATAATTGGTTGTTAAACTGATCTCCTTTTCAAGCTAATAAAATATCTTTTCTCATTTAACAACAATACATGACAGTTTCATAAAATGAGGTTTTATCATCACAGTTCCTTTTTTGACATGCAGCAGTCAGCAGCAGCATATACATTTTTTATTCCTACCCATTATGCATTGTATAAAATGAGAAGTGGATCAGATAAGAAAACTGATGTGAACATTTTCATCATACCTTAAGAAAGAGCTGAATAATTGAAGGCAAGATGGCACTGTGTAGTTCCTATTGCTATTGTACATATTTTCAAAGGGAAACCTGTTTAAATTAATTATTGTTCTAAGTAATCCTTACCACCATCATTTGTTGTTTGCAGAACTTAAAAACATATGGTAACATAGTAACCAAAACAGATGTTAAAAAATCTAGTTTTGAAGAGTAAATCTGTTTCTCTTTGTTATTTGGGAATTCAAGACCTGCTTCTTATATCTTGATCTGGCAGAGAAGACATATCTTAGGATATATCCACACATTCCATTATGAGAGGGAACAAGAATAGATATTGGTATACATTGAGGCTGTTCTCATGAGCAGCTTAGCCCAGGCTAGGGCAGCCAACCTGGGCTAGGCTGCTCATGTGGAACACCAGGAACCACATGGATCCCGGCACTCCCACCCAGTCTAATCCCTCTCCCAAACCCGGATCTAAGTAGTTGGTTCCCTCTCCCTTGGTTAAGGGAAACGCTCCCTTAACCAATCTGCTGGACTCATTTTTCTCCTCAGACTCCATGGAGCCTGAGGAGACACAGAGACCGGCTCCCGGAGCACTCATCTGATGGGGAATCCCGTCAATGAATTGTGCTCATGGTGCAGTGCATTGTGGGATCTCAGTAGGCTGGAATGCATCATCCTGGCCTCTGGAGATCCACTGCATGACACAGTGCGGATCACCTGGGAATGTGGTCTGCACTCCAGGCAGGCTTCTTGTGATCACCTGGGGGAAAGGTGAGTTGGAGCAGCCTTCCCCCCCACCACCACACACGCACCCCTGCCCAGTTGTGTGAATGGCCCCTTTATCTTTGAAATCAGAAATGTTGTATGGTTCCAGTGTGTATCAGTCTTCATAGATCTCTGCTCCAAACCATATGTAGACTCCAGTGGAACATCCTTTTTATCTATGCTTAAGTCATGTTTTTCCTGCACAGAGATTTAATTTCTTGTGAAATGCAATACACAGAGCAGTTTCCTAGCCTGTAGCTTTGTGGCAAAATCAAAACTTGCACAGGCCTACCAGTGTTCTCTCTAATTTTTTTTCATCTGTGTGTGGAATGAATTTTGTTCTTGGCAGTATCAAGGCAGCGTGTGCACACATGCATTCAGAATGGGGCCTTCCTGATTCAACCTGAGTGCGATGTAAATTTAACTGAGCGGACATCAAAAACGTGTGAGTGTGCATACATGCATACCCCTTAGAGGGAACACTGAGCCCTACCCTGAGGTTCAGGATGAGCAAATTTCCCCTGTTTCATTCCTTTATTGTGCTGTGGGTTTTCCCTCCCCTGTATTTCTCTTCTCTTGAACTCCTCTTTAAGCAGGAGAATCTCGGAAATTAATTTGAGAATTGGAGCATGCCAAGTTTTCAGGCACTTCCAGCCCTTTCCATTCATTTGCATCTTCCCCCCTTCTATATGTTACTGATGCACTTACGTGTATGGAGAAAACACTACAAAAAACAATCATCTTAACATAATATTTCATATGATTGTATCAAGATTCTGTGTTCACATGCACATATTGGACTTCCCGAAAAGAAACTTGATGCATTCATATATATATATATATATATATATATATATATAGCCACAAAAGATTGCTTTTTTGGGCAATGTTTTATCAATGCAATAAGCATGTTGGGAACATACACAAAAGGCATTACTCCTACCAGCTGATGAAGAAGCACCTTTTAAAGTGATGGCTCTTATATTTAGCGAGGGGAGAGCAACTGCCCATATTCAGTCCAGCATAGTTTCTCACCTGTGTCTGTTGCTGATGCCTCCTTTGTGTTTTGAAGATTGTGACCCCTTCTCATTCCTTTTCCTATTTGAATTGACTGAAACATTTTTTCTCAAGATTACATATTCTTAATACTAGTAAAAATAATGACGAAGGAACTGAAAAAAATGGAAGTTTTTTGTATAAGCATGCATATGTATTCAGTACTTGGTTTGGGCCCCTTTTGCAGCAATTACTGCCTCAATGCGGCGTGGCATGGATGCTATCAGCCTGTGGCACTGCTGAGGTGTTATGGAAGACTAGGATGCTTCATTAGCGGCCTTCAGCAATTCTGCATTGTTTTGTCTCAGTCTCCCATCCTTCTCTTGGCAATGCCCCATAGATTCTCTATGGGGTCAGGTCAGGCGGGTTTGCTGGCCAATCAAGCACAGTACACTGTATACTTTTCAGAGGTCCAATATTGTTCTATTCTTCAATCCTTGTCTTCTTGGTTCCATGTAATATTCTAATTTTCTGAGATTGTGGATTTGGGGTTTTCATGAGCTGTACGCCATGATCATCACAATTATAACAAATTAAGGCTTGACTTATCTCGCTTTGCATGTAATGCGTCTGTCTCATATATCAGTTTCACCTTTTAATTTGCATTACTGAAATTAATGGACTTTTGCACGATATTCTAATTTTCCGAGTTTCACCTGTATATACTTCTAAACATTTATTGTTAAATTTATATACCACCTTTCATTAAAAACAACCCCAAAGTAGTTTGGTTTTAGTCATGGATTTTAATTTTAATTGCTCTTTATGTCAATGTGATGAAGATTAGTTAAATCTGAGTGGTCTTAGGCAACCAATGTTGCATCTGAAATGCCATTTCATTTTTTATTGTCATAAATACTCTCCAACCAATTTAAATAGCAAAGGTGTATATTATCGCTTTATTCAATTGCAGGGAATCTCAAAAAAGCAGGATTTGCAACTAAGGCAGTGCATATCTTCTCTAAAATGGCCCTTTTATAGTTTTTCTAACTTTGAAATTGTAACATAAAACAAAGCATAAATGCATAAATGCTTACCCCTCCATTTGAAACCTTTTCTGGTGTAAATAGCGCGCGGTTTTGGAAAAGGGGAGTCTTTCTTTAAAAGTGGGAGAATAAGGAGTCTTTAGCACTATCACCCTAGTCCCTCGAATTACTTTGGAGTCCTTGGTTTTCGTTTTGTTAAAATACAGTCACTCACAAGGGAAAGTCAGGAACAGAACCAGGGCGTGAGAAAGGGGCATCATAATCATAATAATCATCATTGCATCATAATTCTGATGTTTGAGATACAAGCCAACTTCACAGGGTTGTTGTGAGGAAAAACCTAAGTATGTAGTGCATTTTGAAATTCTTGGTAATTTTTTAAATTTTTAAAATAAAAGTTTTCTGAAACGTGTGTCAGTCAGATGTATGTTGGGGGGGCGGCGGGTGTGTGTGTGTGGCGGGGCAGCGCAATTTCAGTGCTTGCCCCAGGCGCCGTTTTCCCTAGTTACGCCTCTGCAGGGCGCAACTATATGGTACTGTTCATCAAGCCGTTTTAGGCTTCTCAGTGGTAGTAGGAAGTAGAACTCTTCCTCTTGACACATAGCCTGGAGACACATAGCCTGGAGCTTTCCTATCAACCAGGGATAAGCAACCTTGGCTCTCTATCTGTTATTGAACTATAACTCCCAATATGATGGGAATTGTAGTTCAACAACAGCTGGAGAGTCAAGGTTGCCTATCCGTGTTATAAACCAACCAGGAGGTGATGACTGACAAGAGAAGGGACAGCAACTTTGGAAATTTCTGCAGTTTTGCTTGTGCTCACATTTGATTCCAAAGGTGATTTTTTCCAACACTTAAGAGCTTCTTTGTCTCCTCACTGGCACTGGCTCTTAAGCTCAAACACAGGAAACCAGGGCCTTATAGAATATCACTTGAACATGCCTTTGAATCCATTGGAAGTAGCATTCACATCATTTTTCTAGAAGCAGCAAGAAGCAAACAAACAAACTAAAAATGAGCCAGCATAGCACTCACAACCCTTCTAAGAAAACCTTCCAAAGAACAGCATCTTTAGTTGATGCTAAAAGGCAGTATCCAACGTTCAGAGGGAAGGGTATCCCAGAGGGCTTTCTGTTCAACTGAGTAGATGATGTGCAAAAGGGTATCTGTAAAAGATCTTATGGTGTGGACAGATCCTTGTGGGGGGAGGCGGTTCTTCAGATGTAAAGTTTTCTATAAAAGATTAAACGTTGACTAACACTTCAGAGCAACAGATGTGGTCTTAAGATATGTAGAGAGTAACTGTTTAGCTCAAGTTCTTTTACGATTAATAAACACCTCTCAAAGTCCCATAGTAATATCTGAGACAAAAGGAAGGTTGGTAATCCACATTTCCTGGGCCCTGACAAGTCAGCTTATGTGATACCTCAGGCTTCCTGGATGCAGTTAGTTTTGATTTATAGATGGCCAGTGTATAAAAATTATATCCAAAGAGGACTTCTCTGTCACAACTATAAATATTACATAAGATTCAGTAGAGTTATGGGGCCTAAAATTTAGCCATCATTTCTGGCCTTTCTAACTATTCAGCCACCAACTATTCAGCATCAACTTATGCTTTATGACTTTTCTCAGCTAGAGGCAACAAAGCTGGCTGTGCTGTTGAGGGTCATTGGTTAAAGCTTTAGATTTGTCATGGACATCGCTTTTAATGACAAGAGTCATGGTCTTGGAACCTTCTAAGCCTGCATGAATTTTTACAGATTTCGTTCTTTAGACATTCAGTGTAGTGACCTGGATTTTTAAAAAGGTTTTAAAACCATGTAATTTTGGAATTAGCAGAGGATTATACAGTAGTGACTGATGCCATCCGGAGCAAGAAGGATGGTTTTTCCTTATCAACTTGTGCACATGGCCAAGCAAGGGAGACTTCCCCTGCTCTACAGAATGTTCAACGGCATTTGGGCTGCTGGTGCTGCTGGTGGTCGTTTCCCCTGTTTGGGAAATCGGAGGCATATGTCAGTGTAGTTCTAGGTGCAACAGGCCTCTTCCTTCTGTTAAAGAGCAAAGTGTGCTTGCTGTTTTTGCAAATAAAACAAAAATACCCATGTAAGAACATATGCAGTTGCCTTATACTACATCAGGTCATTGATACATTACCCCAGTATTGTCTCAACTGCACCAACTCTTTTAAGGGTCAGTTCCAACCTTGCTATCCAGGATTCTTTTAAACTGTACTATAGGCCCTGGAACCAAACTGCACTTTACACTGAATGCATAATTAGACCATCTGTTTTCCCCTAAGCTCAAATAGCAGCTGTGGGGTAGGTGAAATCAGGATTACAACATGTAGAGAGAGCGTATTTAACCCATTCCCTTGAGCCACACTTCCAATGAACGTCACCTCCTAAGCCCCCGGAGGAAATCTCCCAGGGGCAACCATGGAAATTTCCCTTTTGGAGCTAATAGCTGCTTTAAGGGAACACTTTCATCAGGGTCAAGGCACAAGGGGAAAGGGTACAATCAGGGGCATAGCTAGGGGAGGGGGGGCCAGAGTGAGGGAGATAATGAAAAAAATAGAGAGTGGTGGAGCAGGAGGGCCCTCAGGAACTACGGGCCCGGGTTCTTTGAATCATTTTGATCAATTATAGCTACACCCCTGGGTTTAACACCCGCTCCTGGTGTTATTTTTCTACTCCTGCTCTCTCCCACAGGGCTGCTATTTGAGCTTTCAAAACAAAAGGAAGGCCCAGTGGTGATAGGTGCATGGTGGAGCAGGAGGGGTGGTGAGCAATGTAGTCTATGCCTTTAACATGGTAAGAAGCCCTAACACTGTAGCTGTCCTTTTGCCGCTCAGCTGGCTGAGATGCAGGCAAGCCGGCCATTTCAGGACTGAGCCTGGTATTTTTACTGGGTTCCACCCTGAAACGCTCAGTGTGCCTGTGCTTCAGCCAGCTGATTGGCAACAGCCATTGCGGGGGTGGGGGGACTGCATTGGTGGGGCTTATTACCGTGTTAAAGGTATACACTGCCTTGCTCACTATCCCTATTGCCTGAGAGTGTACCAGCTGCCACTGGGAATGCTAACTGCTATTTCATATAATGAGGCTCTCCGTATGAGCAGTGTGGGGAACTGGATGGGGTTTGGCGGGGATTGTGGGTCAAGCCCACTCTCTCAACACACGAGCAGCTAGGCCTCCCACATGATTAATGGCTCCGTCACAGAGCCAGTAGGGGTGGTGGGGATCGGGGCCAACTGGGTTAGCAGAGCACTCACTCTGCTAACCTCATTTAACTGGGGGTGGGGGATCAGGTGTGATAGTCACCTGGAGCTGCACAAATCCCGGCGGTTCACATGTGTGGGGGAAAGCAGGCTGGGCTTAGCCCAGTTTCCTCCATGCGTGCGAATAGCCTCATTGTGTAGTTTGACCCTAAGCTCTTTGTAGTTGAAAAACAAAACAAAACACTCTTGCCATGCTGAAATCTCTTAATTAATAGCATCATGACATAAATTTTGCAGGAGAATTCTTTGATTTAATACAATACATGAAACATTTTTATCAAGTACAAGTTTCATTCAGCACCATCTGCACCTGAGAGAGAGAGAGAGAGTCTTTGCCATGCCTGTTAGGTTAATTACAAAATAGGACAGCAGTGGGCCAGAAAAAATGGGAGTCATAGAAGATTGGAAGGCAGTAGTATGAAGAAGATAATGAAGATATTTGAGGAGGGACAGTAAACTATAATGTGAAAAGTCACCAGTGTTCCCTCCATCAGGGATTCCCAGATGTTGTTGACTACAACTCCAAGAATCCCCAGCTGCAGTGGCTTTTGCTTGGAGATTATGGGAGTTGTAGTCAACAACATCTGGGAATCCCTAATAGAGGGAACACTGGAAGTCACTCACTTGACTACTTGTGATTTTCAGAGTACTGAATATATGAAAGAATTATTCCCTAAGTAAAATGTTTTGTTGACTGGTCATAGGAACATAGGAAGCTGCCATATACTGAGTCAGACCATTGGTCTATCTAGCTCAGTATTGTCTTCACAGACAGGTCAATGACTATAATCAGTGGCGCTCTTACCCCTGGACTTTGGGGGCATAGTCCAGGGCCTCCACACCCCCTGGAGGCCCCCAAATCCTCTTTAGTCTGTCCTGGGTGGTGTGGTCGCTGCTACCCCGCACTGTGCCAGGTGGCCGAGTATGATTATGACCTGTGCCAGGTGCTTTAGAGACAGAGTGGGGATGGAAATATGTGGGATGGGAATATTTTAAGTTGTGTATTGAAATGTTCCTGCTAATGCATTTTTGCATAAATGTACCCCACATGTTAAAAATTGTGTGTGTGTGCACGCGCGTGTGCACGCAGGGGGGGGTGATGCTTAACTTGCAGTGGGACGGGGGCCTCCAAAGGCCTTTTGGTCCAGGCTCCAAAATTACCTAAGTACACCTCTGACTATAATAAGAATGAATGAATGAATGGTGGGTGGATGGATAGATGGATGAATTATTCCCCAAAATTCAAGTATGGGTTGCCTCAGTTTTTCTAAGGGGAACAGGGATTTAGTCATAATAGATAAATATAGGTAATTTGTGGATAGCGAAGAAATAATGTTGATTATACTAGCATGTATATGGACTGTGAGTGTTGTCCACTTCTGTTTTACTATAAACAGGTCATTGGGGAGCATGAACAGACTAGCCATGACAAGTGACAGTAACAAACCCTAGAAACAAATGTGTTCAAATGCTTTAGAAACTCCTGTAATGGTTGTCCCTCATTCAGTGAGTTGTAATACATATGGGTTAGAAGTTTATCACAGTGATGACAGTCTCTTTGACTAATACTGTTCCTTAGCCTGGGCCCCCATTCGCTCTTGCAATAGTAGAGCTCCATGGGAGAATAGTGCCATCCCCTACCTAATCATTGAAGCAAACAAAACAACCCAGTTGAAGTTATTCTTCAAAATCTCTGAAAGACTTGCTGTCAGCATAGTCAATAGGATAAGAATCACACATATGGATGGCTTGATCCCTCTCTTTTATCACTGCAGGAGAGCTACTCTATCTCTTTAGCTCCATCACTCACAAGAAGCAAGTAGGATTGTGTAATCTTTGAAGTGGCAGTCCTCTTGAATGGTATTGGCTTGCATGATCTACAACTTTCCTAGATGGAAAAAGACCAGGCTGCAATGTAACACCCCTTAAGGCACATAACCTTACTAAAATATATATCCTAGGGAAGTATTTTTAGTGTTTTCTTTTTAAGTGCCTCAGAAAGGAAATCCCTATGGAAATGTAATCTGAACTGTTTGGTGCTGCCTTAATCTCATTTCACCCCACTCCTTTCCCTTTATATTTCAGCTAAAAATGAGTGCCTCCCCACTAGAATACATAGGCCAGCATTTTTCCAGCTTGTAGTCTAGCAATTTGCTGTTTATTACCTATCTCTTATTCCACAGTCCCTTCAAACAATCAATACAAATCACAGCATACATCCTGAAGGGTTGCTTACCACCTCCATTTTAAAAGTATATGATAACATTAGTTTTCACACCTCAGAGGCCAGAGCTCACCTTCGTTCACATCCTGCTAAAGGGTTTGGTATCTTTCTGCAGAATCCTACAACTGTATGAAACACTATAATTGCCAGCCCTCTGAAACACAAAAGCCTCTGAGTAATAACAAAGTTGACATCTCAAACAGGAGAACCAAGAGGTTTTGGTGACATTTCTGAAGGTTAATTCCCAAAATAGCATCTCCTTAGTACCTTTCTCTAGTATTTCATGCATATTACTGTTCCAATTATTTATTTACTGCTTTTCAACAAAAATGTTGACCAAGTGATTTACATAGAAAAAGAAATAGGACATGTATTGGTTCTTCCTTGGTTCTTTGCAGACTTGAATACCTTTTGGAGAATTCTGTGGGGCCTTTCTCACGATCAAGCATGAGGGCGGGTGGGAAGGAAGCCTTGGGAAGGTTACCTCCCCCACAGATGATCCTTGTTTTCTTGTTAGGTGTGCTAATTGCACACCCAGATGATCCACTGCTGCCTCAAGCAGTGCGGAGCTGTGGTTCGGGATGTGTTGTCCCAGCCCCCGGAAAGCCCACAATGCAGTGCACGGGTGTGCGTTGTTCGGATCTCCCCAGTGCCAGCTGAAAGCAGCCGGTGGTGACAACAGTCATTGAAATGAGGTTAAGGGAGTGCTTGCTCCCTTAACCTCATTTAAAAGCCTGGCTTCGTAGCCAAGTTTGCTGCTGAGGCACCACTGGGCGGTGTGTGCTTCCCAGTGGTTCCCAAGCCCGGTCTTGGCTGCTCGTGAGAACAGCCTCAGTGTGTCCGCGCTAGTGCAGGGATGCTTTACTGATCTTTAGCCAAGGGAATAGCGACCTTGCTAAAATGGACTAGTAACACCTGGGTAAGTATTCAAAGATACATGAACTTTCCTTCAATATCTAAATCAGAAAAGTGTATTAAGTCATATTACCCCTAAGGCTGCCACAGGGTTTCTTTCTGGTCTCAGTATGTTAAGCAACAAACATTTTAGCTTTGTGTTGGGAATTAAATCTATTAGACTTCCTTCTTACAAACTTGAAGACTATTCCATCAGAAATGGCATTTCCAATGTATTTGTGTTATTTGATAGTACAGTTACCGTTTCCATTTTACACACACACACACACACACACACACACACACACACACACACACACACACTAGGGTGTTTAAAAAATTGCATCATAAATGAATGAGCTTCAGATGTATGTCTTAATATAAGATTTTCCTCTCCAAAGTAAATTTGATTTTTAAAAAAAACTTCAGTTTGTCCCACAGTGTGTGCCATGCTGTGCCTCTGTAGACTTCTTAAATACATAAAAAGCCCTACAGTAAATATTCATATGGAACTCTGAGGTATATTTTGTTTGCTTTTGTAGTTTGTCAGATGTTTCATTACATGTTGAAAACACCTAACTAAACAATTTCTAAAGGAAATTGTCTATTTGTAGTCATCTGCCGGAGGACGGCAGCCAACATTTCACACCATTTGTCATGAAGATTTTTCACATCTAAGTGCCATGAGCTTTAGGGACTGTTCGTACACATCATTTGAGCAGACCTAGAGCCTTGGAGCTTATGACAGTGCTAGACTGAAAAGATGATGAGGAGTGATAGCTAAAAAGATCAGATATGAATGGGAAGAGGGGAAGGGAGTGCATATTACTCCAGTCATTTAATGTCTGATCAGTGGAGGTTTGAAACTGTTTTTCAGCAAAGGCATGAGCTTCCTGAACATCAAATGGCAAACTGACTGTTTTGAAATTCAACATCCACAGTTTCGAGTATCTGTGGTCAGGTAATTGACATCCACCCTCAGCATACATGGGGTGTGTGTGTCTATGTGAGTGTGTGGTTTACAAAAGGTTAATTCCATGTATCTGTGGGTTCAGGATGGCCAGAAATGACCTCGGAGATCATTTCTGGCCACCATTTTGAGGAGAGGAGCCATTTTGTGGCTCATTTGTTTAATTTTTTTAAACCTGTGATTTTTCATGAATAAAGCCAGATTTGGGACTTGGGCGGGGATTTGATGAACACCTGGAGAACCATGGAGCATGGTAGGGAACATTTTTGGAGTTTTGCAGGCCATTTCCCACCATTGTATTCACCTCCAAGAACCTAACCCCGAGTCCCATTGACTCAATAGTTCTATATCCGTGGTTCTGTTATGCGTAGCTGTAGCAGAGAATGGAACCTCCGCAAACACCAGGGTTTCCCTGTACGCATGGTGCTGCTTGCAGTTTTTTCTTGCTTTGCAAAACTTTATTTCTGCCATACTATGTGCAATGCCTAGGGCCAGTTGAGTAAAAGCAGAAGCAAATTCCATATGCAAAACATACACTGTTTATTGTCCTTTCATTGCCGCCTCAGAGCCAGACATGACTTCATGCTAATCTGCTGCTATGATCAGGGAGAATACTGCCACTTTTCAACTACTTCTGATTAGAGACTAGATTCAGAAATCAGTGTAAAATAACGATGATGAATAAGGCTCAACATTTTAGAAGCAAGAAGTCACCTCCAGTGGTTGTTGCTGATGTCTATCTTATGTTTCTTTTTAGATTGTGAGCCCTTTGGGGACAGGGATCCATCTTATTTATTTATTATTTTTCTGTGCAAACTGCTTTCGAAACTTTTGTTGAAAAGTGGTAAAGAAATATTTGTCAATTAATATAATGATGATGATGATGATGTGTGGACATCCACTTTCTGTTCTCTGAGTTTTCAGGAGTCATTGAGGCTATTCACATGCTCCTTGCCAGTTCAGAGAGGGTGGTGGATGGTGGGGGGGGGAGGCAGGATTCCACCTGTAACCTATAAATCCATGCCCCCTCCCTCATCGTATTAATGGCAGACTATACCTCCCCCCAGGGCCTTTGCATGTGTGCCTGCACACAAGTTTTTTTGATGTCAGCTCAGCTAATTTTAGGTCCCATCCAGATTGAATCAGGAAGGCCCCACTCTGAATGCACATATGCAGACACACTGCCTTGATACTGCCACCCAGAACAAAACTCATCTCTGCACAAAAATGGGGGGGGGGCCTCAAGTGAACACTGCAGGAGAGAAAGGTGACTTAAAAAAAAATCCCCATCAATTGATTTGCACAGTCTTATTTTGATGCAAGTCTTCTAAAAAAAATCATTTATACAGCAGCTTTAGTCCCTTATAGAATGGATAACTCAGCCTGCAAGATCCCAATGTTTAACATCCAGGGGTCACCCCATGAAACTGAAGGTTGGGAAATTTAGGACCAACAAGAGGAAGTACTTTTTCACACAGCACATAATTAATCTATGGAATTACTCGCCATGGGATGTGGTGATGGCCACCAGCTTGGATGGCCTTAAAAGGGGCTTAGACAGATTCATGGTGGACAGGTCTATCAGTGGCTACTAGTCTGAAGGCTGTGGGCCATCTCGAGCCTCAGAGGCACGATGCCTCTCAGTACCAGTTGCAGAGCAGCAACAGCAGGAGAGAGGGCATGCACATACCTCTTGCCTGTGGGCTCCCCAGAGGCATCTGGTGGGCCACTGTGTGAAACAGGACACTGGACTTGGACCTGATCCAGCAGGGCTGTTCTTATGTTCTTACCCCCACTCCACTGAACTGCTGCCTGCCTCTGTCATATAAACCGTGTATATAATCTATAGAAAAGTTACACACCATAAAACAGTATCATATTGCCAGAAAACCATAGTATCCCAAAAAATGCCATACAAACAAGTTTCTTACACATCTGTGATAGTTTTTACAATGGACAATTGTATGGACATGTTAACAGTGAAAAAGCACACAGTGGCAAAGAGAGAGTCCCAAGGGTGTGGCTGAAGGGTCAGAAGGTGATCAAAAGTTCCATTCAGATGTATAATGAATCAAAAGCTTCCTGTAGTATGTCACAGGATCAGTTCTTATATTTACTCAATCTTGCTACTGCTCCAAAAGTTCCATTCTTGCTGTTATTCACTGTAAATTCTCAACAGGTATCCTAGGCAAACAGGGATCTTGGTAGTTTGCAGCCTGTTTTCTCCTGCTCTGAGCAGGGCTTCATCAGGAGAAGTTTTTAGCAATTTACCTTAGTGGCTCATTCTACAAAGAATCAAAAAACCATAATAATACAGTGATCCCTTCACTATTAAAATACTATCAACAAAATTTGTTATATAAACTCAAAAAGAGGAAAGGTTTACTTACTTTTTTGTACCTTACTTTAGATAATTTTCATTAACTCTTTTTCAGTAGTTTTGCATTGGAACTCTGCTGATACAAGGTCATTCTAAAAAGCAACTCCTGCAATGCTGCTTAATATACCCTTCAAGCTCCCTCAACCTTATATATTCCCGTTAATTAACAACTAAGTATTCATTATCCAATCAATTATATAAATACCTCAGATTGCAGGTACTAACACACATGTGCAGAGAGCGCCAACGTCAAAGCATCACAAGAAAAAAAAAGGCATTAGACCTTTCCTATTAAGATAAAGGTTCAGAAGTCTACAAGAATCTGCAGAATATATAAATGTTCCATTACTTACAAACTTTAGTAACATCAAACACATCTATTTTTATCTCCACTTGTTGTTAGTCTTATAAGTAACTGGCCAGGTCATTGACCTGATTTAAGCCCAATGGTTCTAAAGTTTTAAGTTGGTATATGAAAAAAGCTCCCTTTTGCAGGAGAACAGTTTTAATATCCAAGTAGGAGAATTCTTTAGATATGTATTTGTAAATGACAAAAAATTCAAAGTCACTGGGGGAATGTCCAGCCTGTATAAAATGGCTAACCATAAGGCATTCCAAATTTTGGTTTCGTATACAGGTACGATGTTCCAAAATGTGAGCCCTAACTGTTCTGGTCGACATCCCAATATACCTAAGAGAACATGGGCATTGTATTATATAAATGATTTTCGTTGTTGAACACTTTGCAAAAAAAGTCCAAAACATATCCTTTGCCCATATTATTGTTTCTATATTCTGTGGTCTGTAGCGCATGGGACATGCTACAAAATGACCGCACTTAAAGAAACCTTTGGGTTCAACAACATCCCTCCGAGGTAGGCTGTCTGCTCTAACGAGAAGATTTTTTAAGCTGGAACTTTTTCGAAGGGCTATTAAAGGGGGATTACTACAACCTGATTGTTATCTTCATCCCCAGATTGTTATCTTCATCCCCTTTTTGGTCAGAGTCAGTCAGTAGCCCACCACCCACTCCACCCCTTTCCTCATCACCCCTCTTGTTTTCCCCATTTGATTTCTCAGTTCACACACATTGTACATTGTAGTTCACACACACTGCAAGCACATTCTCTCCTGCATGTTTGCTTTTAAAATCCCGTTTTATGTTATCTTTATCCCCTTTTGGGGGATCTTCAGCCAGCCAGCCATCAGCCCGCCCCCCGCCCCTTTCATTCTCCTTATCTCTCCCTCCCTCGTCATTTTTCATTTGATTTCCCTGCACTGTTGCTTACTTTTCTTTATGTTGTTTCCTTTGCTTTCCTTCCTTGCTCATTCCTTCTCCGTAGTAGTCAGCAGTTAATGCATGCAGCACTCTTTCCTTGCTGCTGGGGGTGAGCACATGGCTGCCTGCACTGTGGGTGCCCCCCAGTGTCAGCACCCCCCCCCCCGTGATGCAGTCCATGCTTACTGTGTTGCTCTGGCCCTGAAGGGAATCCTCTCCAGATTCTCCTTTGCCAGTAGAGTTCCAAGCTTGCACACCCATACCCTGTGTATGCTCAGCCTGCATGCAACCCAAGCATACACACAGTTTTGTACCTGGGGTAAAGGGTGTGCTTGCCCAGGTTAAAAAATGGGCTTGTAGGGGAGGCAGCGCCGAGCTCAGTCCAAACACAGCACACAGTCCAAATGTAGCACACTAGCAGCCCTGCCAAGGTAGGGCTTCCCTATCCTGGTTAGGGCTGCTCTTGTGGATAGCCTTATAGTGTTCTCAAAGGAAAACATGGATTATGGTCTCCAGGGCTGGTTGGCTGACTGTGGTCTTAAGTGTTCTAGAATAAATCACAAAATGTCATTGACATTGGCATTTTTGAAAATACATCCCCTCTTCTCAAAAATCAAGGTTAACATTTTGCTCCAATGCTTTCAGAATCTCTTTTAAACTTCACTGAAATGAAATTCCAGGAAAAACCTTAAGATACCATTTGTTTTGTTTTTATAACGTATATTTTATTTTATTTCATTTAAGTATCTTTTGTCTTCAGCAAATAAAAACCAGAAATTCTAGTGTGTGGGAGGGGAAAATGTATTGTACTAATCCCTTTGCATTTGAGAACCAGAAGGTCACAGATCAGGTTCTCCCTTGTTTTTTTCCTGTTCCTAATATACTTAATATTGCTATGGAATTAACACCACATTTGCCTGTGGCCGACAATATTAGTTAAACAAGAAGACCCACTGAATAACATTATACCTGAACATGTTTCAGATCAATAAGTCTACAGATTGAATTCCTCACTTCATCCTGTCTCTTTTCAGAGTTAGAGGGAAGGTGAACATAAGGGGATGGCCAACTTAGGCTCTGGCCCAGGACCCCTAGTAAAAGAAGCACTCTAAGCTATTAGCACTGCTGCCAAAGGAAGCCTCCCCATAAACCCATAAAGCAGGCCTGCACCTTTGAAGGCATTGAAAGTGTCTGGGTGACAAGGAAGAAGAAAGGTGGCTAGGAGCCTCCTCTTCCCTCCTCATGCTGTGGGCAACTAATACTTGCTTTCATTATGATTTTTAATGAGTAACTAATAATTGCTGCATTAATATTTTTAATAATTAATGTTAATGTAATCATTAATGTGCTGAAAATTTGCCTCAGCACCTGCCTACCAAGTCATGGTTGATTCTGGCCCACCAGGGTATTTAACTTGTGCACCCCTGCCATAAAGCAACAACAGTGATGGCAATTGGGACCATTCTTTGGCAGCTGCCTTGTGTCTCCAGTGTCTAGTGACACAACAGCAGGGGCACTGCATTATAGGCAAAAAACCAAAACAAATGTCGCCACCAGCATGTCTCTCTTCCCCTGCCTCATTGATGCTAAGGGATCCGACAAACGTGGCACCAGCACTGGCAAGTAGAGATGTGCACAAATCGTTTCGACGCCTCCCTACTAGTTCCTTGTAGCCAAAATGTTTTGGTGCAGGGCAAGAAGTTCCTTTAAAAAGAGGTGGGCAGGTCGTAACTGCCCCTCCTGGAAGCCTCCTCTGCCCCACGCCACCCCATTGTGTCACTGTTCTCAGAAAAGCATCCTTGTGAAAGTGACCGCCCATGTCACTGTATCCTTTAAACCGCCCTGCTGGCCCCGCAATTGGTGTTGATGCATGTGCCGACACCATTTGTGCGGCGATGCCATGCAAGGGATGCCGGGGGAATCGTCCCGTCACCGTGGTGGGGCAGTTTAAAGGAGATCCACTCAAGTGCCTGAGGCCCCCAATCCCCTCTATTTTGTCCTGGATGGCCTGCTGGCCAATACCACACCACACTGCCATTGGCCTACACCGGGGGCTCAGGGGGCAGTCAGCAGTGAGGACTAAGTGTGGCCAGCCCCCTGAAACGAAACCTCCATCTGCAGCCTGCCCAATCTCCCGAGCGTGGCAGTAGCAGTGTCTTTTCTGAAAAGATAAGCAGATTAACACAGCCATTGTTTAAAAAACACAGAGGAGGAGATGGGAATCAGAAAATGTACAGAGAAATAGAGAGTGCTCAACCAATCACTGCTTTGTTCTCCTGCTTCAGAACTGCTCTCTCATTGCAAGCAGGCAGCCCATTGGCTGTTTAGCATTTGCTTCCATGTGTGCTCCTCCCCAACCTCTGCCCAGTGAAGTTGGAAGAGTTTTACCCCACTACAGCTCACCGGTGATTCTATAATCAGAAATCAAAGGAGAAAGAGAGAAAGAGACTCTGGGGTCGTTCTCATGACGAGGCATGAGAAGGCTGCTTAAGCTGACTTTCCTCACAGATGATTGCTGAGTCCTTGCTGGGCTGCTGATCGTGTGCCCAGATGATCACCAGCTGCCCTAAGAAGCACAGAGGTTTGGGCCAGGATGCGCCTGGAAATCCCACAATGTACCACACGGGGTGGGGGGAGCACCACACGAAAATGCACCACACTAAAAGCAGCTGGCGATGCACACAGTCAGGGAAATGTGATTAAGGGAGTGCACTCTCCCTTGACTCCAATTAAGAGGTGGGTTCTCTGGGGTCTCTAGGTGGGTTTGCTGCTGAGACCCAGTCAGCTCCAGTGGGTTCCATGGGCAGCCAAGCCTGGGCTTAGCTGCCCTAGCCCTGTCTTGGTTGCTCATCAGAACAGCCTCTCTGTGTCCATGTGAGTTAAAAGTGGGGGAGGGAGAAATGGAGAAAGAAAGAGAGGGAAAAGGCAAACAGTGGAGTCCTGTAACCTTTTCATTCATCAGTCATCCAGCAAAACTGTAGGTTTTGTTTCCTTTGTATGTTTGTTTGTTCTCCTGATCAGCTTTTGTTTGTGCATTGTGTAACTGCTGGGTGAGCTGGGTGGGGAAGGAGAGAGAGAGAGAGAGAGAGAGAGAGAGAGAGAGAGAGAGAGAGATTTCCACTCACCTGGCCACCCCACCGCCACACTTCAGTTGCGCTCTGTGTGTGTTTCTCTTGGGGACAGAGAGATTTTTTCTTTCTTGCTCCCTGCCCTTGGAAGCTACTTTGGGGGTGAGGGTTGGCTTAGTGTTAAAAACTTTTTTTTCTTTGCTGCTGCTGCTGCTGTTTTCTTTCTGATTCTGGGTTGAAATGTGGTGACTATTGTGGGTGTGAGTGCTAGATTGTTTGTTGGCTTTAATCTGGTCTGTGAGCTTTTAATATATTTATATTCTGCTTTTCAACAACATCAAAAAGTTACATGCTGAAATGTTTCAGCTAATGCATATCTGCATACATATACTTGTTTTATATCCTTACATTCTTGTGAGTTCAATTGCTATTTGGGCCTTTAAGAACCCACGTGTTAAAAATTCTGCATGTGTCATGGTCTGTGTCGGGAGATGATGCTTATCTTGCGGGGGTGGGGAGGGTGACCTTTAGGTCCAGGCTACAAAATTACCTAGATTCACCTCTGAGCACACACATGATCCAGGTCCAGGGTTCAGGGCTCACTTGCGCCCTTAGCTAAAGGCTGGGCTTCAGAGTGGGGTTAGGCAGGCAGGCAGATCAGTGTGGATCCCGGCGCTGCACATGACCAGCCTAACCCAGGCTGGGCTGCCCTAGCTTGGGTTAGGCTGATTGTGGGTACAGCCTATATGTCTGAAATGTCACAATGGTGTGACACGAAAGTCCTCTCTGTGCTGTCCAGTCTGTGATGACTGTTTCATGCATATTAGTCATTATGTGATGATGCATTCATTGGACAATGAACCTGCATGTGTGAAAACACCTATAGAGGTAGAGAACCTTGAAAGATTAGGAACTTTGGAACTTTGTGTATTTGATTTTGGCACTGGTGCTTTTAACGGGAGATAGAATAAAAATGTTTGAACTTGCTGCAAAGTTGTCACCCTATACTTTACCTAAACTTCTGAATTTTCATTCCAAAAATTGTTCAGCATGTTGGAAATGTTACTTGTCATTTGTGTTTCTTTTATTTCCTTGATGCTTAATTTTGTCTTTGTAATTGTACCGCCCACAGACATACTTATTGCTGATAATTGCATCTTAAATAGACTGAGGTGCCTGTTGTAATAGATGATTTCATTTTCAAATGTTAAAGGTGAAATATAATGTAGGTATGTTCTGCTTACCTATTATGGATTTACATTATTGCAGAGAACAAAGTTGTAAAAATGCTAATTCTAACTTTGGCAAAAAAAAAAATAATCAGAAACATTACTACTTTTTCTTCTTGACTGTGGAATGGGAGAAATTAGTAACTTTATCACATATTTTAAAGTGTTGTTTGCTTGTTTTGGAACACCTGGAATTATTAATAAAGTGCTGAATTAATTGTGCACAGAGAGAGAGAGAGAGAGGTAGAAGAACATTTAAATTGCATGGTACTTAGTTTCTATTGGTGCTTGTAACTTCAAGTTGCCATTTTAAAGATATTACTGTGAGGCAGATCCATATTTTGTGTTGTGTCAGAGGACCTGTCATAAATGAAGGGACAATATCAATATAAATGTTGAAAGCTGGACATGGTACAATGAATGATTTTGTGTTAACATTAAATGTCACCCTGTCATCTCTCTCCCTCTCTTTCTGTCTCTCCTCCCTTTCCCACAGACGACAAGCTAAAGGGCATTTCACCTGAATAAATAGCTTACTTGGGGGCATTTCAGATTACCTGAAACACAATTGTCTCACAAAGGCTGAGCCAAAAGGATAATACAAGTGATTGCCTTGTACAGGGCCTCCCAGTGTTTTACATGCGGTGTTCTTT
Source organism: Hemicordylus capensis (assembly GCF_027244095.1). Taxonomy (NCBI): domain Eukaryota; kingdom Metazoa; phylum Chordata; class Lepidosauria; order Squamata; family Cordylidae; genus Hemicordylus; species Hemicordylus capensis. Next base: position 335,853,784 of record NC_069658.1, on the reverse strand, counting down.
TCCAAGAAATACATTTTTGACAGCTCAGTGTTTATGAAATCATAGCTAATGGGGGCTTTTTGTGTATTGCAGGATGGAATGGGAAACCTGAGGATCACAGAAAAAGGTTTAAAGGTAGAAGGAGATTCAGAGTTCTTGAAACCTCTCTACGCCAAAGAAATCCGATCCAGAACAGTAAGTTAGCCAGAAATATATCTATATATTACTGAAAACATGTTCCTAATTACTAGCACACAGTCAGTCTGAAACTATAGATTAGAATGGCTGTGCTGCAGAAGGGTAAATAAGCCAATACTTGTGTGGGGAGAGGGAGGAATTGGCAGCATGGTTTGCAAAAGAAATGCAATGCTTCCAGAGCATCTGAACATAAGAATTACCCTGCTAGATTATACCAAGGGTCAATTTAGTTCATTGTTCCAGTGATCAGGTATATGCTGTGGGAAACCCACAGCCCAGGCTTTCTAAAATAGCTAGACCTTTACAATTATTTGGCTTTGAATATTCAAAGCCAAGCAATGTGCACATCACCCCAGCCCCATATGGAGGTGGCCATTCCCACCACCCACCTCCATGCAGAGTGGTTCTGTGCACAGCACTAGGGCAGGTCCTTAAAGGGAACCAAAGGAAGCCCCATAAATATCTAGGAGGGTGCACATAGAGTGCTAGGAAGTGCCGTCCTTTCCTCACAAAGTGCTGGGCACAACACCTCTCTGCACGGATGTGAGTGATGGAAAAAGTCCTCTCTGCGTGGAATGATGTGCACATTATTGAGCTTTGAATATTTGGAGCCAGATTATTGTACAGATCTAGTAACAGCCATTCCCTATTCGTTGCCTCCAGCATTCAGCAGTAGGAGGTGGTACACTGCCTCTAATCAAGGAGGTTCATTTTGGCTTGTCATGGCCAGTATCCATTGGTAGAACTGCCTTGTTTAATCTGTTCAAGGGATTTTTGCAGGCTTAAACTACATGGTGCTTAATTTGTATTGGTGCTTTGTTGTCCTTTTTAAAGATTTGACTATGAGGCAGATCCACCTTTTGTATTGTGTCTGATTACTTGTCATAAATGAATGGCTATTTTGATTATAGACAATGAATGTGAAAGAAATGACAGTTTCCTTTTTAATCTAGCAGACATTTGAGACATTTATCACATATACAACAGATTTTTAAAAAGATAACTAAATTCTTATCAAGCCGGAGTCATTTCAGTATCCAAGGCAGAGAGTCCCATGAGCTCATCCACAATAATAAATTTAAATGACAAACATCCCCCACGCACCTCCAGCTGCCTTTTAAGTTGCCTAAAGTCTTAGGCACCATGGAAAATGACTTGCCTAACAAACATGAGGTTGCTGGTTCAAATCCCTGCTGGTATGTTTCCCAGAAACACCTATATCGGGCAGTAGCGATATAGGAAGATGCTGAAAGGCACCATACTGCATGGGAGATGGCAATGGTAAACCCCTCCTATCTTCTACCAAAGAAAACCACAGGGCAATATGGTCTCCAGGAGTCAACACCGATTCAACGACACCCTTTACTTTAAAGTCTTTTACTTGAAGCAGTCACCTTACTCTGCTTCTTCGTAGGATCAGCCTTTCTCTGACAGAGAGGGGGAAAGCCTCAGGGTCAAACTATTTTCAACATTAAGTGAGTTTTTGCCTTTCCTTCTGTGTACCTGTATGTGTTTCAGCAGAGTTTTAAGTTCCTCTCCTCCCTATTTGTCAGCCACAGAAGAACAAAGAACATGTGGTGATTTACAAAGAACAAGCAAACTTGTTTATGGATTACAGGAATAACTGGGTTGTAATTCCAGGTCCCCCGATCTATTGTGTAATGCTTTTTTTGAAATCAAACCCAAATAATGTAATGCTAAAAATATACATGCTATGCAATTGAGCATGGTGGATTTATGCTTCCACAGCTTCCGGTTCAAGACTAGTAGGACATACCCATCATTTCTACTGTGTGTCAGTTACAAACTTAGCTAGTTCTTAATCTGAGGGATATATATTTGTACAGACAGGTCTATGGCGGCAGAAATGACTGCACTGAGGAGCTATAGTGCCTCTTCTCAGTTCTGCCTTTCCCCCTCCCATTCCAGCCTTTCTCCACCCATTTCTATATCTCAAATCTCAATTTCTGTATCACATCTGGCACATGTCCATCCTGTTTTGCTAGCAAACCGCTAACTGGAAAGTGTATTTGCTGTTTCAGAGCAAAAGGTTTGTCTTTCTTTTAGAATGATAATTCAAAAACAAAATATTTGGCTTGAAGAAAGGAAAAAGCATGAGTAAATACAGGTGGACCTTGTTATCCATGGATTTGCATATCCGTGATCAGGAAAAAGACACCCGACCTCAGCATATGTTGGGGGGGGAGGGTGCATGCCAACCTTGCTTATCCGTGGGTCATTTCCAGCCGCCATTTTCTTTGACAGAGCCCAAAATGATTCCCAGCTTTGTTAAATAATAATAATAGAAGAAAAAATCCACTAATTTTTGACCAATTTGGGGGTACAGCATAACTCAGGGGGAGCAGCAGAGCATGGTAAGCAGCTCCCCCCATGAAAATCAGCTGATTTCTGGCCAAATATTTGGCCAACCAGGAACCTAACCCCCGCAATCCCATAGCCCCCAATTGCTCAATATTCACAGTTTCCATATCCATGGCTGCAGCTCAGAACAGAACCCCCACAAATATCAAGGTTCTCCTGTATTTAAAATTGAATTAATTTCCTTAAAATTCTTATTTGGTCAAGGAAAGTGACCATTTTAATAATGTGTAAATTTGAGAGTTTTTAAGAATGACTGCAACTGCATTTTAATGCTGATATTTAATAGATTTCCCCCCTCTGTGAACTTTTTTAGACCTTCTCATTTAACCTTAATAGTCTTAAAATGAATAGGTTACGTATTCTTCAGTTTCTTGTTTCCTGTTCAGAAATATTAATTTGAATAATATATTAGCATCCCACTTTGATTTGAAAGCAGATATCTAATTAAATAAGCATAGCATCACTTTAACTTTGCATTTCATTTGTCTTATAAAAATTGGGTTTTGTGAACTCGTCAATGCAACATCCAATACAAAATCCCATTTCATTACTGGAGGTTATAACCTTTGTAAATGGGTTGCAGATTAATCTCTGCAGTAGCAAACATTTTTGAAGGAGACTTAATAAGGAAATTTTCACATATATACATGTTTTCATGTGGGAATAAGGGAAGACCTTTGATCTTTAAAATTTCAAGCACCATGAAGAATTAAGTAGAAGCTAAAATCTATTTTGGTAGTTTTATAAACAGATTTCTAAAGTTGTTAAGCTGCATGTTAACTGACATTAATAAAGAAAATAAAAACAGATTTTTAAAAACACAAAATAATGACTGTTTAAGGCTGCGAAATGCTGTGTGCTTCACAGGATGCTTGACTAGATGGGCCTTGGACCTGATCCAGCAGGGCTGTTCTTATGTTCTTATGAGAGATACAGCTATGGGGGAAAATATGGATAGAAGGTCTAGGCACATTAATTCAGGGTAAGGTAAAGCGTGCCATCAAGTCGATTTCGACTCCTGGTGCTAAAAGAGCCTTGTGATTTTCTTTGGTAGAATACAGGAGGGGTTTAACATTGCCTCCTCCTGCACAATATGAGATGATGCCTTTCAGCATCTTTTATATCTCTACTGCCTGATTTAGTACCAGCAGGGATTCGAAGCAGCAACCTTCTGCTTGTTAGTCAAGCATTTCCCTGCTGTGGAGCAACTCCAGGAAGAAAAAAAATGAGTCCAGGAGGAAGAAATGAGTCCTGTAAAGACAACCCAGGTGGATATTTAAAATCTGGTCTGGGATCCAAACTGACCCATATGTTAACGCTTACTTGTATTCATAAGGAGTGTCATCAGTTCTGCCTCCCTCCCCATGTATCACATCCCATGAAGCTCCAGAGGAGCCACCTTCACTCCCAATAGCAGCTTTGATGGGGAGCTCAAAAAGCCCCAGTTTATACACCAAACAGCCCACATGGTTAAGTTCCATGTGGGGTTCCAGCTCTTATCACTATTTTTTCTAGTATCCTAGAAAATAAATCACATTAAAAATTCTATAGACCCATTCCACTGCATTGCCTGGCTTTTCCTGTCACTTACAATCTACACTGAAAGATGTAAGTGCTACACATCGTTCCAGAAATGTTGACATCCTGTCTAATAAAGCACCAGTGTAATAGAAGCAGCACTGGTGTAGTCCCAGTATTTTTGAAGAGTTTCAGACTAATGCTGCACTAGTGCTAGTGTGTGTGTGTGTGTGTTTGTGTTGGCAGAAGAGATTTTAAAAATTTCCCTTTCTCCCCTGGAAGCCCCCTGCGTCACCCAAAAACGTATTCCCGAGGGCTGTATGTCTCTCAGGGACATATTTGTGGAAGTGAAAAGAGCTTTCAAAGGGAGGTGAAGGGAAATTAAATTTACTTTCCCATCCCCTTTCCTACACTGGGCTGCATGTCAAGCCTTCAGCACAACTAGTCTCCCAGCTCCTTGCAAGAATGTAGACCAGTGACTTTGAATAGACCTATACAGAGGTGCTCTTACCCCTGGACTTTGGGGCCAAAGTCCATGGCTTCCACACCCCCTAGGTGCCCCAAATCCTCTTTAGTCTGTCTTCTGCTTTAGAGACAGAGAGGGAAAGTGGGGAAGGAAATATGTGGGATGGGAATATGTTCAGTTGCATGTTGAAATGTTTCTGCCCCAGCTTATTTGCATAAAAATAGACCTGTTTTATATTCTTACATTCTTGTGAGTTCAGTTGCTGCTTGCACCTTCAAGAACCCATGTGTTTAAAATACTGTGTGTGTCATGGTGTGTGTGTGTGTGTGTGTGTGTGTGTGTGTGTGTGTGTGTGTGTGTGAAAGGAGATGGTGCTTATTTGCAATGGGGGGCCCTCCAAAGGCCTTTAGGTCCAGGCTTAAAAATTACCTAGATGCACCTCTGGACCTACAGGCAGTATCAATGGTGTAGGACCTGTCCAGATGTTTGTGAAGAAGGGTCTGTGGTATTCTCTCCAGATTCTTTTATGTTTTATTAGACACACACTTGATCTCAGCCAAAAGGCTGAGGTGTTTTATTGTTTAGAAGTTTATATACAGTGTTTCTCAACCTTTTTGGAGTCAAGAACCGCTAAATTCTTCGTGCAGAGTTTTAAGGACTGCTACATTCTTCATGCGCAGTTTCCCGGACCAGCATTTAGTAAAGGGGTTTCAAGGTTTATCTATCTATCTATCTATCTATCTATCTATCTATCTATCTATCTATCTATCTATCTACCTACCTACCTATCAGACTTCTATACTGCCCAAAACTTAAACATGGAATATTAGGGGTTCTCAACCTTGGGTCCCTCAGTTAAACTCCCATAACCCCCAACCACAATGGCATTTGGCCATTATGGCTGGGGGTTATGGGAGTTGAAGTCCACCAACATCTGGGTACCCAATGTTGAGAACCCCTGAATCTAAAAGCCTGGGTGAACAAATTTGTCTCCAGTATGTCTTCAGTATGTGCGGGGTGGGGGTGGGGGTGATTGTGATTACTCAATGGAGAGGGGATGTTGGGCCATTAGAAAAATTCAAAAGCTACATGGGGCCAATGAAAACAACACCCAAGCAAGCTCTTGAATTCCCCAAAATGCTTCATCAGGCTGGATGTCAAGCAAAGCAAAAAGGAGGTGATGAGAGGAGAGCTGGGCAAGTTCAGTAGAGCCGGAAATCTACAGTTTAACCCTCTCATGATGGAGTTGGAGTTTTGGCAGGAGTTGTGTAGTCACAGGGCCGGATCCAGACGACGTTAGTCAGGACCACCCACTGAAATTAATTTAGTCATCTCTCATTTGTGTCAATGCTGCTTAGTCATGATCACCTGGCTTGATCTGTATCCTGCTCTTAGATGTGCACTTTGTGAGGTGAACCTAATTAAACCTGCGCAGCTCCTCCAAAACTCCTTAAAAACGGTTACTTGGCCGGTGCTGGGAATGGTGTTTTTTTTAACGGTGAAAGAAAATGTGAAGAAGAGCGGTGGGGACCTGGCATTAAAGGGAAGGGGGTGATTCTGAGATGGCGGAGGGCGTGGGGTGTTGTAGTGGTGGATGCCTCATTTTCCTCGCTGGGGAGACGAGACACTGTTCAGGGTGGGTGAGGCAATGGTGCACCGGACCGCGCTCGGAAGGTCGCCTGGATCCAAGAGCTGCCGCCACTGTGCTTGCGCACCAGAGTGTAGCAGGTGTTCCCCCAGCCTGTCTCACAATGCGCGCTTCTGTGCTCCCCTCCCAACTCCCCTGCATGCGCCAATCACACCAGCCTGCCTTTGGGGCCACGCAGCTCACGTGGTCCCACATGCTGCCCACGCATACCTGCAAGGCGAACCAAGGCAGCCCTCCTCCCTCCCTCCTCTGCTTAGCCCTCACCTCATGATCCCGGCCAGAGGTTGTCCCCCGCACCCAGCGAGGTCATAAAGGGGACCGCCGTCTTCCATCGGCCGTGCAGACCAGGGGGTTATAAGGGGCCAAGGGGCCACAACACCCCACCAATACAAGAGGGAAACTTCGTTTCCTCTCAAGGTGCCTTGGCCGCAACAGGCAGCTGGTTTTAAATCGGTTTGGATCGGACACGAACTGTGCTGGGTATCAAATCCCTAGGATCACTTCATTCCAGTGCCACTCATCCAATGACCCTTTTGCATGAACGCACAAAATGGTATCTTGCCTCTTCCCCATACCATGCCGCCTCCCTCCTCCACTTAGCCCTCCTTGGTATGCATGCTTGCTCCCCCTCCTCCGAGGAGGGTCCACCTGCACTCCCTGTCTGCAAAGCCCAAGCCAAGGCAGCCCTCCTCCCTTCCTCCGCCGCTTAGCCCTCACTGTGGCATGATCCCGGCCAGAGGTTCCACCCCCTGGTGAGGTCACAAAGGGGACTGCCGTCTTCCACCAGCAGTGCAGACCAGGGGGTTACAGGGGACCGAGGGACCGCAATGCCCCACCGATGCAAGAGGGAAATAGTGTTCCCTCTCAAGGCACCTCGGTCGCAACAGGCAGCTGGGTTTCAATCAATCAACCTTTGGCTGCAAACAATGAGCATGCAAGAACCAGCAGCCCTTCAAGTGGCACCCAATGCTATACTTTTTCGCTGATGCTCCCGCACTGCATACAGTTTGAAGCTGTAAAGACAGGGAATAAGATAGCTGTAGGAAGATCTCAGCAGCACATGGAGGCAAGGCACAAGAAGGGTCCCACACCTCCGTGATACTCTTCGTCTTCCCTGCCATGTGCAAAATTGAGGAAGTGAGTGCCTTGATTGCAGTTGTTGGGGGGTGGGGTTGACTCCCAGTCAGGGACCGGCACTCAACCCTTCGGGGACCGGCAGCGGTCCAGGGACCGGTGGTTGGGAAACTGTGGTTTAGAAGTTTATCCCAGTGGGGGTTCTGTTGGGGGGGTGGCGGCATCAGAAAGGAGAAGGAGAAAATTGAGTTGTTTCTGAATAAACTCTTAGTTAAATCTTATTTTAAGCTTACTTTGTTTTTGTTTTTGTGAGGGAAGCCACTATAAAACAGGGGCCACATTTCGTTCTGGGGTTGTTCCATTTATAAGGCATCATTTTGGTCTATCAAATCTATTAGGAGGTAATGCATGTGGTGATCTTTTTATTCTTACACGTTATTATAATTGCATGGAATCTGGAATTTAAATCACCCATTATTGTGTGTTAGCAGCTGCTTACCTAAAATAATGATGTGCCTGATATTTATAAATATAGCTAAACCTGAAGAAACACAGCAGTCACAGTGAATAAGCAGGATTTTCATTAATATATCCATTTGCAGATTGATGGCAAATGTCTACAGAGTAAGAAACTGCAATATTATGAAATCGTAAAGCATGCCAGGAGTGTGTTAACATGTAGGATACTGCTGGGCACTGAAGTATTAAACAAGAGAGAGAGCTGTGCACACTCTACTGGCTTTGAAGATGTTTTGTCATATGGCAGGATCGCAGATGCTGGTCATCTTTATAGTAGATGAAGCACAGGAAAAGATGGAATTAAGTTTCATTATCTCTTCATCTAGTGCAGTAAAGTTATATTCACAAGACCAAACTCCTTCTCTGTGTCAGAATTCCTGCTGCAGCCCTTGGGATTTCAGTGGAGCTCTGCCAGCTTTCCAGTTGGCTACACAAATTATATGGCTAGATTTATGCCTCTATCTGTGTGGCTGGATGGATTGTATGAAGGGCCCTGCTCACTTAGGCATCCACACATAGGACCCAGTCTTTTGTAAAGATGATATAGTAGGTGGGTGAGTGTATGAGCTTGAGACATAAATAACCTATGCTTCAGGCTATGTGTGAACTGGCCCTATGAGCCTTACGAACAATCACCATTACCACTACTCATAGGATATCTGTCTCTTGGCAACCTGGCACAGGCTGACATCCAGACTAACAAAGCACTTGCACAATGAGCAAAATTGCCCTAGTGCAAGAAGACTGCATGGCTGCGCAGAGTCACAGGGATGCTTCAAACTGTGCTCTTGCGCAAAAGTTCCCTGCAAACATATTTGTGCTAGTGCAGTACTAGTCAGGAATGCAAGATCTGGACATACTCACTTAACTCACACAACAGCTTTGCACTAGTGCAACACATTTGTGCAAGCACTTTGTTAATCTGGGTATCATCCACAGAGGCTGTTCTAGACTGCTTGTGTGGAACGCCAGGATCTGCGTGAATCCTGGCACTCCGGCCCAGACTAACCATGCTCCCAAGCCCGGCTCTTAGCTGAGGTTAAGGGAGCAAATGCTCTCTTCTTAGCCTGGTTACCAGGATTGTATGTCTCCTTGGGTCCGAGGAGACACAGAGCCCAAGGAGACACAGACGGGCACCTAGAGCGCCTGTCTGATGGAGGAATCCCCCAAGGCACCACGCTAATCACACGGTGCCTTGTGGGATATCTGGAGGCCTATGTTGATCTGCACTGTTGAAACGAATCCCGGTCTTTATTGATCCACGCTGCCGGGAGCACTGTGGATAGTGATCCGTGCTGCTCCTGGCAGTGTGGGCTGTTTGGGCACATGGCTCATGTGCCGAGGAACCACAGATCAATCATCCAGGGAATGGTAGGTTGAAGCCTGCCTTCCCCCACTCCTGCTTGGTCATGTGTATCGCCCCATAGTTTTAAGCATGCTTAAAATATTCCTTTAGTAAGAATCTGTTGCAGATAGCATATAGATGCACTCTTTAAAATCTTGACAGAGGTTCATCATACTTTTCTTATATGGACAGAAGTATTCCATTGCTTGGAATACTTGGAATGGATTAAAACAAAATGAATATCAGAAAGACAGCTTTAATATTTCTCTTGCCCTACAATATTCAGATGTAGAAACCACTTCTCACTTTAAGTGCTACATACTTTAGTATGCTACCGTGTTCCATGCAGCAAATATGTAGCATATGAAGGGCAAAACCCAAGAATACATGTGCAAGGAAACCCTGATTGGCTTAACTCACTAAAGCATAACCGCTGCATATTTAAAGATGTATATCAACCAGGGAAACACCAATGTAAACACATTGTTGGTGTTGCAGCAAGCACACTTACTCTTATGGTGGGCTTGAAACAGATTTAGTTTCAGAGTCAGACCTTCTACTATGGTGTAAATAATCCTGTGTGAATAATGAGCATACACTGTACAAATATGTCAATACAGAGTTGTCAGCTCTCAAGCCACTTTTGTTACATTTGTAATATTAGACATTCTGTAAAACTCCATTCTTCCTTCTTTGATCATTTGGTCATTTTTTAAAAAAGGTTTTAGGAAATGTGACTGCATTGTACCCAAAAGAAAATGCAAATGCTATACATCTATAATAAAGCTTCCAAGTCAGGCCCTCACTGATTCGGATTCTTGTACTTCAGCATTCCACTTGCTGCATCTCCTCTTTTATGTGCATTGTCCTATTATGTGCATTGGCCTATCAAAAGCTTTTACTCTGTGTAATTAAAGCCCTGTGTAGGCAGCATATCCAGGGAGAATGAATGCATAGAAGTGGGGTTGGAAGACCTGTACACAGCTTGTGTACTGTTTATAAAGCTTCGATTGAACGGGAGCTACACAGTAAATTCAGATAAATAATTACTTTGGCATTCAAAATGTAAATAAAGGGGATGTCTTGCTAGCAGTGGTTTTGGAGGGCATCTGCAGATGTGTGTGGCTTTGTCTGTAAGTGCAACAGGGCATTTGCTCAGGGCCATCCTTAAGGCGGCACAACCAGGGCAGACACATCAGGCCCTGCACTGGGAGAAGCCCCGAACCGGCAGGCAAGCACATAGTCAAGCTGACTGAGCTTCTGTGTCCTGAGAGACTCCAAGACCGAGCAGTCTGCCCCTGCTCTCTGCCATGCTGCTTGCCCTCTCTGTAGTTACTGCCGATGCAGGAGCAGCTGGCAGAGAGGCAGCAGCTCAGCTCACTGTCCTGGGGGTGGATTGGGGTATGGGGTGCAAGGGCAGTTGCACTCCCTGTGAGTTTTGATCCTGATTGGCATTTCCTGGGCAGCAGCAGAGTCAAGAAAGGGTTAATACTCTCTCTGCTAGTCTCGCCCTCTCCCAGAAGGCGCTTCCTGGCTGCTTATCCTGGGGTCTTGTGCTCCTCCCACCCCCACTCTGGCTGGCATTTTGGATGACGGAATTGCTGCTGAGTGAGTTGGGAGGTGGCAGAAGTTGGCTGTTCAACCTGTAGTCTCCCCACAGGAAAGTAAAACCGAAACCCTGAACCGTTGCTTAGCCAGTGTGTTTCTCTTCATAAGTAATATCAATGTGTGTGCATGTGTTTTGTGTGTGTGTGTGTGTGTGTGTGTGTGTGTGTGTGTGTGTGTGTGTGAGAGAGAGAGAGAGAGAGAGAGAGAGAGAGAGAGAGAGAGAGAGAGAGAGAGTGTTTTTTACACTCTTAAACATCATTTTCAGAGTTTGCCAAAACTGTTCTGGTACATTTCCCCATCCCAACAATATACCTTCTTGTGTGGAAATTAGTCAATTCAAAAGTATTAAAAGTTTAAAGAAAATAAAAGGGAAGGAAAAAAATGTTCTAACAAAATGGATGTGGTTTTGGTTTTGTTCCTGAGGTTTAGACTGCTTAGAGCTCTAATCTGGTCTTTCTGTGTGGTTTTATCTCTCCCCCCGCCCCACCCATTAAGAATATTTATATGCTGCTTTTTTAGCAACAAAGTTCTCAAAATGGCTTAAATAGCAAAGTGCAGTGCATGTGTTGGTTTTTCACAGTCAGAAGCTAAACAACCCAGGACAAAGCCTGCCCAGTAAAAGGAAGAGGTGAAGGACAGTTATATTTTAAAAGTAAGGTGGGCTTTCAGATTGTGTCTAACGCAACAACATTCCATGAGTTAGGCATTATTTATATTATCAATAGGGATGTGCAAAAAATTTTGGGCACAGAACGATCTGTGCCCGAAATGAACAATTTTGGGTGATTCGGGGCCGAACCGAATCACCCCCGATGTCCCCCGATATTTTTCAGGCACAAGCCAAATCACCCGAATTTTGGACCCAAAAAATTCGGGTGATTCGATTCATGGTTGATTTTTGGTGAATTTTTAAAGTTTTAGTGACTTTGGGGCAGTTCTGGGGCATAGCATGGGATTTGGGGAAGAGGAGTGGGGTGGGGTGGTAGTGCCTAATGGGTGCAGGCTACCACCCCAATTTCAGGGGGAATTGGGCAAAGGGCTGATTTTTGGTAAATTTCTGAAATTTTCATGTCTTTGGGGCAGATTGGGGCATATTGGGGCAGAAAGTGGGGCCTGGGGCAGAATAGTGGGGTGGGGTGGTAGTGCCTAATGGGTGCAGGCTACCACCCCAATTTCAGGGGGTTTGGACAAAGGGGTGATTTTTTGAGAATTTTTGAAGTTTTGGTGACTTTGGGGCAGTTTGGGGGCAGAAAGTGGATCTGCCCCAAAATAGTGGGGTGGGGTGGTAGTGCCTAATGGGTGGAGGCTACCACACCAATTTCAGGGGGATTGGGCAGAGGGCTGATTATTTGGGAATTTTTGAAGTTTGGGTGTCTTTGGGGCAGATTGGGGGCAGAAAGTGGATCTGCCCCAAAGGAGTGGGTTGGGCTGGTAGATAGTGCCTAATGGCTGGAGGCTACCACCCATTCCCAATTTAAGAGTGATTGGGCAGAGGGGGGAATTTTGGTGAATTTATTTGTATGAGGTTTGTCTTCATAAGGTGAAGTGTGCTAAACTGATTACTTCCTCATATTATTCATAGTAAAGGAAAGTGTGAAAAAGTGAAAGTGGGGTCATGAGAGTTGTTTAATTGAAAAAAATCTCATTTGCTATGATAGAATGAGAATTCACACCTTAGACGTTTTTTCCCCCAAACTGCCCCAAAGTCACCAAAACTTCAAAAATTCTCAAAAAATCACCCCTTTGTCCAAACCCCCTGAAATTGGGGTGGTAGCCTGCACCCATTAGGCACTACCACCCCACCCCACTATTCTGCCCCAGGCCCCACTTTCTGCCCCAATATGCCCCAATCTGCCCCAAAGACATGAAAATTTCAGAAATTTACCAAAAATCAGCCCTTTGCCCAATCCCCCTGAAATTTGGGTGGTAGCCTGCACCCATTAGGCACTACCACCCCACCCCACTCCTTTTGCCCAAATCCCATGCTATGCCCCAGAACTGCCCCAAAGTCACTAAAACTTTAAAAATTCACAAAAAATCAGGACTTTGCCCAATCCCCCTGAAATTGGGGTGGTAGACTCTACCCATTGGGTACTACCAACCCACCCCAAAACTTTGCCCCTGGGCCCCTTTTTACCCCCCCGAATCGATTCAGATTCAGATTCGGATTAAATCCGAATCCGAACCGAATCAAGGGTGATTCGGGTGACCCAGATTCGGGCACAAAACAGAACGGGGGTGATTCGGCTTGGGTCCGAGCTGAATCACCCAAAAACCCAAATTGCACACCCCTAATTATCAATGCAACATTAATTATTGGGTAGCTTTAAATGTGCTGTTTTGACATGCTTTCATTTAGTTTATCAAATGTTAAATATGGCCACCATATAGATTGTTTAAATATGACTAAGTTCCTGAATTGCACTGCAAATCCCCCTTTCCCCGATTCAGCAGTTGCATGTGAAAGAGGAAACCTTATATTCCGCCATTCTGTCTCAGAATGCCTCAGCTTTCATTTTCAGGCACTACAAATCTTCAGTCCAAGGTTGCTTTGAGAACATGAAAGGGAAACATGCTCATAGCATGTGTGGATTACCTGAATGTGTGTTTCACTGGAGTGCTGGTCACAATTATAAAGTAGCCTCTGTCCTGAAGTAGCCTTTTTTCAAAAGGTACAAAAAGTCCCCTTTGCAGACTTTTCTAGCATTTCTACTATTTTGGACTTAAAAGAAGAGGATTTGCCCCATTTCATTTTGCTACGGTTCACCCCAATATACATTCCTCCTCCTGGAGTCCTGAATTGGGGAGGAGATCCCGTCTTGTGGCAGTAAGCATGAATTGTCTGCTAAGCAGGATCCACCCTGGTTTGTATTTGAATGGCAGACTACATTTGTGTTCACTGTAAGATATACCCCTAAGGGGATGGGGAAGAGCAACTACATGCTTACATGCAGAACATTCCAGGCCCCCTCCCTGGAATCTCCAAGACAGGGCTGAGAGAGACTCCTGCCTGTAACCTTGGAGAAGCTGCTGCCAGTCTGCGTAGACAATACTGAGCTAGATGGACCAATGGTCTGACTCAGTATAAGGCAGCTTACTGTGTTTATCTATCTTTAAGTTTATGATGTTATTACCTGCCTTGGAGGTTTGAATCAGCTGCAAAATATGGAACAAAAATGTACAAATTAATTAGTCTACAAGTTAAGGCCCTTATTTAACACTCTGACTTTGGCAAGCAGCTAGTTTGGTTAATCTAAGGCATGTGTTAGCTCCAATCTCCAGGATATTTGGAAGGAAATGGGAAGAAACGTAAACTTCAACAAATCACAAAAAATCAGCCCTTTGCCCAATTCCTTTAAAATCATTATGGTAGCTTCCTTGCCCCCATTGGGCACTACCACCCACTAAACTCCGCTCTAAGCCACCCCTTTCCCCTCAACGTGAAGCAATATTTGCTGGAATCCCCATTATTCCTTAAATTCTTAAAGACGTGTAAACTTCAGAAATTCATAAAATATCAGACCATTGTGCACTACCACCACACGTATTCTTTTTACCCTGGGACCCTTTTTTGATCTGAATTGATTCGGATTCATATTTGGAAAATTCGGCTAAAAAACTAAATAGCGGTGATTCGGATTCAGAAAATTCAGGTACAAAACAAAACGGGTGTGTTTCCATTTGAATCCAAATCGAAAAGAGAACATTCAAAAATGCACACCCCTACTATCTAATTATAGGGGCAACTAACATGTAGGCAATCAATATTTTACACTATAAGAGCAAGAAAACAAAGATGAATTCAAATTTAAATAAATGAAACTTAGACAACAGGGAGTTATTTATTTTTCTTATTATTATTTTATTTGTATGGGCCACTTTTAACCACCAATGGAAAATACAATTGTTATTAAAACAGAAGACAGATAAATAGAATTGTAAAATACAATTCTTTCCTTCCATATTTATGGTGTGTGCTGTATCTATACTGGCACATAATAATGCACATATGTGCACACTGCCTTGATATTGCCACCCAGAGCAAAACCCATTCCGCTCACTGATGGAAAAATAGTAGAGGAAACACCCAATAGTTTTCCATGATTGTGCTGCTTGTTCACACACAGCCATTGTTCCCCCGGCTGCTTATCTGTGTCATTTTGTGTTTTTATGCTGAAGAATGCTGTGTCTGTGTTTGAAGTCATGGGCCCAATGCTCTCTTTCTCACTCACTCAGACTAATCTACAGGATTGTTGTGAAGATAAAATCGGGTGTGTATGTTATGTGTGCATCGGGGGATGGTGTTTAACTTGTGCTCCATGACTGCACTCGGAAGAGGTGCCTTGGATGCCTCAGCCAAGCACAGCCAAATAGCCCACTGACACTTCCTTCTTCTGCTCTAGAAGAGGAGAGAAAATGAGGGGGGGGCTACCATTGTCTGTGCTCAGTGGAGGGATGAGGGGCAGGGGCAGGTCACCACATGGTGAAGGACAACCCATAATTTTAGGAATGCCGCCTATGAAAGAGTTGCATTATTTTAAGCCTGTAGTAAATTAATTGTTTTTAAAAGCCAGGATGATATAGTGGTTAGAGGGTCAAATCACAAAGATCCAGATCCAGATTCCCCCCCCACCCCATTTCTGTGATGAAACTAGATACTAATGTGTTGAGTGATCAGATCAAATCTACCAAGTAGATTTGTATTATTTTTGTACTTTGCACTGAAACACTGTTTCCCCAAATAATGCGGTGGGGGTGGGACCCTTTATAGATTATTTTTCATACTCCAATACCAGGAGTAATACTCCAATACTGGGTATTGGAGTAATATAAGAACATAAGTACAGCCCTGCTGGATTGGGCCCAAGGACCATCTAGTCCAGCAACCTGTTTCGCACAGTGGCCCACCAGATGCTGCTGGAAGCCACAGGCAGGAGTTGAAGGCATGCCCTCTCTCCTGCTGTTACTCCCCTGCAACTGGTACTCAGAAGCATCCTGCCTTTGAGGCTGGAGTGGCCTACAGCCCTCTAATTAGTAGTTGATGATAGACCTCTCCTCCATGAAGTCATCCAAACCCCTCTTAAAGCCATCCAGGTTGTTGGCTGTCACCACATCTTGTGGCAGAGAATTCCACAAGTGGATTATGCATTGTGTGAAAAAGTACTTCCGTTTGTTGGTCCTAGATTTCCTGGCAATCAATTTCATGGGCTGACCCCTGGTTCTAGTGTTATGTGAGAGGGAGAAGAATTTCTCTCTCTCCACTTTCTCCACACCATGCATGATTGTATAGACCTCTATCATGACTCCTCGCAGCCGTCTTTTTTCTAAACTAAAAAGCCCCAGGTGTTGTAGTCTTGCCTCATAAGAAAGGTGCTCTAGGCCCTTGATCATCTTGGTTGCCCTCTTCTGCAGCTTTTCCAATTCTACAATGTCCTTTTTTAGATGTGGTTACTAGAATTGTACGCAGTACTCCAGGAGTGGCCACACCATCATTTTGTATAAGGGAATTATAATATTAGCAGTTTTATTTTGAATCCCCTTCCTAATGATCCCTAGGATAGAATTGGCCTTTTTCACAGCTGCCTCACATTGAGTCGACACTTTCAACAAGCTGTCCACCATGACCCCAAGATCCCTCTCCTGGTCGGTCTCCGATAGCTCAGATCGCACCAGCGTATACTTGAAGTAGGAGATTTTCGTCCCAATGTGGAACATAGGAACATAGGAAGCTGCCATATAATGAGTCAGACCATTGGTCTATCTAGCTCAGTATTGTTTTCACAGACTGACAGCAGCTTCTCCAAGGTTGCATCACTTTACACTTGCATCACTCTACACTTGCCAACATTGAACCACATTTGCCACTTTGTCGCCCACTCACCCAGTTTGGAGAGATCCTTTTGGAGCTCCTCACAATCCGTTTTGGAATTCACTACCCAAAAGGGTTTGGTATCATCTGCAAATTTGGCCACCTCACTGCTTACCCCTATTTCTAGATCAATTATGAATAAATTAAAAAGCACCGGTCTCAGTACAGACCCCTGGGGGACCCCACTTCTTCCTTCCTTCCATTGTGAAAACTCTCCATTTATACCTACCCTCTGTTTCCTATCTTTCAACCGGTTAGCAATCCACACATGTACTTGTCCCCTTATCCCATGAGTGCTAAGTTTTCTCAGGAGTCTTTGATGAGGAACATTGTCAAAAGCTTGTTGGACATCCAGGTAGACGATGTCAACTGGATCACCTTGATCCACACACTTGTTGACACTCTCAAAGAACTCCAAAAGGTTTGTGAGGCAAGATTTACCTTTGCAGAAGCCATTCTGGTTCTCTCCCAGCAGGGCCTGTTCTTCTATGTGCTTTACAATTTTATCCTTGAGGATGCTTTCCATCAAATTGCCTGGAACGGACGTTAAGCTAACCGGTAATTTTCCGGATCGCCCCTGGATCCATTTTTGAAAATTGGTGTTATATTTGCCACTTTCCAGTCCTGCAGTACAGAGCCTGGTTGCAGGGATAAATTATATATTTTAGCAAGGAGGTTGGCAATTTCACATTTGAGTTCTTTGAGGACTCTTGGATGTATGCCATCCGGCCCTGGTGATTTGTTAGTTTTCAGTTTTTCCAGACAGTTTAGAACGTCATCTCTTGTCACTTCTATCTGACTCAGTTCTTTAGCCTCCATCCTTAAAAAGCCTGGTTCAGGAACAGGTATATGCTCAGTATCCTCTGCCGTGAAGACGGATGCAAAGAACTCATTTCTGCAACCTCCATATCCTCCTTAATAATCCCTTTCACTCCCTCATTGTCTAATGGTCCAACCACCTCCCTGGCAGGTTTCCTGCTTCTGATGTATTTAAAGACGTTTTTGTTGTTCTCCTTGATACTTTTGGCTAAATGTTCCTCAAACTCTCTTTTTGCCTCCCTTAATGTCACCTTGCGTTTCTTTTGCCAGAATTTGTGTTCCTTTCTGTTCTCTTCATTTGGACAGGCCTTCCAATTTCGGAAGGAAGTCTTCTTCCCTTTTATGGCTTCCTTGACAGTGCCCGTTAGCCATGCTGGCGTCCTCCTGGACTTAGTGGTACCTTTCCTCCTTTTGGGTATACAATCTAACTTGGCTTCTAGTATTGTGGTTTTGAGTAAATTCCATGCACTCTGGAGCGAAGTGACTCTCCTGATTTTCCCTTTCAGCTTTCTTTTCACCATACTCCTCATTTTTGAGAAGTTTCCTCTTCTGAAATTCAAAATGTCTGTGTTAGACTTCCTTGCTGATTCTCTTTCCACATGTATGTTGAATTCTCTTTCCACATGTATGTCGCACTATGGTCACTGTTCCCTAAAGGATCGATGAAACTGACAACATGCTCCAGGTCCTGGGTGCCACTCAGAATTAAGTCCAAGGTTCCCTTCTCTCTGGTTGATTCAGCGTGTCTAGAAATCTGACCTCTTTGTCATTACCTGACTGTGAATTTATCCAGTCTCTGTGTGGGTAATTGAAGCCACCCATTATTACAGCCCTGTCTCTCCTTGATGCCTGCCAGTTTTCCTCCTACAACTCCCAGTCACTGTCAGCGTTTTGATCCAGAGGGCAATAGCAAGTCCCCAGTAGCATATTTCCTTTCAGGCCTTGTATTATCATCCACAGGGTTTCTGTGGAGGACTCCAGTCCACCTAGGTTTTCTAGCTTGTTTTCTAGCACTATATGTTAAAGAAGGGATAGAATCTTAGTGCTATTCCACCTCCAAGGTGCCCCTCCCTGTCCTTTCTATAGAGTTTATATCCAGGGATAACAGTGTCCCACTGGTTCTTACTGTTCCACCATGTTTCTGTTATGCCCACTATATCTATTTCTGCGTTAGCCACCAAGCACTCCAGCTCACCCATCTTGGCTCAGATATTTCTGGCATTGGCATATAAGCACCTATACGCTGAGTCTCTCACTTGATATATGCTATCTTTCTTTTGACTCTTTGACCAGCTGGCACAGGCTCCCGTCTGCTCTTGATGTGGTTCTGCTCTGTCCCCTTTTGTTTTATCTGAATCCTTTGCACCTTCTCACTTTAAAGGATGGCCTTTGCCGAACGGGATACTGCCCAGCTCCCATCAGCTATTCCCCAGGCATCATTTAAAAAGTTGTTCTGCGACCTTTTTGATTTTAAGCGCCAGCAGTCTGGTTCCCTTTTGGTTCAAGTACAGCCCATCCCTTTTGTACAGGCCTTGCTTTCCCCAAGATGCATCCCAGTGCCTTACAAATCTAAACCCTTCCTCCCGGCACCAACGTCTCATCCACACATTGAAACCCCTCAGCTCTGCCTCTCTCACTGTACCTGTGCGTGGAACAGGTAGCATTTCTGAGAATGCTATCTTGGGAGTACTGAACTTCAGTGCACTACCTATCAGCCTAAATTTGGCTTCCAAGACCTCCTGACTACATTTCCCCACATTGTTGGTGCTGGTGTGCACCATGACAGCTTTCTCCTCCCCAGCACTGCCTAAGAGCCTATCTAGATGCAGTGTGATGTCTGCAACCTTCGCACCAGGCAGGCAAGTCACCATGCAATCAACACGCAGGTCACAAACCCACCTCTCTATACCTCTAATGATCAAATCACCCACTACAAAGAGGCCCCCACCACCCGGAGGATGTGTGAGACTAGTCTCCCTGTGTGAGACTATATGGGCTCATCATCCACGGAAGAGTTCCCTTCTAAAGGAGCATTTCCTTCTTCCTCAGACCGATGTCCTCCTTGCCCAATACCTTCATTCTCCCTGACAGCAGAGGAGCTACCAGCCCTGGAGTGGGATGCCTCTATCACATCCCTGAAGGTCTCGTCCACATGCCTCTCTGTCTCTCTGAGCCTCTCCAGATCCACCACCTTGGTCTCAGGGGAATGAATTTGTTCCCTGAGAGTCAGGAGCTCCTTGCACCAAATACATACCTATGACTTCTGCCCATGGGGCAAATAGTCCTACATGTGGCACTCTGTGCAATACACTGGAGAGTGCCCCCTCTGTTGTGAACCACTGGCTTTCTATCTTCATACTGTTTTTGTTGGCTATTTAGAGTATTTAGAGTAAGTTTATTAGAAGGATAGGTCTCAGCTGTGATGGTCAGCTATTTAACAGTCCAAACAGCCTTTCCCAAGAATATGAGGGATATGAGGGAGGGATTTTTACTTACGTTCTCTTCTCCACCAGGTTCCTTGTGATTACCAGGGCTTTTTCGAGGCTCCCCCGCACAATTCCCGCTAAAGTCCTGCAAAACTCCAATGTCCTGTTTGCTATCCCTGTCTGCTATGCTCTGTTTGCTATGCTCTCAGGCCTTCACCTCTTAGGTTGAGAGTAGTCTTCCAACTGAGACACAAGATGTGATTCAAAGGAATGTCAAAGTAATGTGGGGCCTCCCCCAGCCCTAGCTGACTGCACCCCCTTCAGGCAGTTACAAACTAAACCCTGGAGTTTGCTAGCCCTGGGAAATAACACACACGCACACACACAGACTAAGACTTATCCCTTAAAGAGAAACCAGCCCCTGAAAATCTCCCTTCTTCCTGTTAGTTAGTTTAAAGCGGGGAAAGGCTAGTTGTTTACAAAAGCTTGCTCACCTCCTCAGCTGTCTGCTCTTCACAGAGTAGTCTTCCAACTGAGACACAGGATGTGAGTCAAAGGAATATCAAAGGAATATGGGGCCTCCCCCAGCCCTAGCTGACTCCACCCCCTCCAGGCAGGGACAGACTAAAACACTGGAGTTTGCTAGCCCTGGCAAATAATAGAGAGCAAGGGAGAGAGGCAGTGAGAGAGAGAGAGACTAAGACTTATCCCTTAAAGAGAAACCAGCCCCTGAAAATCTCCCTGTTAGTTAGTTTGAAGTGGGGAGAGGCTAGATGTATACAAAAGCTTGTTCGCCTCCTCAGCTGTATCTGCTCTTCACAGAGTAGTCTTCCAGCTCAATATGCACAGTTTCATGACAACACATTTTTGCTGGAGAGTAGCCTAGACTTCTTTGGTTTCACAGTGATGAATGCATTTTTTAGTCTTGTTTTAAAGAAAAAAGATAGATGCATCGGGTTCACCAGAAACACAAGAGCATCCAAAATACTCATCTGAACATATTGCACACTAAACATTATTTTCCATGCCACTTGCATGGAACATGAGCATCTTGCTGTCTTTAATTAAGATGTTAACTGGACCATGAAGCATTGCCTGAGTAAATATAAGTGATTTGTGTTTCGTTAAGAAGGCACATTAGGCATCTTTGCATTTCTTGCCCACACATAAATTATAGAGATTATTAAAAATTGGAAGGGTCATCTATAAGCCCATCTGTAGCTCAGATTCTTTGTTGTTCTTGGTACATAACTGTCTTTCTAACTGTTGTAATTTATTGTGGACTATTGCATGAACCATCTGCTTGCTTTTATAAATTGCACAAACAAACTTTGACTGAAAATTGCGTGTAACAGCACAATTGTTAATTTTATGTGCTGGGAAATGGTGATAGCAGCTCTGTAGACTTCAGTCTGCATTGCTGTAGTTGTCTAGAATTTAAGGGAGACATTTTATGGCATGCCTCCTTTTGAAATAGCTATTAGAAGACAATTTTACTTATTTTTAGCCTACTTTCCTTAAGGAAAGTAAGCTATGAGATCACTCAGGGGTGTGTGTGTGTGTGTGTGTGTGTGTGTGTGTGTGTGTGTACCTCTATCAACTTCACAATTCCTGGACCAATTTGAACCTAATTTGGTATTATTGTAGGGATACATAGGGACACCTCAATGGAATAGTTTGTGATGATGTCATAGACACCAATTCAAGATGGCAGACGTATGAACATTTGAGAAACAAGTGGCCTAACATGTCAACCGCCTAACTGATTTAAACCAAATTTGCTGTAACTGTAGGGACATCTCAATGGCATAGTTTGTGATGATGTCATCCACCTCAATTCAAGATGGTAGATATGCGAACATTTGAGCCACAAGTGGGCTAACTTGTGGACCACCTAACCGAGTCAAACCAAATTTGGTACAGTTGTGGGGAGTGACACATAGGGAACACCACAATGGCATAGTTTGTGATGATGTCATCTACCCCAATTCAATATGGCAGATGCATGAACATTTGAGGCACAAGTTGGTTAACTTATGAACGGCCAACCAGTTCAAACTAAATTTGCTACAGCTGTAGGAACACATAGGGACACCTCAGTGGCATAGTTTGTAATTATGTCATCCATCCCAATTCAAGATGACTGATCATTTGAGGCACAGGTGGGCTTACTTGTGGACTGCCTAACTGATTTGAACCAAATTTGTACAGTTGCAATGAGTGACACATAAGGACACCTCAGCGGCATAGTTTGTGATGATGTCATCCACCCCAATTCAAGATGGCAGACGCATGAACATTTGAGGCACAAGTGAGCTAACTTGTGAGCCATTTGATTTGAACAAATTTGCTAAGGCTGTAAAGATACATAGGGACCCCTCAATGATGTAGTTTGTAATGATGTCATCTACCCTGGTTCAAGATGGTGGACGTGTGAACATTTGAGACACAAGTGGGCTAACATTTATTCATTTATTTGTTAGATTTGTATATCACCTTTCATTAAAACAATCTCAAGGTGATTTATGTAACATTTAAAACAATATAAAACTATTAAGTAATACAAATATTAAATTAATATATAAAAATACAAATCTAATTACAAATTTAAAAAACATACACAACAAGACATAGAATACAGAACAGCATCAACAAAAACAAAACTCATCTAAAAGCCTGCGTAAAAAGCCAAGTTTTCACTTGCTTTCTAAAAACTGTGATGGCAACTGATGAGCAGATTCCCACTGGTAGAGCACAGTGTGTAATAAGCTTGGGTGTAATAACTGAAAATGTCTTGTGCCTCTTGCATGACAGCTGAGCCTCCATTGTCAGCATGACGAGCAGAGCCCCCTCCAATGACTTTGTCAGGCAAGTGGAAACCCTTGGGAACAGGCAGTCCCTCAGATATCCAGGCTTTAAAAGGTCAAAAACAGCACTTTGAATTGGACCAGAAAGCAGATTGGCAGCCAATGTATGGATGTAATATGATCACAGTGGGCAGCTTCAGATAAAATCCTAGCTGCTGCATTTTGCAGTTTTCAAATAGTCTTCAAGGGCAGCCCCATGTAGAGCATATTATAGTAATTCAACCGTGATGTGACTAAGGTGAGGTCCGATCAGCCTTCTCAAGAAAAGGACACAGCTGTTGCACTAGCTGAAGCTGTGCAAAGGCACCCCTGGCCACCGCCTCCATCTGAACATCCACTTGCTTATTTAAGGAATGTGCAATCCTATCCAGAACCATTCAAATCCCCTCATCCCAACTGGCTCTTCTTCTGACCAACAGCACCTTTTCTTGCCTGGATTCAGTCTCAGTTTATTAGCCCACTTCCAATCCATCATGGCCTCCAGCCCCTGATTCAGAACATCCACTGCCAGGCTAGAATCAGGTGGTATGGAGAGATAGAGCTGAGTGTCATCTGCATATTGCTGACAATTCAGTCCAAGTCCCTGGATGACCTCTCCCAATGGTTTCATGTAGATGCTAAACAGCATGGGAGATTAAAAAAAAACCAGAACCCGGTGGGACCCCACAGGCCATTGATGTCATCCACCCCAATTCAAGTTGGTGGACACATGAATGTCTGAGAAAGAGGTTGGTAATTATCAATTAAGATTATAATGAAAGGAAAGTAAGCAGATTAGTTCTTACCAGAACTTCTTGTTTTCATTTGTTCATATTTGTTGCTTCTTCTATATCTGCCAGTAATAACGTGGAGCAAAAGAGGGCTTGTGAGGCAAATGTGGGTATTTTCTGTTCTTGATAACAATAGACATAAGTCAGGTTAATTCTCTCCTTTTCCAGCAACCCAGCGGTCATGCTACAATTAGACTGAGGCAAACACACAGATTTTAATCTCATCCCAACTGACAACACACATTTTCTAAATTCATGACTGAACTCAGTAAGTGTTTGTTAATGAAGCTCTTCTCACAATCTGTGAGAAGAGCTTCTGTCAGGCTTGTGGGGAGGATGGGCTTAGCCCGCTCTCCCCACCAACGAGCAGCCGCTTGTAGCTGGGCAGCCAAATCGGCCGCCCACACAGCTGCCAGCTCCATCACGGAGCTGGAGGGGGCTGCAGGGATCGGAGCAGTGGGTCACGTGTCCCCCTGGAAGTTCCAGGCTGCGCAGGGCATCCTGGAGAGACCCCCGAGCCCAGGAGGCTGATTGCAATTCAAATCCCTTTGATTGCTATTTGATTGCTATTCAGGTCCCTTGTCCTCTAATGCTTAATGCTTGCTAAATAAAAGACTTGACTATATTTTAATAAAGATACAGGAGGTCCTCAGATATCACAGAGGTAACGTTTGCAGAAAGTTCCACAGATAGTAAAACCGCTATATTTGAATACTAGACCTAACCTGCAGATGCATAACGAGGGTGGGGCAGGCAGAGCACGTGCCCTATGCGCCATTCCAGGAGGGCGCAAAGTGCCTGCCATGCCCTGCCCTGCCCCCAACTGCGGTCCGGAGAGGCCTCCCCCCAGCGAGCACTTGCCACTTATTTCAGGCACCGTTTGCTGCCTGAAAGCGTCTATTCCCCTTTCTCTCCCTCCAGAGAGGGAGAGAAAGAAAGAATAAATGCTTTGGGGCAGAAAGCCCTGCCTGAAATGAGCCGAAGAGCTTGCTCAGGCTCTTCAGAGCTTGAGGCCATGCCCCCTTTGCATGTGATGTCAAAGGGGGCATGGCCTCAAGCTCCGAAGAGCCTGAGCAAGCTCTTCAGCTCGTTTCAGGCAGGGCTTCCTGCCTGAAAGCATCTATTCTTCCTTTCTCTCCCTCTTTGGGAGAGGGAGACAGAACCATTTCTAAGGAGACAGAACACAATTTATTCACCTTCAATTTGCTGAGAGGAAAACCTCTGTTCTTCTATATTAATTCTTGAAGCAAGTTCAAAAAACAATTTCCATCACTTCCCAAGTTTGGGTGGACTGGCATTGAAATGTTAGAACACTGCAACACTTGAGGGTTTTTTTTAAAAAAACTATTTTCTTAAGAATTTCAATGTGATTTACATCACTGGTTTCTGTCATCATCATCATCATCATAATTAATATTTATATTCCGCTTTCCCTCCAAGGAGCCCATAGCACAAGACCAGCTCTCCTCTCCAGAATGACCTCTTCCCATATGAACCTTAGAACACCAGTGTTTTTTTCACACAGGGCTTTTAGCTCGCATCTCCTCCAGAATAGAGGGGGTGCTTTCACTTCTTAGCTAGATTTACCTTGAAGTCCCTGCAAGCTCTCAAGGAGCATTCCACAAAGATTCAGGTTTTTCATTGTGTGTTAGAGTGTAGCCCAATATATATCCAGGGTAAAAAAAAATCCACTTTTTGCGTTGGGTTTTTTGGGCAGCTTCAAACTTGTAGTAAAATCTGCTGTGTGAAAACCCCCCTGGCACCATTACTGCTCTCCTTTCATGGACAGTGAAAAGTGTTTTGTTCCAGGACGTGCTTATTTAAATAACTGCTTTTTAAATAGGGTGCTTAAGCTGCTGCTATTTTTAACTTTATTGTTTTTTAGCCTACTTTCCAGTAGGCTTATGAGATCACCCAATAGAGATAACTCAGTGATTTAGTTGGTAATGATGACATCCATCCCAATTCAAGATGATGAACACATGAACATTTGAGGTGCAAGAGATTTAACTTGTGGACCTTGATTTTCACCAAATTTAGTCCAGATGTAGAGACATTGAAAGGAAAGCGAAATACGAGCTTGACTTGTATTTTTGAGCTGATATTATGGTAAAGTTAACTGAAAGATGGGTGTCAGATGTTTGGACAGGGGTGCAATTTCAGTGCTTACCCGAGATATGCCTCTGCTAACCTGAAAAATTGGACTAGGTTCCTTCTCAGCTGGTGCAGGGCTGGGTTCTTAAACTTTAAACGTCCCAGCATACTGGCTGAGAAGTGTGCAGGCTGCTCCAGGTATGTGTGTTAAAGTTTAAATACCCACTCTTGCATGCCAGGTGAGAAGGAACCTAATCCTATTTTAGAGGTTAAAATGCCCAACTGATAATCACACAGGCTGGGCGGGTGTGTGTTCAAGTTTATATACCTACTCTTGTGATGCTTCTTAGCTGGCATGTGGGGTTGGTTATTTAAAAACACACACCCAGAGCAGCCTGCATGCTTCTCAGCTGACACGCAGACTGTCCCAGGAGGTTTAAAGTTAAAATATCCAACCATACATGCCAGTGAGAAGTGGAATGAGAATGGGTTTTTAAACTTTGAACCTCCTGGAACAGCCTGTGCACCATATATCGGCAGGTGGATGGGCTGCTCCAGGTACAGTACTTTATACCAATTTATTTAGGGGGTAATTCAATAGATTTTCTTAACTGTAAAATCTGCAAATGACTGAAACTATCCCCACAATAAGTAAATTGGTATACAGGGAGGTTGCCTACACGTTGGCAAAAGAGCAGGTAATGCATCCGCGATATTCGAGGGCCTCCTGTATATGAAACCTCTTTTAGCTAGTTCTCACTAAGCTGAAGAACAGTTTCTGAACTGAATCAGTCTGAAGTGAAAGCTCCAAGATATTCCTATACATAGGGCAGGTTCAGATGATCAGCGAAAAGTAAGTAGAAAAGAACTGGAGGTCCTGCAGAGTGTACGCTCCTGATGTGAGGTGTGGCTTCTGGTCATTTCTATGATGTTTGAATCTGTTAATGTCAGGTTGAAAATGTCGAATTCCCTCCACCACCCAACATTCTCCCAAAACCTGAAACTAAGCATTGAAGTTAGATGAGAATGTCAGGCGACAGAGGGAACCTGGCATTCTCAACCTGACATTTCAGGGTTTGCATGACACAGAAATGGACAAAAGTACCAGCTCACGCCAGAAGCATACATTCCCCATGAATCTCCAGTTTCCTCCTTTTGCCCAACTTTTGGGCAGTTGTCTGAATTTACCCAATGAACAAAAAGAAATCTCCATGTGGAAAACTAGCATGTGTTTTCAGATGGGCCTTTTTTGTGGTGGCATCCAGAATATTTGGAGTTGAACCAAAACACACACACACACGTTCTGTCCAGACTGGTACCAAACCCCACCGGCCAGTTCGTGATTAAAAAATAAAAAATAAAAATAAATTGTATTACCTTCTGCCCCTTTAGGGGGCTTCCTATAGGCTGCCGGGGAGGGGGGGTCTGCAAACATTCTCCCCACCAGCCTCTAAAATCACTGCCGCGACCCGCCACATTTTTTGGCCTGTTCGGGCCTCCATAAATTGGCCTGACAGCGTGGCCCAGGGCCTTGCAGAGACCATTTGCACATGCACAGTGGCTATTTTGTTTTCAGTGGCCATTTTTAATTTTTAAAAAAATGGTTACTGCACATGTGAAAATGGTCTCTGTGAGGCCCTGGGAAAGGCCATTTGCGCATGCATGGCAGCCTCCAAAATGGCCACCACGCCAATTTATGGAGGCCCGAACAGGCCAAAAAATAACAATGTGGTGGGCCGCGGCAGTGATTTTAGAGGCGCGCGGAGGGGGGCGGCAAGGGAAGGTTCGTGGACACACACACACCCCTGCAGCCTTCCGGGAAGCCCCTGGAAGGGGCAGAAGATAATAAAATTTATTTTAATTTTAAAAAAAATAATTCATGTACCCCCTTCCCGGACCAAACCAGACCAGGGGGGTTTGAAGGGGTGCCGGGCCAGCCAGTTCCATGCACACCCCTAACAATTGTCCCCACGTTAATTGCATTCTGCAGCCTTAAAACAATCATATTGGTTATCCACCCTCTTAAGATGGTAATTTTTTAGAGTGTGCTGGAGAAAAACTCCCCCCCCCATTCATTTTCATTGTTAAGGTTTTCATGCATTACAATTGTTTTTATTTTTCATTTGTTTTCACGTCATTTGTTCATTCTTTTCATTCATTTTTCCTTGCATTTTTGTTTGACGCTAATTTCATTGCAAAATTACTCCATCTTACAATGCTATAATCAAATAGCTGGAATTTGGGGGCACTGAATAACTTACCTAATTCTTCACATCTGCCAAATTTGAGAAAGATTAGACACAAGCACTCTGTTGTATAGCCAATTAAACATACTCAGAATAGCAAAAGTGTTCCATTGATTTCAATGAGAGAAACCCAGCAACGTGTAATTTCTGTGTTTCCATTGTGTTGGCAGGGGAAAAATTATGCACGACCCCTTAAAGAATCAGATTTTCAATTTTTCAGTTCCATTTTACAAAGTTTTCTCATTGTTTGGACAATTTTTTAAAGTTGCACAACTAGTATAAGCATTGCAT
Source organism: Hemicordylus capensis (assembly GCF_027244095.1). Lineage (NCBI taxonomy): Eukaryota > Metazoa > Chordata > Lepidosauria > Squamata > Cordylidae > Hemicordylus > Hemicordylus capensis. The sequence continues at coordinate 335,825,665 of NC_069658.1, read as the reverse complement.
GACTTCATAGCAGCAGTGGACACTAGGCAGAGTGTGTGCAAAGGAGAAACGACAGCCAGAGTATTTGTGTCAGGACAGAAGAGCAGGAGCATTTCAGACACCCCGATTTCAGATGGATAGGAAGAAGAATCCCCCATTGTCGAGGGGGCAACTGAGGCAAGAGTCAGACTGCTTTACTTTCAGGCAGGTAGGGAAATGAATCCCACAATTCAGAGGCAACTGAATTAGACAGGCAGACAACAGCCTACTCCATTGAACCCACAATCATGGCACACAGATGAATCATGGCACACAGAGAGCAGCAGATGAGGTCCCAGGAAAGCCCTAAGCAGCTTAAAAACATTTTCCCCCGTCATTTTATAGGCAGTTTAAAAATGTGCAAGACTAGTACAAGCTTTGCATATATTTCAAAACAGCAGCAGGCACTTGGCAAAGTGTGCCTGGGCAGAGGCTGGACTGAGAGAGGCAGAGCAGGTTCTGCCAGCTACCTGGGGGAGCGACAGGAGGAGAACCAGCAGCCACAAGTGTGTTTGTGCCAGGATGGAGGAGCAGAAGGCTTTAGAAGTACTCGGGCACCTTGTGTGGCGCTTTCTGCATGCCATGGTTCTGAAGACGTTCAGTGGCTCATGTGTTGTCTGTGCACCTGCTTCAGTCACCTCTAATACTGAGGCACTCTTCTTACCTGACTGAAAGCAGACAATCTGAGTTCCTCATATGCCCCCTTTAGCCATGAGCTTTCCCAGACAGCAGGCTTTACCACAGGTTTTCTGCAAGGCTTTTTTGTAAGTTCGAAGTTGCTCAAAAAAACTGATGCAAAAAGTTGGTTTTTAAAAATTCTGGATATAAACCAAGCTACGCTCTAAGATATGATGAAAAACCCAAACTGGGTGCGAAGTGCTCCTTGATAGCTTGCAGTGACTTTGGGATAAATTTGGCAGATATGTGTACGCACACCTCCATTTGGGAGGAGATGCGAATTAAAAGCTGGGTGTGAAAAGTTTCCAGGGGTTTGTATCTAAAGTGGGGACAGCTGAATCGGTACTTCTGCTTCACCTACCACTCTGCTGCTTCTCCTACATAAATGGCATAGCACCCTTCACTAGCGGGCTGGCACCTCCTTCTCCTCTTCCCTGGCGCATGCACTCTTGCTGCTGCTCCTTCTCTGCACACAGCTGCTTTGAACCCATTGCTGCTTTGAAATCCATGCAAAGTTTGTATTAGCCACACACACATTTTATTTGGCTGTAAAACCAGAAACCTTTAGAATAAGGTTGACATTTGAAATGTTGAAGTCTGTTGTAGGGATTCGTAGAATGTCTGGAAAAAAAAGATACCAACAGGATGGGAAACACAGAAGTTAAAAACAACAAAAACAGTCTGGGCTTCCCCCATGGAAAGCAATGGAAAGCTTGTTTTCATCGTGGGCTTTTTAAAATTGGCTACACAATGGGAAGCTTTTGTATTAATGCTTGAAATTTGGAAACCCAATTATTTGGAGGAATCATAAAATGAGGCCATTTACACAACCAGGCAAGTGGGGTGTGGGTAGAAGGCTGGTCCAACTCAGCTTCCCCCCAGACGATAGCAGAAATGTTGCTGGGAGCATGGACTGCATTTCCAGATGATCCACACTGCAGCACAGAGCTCCAGATATCCCACAATGCACCACACCACAAGTGCAGTGCATGGACAAGATCACCCAGGAGCGTCTCTGTGTCCACTCGGGCTAAACGCAGCCCGAGTGAAAACATGATCCCCAGTGCTGGGGTTAGTGGTGCCCTTGAGCCCTTAACCCCAGCTAAAAGCTGGGGTAAAAAGCTTGGGTAGGTGGTGCTGCCTGGCTAGGATTGGGCCCGACGGTTCTCATGTGCAGCCTAACCCAGGCTGGGCTTCCTGGGTTTGCCTCACAGCCTATTTTCATACCATTAGAGTGGAAAACACAGAAGAAGCAGAAAAACTGCTGGATCTCTCTCACTGTTTTGCACTTTTTAAAAAATTGCTTATAATATGGGGTCCTTCCATTAAGTCTCTCTGCAGTTCAGCAGGTTAGATGTCCTAGGGGAATAGCATAGTACCTGAGCATTCTATTCTACTTGGTAGTGAAATACTAAAGTTACAGATGTTAGTAGATGGGGTGGTCTTCCTCTGAAATAAATGCAAAATGAAAGCCAATGAAAATTATGTTCTATTCATTTTCATTGCATTCATTTTGAAAATCAATGCACAGGTTTTTTGAGATGGGATCTGCTGTGTTGGATTTTAATTTGTTTTCAGACCTGATTCTTCTAAATCTTAGCTTTGATTCTTAATTGCTGCTTTGTATTTTTAGTTAGTTAGTTAGTTAGTTAGTTAGATTTATATGTCGCCCTACTCCCATAGGACTCAGGGCAGCTTACAAGCAATAACATACACAGCAACCCAATTCTATAAAATACGTCTTACGTAATGTCATAACCCCAACCCCATACAGTACTCATTCCACATGACATAGTAACCATGGATTACAAGATCACTCTACGACCAAGTATCTCAGTGACCAAACACCCGATGGAACATTTCAGTCTTACATGCCTTATGGAAAGCCAACAGATAATGGAGAGCTCTGATATTATCCGGGAGACCATTCCATAGAGCCGGGGCCGCCACTGAGAAGGCCCTGGCTCTCATTGATTGCACTTTAATATCCCTAGGGCCCAGGATCACCAAGGTATTACTTGTGGCCGATCTCAGCACCTGGTGAGGGACATATCGAACAAGGCGGTCCTGGAGGTATGGAGGGCCCATACCGTGTAGGGCTTTAAATGTTAAAGTTAAAGTTTATTGCTTTGAATGTATTTTTATTCATTTTTTAATATTCTTTAAGTTCTATAAACTAAGTTCACAGTGTCTCCACACTGGACATGGGAAGATTGATTGAAGCACTATTGAGTGAATGAATGAGGTAGAAAGCTAGGATAAAAACTTTCAATAACATCTAGTGTTCTGTGTAAATAGATTTTTTTTCTTGTATAGAGGAATATTCAATAATGTGAGCACCCACCTGCTGCCTTAAGGGATACAACTCAGACATGGTTTCTACCACTTCAGTGAGAGCTAGGCATCACTTTATGATAAGCAGAGCTGGCCTTTGGCTGTCAGTATTGTGGGTAGGAGTGGGGCAGGAAATGATCCACAGGTTAAGAAAGTATTCATTCTATTTTTAATGAACAACACCACCACAAAATCAGTCCATCTAGAGAAATAGCTCCTTGATTAGCAAGTTTGTAGATAATTTAGTCCAATTTTGCAATATCTGAGATCTCAACTTAAAATGAATTTCACCCTAGGGGACAAAGTTCAGGAAACTTTTGAAGCCAATTTCTTAGGTAAAATTGTTGTGAAACTGATACATATCACTATTCCAAAGTGGTATTGGCTACATGTAATATGGGTAGTGCCCCTAAAAGTAGAGATGTGAATGGACTGCGGTCCAAATTCGGACTGGTCCAGCGAACCAGTTCGGCCAAACTGCGAACTGGTCTGGTGGTTCGAGGGGGCGCCGAGGTCAGGGGCGGAGCTGCATCTTTAAATGTAAAGACACTGGTCCTTACCAGTCTGACTGCCACTCCAGGCAGCAACCTACTGTGGCAGCTCCCCCCAGCAGCCCACACGTAGTGGCCTCTCTGTCACTTACCTGGCCTCCATGCGTGTGTGGAGGCCAGGTGAGTGACAGAGTTGCACTGCTGCCACGCACGGGCCGCAGGGGGGAATGCCACTGCAGCAGAAAGCTGACTGGAGTGGTGGGCACACTGGTAAGGATGAGCATCTTTACTGGTGCCACTTCAAACTGCCAGACTGGTCTGCAATTCGGCGGTACCAGTTCAGCAGACCACGGACCGGTCCAAACTTGGACTGCATCTCAAACCGTAGTCCATGCACTCCCCTACCTAAAAGCATCTCCACTTTAGCAATGTTATGCCTCCTTTAAGTTAAATTGCATGGGAAATGCACATGAGAAGAGCATGAATGGCATATATAGTATTGGTGTGTGTGACTGAAGGCTACACTGGCATATCTAGTGCAGGACTGAAGCCCACAAGCCATTTCTCTCTTCCTCTCTCTTTTTCTTAGGATTCAGGTAATTGATCTCAACCTAATAGATGTTTCATAAATTACACAGCCCTGTATTTTTTTTATTTCCATGAAAGTGCCTCCTTTTATTGATGTACACTATCTCCTTTAGGCTACTATTATCATGGTGCAAGCAGTAAAGGAAGCTTTTAATGTTGAAAAATAATTATTTTGAAAAGGACTTGTCTCATAATGTTCAAAATTTGCCAGGAAAAGGTTTTAATGTTGAAACTCTGCTCCATAGTCCAGGTTATTTTTATTGATTTATTTGTTCTGGAGGCACAACTGTATTGAAGGAGGGAAAGCACAGTGCTAAGCACTAAAATGCTAATTTGGATTAAACAGTGAGACCCAAACCTGACTTAGCTAGCTTTCACTGAAATATTGTGCATTTATGAACAATAAAATACCATATCAGTTTAAAAGCAACTCCCACCCACACAAACAGCAGGTGTAGATTATTAGATATGTCTTCGATTCTACAATCATTTTGATCAGATTCATTTTGACCAGATTCATTTCAGTTACATTTTGATCAGCTTCACAGATATGATATGTATTGGTCAGATGCACATATCTGGGATATATGTGTTTGATCAGATATATGTGTTTGATGTTCAGGCAGCCCGAGCATACACAGAGCTGGGCACCTAGAGCACCTGCTTGAAGGGGAATCCTTGAATGCCCCATGCTGTTTATGTTATGCAGTCAGGGATATCTGGAGGCCAGGACTCATTTCCCCAGCCTCCAGAGATCCACACTGGTGGGAGCATAGCGGGTTGTGTGGGCGTGTGAGCTGTACAGCCTACATATGGATAGTGATCATCTGACAAGGGAAGGTAAGCTTGATCTTGCCTTCCCCCCTCAATCCTCCCTGCCCTCCAAAAATGGTTGTGAGAACAACCTTAATGCCTGGAACATCTTTTTCCCCACATCTATTTTGTTACTTCCCTTGAACTGGGGAATTTGTTTTGTGGGAAATGCTCCAAATGTCTCTTTCTGTTTCATCATCTCAGGATCTTGCTTTGCCTCTAGCCAACCGTATACAGCAAGGTAAGAAGCAAGTAACCAGAAGAATAAACAAGGCAGACTGAGACCATTAATGCAGCAACAGTTCCAGCTGCAAGAAATGTCAGCTAAATACAAGCATCAAAAGGTGATGCCAAATCCTTGTTGGCATTTTGTATGGCTAGATGGAGGTCTTTAGGCAGAAACTGGTTGGATTTGAAGCACACATGCCTGCTTTCCAACAAAATATTTCTTTTCTTTTTTTTAAAGTAGTGATGTCTACATATCCTAAAGGTAACAAAGGTGTGGCATTCCTACTCCTTTCCTACTCCTGCTATGATGAAATTCAGACATATGTATGCCTCATTGAAAAACAATTAAAAGATCCTTGATTTTGATAATGTCTGCCTTATTGGTTGTTTGAGCTGATATTCCTCAATTAAAGAGGATATTTGAAGCATGAAATATGTAATGGTTACAGTGTTGGATGAAGACTGGGGAGACCCGAGTTCAAAAACCCATTCAGCTATGAAACCCACTGGGTGACTCTGGGCCAGTCATGTATCTTTCAGCCTAACCTAACTCACAGAGTTGTTTTGAGGAAAAATATAACCAGGTTCACTGCTCTGGGGTTCCATGCAGGAAGAGTGGAATATAAATGTCAAAACAAAACAAACAAATACATAAAAAGGTGAGGCAAACCAAGATAACCCAGTAAAAGAAAAAATGTGGGAAAATGTTGCATACTTTTTGAGATTCCAAACAACTCTATCCAACCTCTGCTCTTCCATATAAACATCCTGTGTTCTTGCTAAAACATGCTGAGGCTCTCCACATGAGCAGTGTGGGTTTCACGGGGAGAACAGGCTTGACCCGCTCTCCCCGCAGATGATCAGGCGGCTACCCCTGGGTGGCCAAATCGGCTGCCCACATGACCGGCTCCATCATGGAGCTGGTTGGGGCGGCAGGGATCAGGGGCCGGGAGGCCCCCGAAAGTCCCAGAATGCCCCATGCCAGTGTGTGGGGCATTCGGGGGAGCCCCCCGAAGTCGGGAGGCTTGTTGTAGCCTCACTGTTGAGGGTCTCCTCATGAGTCGCCGCACTGTGGAGTCACACTGTGGCTGTCGTGGCAACACACAATCAGGTAAACAGGGTTAGCAGAGCATGCACTCTGCTAACCTCGTTTAGGGGGGGCAATTACGTGGGCTTGCTGCCGGGAGCCACATGGCTCCCATTACAGCACACGATCCACAGAAACTGAGCTGGCCTCCCTTAGCCCGGTTTCTGTGGGTCATGAGAATAGCCTCACTGTCCGTAGTGATCAGCCACCCCTCCCCCTACAGAGTTAACTGGAATTGAACCCTGTCCTGACTGACAGGTTGGTGAACTCCAGGGCTTAGCCAATCAGCACACCAGGTGGGTGGGACCTAGAAAGCTGTTGGGAGGAAGAAGGCAGTTCTTTGTTAGAGTGGGACATGTGGCCAGGAAAGATGGCTGCAGGAAAATGACCCTGCAGGTCCTGGAAAGCCAGGAGGGCACGTGGCTTGAATTCTCAAACAGGGTTTGGTGAGTTCAAGAAAAGGAAGCCTGAGTTTTGACTTCAGAAGTTTAGGGCAGGAGAAAGTGGTTTAGTAAGACTTTGCATTAGAAGTTATATTCCTTTTGTGTGTGTGTTTTGCATATTCCTGATACTGTTCTATTATAGCTTATCTACAACATAATTGAAATAAGAAACACTAGCCTGCACTCCATATATCTAGGGCGTAGCAAAAGACTCTGCGCGCATTTGAGTGTGCTTTTGCATTTTCCTACATACCCTTTCTTTGCAACTGGGTAATAGGGATGTGCACAGAACCAGTTCGGAGGCCCTTATTGGCCTCTGAACTTGTTTGAACATCAGGCACTGGTTCGACATCATTCCACTGGTTCGTAGGCAGTGGGTGCGTCTTTAAAGGCGGAGGAGGGTGCACACCCCTCCCTCCGCTTTTCCCCCACCGGCGCTCTGATTTTTTAAAGTCCATCGGGGCAGCAGCATACCTCTCTGCTGCCCCATTGCCCCCGTTACCAGAAGTATCTGACATGAATGTGCCTGCCTTGTGTGCACCCGCCCGTGATGTTTGCACACCTGTGCCCGGTGCATGCAAGCACATCGGTTACTTCCAGTAAAGCAGACAGCGGGGCAAGAGGGAGGTACACTGCTGCCCCAAAGGACTTTTAAAAAATGGAGCACCAGTGGGGAGAAATGGAGCGCCAGTGGCGGGGAAGCGGAGGAAGGGGTAAGTGCATGCTCCCTGCCCTTAAATATACACACCCCTGCATTTGAACCACCCCCGCCTGGTTCTATGCACATCCCTACTGGGTAACCAAGATTTTTAAAGTGTGCTGCTCCAACATAATTCTGGATGCTTTTGAAGTATTCTTGTAACCCACTGAGTGTTTTTATCTGTAACTAAAAGCTGAGTAAGCTTCAGACGGATGCAGTCAGTAGTACCTGAAAAAAACTGTTTTTCTTTTTGTTCTTTTCTTTTACAGGCCTCTCTGAGTTGGTTTTTAACTCAGGAAAGTGGGGGCAAAGGGGGATTTCTCTGGTGCAAAAACATCTCAGGCATTCAGCAGCTATTAGTTTTTTCACCATGTGTAGGCTTGCTAGTGGAAGATTTTTGTACTTGTTTATTAGCAAAATAAAGAGAGTTTTCCCTGGGATTCCACCCCAAGCCCCTGGAGGTTCAAGCTCTGTAATAAAGAGGGGTGGTGGCGGCGGCAGTCATTTTTGAACCTACCAAAAATACAGAAGAGTATTAGGAGAAGCCTAGTCATGCTGCTCAGTAGGGATGATACAGCATTTCTTTCCCTCACATAAGCTTGTTCTGAGGCAAAGGCTTTAATCTGCTACACTGTCCCTCACTCTACTCCAATAATACAGCTGTATTATGAGATGATATTAAGGAGATAATCTCAACCAGACTCTCCATTACAAAAGTTCCTTGTGCATTGTGCCCAAATAAGGTGGTAAAGGGAAACACGTTGTGCATGTTTGTCCATACGTGCTCGCGCTCTCTCTCTCTCTCTCTCTCTCTCTCTCTCTCTCTCTCTCTCTCTCTCTCTCTCACACACACACACACACACACACACACACACACACACAGCTGCCTAAGTGACTGAATCCTTCCTGGGAAAGTACAAAAGGACAAAATAGTTTTCTTCTGATGACTAACTCATCACTGGAAGTTTATCCAGACTCTGATAGAAAAGAGACAACACTCTTGCAGTAAAACTTTCCTGAAAATAATTCCACAAGTTACATTCCAAAGTGCAATCTCATTGCGGCTGCCTATAGCATATTGAAAAGAATTTCATTAAATGTTGCAAACATGTCATAAGCTCCCTTAAATGGAAGGGTAATGGCTCATAACATTTGTAAGCTTTTTAATTTCATGCAATATGAGCAGCATAATCAGCACCTATTAAAGTCAATCAGCTGTGCCAAGTGGGGCTACCTGCCTTGGATTCTGTCTGTATTTTCATAGTGGGCTCACCTGTAAACAAACTCTGCAAACAACATGTCTGTATCTTTTGTGTGCAATGCCTAGGACGACATACAAGATAAGACAATAGATGAGCTCTCTGAATGCAAACTTAAAGCTAAACGCTTCCAGCCGTTTGGGTAGAGGGCCCTTTCCGTTTGCAATAAATGGATTTTGCTTTGAGACAATGGATCAACTCCCCAGTTCACTGGACTCCTCCTCAAAAATAAATTATGAGGAAGCAGGAATTAAAAAGATAAACTGTCAAGTGCTCTGTCTGTGTGTGGGCAGTATCAGGCTTCTGCTCTAGTAAAGGGCTCAGGCTGCTAGGAGGGCTAGGGGCAAGCTTTTGCAAAGGCTGTGTGTGGAAAAGTATTCACATAAGAGTAGGAGTCTGTGAGCAAGGAGAGGGCAACTCAAGGAGCAAGTAGGCGAATAGATAGAGGAGACTGCAAACAGGCAGGGAGGTGAAGAGCACCTGAAGAGCAAACATGCGGCTTCTGTTGGTGAACATTATGGTGAATAGCTCCACAGCGGGCTTTGGGAGTTGTATAGCAGGAAGCGGCTGGTGGTTGGCTCTGTATGCTCATTGACTCCCTGGTTAGAAGGAGTCTGCCCAGAAGAGTCCCTGCCAACTGGCCTGAAGTGCTTACAGTTCTCTCTACTACCACCAGCAGGTCTAGTGGCACAGGGAGCAGAGCCCTTATCCTTACATGTATAGGGGCAAAAGCAAAACCCAGCTAATCCTTGCATCTATAGAGTATATCTACATAGAGTGCAAGATTATGCAAATTGTAGAATTCAGTCATTCTGAGGTGCTTCATACAAAAGAAAAATATAATAGGTCCATAGCAGCTGAGCAGAGTGAAAAGCAAGGAGAAAGGATAGAAGAAAATGAAGAAATACAGCGTTATGTTTTTATAATATCAGTTTGTTCTAAAACCTAAATTTCAAAGTTGCTTTTCCATTCACAGTGACTATGGTAGTTTACAACCTCCAATAAAGGGATCATACAAAATATGACCTTGAGTATTAGCCAGAAGCTTGTCAATGGGGAGGGGATAGGAAGCAGGAGAGTTCTGAAAATGACATATATGAAATACAAATCATTTTGTAGGGAGTTGTTTGCTTGTTTTTTGGTTGAAGAACAAAAATAATGTTCTTTCTAGTATAATTAATATTTTGTGATCATGTTTTGCTTGGTTTATGTTTTCTCTTGTATCTTTGTACTAATGTATGTGGTTGTTTTGGTACTGAAAGCCCATGGCTAATGCAATCAAGAAATCTTTCTCTCTAATATACAAAGAAAATACCCATTAAAATTAACCACTACTAACATTAAAAAGTAGAATACATAATTTAATTTTCAAATCTATCAGCCCTGTAAGTTAATAAAGTCTAAAAGGCCCGCTGGCACTAACTTGCTATCTAAAACTATGCAATATTGTTTGGCAGGCCTTCCTGGAGATTGAATTCCACAGCTACAGCATCATCACAGAAAAGATCTTACTCGAAATCATGACTCTAACCTTCCATTACACTCTGATATGGAATAGAACCGAATTTCTCAGCAGGCAGGGAGACTTATATGGAGAGAGCAATCTCTACACTAACAAACAATACAGTACTCAGAATTTGAGGGCAAGTTTATGAGTGGGGGGAAAGGCAACTCAGAAAAGTAAATAAATACTGTTAATTAAAGAAATGGAAATAGACTGCAGCAAACATAGCCTTGGTAGAGATATCACTGTTAGGCAATTGGCAACAACCCTTATACATTCCTCACTGGACATTCCTATTTTCCTTTTCATTCAGAAGCTAATTGTGTCTATACCAGTGTTAATGCTAACAACTGTTAGATCAAAACCAATTATGCAACTATGGCTTGAAGCAAGTTTGCACCCTGTGGTTTGGACTAGCTACAGCTAGCACTGGCATTGGTATTGGCTAGTACTGGCATTGGTACAGATGTAAGGCTAACCACACTTATCTACAAAACTACAATGAATGAGTGAATACTCATCAATGGATGAGAGAAGAGCACATAAACTGGGAGAAGAAGAGGAGAGAAGAGGTGATTTTGTGGGGTACTCTTGATCACCTATGGTTATCCAATTGGTAGCTTTTTTTCTGCATTAGGCTATAATCCTATGAACTAAGGCTATAATCCTATGAACATTTACTCGGGCATAAGTCATACCAAACTCATTGGGACTTAATTAGGAACTCGTGCAGCTTCCTTCTACTTAGTCAGACCATTGGTCCATCTTGCTCAGTATTATCTGCACAGACTGGCAGCAGGTTCTCCAAGGCTGCAGGCGAGAGTCTCATCCCAACCTTGGAGGTGCCAGGGAGGGAACTTGGAACCTTCTGCATGCAAGCATATGGGTGTTCTTCCCAGAGCAGCCCCATCGCCTAAGGGGAATATCTTACAGTGCACACTGTCTCTGTCTTAGACCTTTCCTACCCATGTCTACTGCGTGAGTAAGACATGCAGCGGATTGGACCATAAAGGTGGCTAATCAAGGGCTCTTAGCAAACATGCTGTCAGAAGTGAACCTACTTCTGAGCAGCGTCGTTGATGGAAGAGTTATTGATATCCAGCTTGATTCTGATTGACTATGCCATGTAATAGTTAATGCTCTAAGAGAGTCTGTCTTCTTGGATCTATATCTTGAATACTACAAACACAACAAGAACCCCCTGGGAGAACTGGCAGTGTTCCATCTGAGAGAGAAGAGTGAAGGCTTTTAAAATTGCTCTTTTTTTGCTCCCTCCAAAGCTCGGCTCCTTCTTACAAATCTGCTATCTAAATACTAAGCAGGTTGAGTCCTTCTTGGCTGATGAGATCTGACAAGATCACAGCCTGAGGTGGTAACAGCCAAAGAATGTGATGTGCTTTTGCCTTGTAAAACATCAGTACCTCAAAGGAGAGAAATAAATACAATTACCAACAATCAGGTTGATTGGGGGATAAGACGGCCTCATTTGTCTGATGGAGCAGTTGTGTCTTTCCATCTGCAGCCTCTTGTTCTCTCCGCACTTTGATTATGTCTTGAGACTCTTTGTTTATGCATATCTTCCTTTTATTTCTAGTTTGTTCCCACCCACCCACCCCTTTTTCACAATTTCAAAGCCTTCGGTTCTCCAGAAGCAACGCAGCCCCTTGCTGCACTCACTATGCAACTCTACATCAATGTCAGCAACTCAGTAATATGCCACAGAGCCAGTTGTGGGTACGTGTGTACTCTGTATATTTATCTTAGGAATAAGGATGCTGTAAAGTGTGCCATCGAGTCGGTTTACCGTTACCTCCTCCCGCTTAGTATGAGGTTATGCCTTTCAGCATCTTCCTATATTGCTGCTGCCTGATACAGGTACCAGCGGGGATTCGAACCGGCAGCCTCATGCTTGCTAGCCAAGTTATTTCCTTCTGAGACATGGGATCCTTGCCAGGGTAAATTGTGTTGGAGAATGGGTACAGTCACAAATTTCTACTTCCCATCTCCTTGCTTCAGGACTCTTGAGTGCAAGGGCATCAGTTTGTTTGTTTGATTAACATATTTGTATACCCCCCACAATGCAAGTCTGGGTGGTTTACAACATAACAACTTACAACTTAACAGTTGCAAGGAGGCATTGGTCAAACAGGCCTTTTTCACTGTTCTGACAGGACTGCACTTAGGAAGAGTTCAGTTAGTGAATCCAATGCATTTAGCATCACTTCACACTTCATCACTATCTATTTAAAGAGCAGAAGAGGGATCCCCTTGGAGGGGCAGATTTCGGAATCTGAAGAGGGGCAGATTTTGAGGGATCCCCTTGGAGGAATGATTGTGCCCATGTGGAGCTGCTGAGGTGGAAACATTAACACATACTTTGTGAAATTGCCCTTTTTATGATATTGCTCGTTCCATTCAGATCGCCCCCATCAAAGAAACATTTGGATTGGTCTGAGGAACATTTTATTGTTTATTTTTAGGAGATAAGCATGAAGAAGTTACTCATAGGATTGCTTGTTTTTGTTCGGAGGCATGTAAAATAAGGTGTCTACAAACTGGCTTTTAAATTTTTACTTATGGTATTGTATTGTATTGTTCTTTATTTTAGTGTTTATTTGGTCATTGACTGTAAATAAATGAATGAAATGAATGAGACTATCTATTTAGCTTTAAATGTACTGTATATGACATGCTTCTGCTGTAAAGCGACATTGCATCAATAATGCAAAATAATGCATGATGGCTGACATGCAGTGCAGCCTTACAAGGTCCTTCCTTGCAAGGAACCAGCAAACTAGCTGCACGTGAGGCTTGACTCGCAGCCCAGTGTGCAGGAAAGGGGATGGGGAGATAATTTTCTTTTCTCTCCCCTCCGCCCAAATTTTTTTCTTTCTTTTTTCTTTTCATCCCTGAGGGCTACAAAAATTCGTAAAATTAGCACATTCAAAATAAATATCTGGCCGAAAAAACCAGTCCACAGAAAACCTAATGGAGAGATACATTTTAACCAGCCACCTGATATATTTGATAAAACAGGTCTGATGGACCTCCCCTAGAGGTAGTTCCACGGAACTAGTACCACTGCAGAAAATACTGTTGTTACTAGTGGATTATCTCACTGCAGATGGTGATGACACCTAAAGCAGCCAATAGACCAAGAGACTTAGAAGAAAGAGGAAGCAGGCTCTGGCATGTGCCCTCATCTCAACTTGATGCAGAAAAGGGTGAGGCTTCCTGCTGTATGAACTGTGTTGCACTGGCTGCCAATATGTTTCCAAGTGAAATGCAAAGTGCTGGCTATTACCTATAAAGCCCTGAATGGCTTGGGTCCAGGGTACTTAAGAGAGCACCTTATCTGTCATGAACCCTGTCATGTATTAATATCAACTGGAGAGGTCCAGTGACGGTTGCCACTGACTTGTTTGGTGGCAACTCAGGACCCAGCATTCTCTGTGGCTGCCCCGGGGATCTGGAATATGCTCCCTGCTGAAATAAGAGCATCTCCTTCTCTGTTTGTTTTCAGGAAGACTCTGAAGACCTGTTTTCCCAGGCTTGTAACTGAAATTGAAATTTTAATGTTTTTTATTCATTGATATTGTTTTTACCTGTTTAATGAATTTTAACTGTTTTATATTGTTATTATATTTGTTATATTTTAACTTGTACACTGCCTGGAGATTTCTATATCAGGTGAGAGAGAGAGAGAGAGAGAGAGAGAGAGAGAGAGAGAGAGAGAGAGAGAGAGAGCAGCCAGCTCAGTCACTGTTTCAACAGAATGTTTTGACCATTTTGTGTTTCAATTCAAGCTTGAAACAAAATGCAAAATCATTTTGTTTCATTCACATCCCTATTGGATTCAGAACATATTCGCATAGATTATGTAGATGAATAGTTCTTGCTTAGTGGTCGGCAAAAAAGTAAAAACTGGGAAATTATAGACTGAACCTCTCTTTGAACCTGAATTATTTTGGCCTTTTGTTAGCTATTTTTATTTTCCTGGTCAAAATTCAAATCTCAGCAAGGAGGGTTTTAACACATTAAATACAAAATGTCATGGTGACAGTCTTTCAAATATTAAGATCAAATGGTTTATAAAATTACTTGGACAATATTATTTTAAGTCATAAGAACATAAGAACAGCCCTGCTGGATCAGGCCCAAGACCCACCTAGTCTAGCATCCCCTTAGGGCAGGGGGGGGGGAAACCTTGGCCCTCCAGCTGTTTTTGAACTACAACTCCCACCATCCCCAGCCCATCATCCCCAGCCTGGGGATGGTGGGAGTTGTAGTTCAAAAACAGCTGGAGGGCCAAGGTTCCCCACCCCTGCCTTAGGGGATGGAGCCACTCTAGGAAGAGCAGAAGGTTCCAAGTTCCCTCCCAAGCTTCTCTAAGAAAGGGCTGAGAGAGATTCCTGCCTGAAAACTTGGAGAAGCTACTGCCAGTCTATGAAGACAATACTGAGCTAGATAGACCAATGGTCTGTCTCAGTGTATGGCAGCTTTCTATGTTCCTATCCTGTTTCACACAATGGCCCACTAGTTACCGCTAAAAGCCTACAGGCAGGAGTTGAGGATATGTCCTCTCTCCTGAGGATACTCCCCTGCAACTGGTACTCAGAGGCATCCTACCTTTGAGGCTGGAGATGGCCTATAGGCCTCTGACTTGTAGCCGTTGATAGACCTCTCCTCCATGAAGTTAGCCAGTCCCCTCTTAAAGCCATCCAAGTTGTTGGCTGTCACCACATACTGTGGCAGAGAATTCCACAAGTTGATTATGCATTGTGTGGGAAAGTACTTCCATTTGTTGTTCCTAAATTTCCTGGCAATCAATTTCATGAGATGACCCCTGGTTCTAGGGTTATGGGAGAGGGAGAAGAATTTCTCTCTATTCACTTTCTCCACACCATGCATGATTTTATAGACCTCTATCATGTCTCCCGACAGTTGTCTTTTTTCTATACTAAATAGCCCCAGGTGTTGTAGCCGTGCCTCATAAGGAAGGTGCTCTCTTGGTTGTCCTCTTCTGCACCTTTTCCAGTTCTACAATGTTCTTTTTTAGATGTAGTGACCAGAAATGTAAGCAGTACTCCAGGTGTGGCTGCACCACAGTTTTGTATAAGGGCATTATAATATTAGCCGTTTTATTTTCAGTCCCCTTCCTAATGATCTTGGCATGGAATTGGCATTTTTCACTGCTGTCGCACATTGAGTGGACACTTTCAACACTTTCTACTATGACCCCAAGATCCCTCTCCTGGTCAGTCACAGACAGCTCAGATCCCATCAGCGTATACTTGAAGTTTGGATTTTTCGTCCCAATGTGCATCACTTTACACTTGCCAGCATTGAACCCCATTTGCCATTTTGTCGCCCACTCCCCCAGTTTGGAGAGATCCTTTTGGAGCTCCTCACAATTTGTTGTGGATTTCACTACCCGAAAGGGTTTGGTATCATCTGCAAATTTTGTCACCTCGCTGCTTACCCCTACTTCTAGATCATTGATGAATAAATTGAAAAGCACCGATCCCAGTACAGATCCCTGGGGGACCCTACTTCTTACTTCCATTGTGAAAACTCTCCATTTATCCCTACCCTCAGTTTCCTGTCCTTCAACCAGTTAGCAATCCACACATGTACTTGTCCCCTTATCCCATGACATTTCTCAGGAGTCTTTGATGAGGAACTTTGTTGAAAGCTTTTTGCAAGTCCAGGTATACTACAGGTGAAACTCGGAAAATTAGAATATCGTGCAAAAGTCCATTAATTTCAGTAATGCAAATTAAAAGGTGAAACTGATATATGAGACAGATGCATTACATGCAAAGCGAGATAAGTCAAGCCTTAATTTGTTATAATTGTGATGATCATGGCGTACAGCTCATGAAAACCCCAAATCCACAATCTCAGAAAATTAGAATATTACATGGAACCAAGAAGACAAGGATTGAAGAATAGAACAATATCGGACCTCTGAAAAGTATAAGAATGCATATGTATTCGGTACTTGGTTTGGGCCCCTTTTGCAGCAATTACTGCCTCAATGCGGCGTGGCATGGATGCTATCAGCCTGTGGCACTGATGAGGTATTATGGAAGACCAGGATGCTTCATTAGCGGCCTTCAGCAATTCTGCATTGTTTGGTCTCATGTCTCTCATCCTTCTCTTGGCAATGCCCCATAGATTCTCTATGGGGTCAGGCCAGGCGAGTTTGCTGGCCAGTCAAGCACAGTACACTGTATACTTTTCAGAGGTCCGATATTGTTCTATTCTTCAATCCTTGTCTTCTTGGTTCCATGTAATATTCTAATTTTCTGAGATTGTGGATTTGGGGTTTTCATGAGCTGTACGCCATGATCATCACAATTATAACAAATTAAGGCTTGACTTATCTCGCTTTGCATGTAATGCATCTGTCTCATATATCAGTTTCACCTTTTAATTTGCATTACTGAAATTAATGGACTTTTGCACGATATTCTAATTTTCCGAGTTTCACCTGTATGTCAACTGGATCACCTTGATCCACACACTTGTTGACACTCTCAAAGAGCTCAAAAATTTTGTGAGGCAAGATTTACCTTTGCAGAAGCCATGCTGGTTCTCTCCCAGCGGGGCCCGTTCTTCTATGTGTATTACAGTTTTATCCTTGAGAATGCTTTCCATCAATTTGCCTGGAACGGATGTTAAGCTTACCGGCCTGTAATTTCCTGGCTCGCCCCTGGATCCTTTTTTGAAAATCGGTGTTACATTTGCTACTTTCCAGTCCTGCGGTACAGAGCCTGATTGCAGGGATAAATTATATATTTTAGCAAGGAGTTTGGCAATTTCACATTTGAGTTCTTTGAGGACTCCTGGATGGATGTCATCCATGTTTTTCCAAACAGTTTAGAACATCATCTCTTGTCAGAACTTCTATCTGACTCAGTTCTTTAGCCTCCATCCCTGAAAAGCCTGGTTCAGGAATAGACATATGCTCAGTATCTTCTGCCATGAAGACAGACTCAAATAACTCATTTAGCTTCTCTGCAACCTCCATATCCTCCTTAATAATCCCTTTGACACCCTCATTGTCTAATGGTCCAACCACATCCCTGGCAGGTTTCCTGTATCTGATGTATTTAAAGAAGATTTACAAAAAGTCCTTACAAAATGCTATTTTAAATAGAGTTCTATGAGATTTCATATAGGCTAACCTATAGAACCAGTGCAGAATATACTTGGACCTAGGAAATCTCAGTTCAAATATCTGTTCAGTCATTGATTTTTAGGTAGCTTTGGATAAGTTAGTATTCTAGCCTACATCCCTTATCTATAAAATTAAAGAACAAACACACCCAGCTGTGAGGATGAATGGAATAATGAAAGTTTTCTTCAGGCTTTAAACCTAAAGATTAAGGGCCCATTAAAAACTCTTATGGAGGGTGGATGAAGAGAGCAAAGAGGAGATTTTCACTCCTTTTATTCTTTCTCTCAAATATCTACTGATGCTTCCCTGTGTTGGGGTTTCTGATTATTTAGCAAAGCACCAAAATAAGCTACCCACTCCAGTTACAGAGTAGAGTGCTGAGTTTAGTTGTTGCAGTTATTGAAAGAATACACATGGAGATTGTAGTACAAGCTAAACTAAATATATTTATTAGTGAAGTACAGATGAAGCCACCTAATGGCTCAGCAGGAAAGTAACTTGCCTAGGAAGCAAGAGGTTGCTGGTTTGAATCCCCCCAGTATGTTTCCCAGACTATGGGAAACACCTATATCGGACAGCAGTGATATTGGAAGATGCTGAAAGGCATCCTCTCATACTGTGCGGGAGATAGCAATGGTAAACCCCTCCTGTATTCTACCATAGAAAACCACATGGCTCTGTGGTCCCCAGGAGTCAACACCAACTTGACGGCACAACTTTACCTTTACATTTGAGACAGGAAAGACCTAGTCCTGTCTATCAGCTACATAATGGTTCAGTAGGAAGGAATAGACATTTCTATCTGCACCCTAGAGGAAAGGAAGAGGACTGACTCCCTACAAAAGTACATGAGGAGTCAAGGCAGGGGTAATAGAGTAGAGGCAAGCAGGGACAGGTGGGGAGGCCCTTACTAACTACCTCCACTCCCAATACCCCTAGTGGTCATTAGAATAGTTGGTGCAAAAGGTTGATGCATTGGAACTCTATCTCCAACACTCTTCTCCTTGGAGTCAGCACCGAGTGCTTTGAGCCCAGGACAATTAATGTGGTGAGAGGCTTTCATCCCCTCTGTTCCGTTCCCACAATTGCAGTGGGTCTCTAAAAGGAGACCCCGTGCATGCTCCCTCTCCTCTTCAGCTCCCTCTGCCAAACCATCAAAGAAATTCGTGTTCAGCTGAGTGGGAGGGCCTAAAATGGCAGCAGAAATTGGCCTCACAAGATGCACATCAGAAGATGAATATCTTCCAAGGCCAATTCCTTTTTGTTCTTTAAGCTGTGAAAAGGACAAGTATACCTCCTTATATCTACATGCTGCCCTCTGCTCCCTTTTGCATACACCAAAAATCATGGAAATTGTAGATTAAGGTACCCCCTTTAACTTGGCTGTGCCATGTAAGCAGTAAACCTATTCTACAGTTGCATATTGTGCTCACTTACAACTTCTCCTTCACACACCCATCCTTCCCATTGGTTTTTCAGCCCCAGTTCTTTTCCTACTATTGTATATTACTGTTACTTTTATGAGATTTTATTATCATGCTTCTGTATGCAGCTTTTACTTACCGCTCTTAAACATTCTGGGACATAAGTAAGTAAAGCAAAAAAGATGCATTAAAATACCTCTCCCACTCTTTGCCTGTATTAAACCACTGATCTGTGATTCCTTTCGCTTTTGAGCATGTTCCTCTAGGGCTTTGACAAAATGCTAGCAATAAAAATACAAGTGGGAGTGAACTGTGTTTTGAATGGAATCCTTATATCCACTTAATATTACGAGATCCTCAAAATGCATGTCCCTTCCTAAAGCAAAGATGCTCTTCCTATGGGTCTTTGCTGCATCTATACCTTTGTTCCACTCATTCATAAATCATTCAAACAATTTATCTCTTAGTTTGTGTCTCATATTTTGTGCAAAATCCTGGCAGAATTCTATGTGCAGATTGTGGAGGGCACCTATGGCCTCAGTCTCTTGCTCATAAAGGAGAATGGGTCTTTTCTCCTTTGCTGTCTGTAAAGCAACCCCTGATGTTTTTATTTATTGGCACTCACAGGCATCTTCATGTGTTGTTTCTGTCTTGTTTCTACTGGGAAATCTCCCTATGTGGTCCCACCTTCCTCCTGCAGGTGCTCAAGTAAGCAAATCGAACCTTGCAAGCTGATGTGGTTTGTTCATGTAAACCTAGGAGATCTTCCACATTTGCTGCAAAATATTGAGGGTTCCAGTTCCTCCCACCCCCTGCAATTCCTTTCAAAAGATGTGGAGCTACTTTTCCAGAAAGTAATGTGGACACAACAATTGTTATCCCACCAACCCTTGTTAATATGGTCCATACTGTGTGTTAGCTGGCTTATAAGCAGGGGCATAACCAGGCTGGAGTGGGCCCAGAGACAAAATTTTAAAATGGGCCCCTCGCTGATGCACACACACACACACACACACACACTTCACAATATATAGTCATGTGACTTGCCTCATATGACTTGCCTCTGGGGGGGCCCTCGAGGCATGGGGGCCCCCAGGCAGCCGCCTCCCCTTGCCTAATGGTAGTTACGCCCCTGCTTATAAGAATCTTCACATCTGTTCTGTCTGTGGATTGTCCTCTTTGGGACAAGAAGCGCATTTGTATGGGAGATATTGTTTTGTTATATTTCCCCATCCTGAAAAGAGCTAGGAACTGCGGGGATGGGGTAGGAGTCCTTCTTTAGCTTCCATTATATATTTTTGATGTAAGGTAGTACTAGAAGTTCAAGGATGAAACACATGTAGGTTTCTTTTTCTCTGATGACTTCCTGGCTTGATTTGCTTGATTTCCTCTTCTGAAGAAGGGGTTGTAGGTTGACAGTTGTCAGTATGTTGCATGAATGCTGTGCATCTGCAGCTTCTCTGTGTGGTATGATCCCATAGCAACACCATCTGTTTGTTCAAAAAGTGGTTTCTCACAGACAAAAGATGTGAGGTGTTAGTCATAATTAGGCAGGTTGCATACTGTGACTTCTGATTGATTGTATTTCTGTTGTGGCATACACCGCATATGCCTGTTGCCTGAAAGTATTGCCTACATATCAACATATGAGTGCAAATCAATTTGGGCACTCATGAATTCTTTCTTCGTTTTGAACATATGGAGAAGTTTTGGTATCACAGTTATTTACAATATTTAAATGACTCGCACAAATCTCAGCCTGCCTTTAGGTCTCCTTGTACTACTACATGCTAGAAAAACACACACAATAATGCACCCAGCTGAGAGCAGATGAAATTGTAATTTGACAAAAAGAAGCAGCAGCTGTTCCATTATACACAAGCAAATGGACATGTGATTCTGCTGAGGGAGATGAAAGAGTGGTCTCATACTTTTGTAAGTAATTATTCATCACTCTTTTGTATGTACAATGGGTGGTTCCCCCCCCCACCCACCCCCGGCTTCTGTTAAGGCCAATCCACATAGGTTTTTTTCTGATAATACACAATGGCTGACCTGGAATAGCACTGCACTAGTGCAGCAGTATTGACATCCACATGAATGTTGTGCTATTTAGCAAGGGGAAAGGGTGATTTTCACTAATCTCCCTTTCCTCTAAAGCCTGCTGTACCTCCCAAAGAGGGTCATGAAGCCAAGTAGAAACCGAAGCAAGGGATCAAGTCTATCAGGAACCAAGATCAGAAAACACACCAGCACCAAAGAGATCTAGAAACTGAGGCAAAGCCTGTATAACCTTCTTGACCTGGAAGGATCCCATGAGAAGCCTGGCTAGGCAGGGTCAAGCCAGGAGCCTTAAAACTCCTCACTCTAGCAAGTGTTACCATCCAGGCCTGATTTATATAACAAATATGCTCATTAGCTAACATACAAAATTAGGCCTGTCCCATAGTGTCACCAAGTGACCAAGTTCTTTTATATAGTGACCATGTAGTATCTGGGCACAAGGAAGAAAGGAGATCAAACCACTCCTAAAAGGATTCAATGGGCTTTATTGAGTATAAAAGAATAACAACATCAATTCTAGCTGAGCAGAAAGCAGAACACTCCATCAATATTACTAACAGTATCTAAACAGAACATCCTAGCCAGCACCAATGTTCAACCCGTGTTCCTAACTAACATATGTGTGTGTGTTACATCTTCCTAAAGCCTAATATAATTCAGATATAGACAGAAAAAGGGGGGGGGTAAGGAAGGCTTAGGACTGGCATGGTTTGGGGAGATCAGGAATTAGTAGAGGGAAAGGGGTGGGAGAAGGAGGGGAAGGGATGAAGGGATCCAAGGCTTGCAAGGGCAGCATATTACCAGGTTCAGAGAGACTTGAGAGCGGTGGATCTCTTCAGCTGAAGGAGCAAGGCCTTTGGTTGGAGACAGGAGCTTTTGCAGTTTGCTCAGATCACGGCTGAGAGT
The DNA here is from genome assembly GCF_027244095.1 of Hemicordylus capensis. Taxonomy (NCBI): domain Eukaryota; kingdom Metazoa; phylum Chordata; class Lepidosauria; order Squamata; family Cordylidae; genus Hemicordylus; species Hemicordylus capensis. The sequence continues at coordinate 335,803,942 of NC_069658.1, read as the reverse complement.
CAGAGCACCATGGCTGGGGAAGTCTTGACTTCTCACTGCACAGTAGAAGTCACAGACAGCTCCTGTCCATGGACAGAGTTCCTGCTTGTTGCCCCGCGGCTTAGCAGCAAACTCTGGGATTGCTTGTGAGCAGATCTTGCATGTAGGCACAAGATGCCCGTAGGCACAAGACTGCTAACTCTCTGTCCAGTAGCCTCATTCTTTATAGTTGTATTTTCCTTTGATCTATTCAAATCTCATCTTTTCCTGGGTCCCAAAAGGTGACAACTTGCTGCTACCTTCTGGATAATGTCTTTTTAATTATTCAGGATATTGGCCAGTCCAGAGAGATCTGAATCTCATCTTCTATAAACTGTGCGCTTAGAAGGGGGGGACATTGCCCAAAGCAAATCTGCATCTCTGAGCTACAAATGGCATCTTCCCTGATTTGCCAGTCTGACCCCAAAAGATGTTAAAGTGTTAGTAAGGTAAGAATTAAAGTTTATAGGTGTTTTCTTTGTATGCATCTATCTACAGGTGAAACTCGGAAAATTAGAATATCGTGCAAAAGTCCATTAATTTCAGTAATGCAAATTAAAAGGTGAAACTGATATATGAGACAGACGCATTACATGCAAAGCGAGATAAGTCAAGCCTTAATTTGTTATAATTGTGATGATCATGGCGTACAGCTCATGAAAACCCCAAATCCACAATCCCAGAAAATTAGAATATTACATGGAACCAAGAAGATAGGGATTGAAGAATAGAATAATATCGGACCTCTGAAAAGTATAAGCATGCATATGTATTCAGTACTTAGTTTGGGCCCCATTTGCAGCAATTACTGCCTCAATGCGGCGTGGCATGGATGCTATCAGCCTGTGGCACTGATGAGGTATTATGGAAGACCAGGATGCTTCATTAGCGGCCTTCAGCAATTCTGCATTTTTTGGTTTCATGTCTCTCATCCTTCTCTTGGCAATGCCCCATAGATTCTCTATGGGGTCAGGTCAGGCGAGTTTGCTGGCCAATCAAGCACAGTACACTGTATACTTTTCAGAGGTCCAATATTGTTCTATTCTTCAATCCTTGTCTTCTTGGTTCCATGTAATATTCTAATTTTCTGAGATTGTGGATTTGGGGTTTTCATGAGCTGTACGCCATGATCATCACAATTATAACAAATTAAGGCTTGACTTATCTCGCTTTGCATGTAATGCATCTGTCTCATATATCAGTTCCACCTTTTAATTTGCATTACTGAAATTAATGGACTTTTGCACGATATTCTAATTTTCCGAGTTTCACCTGTATGTTGAATTTCCATAGAGAGCAATTGAGTTAATCATTGACAAGGATTAACGCTGACTTCTTGCAACAGGAGAGGGGAGATCAGCCTCTGGCCTCTTCCACAGACATTATCTGGTAGTGAGTCACATATTAGCATTTGGATTGTTCGGGCCTGGCTTTTGTGCTTCCTTGAGTATTCATTTCACAATACAATGCTGGATCGCCTCTTCCCTCACAGACCAGTCAGTCAGTTCACCCTGAGTTCAGGTATTATTTCATTTCTTAATATAAAATGAAATCAGACACAGACCTGAATTCCACATACTTCTGACTTGGTACCTTTAAGTCTAAGGTTGGGGTACTGTCCATAACACAAGGCTGATGTAATTTAGCTGGCTGGCACATGGGTCAGCTGTGTGCAAGTTTTCAGACTCCAATCCTCAACAAAGGTCTTTCCTGACACAAGGGGAAAGAGCTATTGCCTTCATGCTTGTGGGCTTCCTTGAGACATCTGTTTGGCCAGTCTTGGAAATATGATCCTGGACTAAATTAGCCTTTGCTTTGATCTAGCAGGGCAGTTCTTATGTTCTTACATATGTTGTTCCCTACACGTTGTGAAGATAGGTTTTTAGTTTTTATATTGTAAATGCAGGCAAAAGTTGACTAAATCTTACTGAATGTTCTCTATGTACCAAAGTCTTACTGATCCCTTCAAATTCCTTCAGAGGTTTTGTCTAGTGAGGAACCTCCAGTTTTGTCTCCAGTTTCAGGACTTCAAGATTTCAGTGACAACCGAAATTTTAAATGAGCCTGCATTTCAGGGCAAGATGGGGCTAAGGAATGATTGCTGACAGATCCAAATTCACTCCATAAATTTATTAGTCAGTCCTTTCCCAGTTTAGGCTGCAGTACTGGAAGTACTGGAACATTACTGGAACATTACATGGAAGTACTGGAACATTACATGGAAGTATGTTCAGTGAAAATCAATGGGTCATGTCTTCAAGTAAATGTATATTCCGCTAGGCTGTGTACTGCTCATTCTGAATATTCCTGAAGGTAATTGCTTCTAGAACTGCAACATAAAATGTCCATTACAAGGAAAAAGTACTTTGCCTTTGCACACCTGACAGTAAATGAATCTAATCTCAGTCCTGTTCTTAACATGAGTGGGACTTGGAGATACATACGTATGTGTGTGCGTGCACACATACTCTAGTAAACTGGTTTGCAGTTTGCAAGCATATCAACATCTTCTCTTGTTGTGATTCCAGACTCTTCCTAGCTCTATGAAGCCTCATTCCTTCCCCATGCTGTCTAATAGAAGAATTTTCGCTCATTTTATGGGACATTAATGCATTTTTCTGGTGTTTGGGGTTTTTGTGTGTGTGATCTGGGCAAGGTCTGAAATCTACCTGCGAACATGGAATTTTTCTGTCTTTCATGGTTTGGTTTGGGACTTTCATGTCAGCCAGTGAGTCAGTCAGTCAGTGGAGCCCAAGCGGCTTTATATTATATATACGGCCCACGAGAGACTGCAGCACAAGAAATAGTATGTATACAGTGCAAGTATTTTTCAAAGGTTAAAAAGATGTATTCACAACATTACCATTACTGCGCTGGCACTCTGACACAAACAGTTGTGTAATTTTTGAAAATGGTATTTCTGTCAATTTCATCTTGACATCTGGAGTCTTCAACTAATTACAAAGCAATTAAGTAAAGAATCTGGCAAGGAAGCTGAGCCAGACGTAACAGGGTAGCCTTTTTTCCCAAAGCCTACAAACATAATGTAATTTAATTTTCAGATGAACTCAGCTGCAAAGCAGCTGATGAGGCAGCTTGAAGGAAGAGAAGCTTCTTCTTTGAGTCTAAGCAATTTGTGATATAATATTGCATTTTCCATATTAAACACAGAAGTACCCAGACAGCAGAAAATGCCAGTTCTATAGAGAAAAGCCTCTCTTGCTGGGATCTTACAGAACAGTAATTTAGGCTTTGCATCAAAACTATTTTCTTTAAAAAAAAATTCCTTTAAAAGGAAATTATAGATTTCAGTTTTGTAAATACAGCAGCTAAAATTGTTCTTCTACGTCTGTAAATATTAGACAAAATTCAAGAAATTGAGAGGGGATTATTAGTAGACATAAAACTATATCGTTCATATGAAGGCAAATGCAATGTCAGTTAAAATTACCAGATACACTCTAACGAACTCCAAGAATCTTTTTTACTATCAGTCTTACTTTATGTCATCACTTAAGAGATGAAAAACATTCTGAGTAACAGTTTACTAACAAAATTCAGATATTCCTTTTGGTGTGTGGTGGTGAGGATAAATTTGTTCCTGGAGAAAATGGAAATACAATCTACATGTATTGTGCTATGATGAATTTGTTGTAACTTCTCATTCACTCTTGTCAGAAGGACATAGTGGGGCGATTTTCATGATCAACAAAAATTGGGCTAGCAGAGGCTAGCCCGATTTTTGTTGACCGTAAGAACCACCGGGCTTGCAGACGAGCCCAGTGGTTCTTGAGCGGGTAACCCACTCAAGAACCCCTGCTAAAAAGCAGGTTTGTGGAGCGAGCGCTCCAGCAAACCTGCTTTTTAGGATCGTGAGTAGCCACGCTGCGTGTTCGCGCCGCACCTACTCATGAGTAGACCCCCGGCCTGGAGGGTCTCCCCAGTATGCCCTGCGTGCTCGTGCAGGGCATATGGGTTATCGCGGGCCCCGCTCCCCCCACCCCCCGCCGGCTCCATCATGGAGCCAGCATCGTGTGGGCAGCTGATTTGGCCGCCCAGGGCTCCCTGCCCGCTTGTGAGCAGGGAGAGCGGGCTTAGCCCACTCTTCACGCTCACTGCCCCAAACCGGGTCCCACTGATCGTGAGATCCGGTCCAGTATTTCTTCAGTGGATATAGTCCTTGTCTCTCACATGCCATTCTGCCATATCACAGTACTGCACTAATAATAGCCTTAAATTAGTCTCAAACTATCCCCAGCACCTTCAGTTCTGTTCTGGCTTTCTGTTCCAATTAACCCTGCTTATGCCACCAGTATGGAAACCCAGGGCTACAGTTTGATGAACATAAGAACTGCGCTGATGGATCAGGAACAAGGCCCATCTAGTCCAGCATCCTGTTTCACATAGTGGCCCACCAGATGCCTCTGGGGAGCCCACAGGCAAGAGGTATGTGCATGCCCTCTCTCCTGCTGTTGCTCCCCTGCAACTGGTATTGAGAGGCATCATGCGTCTGAGGCTGGAGATGGCCCACAGCCACCAGACTAGTAGCCATAGATAGACCTGTCCACCATGAAAGCCATCCAAGCTGTTGGCCATCACCACATCTCATGGCAAATAATTCCACAGATTAATTATGCGCTGTGTGGGGGAAAAATATTTCCTCTTGTCAGTCTTAAATTTCCCAACCTTCAGTTTCATTGGGTGACATCTGGTTCTAGTGGGGTGTGTGTGTGTGTGTGTGTGTGTGTGTGTGTGTGTGTGTGTGAGAGAGAGAGAGAGAGAGAGAGAGAGAGATTTCTCTCTGTCCACTCTCTCCACTCCATGCATAATGTTATACACCTTGATCATGTCTCAGTTGCCTCTTTTCCAAGGTAAAGTGTCCCAGGTGCTGTAACCTAGCCTCATAAGGAAGGTGCTCCAGGCTCCTGATTGTTTTGGTTGCCCTCTTCTGCACCTTTTCCAGTTCTACAGTATCCTTCTTAAGATACAGTGACCAAAGCTGTACACAGTACTCCAGATGTGGCCACACCATAGGTTTATATAAGGGCATTATAATATTAGCATTTTTATTTTCAATCCCATTCCTAATTATTCCTAGCATGGAATTATCCTTTTTTACAGCTTCCATGTACTGAAATGACATTTTCAATAAGCTGTCCACCATGACCCCAATATCTCTCTCCTGGTCAGTCACCAACAGCTCAGATCTCATCAGTGTATATGTGAAGTTGGGATTTTTTTGCCCCAGTGTGCATGATTTCACAATTGCTTACATTGAACCACATTTGCCATTTTGTTGCCCAGTCCCCCACTTTGGAGAGATCTTTTTGCAGCTCCTCATAATCTATTGTGGATTTCACTACCCTAAACAGTTTAGTGTCATCTGCGAATTTGGCCACTTCGCTGGTCACCCCAACTTCTAGGTCATTTATGAACACATTAAAGAGCACTATTCCCAGTACCGATCCCTGGGGGACCCCACTTCCTACTTCTCTCCATTGTGAAAGCCGTCCATTTATTCCTACTCTTTGTTTCCTTTCCTTCAACCAGTTACCAATCCACATGAACCTGCCCCCTTATTCCATGTCTGCTAAGTTACTCAAGAGCCTTTGGTGGAGAGCTTTATCAAAAGCCTTTTGGAAATTCAAGTATACTATGTCAGCCAGATCACCTTTATCTACATGCCTGTTGACACTCTCAAAGAACTCCAAAAGGTTAGTGAGGCAAGACTTTCCCTTGCAGAAGCCATGCTGGTTCTCCTTCAGCAAAGTCTGTTCTTCTATATGTCAGTCAATTTACCCGACACCAGAGTTAGGCTAACTTGCCTGTAATTTCTCGGATCACCCCTGGATCCCTTTTTGAAAATTGGAGTCACATTGGCTACTTTCCAGTCCTCTGTTACAGAGCCTGATTGCAGGGACAAGTTATATATTTTTGCTAGAGATTGGAAATTTCACAATTGAGTTCCTTTAGAATTCTTGGGTGGATGCCATCTGGCCCTGGCGATTTGTTAATTTTTAGTTTTTCAAGACAGTTTACAACATCTTCTCTTGTCACCTCAAATTAGAACAGTTCTTCAGCCTCTAAACCTGAAAAGCTCGATTCTTTAGAGGGGATATGGTCAGTATTCTCCGCCGTGAAGATAGCTACAAAGAACTCATTCAGCTTCTCTGCGATCTCCTTATCCTCCTTAATAATCCCTTTCACACCCTCATCATCTAAGGGTCCAACTGCCACTCTGGCAGATTTTCTACTTCTGATATATTCAAAGAAGCTTTTGTTATTCCTTTTGACACTACTAGCTAAATGCTGCTCAAACTCTCTTTTTGCATCCCTTATTGTGTCCTTGCATTTCTTTTGCCAGAGTTTATGTTGCTTCCTGTTCTATTCATTTGGGTAGGACTTCCATTTTCTGAAGGAAGTCTTCTTTCCTTGTATAGCTTCCCTGAGTCTACTTGTTAGCCGCACTGGCGTCATCCTGAACCTGGTGCTACCTTTCCTCTTTCTTGGTATACATTCCAACTGTGCTTCTAGTATTGTGGTTTTAAATAAGTTCCATGCTTTCTGGAGTGATTTGACCATGGGTGGAACTGGGGTGGGGCAGCCAGGGCACGTGCCCTAGACGCCACTGAGGGAGGGGTGCCACGCCAGTTCCTGCCACCCCCACTCCATTGCCCACCTGCCCAGCCCCAGGGCCCCTCAGCCACTTGCCATCCTGCTTGCCTTGTGTGAGGCCTAGGATTGGCCATCAGCGAGGCATGCAAACTATAGAGCAGCTCTTCTCTCCCTGCCTCTCAGCTGATCGGCGGGTGGGCGGGGCTTACAGAGAGGCCTCCGTGTAGGCCTCCCTGAAACCTGAACTCGCAGGCCCCAAGGAAGCCAGGAAGAAGAAGGCAAGTAGAGTTCTCTGCAGCAGCAGACCCTCTGCCCAGACCATCCAGCTCAGCTTTTGCCAGGTAGACTGTGAATTCCTTTTTGTGCCCCCCCCCCATATATCGGGATCTGCTTGCCATAGGGCTTTGATATGGGGGGTGGGGGGGAGACTGAGAAGTCTGAATATTGAATTTAAAACAGAGTGGAAACTTTGCTGGCTTTAAAAACAAAAACTATCTATAAAGCCCTATAAGTGGCTTGTTTCATGCAAGATAATTACAAAAACTTCTAGAACAATATTATATTCATTCATTCATTCATTCATAAATGCACTTATGTTCAAGTTGTTTTGCAACCCAGAAGGTCTGAGTGAGAACTGTGAAGCATGTGTTGTGCTTTTGTTTTATTTTATTTTATTTTTCTTATGTGTGAACTGCTCCCCAATAACTTGCAGGGACTTCAGGGTAAATCTGGCCAACCTGTGAATGAATTACCTCTATTCCAGAGCACATGTGTGTTAAAGGGCTTTAAAAGCCCTGTATGAAAAACCTCCTGGAATCAAACTTTACTGAATTTGTTCAGAATTCTGAGAAAACAAACATAGGCTCACCCTGCATGGTTGAAAGTCTCCTTTGCTAATCTGCAGCAAGGGGTCCATTTTAATAATTAGTGTTTCTAGTGTGTTCTAGGCATTAAAAGTAGCATGAATATATAGTACTCGATGTACGTAACTATATAATGTGAAGTGTGTGTGTGTATATTCAGTGAAATGTATTTCCAGGCAGCAGACTTATTTTGAAATATCAGTCTTAAATCCTTGGGGGCCTGGGGTGTGTGGACGTCCTGGACTTTGAGGGGCTGGGGGCCCATTTTAAAATCTTGTCTCTGGGCCCATACCAACCTTGCTATGCCCCTGGCGGAATAGATACATATGTATTGATCACTACACATGGGTTTCTGCACAACACCTGCACAGAAGAAACTCCCATGTAGAAAATGTGTCTCTTGTAAATAGACCCTAAATTTTCCATCCATGACTGGGATATCTGAGAGTGAGTCAATAATAAAAGAACAGCACCCTGCTTGTGACAGGAAGGGGCAAATTACAATGATTTCTTAGTCTGGCAGGGGCTGGTTTTGGCCCTGGCAGAACTTGGCTGTCTGCTCCTGTTGCAAATGCCTCTGTCTAGTGTGGCAAACTAATGTATCCTCCTCCCTCCTGGTGTCAAAGTAAGCACTAGTGTGGTGAATGCACATATACCCCATCATGAGCCAACAGTCATCATAAGACAAAGGCTGGCAGGAATCATTCACCGGTTTATAGATTCTCCCCCCCTCCCCCCGCCACCTTCTTCTTCCCCTATTTTGCTAGTGGCTATTTGGGCAGGTGATCCTCTAGGACAAAGTCATGTTTTTAAAAAAGCATGAGATGAGACAGAGAAAATGACACTTGGAATCCTCACATAACTCCTGACTGTTGTTCTAAGTATTTTACAGAGATGGCTCATGTTTTCAGGTTTTGATCAACAACCAAGTCTAGATGGTACAGTGTTCCTTTTAACAGGGATTTCCAGATATTGCTTACTACAAGTCCCATCATTCCTGTTTGGACAGGGGCGCAATTTCACTGCTTGCCCTAGGCGATATTTTCCCTAGATACACCTCTGGATTTGACCCTCCTGACTTTCCATTTTACCAGTCCCCTCATTTTAAAGAAGTTTGCTCTTCTGAAATCCAATGCATCTGTGTTGGACTTCCTTGACAATTCTCCACTTGCATATATGCTGAATCAGATCACACTATGGTCGCTACTACCTAATGGTTCTGCAGCTCTGACATTTTGCACCAGGTCCTGGGCACCACTCAAGATTAAGTCCAAGTCGCCATCCCTCTGGTTGGTTCTGCGACTAATTGTTCTGCGGCACAGTCATTTAGCTCATCTAGAAATTTGGCCTCTCTGTCATTACCTGAATATGAATTTACCCAGTCTTTGTGTGGGTAGTTGAAGTCACCCATTATTACTGCCCTGTCTCACTTTGATGCCTCTCTTATTTGTTTCTCCAACTCCAGGTCACTCTCAGCTCTTTGATCCAGAGGGTGATAGCACATCCCTAGTAACACATTTCCTTTCAGTCCTCATAATGTTACCCATAATGATACTGTGGAGGACTCCAGTCCACCTAGGTTAACTAGCTTATTGGAAACTATCCCTTCTTTGATATACTGTACAGTGCCACTCCTCCCCCAATCCTCCCCTCCATGTCCCTTCTATAGAGTTTACATCCAGGAATAATCGTGTCCCACTGGTTCTCACCATTCCACCAGGTTTCTGTTACACCCACTGTATCTATGTTTTCATTCGTAACCAAGTACTCCAGCTAACCCATCTTGGCTCGGAGGCTTCTGGCATTGGTATACAGACACCTATACGCCAGGTCCCTCGCCTGGTGTTTGCGTGTGCTATCCCCCTTACCATCATTTGAACTATTTGGCAAGCTGTCCTGTGTTTCCTTCTGCTCAACTCCTGGCTCTACTCTGTCTGCTTCTGGTTCAGCCAAAACATGTTTACCCTCACACCTTAGGGGATTTTGCTGGCCCTATCAGATACCACCCAGTCCCTGCTGGCAACCCTCCAGGCATCATTTTAAAAGCTACTCTGCGACCTTCTTGATTTTAAGCGCCAGCAGTCTGGTTCCATCTTGGTTCAAGTGGAGCCCGTCCCCTTTGTACAGGTTTTGCTTCCCCCAAAATGTATCCCAGTGCCTAATTAATCTAAACCCCTCCTCCCGGCACCACTGTCTCATCCAGGCATTGAGACCCCTCAGCTCTGCCTGTCTCACTGTCCCTGCATGTGGAACAGGTAGCACTTCAGAGAACGCTACTCTGGGGGTCCTGGACTTCAGTTGGCACCAACTGAGCAGACTAGTTTGCCTACCAGGACCTCCCGGCTACATTTCTCCACATTGTTGGTGCCAACATGCACCACGACAGCTTGACTCCTCCCCAGCACTGCCTAACAGCCCACCTAGATACAGCATGATATCCACCATCTTTGCACCAGGCAGGAAAGTAACCATGTGATCGACACATGGGTCACAGACCCATCTCTATGCCCCTAATGATCTAATCACCCACTACTAAGAGGACCCCACCCCTGGAGGAGTATCCCCTGTGCAAGAGGATATGGGTGCATCACTCAAGGAAGGGATCTCTGTTAAGGGAGTGTTTCCCTCTTCCTCAGACCGATGTCCTCCTTCCCAGAGACCCTCATTCTCCATGACAGCAGAAGCGCTATTAGCCTGGGAGTGGAATGCCTATACTACATCCTTGAGGGTCTCATCCACACACCTCTGTGACTCCCTGAGCTTCTCCAGGTCAGCCATCTTGACGTCAAGGAAACGGACTTGTTCCCTGAGAGCCAAGAGCTCTTTGCACCAAGCACACACCCACAACTTCTGGCCCTCAGGCAGATAGTCATACATGCAACACTCTGTGCAATACACTGGGATGCAGCCCCTCCCCTGCTCACATTCTACATTCATAATTAGTTTTATTGGCTAGTGATAAATGATAAAATAAATATTTGATACATTTGATAAATAATAAAATAAATATTTAGAGTATATGGAGCTTGAAGCTAAGTACTGATTACAGTTGTCAGCTAATTAATGTTTTGTAGTTTTGTCCTCCAAGGAAATTACAAAGGTTAGGTAGTATTCACCTTATTCTTGCATTGAGTGTCTCCCCTGTGATGAAGGGGCACTACTTGTGTGCCTCCCCACAGAGTTTCCCACCAATCTCCCGCTAAACTCCTGCTAAACTCCTTCGTTATCTGTTTGCAAAGCTCCTGGGAACAAAGCTCCTCTGGTCCGAGCCTTGCATTCAATACCAGCAGTCAAACTGACTCAGCTAAGGAATGTGAGCCCTTTCACAAGCTAGGGCCCTCACCTGGAACTTCTCTTCTGTCAAAGACACAAACACTTCCAGCCATCCAGAAATCAAACCCTAGAAGATTTCCAGCCTTAACAGACTTAGCTTTTCCTTGCCCTCTTGTTTTCATGGTGATTTATTTATTTATTTTATCTCCTTGCTGTGTTCCCTTGCCTGACATTTTCTTTAGGAGAGAAGTACAAGCTTGTTGCTTCCTCTCTTCAAGACGAGCAAGCAACACAAAAGAAAAGCAGTATCATGTGACTAGTATGTAGCCCATCATTATTGCCAGATTGGAAACTGCATCTTGTGGCTAGCTGCTGGGAACCAAAGTACACTTTCTCTTCATGTCCCATTGCCTAATATTTCCCTACTTACTTGCTTACTTAGGAGCATAAGATGCTGCCATATGCCATATCAGACCATTGGTCCATCTAGCCCAGTGACTCTACAGAGACTGGCAGTAGCTTCTCCAAGGTTACTGGCAGGAATCTCTCTCAGCCTTGTCTGGAGATGCCAGGGAAGGAACTTGGAACCTTCTGCATGCAAGCATGCAGGTGCTCTTCCCAGAGTGGCTCCATCCCCTAAGGGGAATTTCTTACAGTGTTCATGCATGTCGTCTCCCATTCATATGCAACCAGGGCAGACCGTGTTTACCAAAGGGGACAAGTCATGCTTGCTACCACAGAACCAGCTATAACCCATTCTTTAGGACAAATTCTCCCAGAGCAGTTAACACCAATAAGATAAAAAATAATGAGAATGGAAACTGCAACAACAGCTTGGGGTCACATTACCCCAAGAGACAAAAGCCTAGAAGAAATGACACATCTCCCCAATGGGTGGATTGACTTTATGCCCCATCTAGTATACCACTAACCAAAATAAGCTCAGAACTTGTGGCAACTCAAACATTCAAGTGTAAAGCCTTAAAGTTGTCTATGCATAAATTGTATGCATTCTCTCTGGCATTTTGATGGCCTGTTGGGATTTCACCCTATATGAGTTGTTCGGCTGGCTGCACTGCTTATAGGTGTGTTTCTGGGCCTGGTTCAAGATGCTGCTTTTTGCCTTTAATGTTCTAAACCACTTGGAGCAGCTTAAGAACTGCCTTCGTGGTATGTGATTCCTCGCACACTTAATTCTACCTCCGAGGCCCTGCTCAGGCTCCTGTTGCCTAGTTAAGCAGAACCTTCTCTATGGTGACTCTGGGCCCAGCTGTCCTCACCTGTCATCCTTCTGACAGTGAAGACTTGGCTTTTTAATAAGTCATTTGGTCTGGGTGGGAGTTGTTGCCTGATGCTGTTCTATTTTGCTTTTTAAACTTGCTATTCTATGCTGTCCTATTTTAGGTGTTGCTTGACTTGTTTATGTATGTGGTGTATTATTCATTTGTTTTAGTACTCTAAGATGTTTTGTGCTGTAAATTATGGCGAAAGCAGCTTATAACTTTTAGCAAATATAATAAGTAGTTGTAATACAATGGTTTATAACTGGGGTGACAGAGTGGCTCAGAGAGCTGCCAGTCAAGAGAAGAGTTCCCTCCTACAAGCAGAACCTCTTGAGATGTGGGAGAAGACAGTTGCTTTTGGCAGTTAGTCTTCTGGGGGGTTTCTGACCGTTGTCTGAAGAAAGAAAGCCTTCAGAGAGGTATCATTCATGTCTAAGAGGAGCCCTAGGGTCTGTTAGAGCATTATTAGTCTTTGGATGTAATCCCTACTGAGATGGGTAGTGAAGATAATTACTACTTTTGGTAAGATTGTAGCATTTGGGTTTAGTCTGCTCTGAATATGCCTATAAGTTTTCCATTTGTTTCCCTGTGATTCTTTGGTGACTGAATAAAACCCACTTTCTGAGTTACAGAAACCCTACCTTGTTGAATTGTTTACAATTCCTCTCAAGGTGTCTCCCCCATGACACCTCCCACCCAATTATGTCCAGATATCCATTTAAAAGGATACTCCTTACCAGATGCTGATTCCCTGGGTGAAACAAGGAGTGATAGCAGCAAATCTATTAGTCTGAACTGATCTGTTTTGTGATATATATACCTGCATACTCCACAGAAGGTGGGTCATGTCACTCCAGCCCCTTGATTTAGGCCTAGGAATAGACCAGGAGGCAGTGCATCTGTTTCCTGTAGAGATGTGTCCCATGAAAATGAGTTGTAGCATTTTAAACCATCTCCAGAATCAACCCTATCAACAATGCAGTGCAAGCATCATCATCATCCAATGTCTCAACAAAATCATGGTCACTTGGGTCTTCATAGATACGGTAGGATCTACCAACATCTCCAAACTGCACATCGGCTGTTTTAAGGGGAGTGCAACCTTATCCAAACCTGTCTGCCACCACCATTGCTTCATCCCGGCAAACCAGCTACCAACAGCATCTCTGTGAGTAGCCTGAGCTGCATTGTTTTGAATGTCAAGAAAGAAGGTATTTTCTGCAGTATACATTGAAGAGTTCAAAATACTCTCCACCTTGTACTCTCCATCTTGCAAGCCACCCAGAGACGGAAGTTGGGGGTGGCATACAAATGCGATTAAATAAATAAATAAACAAACAAATAAATAAATAAATGCCAGATTGTGCACTATGTGGCATTTTAGTATTCACGTGTGTGTATGTCCTTCTAAATCTACGTGCATTAGAGACAAGACACAGCTATTCTCCCCACTCCAGTCAAACTTCTAGAGGACATGGAGAGACAGCTGAATCCCGAAAAATTACACACTGGCAACTCACACTAGCAAAATCTTAAGGCATCCCCAAAAAGCAAAAATAGGAGCAGCGATTTTTTCAGATTATTTTTCAAAGTAAACCAGATAACTAGATGAAACCATCAAATCAAATGAAGACTTTAAACTTACTCTGATTCACATGCTGTTGAAACAAATGTGTAAGACATTGAGATTATTCACAGAACCTAAGATGGTTAATTGCTTTGGGTCATGTTGTCTCTAGCATAAAAGTCATTTTTTCCTAACTTACACAGCTGATTCCCTTAATTCTTTTCTGGAGCTAACAGCCTACCATTTCCACTTAGCTCAAGACAGGATGTAGGTGACTTCTGACAGCTTCCACTATCCGACATACATACATTCTCATCCTAGAAGCTTTTGCTGGATCTCATCTTCATTAGCATGTGTAGGCACTGTTTTATTTTTCTTGAAAAACAAAATCACAACTAGAGTGGATTACTTTTCCTACAGTGCTAAAGAAAGCTACATCTGCACATTCTTGATAAGCACTTTTTTTCATGTCTTCTAAGCTGCATAGTTGTTACAGAAGATGATTTTTTAAATAATATAAATGTATTAAATGTAAATACTGTGAATGTAAATAATGTAATGTATTAAATATATTTTTAAAATATATATAATTTTAAATAATTTTAAAGATAATCTTTTAAGCCCATTGGTTCTACATGTGATAAGCATTGACCTCATTCTCACAAAGAGTAGACAAGGTAGTAAATCTGTGGGGCCATCCACATGACCTACTGGGTGGGCAGGCAGGCAGGCTTTTCAAACCATGCCTTCCCCCCAGACAATCGACCTGTCCTTAGTGGAAGCGTGAAATACACTCTCACACAATCAGCCCTATTCCATGCAGTGTGGAACAGGGTAGGTTGTTCTGCAGTCAGGACTTGTCCCAGCCTTCAGGTATCCCACAGTGCACCCCGCGCTGAGCACAGTGCACTGGGGGATTTCCCCCAGGGGAAGGGCACTCTGGGCATTCATCTCTGTGTCAGTAGCTCATGCTGGCACACAATCCCATGCACTTAACCTTGACTAAGAGCTGGGCTTTGGTGCTGGGTTTGGCACCGCAGCACCCAGCAGTTCTCACAGTCAGCGAAGCCCAGGCTTGGCTGCTTGTGAGAACAGTCTCTGTGTCTGGAATGCTCTTCAGGCTGCAAGTTTGTGACTGGCCTTCTCCCTGACATGCCAGTCAGAATATATGTGTGTGTAAGAGAGAGAGTGAGTGAGAGAGAGAGAGAGAGAGAGAGAGAGAGAGAGAGAGAGAGCGCATTCCATCTTGTGGAAGGGGAGGAGCTTAGCTTTGATGGTAGCAGATCATGCTTTTTTGAGCTCCTCCATTCTGTAGGTTTTTTCCTTTAGTTTTTTTTGCCTTTTAACTTTCTAATTTACTAATTTACTCTCTTTCCCTTTTCTGGATGTTTATATCATTGAAGGACCCTTTTAAGACAAGCCCTCTCAAACTTGTGGTTTTTGTAAGGGACGCAAGGAGGGTTTGGAAAGAGTATTATCAGATTGCAGATTGGCAGTAATGGGGAGGAAACAACCTAAGAAAACAATTAAACAAGTCAAAAAAGCCAAGTTTTCAGAGAAAATTGTACAAGACTCTGGCAGAGCTCATAAATCTTCTAAAATAGACGGCACTGCTGCACAAGCAAAGACTCCTTCCATCTTGTGAGCCCTCACCTGTAGCCTGAAGCGGTGCAATCCAAACACAAGTTTATCACCTCATGTGTTGTGTAAATTGGACCACAACCTAATCTTGTTCTTGTGTGCTGGGATAAAAACTTTAGCTACTACAACCAGGAGTAGTGGGTAATCTGCTTTGGTAATCTGGAATAATGTGCTCTGGGTGTATTTTGTTACTTGCTTCGTATTTTTGACAGGCTTGTAGTCAGAATTGTACACCACACATTGCAGGTTGCTTAGCCAGAGCTCCTACACATTCACAGGCAGGGGCAGATTTTAAGCCATGATGGACAATATCCATGGTTGTAGTCGCCTGGCACTTGCCACTCTTGTTCACAGGCATGTCCCTATTTTCAACAGTGAAAATTTTGGATGGTATGGATATATCCTATGTCTATGAAGAAGCTGTGGACTGCTTCATTCTTAATATGCAATATTGGTTGTCTATTCTATGTGAAAAATACAATTCCTTGCTTCTGATTTCAACTGTTGAATCTTTAGGCCATGTTTTTTTTTCTGTGGTTCATCACCACAGAATTGTAGAATTGTCGCCTTTTAGATTTTGCTTCTGGATCTAATAATATAATTCAGTCTCTTGTACTGAAGCAGAATTTTCCACTCCTAAACACTCATAACAGCCCATATTATGATAAGCAACATAGAACATGAGGACCCAGAGGAAATTATAACCAAAGCCTTTGGCAGCAAATTTAGTTAAAAGGGCTGAAATAAGCAAGCTGTGCTACACATTACAGGATTGCTTACATAAATTGTAAGAATCTCCAGCCAATCTTATGTGAAGGAAAAATATTGACCCTTCTGTTTCTGCTTCTGTTGTGTGTTCCCTTGTCATTATTAGCTTTTGCTTTTGTCTTGAGAATTTCATTGCAATATCTATTTTAATTATTCAGATTGTTCTTCTGTGAGCATCCTTGTAGATCTGATTTGTATCTACCTGTGTGTTTATAGCTGTCCATTTCTCCCCTCACCCCATTCTTGTGCATTTGGACATTCCATCAAATTATGTTAGTAATAGATTTTTTTAAAAGCTATGAGAACTTTCCTTTCATCCTTGGCACCACATGTTGTTATCTAGAATTAGCTGAATTGCTTTCTTCAGCAGAGTTACACTTGTTGGATTGCTTCAACAAATCAAACTCTTGTGCAGTCCCTATTATTATTCTGTCTATGCTTCTGTTTACACCTGTTCTCCTGGCTGTGTTCAAACAGAGTTTGCAAGCTGGGGATTTAGATGTTAATTGCTGGAGAAAGCTCTTTGCTTCTCCTCCTATGCCACTAACCTAACATATGTCCCTTTTGTCCTGTTCTTTGTCCCTGTGAGTATTCCTGTCCACTTCCCATTGATTCTTCACCAGGGACTCCTGGACTTTAGCATGACACTCACCTTCTCAAGGTACTGCTGTTTAAGCAGACTACACACACAATTATCAACATTATGTTCAAGTATGTGTAGTTACCACTTAGAACATAATGTACATTTGCATGGGCAATACATTTTAAATGGTGACAGGTGGCCAATGAGCATGAAAGTGATGACAAAGTAAGGCCTGGAAGGTACTAAGAAAGTGTCAGTAAACACAATGGCTATCAGTGGCAAGGGGACAGTCTATTTTTAGAGCCAACTCAAACATTTGGATCCAATACTTCATTTGGCTCAGTTCTAGCTTTACCTGAACTAATCCACGTAGCCCTAACTTCCTATAGCATGTTGGTTTCTATACTAATGTTTTGTCATCCTTTTTCCTGCTACTAGTGAGCAGTTGCCTTTCTGTGAAGAAGGAACCAAAGGAAATTCTATTAAAGCCAATCAGAGTTGTACTAATCCATTTTCCTCTCCAAAATTCTTGCTAGCAGAGCAAAGAAAGCCAACCTTGTAATTGTTTCAGAATGGCCAGCACACACAGCTTCCGGTCACAGTGAGGCAGGAATGACTGGAAAATAAATTATCCTAAATAAAATACTTATAAAATACTTATAATAAATAATAAAATACTTATCTTTTTTTAAAAAAAATATGATAATTACAGGGTTGTGTGAAAAGCTTGCACCGAAGGATGGCTATGACAACCAAGCAGCCAATCAGATGGAGTCTAAGTACTTATTCTCATGACCTTGAAAGTAAGATGTATAGGGTGAGGAAATTTGGGCTGGCAGTGACATAGTCATGTGATTGCTTCATTATGCACCTGTCCAGAACTTTCAGTGTGGACTGACATTTTACCTTGTCACTGAGAGTTGTTAAATGAGCCTTGTGTATATTGTTCATTCCAAGGGAGAATTGGTAATTACTGTGCATTTGGTTTTCTGTGCTTCTGAGGCTCGAGCTCTGTTGAACTTCGTGAGGTCTTTCCCAGCAATCACATTAGAGCTTTGTGTGGTTGATCTGATGTCACTGAAGTTTAATTGTGGTGAGAGTAGGACTGACATAAACAGCTGCGGCTTCAAGGTGTCTTCTGAATAGACACAATGTGATAGTTGATTATTAGCTTGCCATTTTTGATATTGTTCCAGCATAAAATGTTGGTGAAGTAAGGACTGGAGTCCCACTGTGGTGGTGAGTGTGCAAAACAACACAGGAGCCATGCTTCCTGTCCTTGAATAATCCAAAGGACAAAATGGCTTTTGATGTTTTAATATGTCAGAAAATATGTTAAATCAGTGTGAAAATTCAGTGTGAAAAGATGTAAAAAGGAAGCAAAGAGTTTAACAAAGAGTATGACCTACTAGTATAAAAGTAAAGAGGAGACCCTCATTTTCCACAGATTGTCCCATTGTGATTTTGGCTACTTGCAGTTGGACTATACATACCCGGTTTCCCTTATTGCAGGGGTGATTTCTATCTATCCATCATTCCATCTATTCATCTATCATATTTATATTCTGCCTGATATGTATCGCTCTAGGTGGTGTATACAATTTAAAACAACATAAAACAGTAAAAACAAATTAAAACATTTCACAGAATAAAAAAGTTAAAACAGTTTCATAGGACAAAAACAATTATACAGCTTAAAATTAATTTCAGATAAAAGCCTGAGAAAACAGGTGTGTCCTGAGGGTCTTTCTGAAATCAATCAGAGATGCAGATGCTCTTATGTCGACAGGGAGCATATTCTAAAGCCCTGGGGCATCCACAGAGAGGGGCCAGTCCCAAGTCACCACCAAACGAGCTGGTGGCAACTGTAACTGGACCTCTTCAAATGATTTTAATTTTTGGCTATTTGAGATTCCTGAGCATGTTTCACACTTGGTTTTTCCAGCTTGGAGACAGTATTGGAAACACTGTGAAGCCATGTTGGGTTGTGTTTTTGTGGAATTGCAGGGGCATTTTATTCATTTTTTGCCATTAATGGTTCCTGCATGCACGTTTCACATTTCTGGTGACATTTCCTGTGGCATTTCCAGGTTGAAGGCAGCATGAAGCCATGATGGGACTTTCCCCCTGGAATTTGGAGGATTTTTCTGTGAATTTTTTTAGGTGGAATTCAGAGGATTGGGGAGTTTTGATTAGCTGGAGGGTTCAAGGTAATGTGCTGTACTCTTCTTGATCTTGCAGTCATCCCCTTTTGGGTGCTTTTTAGCACTGAGAAACCTAACCTCAAGATTTGCATAGGTGCAAGGTTTCCATTACTGTGGTTTTGGTATTCATGGTAGTATTCAGGAGCGTAAACCCTGCGGAAAGAGAGGACCTTCCATATTGCCATCATATTTTCAAGCATATCTTACAATATGTAAAGGTATTATACACCCAAATCCACAACCAAAGTCAAGGAGAATCCTCTCCCCCATAAATTAACTTCACATGGGTGAGGAACATGTAACCATTCTCAATGGGCACCGCTTTTTAAAGAATTGCTGAGCAGGCATGAGCCGACTAATCTGAAATCCAATCCAAATTGTGGATCAGGTGTACTTCTGAAACTATAGATTTGATTGCTATCTAGAGGAAGAGATGATTGCATGTATGTGGATATTTTTTAAAATTGGAAGTATGTGAAAATAATGATGCTACAGCATTGCAGGCTGAGGCTGCCCATTACAGATTCCATTCTGAGAAAAGGTCACAGGGATTTGGAGATGAAAACATTGTTTGCAGATCTGAGTGGGTATCAAATCCTCACTGATCGCTCTTACATTACTTGTATTCATCCTTCCTGAAAGTGGTTTGTTTACTGAAAGAAAAATACTGAGGAATAGTTTACCTCAGTGCAAAAACCCATTGCCTCCTTTTTAAAAGCAATCATCTTTACAAATGAAGATAGCATGTAGTGGAGCACGGCACTGTGTTTGTTTTAATATGCCATCATTATCAATTCAATTCACAGAGTGTGCTCATTCTTCTTTGAAAGCTTATACTGTCAAGCTATAAGTTTTGCAAAGAAAAGAGGTTTAGTTACATGAACATTATGTCTGAATGCTTTGAAGGTCAAAGTCAAGAACAGAGGAGGATAAGCAAATAAACAAAAATGTTTTCAAGAAACATTACTCTAATGCATTTTCATCACAATGAAGACTGATTTAATGTCAGGATTCTGTTTAGGCAATGACATTCCTTTATAGGAAAAACTATATTATTCTTGTGTGTTGAATTAAGATTCAATATTGACTATATGATGGGAAAATATAGAAACATTTTTCTAGCAGGATGGACAGGAGTGTTGGGAGGCTTTTTGTTACACCTTTCAGTAAGCATAAAGACCGCGGGCAGGGAGGGCACAGGGGGAAGGCAAAAGCGTACCTACCCACCCCCCACAATGATCCCAGCCAATGCTTGAGATGAGTTGCTCACTCGCCCACACAATCTGCACTGTTCCTGGCAGCGTGGATCCCAGGAGGCTTAGAAAACAAATTTCGGCCTCCGGGAATCCCAAAATGCACCATGTGAGCAGCACAGTGCATTGGGATTTCCTTGTGAGTCGGGCACTCTATGCACCTGACTCTGTGTATGCTTGGGCTGGAAGTGGTGTATGGGTGCATCACACACACGTCCGCGCACCCACCGCTTCTGGTATTATGCTGACTGGGGCAGCAAGAAGAAATACAGCCGACCCACGCCAGCAGTTTTTACAGCAGCGCTGGAAGGTGAAGCAAGGCTGGGGAGGTAAGACTACCCTCCCCATGCCTTAAAGGAGCCCCCACCCCCACATTCAAACTGATTCAAACACAGGGCTTCTGAACCTGTTCGGCGTTCGAGGAATAGAATGACAAACAGGTTCATACAAGTTCCGGCTGATGTTTCAGAGCAGGCACAGCAGTCTGAGGCAGCAGAGACAGCGACGGACAGACTAGAAGATGATCTGTGCAGGCAACTCCCACTGATTCCACAGCAAAGATGTGTCACAAGGCGAAGAGCACAGCTGGAAACTATCAGGAGGAGTAAACGCCTCTTGCAGAGGGCTGATAAGCCTTGAATCCCTGCCAGCTGAGAGTTATCAGCTTGGACTATAAAGCACATCAACAGCTTTCTGTTAGCCACTGGAAGACAACATTCGCCAACCCTCGTGTCGACAGCTTTCAGCCCAAGCCAGATATAGAGAACTATTCCAAGCCGTGTTTCACCTCTGCAGCCCAGTTTGTATTGTGGACTTTTTCCCTGGACTTCCCTTCCGGGTGGCCAGATTGCTGACACAAGGACAGTGTTGGGTCCAGAAGCACCCCCAAGCTGCGGACTTTGTCTTTCAGAGGGAGTGTGACCCTTTCCAAGACCAGATTTACCTCATTATTTGTATTATCAGTTCTACCAACCCAGAGCCACATCCATTAAGCTAGGGAGGGCAAAGTCCAGCTCAGGGATGAAACATGATAACTGTCCCTTCAAAGCTACTCTATAAACAAATATCCCTAACTGATCAAGCTACATAATCCAGATGGACAGTGGGTTTTAAAGAGAAAAAAAGATTGGCCAGAATGTACTGGGTGGACCCACAACACCTCTTCAGGGGTGGGGGACCAGTTAGGATGGTGAAAGGGGTGAATTTAACGAATTTCTGAAGTTTGAGTGTCTTTAAGTGTTTCCCCATAGGGAATAATGGGGAATTTCAGCAGCCCCATAACTCCACTGGAGGGCTCCACGGTGGCCCAGAGCGAGTGGTGGTGTAGTGCACATAGGGAGCCAGTGTGGTGTAGTGGTTAGAGTGCTGGACTAGGACCGGGGAGACCCGAATTCAAATCCCCATTCAGCCATGAAACTAGCTGGGTGACTCTGGGCCAGTCACTTCTCTCTCAGCCTAACCTACTTCACAGGGTTGTTGTGAAAGAGAAACTCAAGTATGTAGTACACCGCTCTGGGCTCCTTGGAGGAAGAGCGGGATATAAATGTATAATAATAATAACAACAACAACCCCCAAAACAACAAGCCAACGAGGCATTGGGTTTTGTTGTTTCTGAGATGTTCTTCTGAGAGTAGATTCTCAGGTAGGAAATGAGAGTTGAATCCACTCTCATTCCTACCAGAGAATCTACTCTCAGAAGAACACCTCAGAAACAACAAAACCCAGTTTGGCCACAAAATCAAGGTACGAATCTACGAATTTTTCAGGTCTGAATCTGCGGTGATTTTTTGGTACCCAAATCTGGGCAATTGAGGACAGGGGTGATATGTTTTGTCTACAAATCACCCAAATCAGCCAGATTCGGATACAAATCCTTTTTGTACCCAAATGGTTTCACAATCCCACAGCAAAACCCACAGCATGGGAGCTCTGTCCTATTATAGCATGGGTAGAAATGCAACTTTACAATAACATTAAGCTTTTATTTTTAATTTAAGATAGATATAATGATTTTAACATGGTGTTTCTTGCCAGAAACCTTCAGGATGGAGTGTACTACCATTCCAAATGATTAAAGAATTGTGCTGCAGCTAATCTATGTCTGACTGGGTATGTGTCAAAGAACACTTCAGTGCTTGCATTTTTCACATTATTTCTATACATGTGGAAGAAGCAGAACTGCCTCTCTCAAGCCACTTCAGTTTTAAAAACAACTCCTGCTGTTCTGATTCTTGGAATTCATTGAATCTAATTTAAATTGACCTTTTTTCTTCCTCCAACCTGCAAAATTATTGACTCTAAGGTGGTATTGTTAAATTAACTTTTAAAAATCAACAACATTTCCTGGTAGTGTCCACTTCCCTTCTTCAAACTTCCTTAGATTAATTCAGGGAAACCTATATAAATATCTAAAGTCTTTGAAAAGGACAGGCTGTGATTGCACTGTACAAGAAAAGTGCCAGTCTGAGTTTTCACCGGAATCATCTTGGATTTGGAAACTTTTAACATTTGCTTTGAGCTAAGCTAGCAGAAGGCACCGGAAGGGGCTATGATTAGTTTCACCATGTATTGAGCCATCAGTCAATACTTTTTTGCAAAAATCTCACATTCTACTGGGTAGCTTGCTTATTAGTTAGGAAACAGACTATACTGTATTGACAGATTTACTGCACCTTTCAAATACTATTTCCTATAGCATGCATCACACATAATGAATTGAATATATGGAACAATGCAGGTACACAGCCAGGAACATTAGTATTGTTACAAAGCCACTGTGGGAAATCTTGATGAAGAGGTGGAATAAGGATCAAAGAAGATATGGTTTCAGTTCTTCTAGAGAAGTTTCCAATAGTTTCTAGTGAAACAGATGTCAGTTTATGATTTGGGAATGGATCTGAATCCTGATGTCAGCCGAGCTCTTAGAGCTAGTCTATGTTGGCATAGTCGGCCAATCTGTGTGAATGTGTCATACAGGAAGCAGTGGCTGCCAGAGCCACCAGGGCTGAGGGATCAGAGGGCAGGGCAGGTGGGAACAGAACAGGCTGCAGCTCATCCCCCTTACCACCTTGCCCAACTTCTCTGTCTCTCTTTCTCTCTTCTCACCCGGCACCAACTTTAACCTGAATGATACAGGACAGGACAGTCCCAACACAGCTCAGCTATGGGAATGACCAAATTGCGCAGCTCAAATTCAAGCTGAGGCAGGTACGGTGGGAAGAGGGCAAGAGAGATACAGATGCCCCTGCTCCCACCACTCTCAGAGCCACTGCACACTGAGGTTGTGGGTGCACAGTGCTAGTAAGCCCGAGAGCAGTGTACATCATGTGCAGGGAGGCAGGGCAGCTCCTGCTTTCCCCTCCCCATAGCCCTCCCCAAGCTAGCTAAGCTTTGGTTGTGTGAATCACCTTACCATAATCTAGGGGGATATTGTATTTCAGTCATTTAGTTTTGTTTTGATATTATCTGTCCTAAGCTATTGGAATGGAGAACATTTCTGTATAACTAAGAATTGTGCTGTGGAACATAGCTATTGCACAGTAGCTTCCATAGTAGTAACATGGAAGATACAGAAGTTATACCCAATTTTTTGAACGCAAGAATCTTTGATAATATTCAGAAAAAATAATAATCTGATAAATGGTTATCTTTCTACCGCTGTGAAAAATAACCATTTCTGTACTGCCACATTTTATAATTTAGGAACATTCTCAATATGGGTCACTAATCTTAAAGAAATGGTAGTTTGGGGACATGCTCTAAGGTCACCTGGGGGCTATTTGAGCAGAGGAAGGTTTGGAAATGCTGTACAAATTGCTGAGTCATTTTATAGATTAAAGTTGTGTGTTTTGCCAGTCCTCATTCCTTTTATCTGTCTTTATGGGTCCCAAAACATTTTAATTTCCACAGAAAGTTCTTGCATGAATGAAAATAATAATAATGACAACAATAATTAACATTAGCACCATTTCTAATTTAAGAAAAATGCTATTAGTTATTATTAAATAACTGGACTAAATTGCTGAATGCATTTCATTTTCAGAACCACAATGGTCTGAAGGTATTGCTGGGTCTTCAGATCACCATAATTAGTTTTCAATATACTTTTAATAAAACCATGATTCTTTTCTCCCAATTGCAAACATCAGCTCTGTATTACTGCTGGACTAGCTAATAGCTGTCCATGATATATTTGGTTGTACGTAGGAAGGAGAATTGATGAAAATCCATGGAGTGTTTGCAAACTCTCAGATGTTGCTAAGGTGTTAAAAACAGATGCTGAAAACTTATATAGGTGATGATGACATGACAACAACATAAGAAATGGTATATTTGCTTTATTGGTGTAAATAGCAAGGTAACAGCAAATATTACAGGGATTAGAATTCCAGCATAATTTTATTTATTTTTGATATAAGCATACAGATTATATAAGAGCCCTGCCGAATCAGACCAAGGTTTCATCCAGTTCAGCATCTTTTTTCCAAAAGTGGTCAGACAGCTGCCTCCAGAAAATTGACCGGCAGGGCATAAGGCAATAGATATGTGTCCCCATTGTTTGTTTCCTGAAAAACTGGTATTCAGAGACACATCACCGTGAAAGTGGTACCATTTAGCTATCATGAACTGGGCTTGGCTACAGTGTTCCCTGTAAGGTGTGTACACATCCGTGCACTCACATGTTTTTTGATGTCTCTGCACAGTTAATTTTAGATCTCTCTAAAATTAGAGAAAACACTGCTTGGCTGCCCGTGGGAACTGCCAGGATCCATGCGGATCCCGGACGCCCCACAGCACCAAACCCAGCACCGAAGCCTGGCTCTTAGCCGAGTTTAAGGGCGCAAACACACCCTTAATGTGGCTGCTGAGATTGTGTGTAAGCCTGAGCGGCTTGTAGATCGTGCTGACACACAGACAGGCGCCTAGAGCACCAGTCCCCTCGGAGGCTGGGATAACAAGTCGTGTGGGAGCACAGATTGTGCACTGCAGGGACTGCAAATGATCCTATGAAGGAAGTTAGGTTGAACCTTGCCTCCCCGCCCCACCACCCACACGAGTGGTTATGTGAATAGCCCCAATAGCTATTGTTAGGCCTACATTGATTTATCAAACCTTTTCCAAAGCTATGGAAGCTACAACACATAATCATCTTTTGTAATGAAGTCATACAATATGGACAAGAAGTACTTTTAACAAAAAAAAAAGTACCCCTTTCAAAATCTAGGAGCAAATTGCATAGTATTACTGGGTTGGGGAATGTGGAGAACAATTACACGATAATGTTGCAGCCTTTCCTTGGGAAGAACCTGGTCACATTTTAATGTATAAATGTGAATTCATTCCTTGACAGTCAAAATGCATCAGATGGAGAAGATTTTTTTGCACATTTTAATGGACCCTTATCTTCATGCAGTGTATTTAGGATTGGAATGGTCACTTGCTTTTGAAATTCCAGATCTAGCTTTTATATGCAGGGCTGCCAGACTGGCTTGTGTGTCAGATCCTCACATATGCTGCAACACCAAGACACAGATCATTGCCTTTATTTGGGTGATGCTGCTGCATTGATTGATTTTTTTACTGTTCCCTAGTGAGCGTGATATCATATCAACATCAAATACTATTAAAATACATATACCATTTTGTTTTCCCATTCCATGGTTTATTTTGTGTTAAGATCAGGGAAGATGAGAACATATACCACTTGTTACCGTTTTATGAGAGAGAGAGAAAAACCCTGATTTCTTTCAGCAGAATGCATTAGAAATGGATTTAAAAGACTGCATATCAGAAGATGAAGTGTTTTTGTACCTCTGAGAAAAAAATAAATGCTGCTTTATAGCTTTTTAAAAAAATATTTTCATTTTATTTTTTCACTTTTGTAGACTGCCCCAAACATTTGTCTCTAGGCGGTTTACAACATAAAACAGATTAAAAATGAAAACCTTAAAGCAATTTAAAACCACGGTCCATTTTATTAGTCATGTATTAGTCCTTAATAAAATGAATTAAGGAAATTTGAGTAGACAGTACTTTAATTCTCCCCTACCAGACTAATACAACAACAGCACTTCCACCAGACAAATGTGGTTCCCAGAAAACCACCAGAAGCAAAGGTCTCAGTCTTTGAATTAGGTTCTGAAGAAGGGTCATCAATTAAGTGTTTTTAAAACGTACTCTGGCTCCTCTGTGGGTGGGAACCCCTTTGCTTCTCTAATGTTATTTTTAGAGAGTATCATCTCATTTCATGCAAATCACTAATAAAAAACTGAAGCCTACCCCCTTGTATAGCCCAGAGTAATAGAGACTACAAGTCTGCTGACCTTTCTAAAAAAGGCCCAGTTAATTAAAAATAGACAAGTAGTGCAGGTCAAGAAGCTTAAGTGGTTTTAGTGGTAGAGAGTCACATGGTTTTCAAGTAGAGCTTTGGCTTTAAGCAGAGAACCCTTTTATTGCAGAAGAGTGAGATAAATAATATCAAAGGTTATCAGGCCTAAAGCAAAGCTGTACAAGATTTCTCACTGACTGGGTAAGTGTGTGAAAGGGTGCAGCTGACATCTACTGACAGGGATGTTCTATGCTGTGAATCCATCTGAATTAGAACAAGTTGAAATTGAACATGAGGCCAAAGATAATCCCCAGTTTGTTATCCGAGACTGACGTTGGTTCTTAGTTCCTTGTTTGCAATTCTAAGTCCCTTACATGGTTCAAATGTATAGTTGCAATCTGAATAAGTGACTGGAAAAGGAATGGTTATATGTACCCTGAAATAACTTGGGCCACCCCAAATAATACATGGATGCAATGGAAAGCCTTTGAACGTTCATAGCAGTACATCGGAGCCAACGCTTTCCTTGGCACTAAATACCCACATATTGGGTGCCCTTTATGACTGCCTGTAAATACATCTGTAAATAAAGCACTGATTTGTGTGCACCCCAAAATAAATAAGGCAGATTGTGTCATATAGGGTGCTATAGCAGTACGTTTGTTCACACAGCCCCAGTCAGAGGAGCCACCAGCCAGGGCAGGCGAGCCATGTGCACTCCTGATCTGCTATTGTGTTAACTCAAAAAGCGAGGTAGGAAGGTGATCATGTGGGGAGATGGGAGCAGCTGGGTAGGATGGGCATGTCCTTCCATGTTCTGTCCCCAGCATTTTACCGATGGTGGACACAAAGCCATCCTACCCAACTCCCACATGATCACCCTCCCCCTTCTCACCTTATTTATTTATTTTTACATTTCTATCCCGTGCTTCCTCCAAGGAGCCCAGAGCGGTGGTACATGGTTATGTTTATCCTCACAACAACCCTGTAAGTTAGGTTAGGCTGAGAGATACATGACTGGCCCAGAGTCACCCAGTGAGTTTCATTGCTGAATGGGGATTTGAACTCTGGTCTCCCCGGTCCTGGTCCAACATTCTACCCACTCAACCCTCTACCCACCATTGGCCCTTGCTTTTTGAGTTCACATGGCGGCGAATCAGGAGTGTGCACACCTCTCCTGCCCTGGCTGGGAGCTCCTCTGACCCAGTTTGGGTTGTGTGAATGAGCCTAGTGTGTCCTGAGTGAAGTATTATTGAGTGACCGAATGTTGAGATGTAGGGATTAGTTCCTTAACTGCACATTTCTAGAAAAAGCAGTGCCATTCTGAGCAGTGAGGGGTGGCTCACATGAGAGGGCTTTGCTCCAAAACAAAGCTTTGGATCAAATACACTCTGATATCAATTTCTAGGGTGCAGTGAGACAACTGATTGCATTAAAGCATGATTTGGGGATACTCTCCCCTCTTCCTACTTTATTAATTTATTTTGAAATCTGGTGTTCGTGACATCCCCCTTATTCAGACTGCATTTGTACTTTTGTCTCACATAAGGAACTTGGAAATACAAATCCTTCAGTCTTGTGGACAAAACACCATTATTTTCTGCTAAAAATGTAGTTCAAAATGAATTGAGCCAGTGGCATGACATCAGGTCAAGTAGTGGCAAGGAAAGATTAAATATCTTTTTTAGATTCTGAAATTTGTTCTTTTGAAAAGGAAAAACTGGTTTGTGTTCTGTGATGACACAGTACTACAAGATGCATGGTAAGGTTTCTTCTTACAAGCATGTGTTCATTAAAAATGTAAAAACTGTACTGGAATGGCTATTTGAAGGCCTTCTCACAGAGACACTCACATGCTGCAGTGCACACAACATGCTTCACAACTAGGTAGTTCATGAATGATGGGGTGGGGGGACCATTAGGTGCTCTGCCATTTGCACAGCATCCATTTGCATCTTAATTAACAGAGAAGGTGCTGGATCAGGCCATTTCTCCTCACCACCACCACCACACACCATGCAATACCATAAATTGCTGCCCTAAGCAATAATTTATTGCAATACAGTGAGGCTGTTCTCACGAGCAGGCGAACCCAGGCTAGGGCAGCCCAGCCTGGGTTAGGCTGCTTCTGTGGTACGCTGGGACAGCTCCCAATCCCAGCACTCTCGCTCCACCTAACCCAATGTTTAACCCCGGTCTTTAGCCAGGGTTAAATGTGCAAGTGTGCCCTTAACACCAGTGGTGGGTTTGTGTGCCTACAAAGCTGGGCAGCAAGAATGCCCAGTTGAGGGAAGATCCCTCAATGCACCACACTCCTGTTGCAATGCATTGAGGGATGCCGGAGGACTTCCTCCTCTGGCTCCCTGCCCTGACACTTGCTGTGGCAAGCAGCAGAGCAAACTGGGGAGGGGGTTTGTGTGCGGAGCCTGCCTCCCTGCCATCCAGCCCCACCCACAAGCCCCTATGGTCATTTGCATGTCCTTAGTATATGTGTGCCAGCATCACATGGGTGACATTAAGAAGTTAGGCCCAAACATCTTTTGAGTTAAATAATCAAGAGATTTTATTTTTATGTTTTAATCCATACAGTAGGATACCTTTATTTAATTCACCCATTCCCATTATTGTTGTTTTGTCAGTCTGTCTGTCTGTCTTCAATGTGATAACAATTATATGTGAGATATTGGAATTAAATTTGATCCACATACTGGATACAATCAATCCAAGGAGTAATCAAGACCTATAACATTAGCCTGTTCTAACATCCAGGCTAATGAAGCACTGGTGTGGCAACAGCACAGGTGTGCTTCAGGAAAGGAAGATTTTTGTTGATCTCCCCTTCCCTCAGTTTCAGCAGGAAGGGGTGATAGATGAAAATCACTCATGTTAGTCTGGATGTATTAGCCACTGTGTTTTCATAATTTTATTTTCTGATTGTTCTGGAAGCCTAAGGTTTTTTTCTTCCGAACCATTGACGTTAAACATAGTGTTTTTAAATAAATAGTTAACATTCACCTAATGTTAGCACCTGATCATTTATAATACTTCTTATGCCACCACAGTTCTGGCCTAGGAAAAAGGGAGTCTTGAAAGCTTAATAATCAAGCTTTCCATGGTAGAGTAAAAAATAATTCAGACTGAGACAGTATTAAATTACTATAGATACTCACTGACAATGATGACAACATTCAGCAATTCCTTGGCACAAATCTACCTTTTATTAGCGGGAAGTAATGCAAAGGAGAACCTAGTGCTAGTTATTTTAATTGGCTGCCTAAACTAGGCCAGTGTAGAATCCGCTTATATTTATTTCATGCAATAGACTATGGTCTTATCTGATCAAACATCGCTTTTCACAATATGTTTTAAGTTTAGTGTAGGAAAGTTGTATAATTCATCTCATTGTGCTCAGGTTGCTGTTTACTACACCATGTATCAAGCAGTCATAAATTACCCAGCCCTATAAAAATAAAAGTTTTACCACATGGAGACAAATCCATATGACCCTTTCACCACTCAGACATGGCATACCCTTGGTCATGTTAGACATATAAGGTCCGTGTAGGAGTCTCAAGCAGGTTTCTAATATTTCAAGCACTTTATTTAGTGGTCAGTTGGATCCACAGAAGTATTTCACCCCAATAGGCGCACGGAAGTGGGCACATATGTCCTTCAGGGTTTTGTGAGAGCACGGTGCATTTTCTAGTGGGAAGCAATGTGCCCGTCTCATTCATTTTCTCTTGTGCTCTTATTGTAGGGCAACCCTCTGTACTTCCAATCTGCTCGGAATGTTACAGTGAACATTCTCAATGAGAAGAGTAAAGTTATTACACGTCTTGTAACAGGTAAGGTGAAGAAAGTGCCTGAGGAAGGGATAAAGAAGACAAAAGGGGGAACTCTGATGTGGTATCATACAATCATTAGCTGATAGGATAAGCATCACTAACTTTACCTAGTAAAATCTAATTCATGACCCAGCTTGCCTCAGTAGAAACATTACAACTGAATAACTGAAGAAGCTGGCTGATGTTGCTAATAAGGAAGCATATATATATATATATATATATCTCCATCTGAAAGTGGATCCTGAGACAAAAGGTCACTTGTACAAGCACAAGTTCAGGAACAGAGTAGTCATTTTGAAATTTCATTTGTAACTGGCAGAAGACACGATCCCTGGACACTTTAAACTGGAGACTTTAAACTCGACATTAATATTCACAGCATAGAAGTACTCTGTCTTTTAAAGATTTCAGAAAATTCACACATACACACAAATCCCTTGTGCTGATAAAGTACCATTTATGTTCATAAAATGCTGTACCATGTTTGACAGGAAAATGGATGCTTCTGAAAATCCCCAACAGACATGTTGCCTTTAGACACCTGTATGCTTTTGCAATGCAAGGGTCTGCACAAAAAGAAGGCAAGGGGAAGAAGCAGTGCAATTGCACAGCAGCAGCACTCCAGAAGCATGCTTTTCCATGCGAAACTGGATTGTCTGACCTGCTTATGTACCACCTGGCCTCCAGTCAGTGTGCTAAATAATTAAATAAACAGCTTCAGTAAGCAATTATTTGTAGTTGCATGTGTGAAAATTGCCTTGAGAAGAGAAATAAATTCAACACTGAATTCAATCCCAGATTCTCACATTCAAAAAAAGCTTGTTGAACAATTTGGTTGATGATTTGCCATTATAGGCAGAAAGGTAGAACACTCAAATGACTGTTGCAGCAGAATTTACCAGCTGCCATACACACTGTCACAAAGAGTGCAAGTATGTATGTGGGGAATTGTGGCATTTGTCAGGATTGAAATTCACAGAGTGCAGTGGGATCCCAAGTTTTAGCCTTTAAACTTGATTTTTATAAAATATTCTCACCCACTTATCCTGCCACCAGAATGGTGGGTATAACATGATTGCTTAGATGCAAAATAGATAATAACATATATTTGGCCAAAATCTGGTATAATCGCATGCAAACGTTTAAATTGCATGGAATTCTTCTCAGCTTAGCACAATGTAAAAGCCGATCAGTCTTAGCTATGTAGACAGCAAAAATGATAGCCTATAACATATTTTTCACCACTTCAGACCTTTTTCAGTTTTAAATAATTGTGTTTGCTCTCTCTGTGAGAAATAGCTGCTTTTTCATTCTGTTTGATTGAGTTCACTGTAACTTGAAACCTGACATACTCTGTTGCCATCTCTTATTATCTGAGCTAGCATAACATCAGCTATCTCTACTATGACTACTACTAACTTGATATACAGGATAGATCAAGCTGGTGATCAGAAGAAGAGCTTATTGCTTGCTGAACTTGTTTCCCTTTGACAACTGCGACACTCAAATGGGTGGAAAACCGACTGCAGCACACACAAGCTAACACATAATAGATGCAGTTATATCAGAAACATAGCTGCAGGGAATTCTGCGATTAGAGACGCTGATTGATGAAGGCTTCTGATCTGGAAAGCTGTGCCTGCGATGAATATTCAAGATAAACTTCAAATAGAGCATTTGGATGGAACTGGACAGAACACAAGCAACTTTGCTGCAAAGAATAGCATCTAATTTCCCCCTTCTCCATGATGCGTTCTAAATAAATGTATGACAAGATGTTGTCACCACCGTTCTTGCAGGGAGGAGGAAGAGAAAATGCATGTCATTAGCCCTACTCAGTTATTATCCCTTCCATGAAGAGAATGTAAGAACAGCCCTGCTGGATCAGGCCCAAGCCTATCTAGACCAGCATCCTATCTCACACAGTGGCCCACAGGGCTTCTGGTAATGCAGGTAGTATGCTGGAGGTGGCTATAGCCCTCAGACTAGTAGCCATTGATAGACTTTTCCTCCATGAATTTATATAAGAAAAATCATGTGAGAGGGTGAGTGGGACAGTGCCTGCTAGCCATATCCCTTGCACTGGTGCACCCCATGGCCATGCCATTGGGTAACCCCACATTCAGCATTTGTTTGAGAAGAGTAGCACTGAGTGTGTGTGGGGTGGTGGTGGTTGCTTCTTCCATGTGATAGAGAACCCTGGGCATTCTCTGAAAAGCCTCCTTACATTCAGCCCTGGCCTTATCTGAAAGACACTGACTAACTTACTGAATAAACTACTCGGGGTTGTGGTCTAAAGGACTACTTAATTTTAGTAAGACTACTGAGGAGTAATTTAGATGTCAGCCACTGAATGCAGAGATGCCTATGGGCAAAGCCACCACCAGGGGCATCAGCATAGAATGCATGGCTGGCGAGCATAGTCCCCCTGCCCTTCAAGTGATTGCTCTTCGTGAAAGGGATAACCCGTGAACTTCCCATGCATAATGAACTTACACAACTGGCCCTGGGGGAAGGGAATGGAGAGAGAACCATGCTGTCCTATCTGAGGTGACTCTGCAATTTCTACAACTATATGTTGTTGGCAAAGGAGGACCAAAACTAGAGGTGCATGTGAACTGCAGACATGGACTGGTTGGAGGAGCTAAGGAATGTGCAAAAAGAAAACATTCCGCATATTTTACCACACAACTCCCAAAATTCTTCAAAGGAAAACATGACTTTTAAAGTGGCATAAAATTGATATGTGTAGATTTACCTTAAATAAAGCATTGCCAATTTTTTAAAAATGAAAACTTATGTTTGCTGTACATCTAAGGGAACATCTATGAAAAGTCCATAAGTTAAGGGCTAGATGTAAGAATGAATGAACCTGGGAGAAGGTAGAGATGGTGGGGCAGTGCGGAGCCATCAATGAATTTCCCAGATGCTTTATGGTAAATTACAGAACAAGATGCTACTGTAGAAAAGTGGTTTGTAGAATGCAGGCATGTTTGAGTTCTTCTCAAGACAGGCTGATCTTAGAATACTTTTATGCATACCTACAAAAATCAATGACAGCTTAAATAAAACTGACCTGGGGTGACAACTGCTATAATTGGTGGGGAATGTCCATACAGTTGTCTCCATGCACATCATTTTAGTGTTTCATACAGCTGCATCTAACTTGGCTGCTGTAATTCCCCACCAGTGTTTCTTCTCCTGAGAAGAAACAGCATGGGTCAGCCAAAGTCAACAGGAGATTATAGTATTTCCATGAAATGACATTCTGCATACAGCTCCCCAGACATTAACATGTTGAGATGCAGCCCTGGACCAGTTCAATGTGGACTTCTGAATACAGTGCAGTTTTGTGCAGCATCCCCTTTAATCACTTTATGACGTTAATAAGAGAGCATTTCACAGCCTTTGAAAAATTAATCTCTCCAGCCTGCCAAACAGTTGAGAAATAATATAACCCTCATTATACACAATTCAGAAATATTAAGGTTCAGATTTTTAATATCACTTGACTCTTCTCAAGATCACTCAAATGGAAGTTGCCCAGCCATAGGAGAACCTCATCTCTTTCAGAGTTAGTCATGTGCAGGGTGACAGCATGTTTAGAACTATGCATGCATAGTGTGCCCCAGTGAACACTCAAAACCCGCCACCAATGCCAAGCCAAAGGTTGACACACAATTCTGTAAGTGGCATTGGCTTGTACATGGTCACCTCTATGTACTGGTAAAAACTGCTAAAGGTTTTAGCACGCATGGGAGTCATGCTAGAGGGGTTGTTCCTGTTGTTGTTTTGCGGATGTTTTGAACATAATTTCTGCATTTCTACTGCAAACAGTGCATATTGGAGAAACCACTGTCTGCATATCAAAAGGCTTAATTTAACACATACACAGCAAATATGGCCCTTCGGTTGTAATTTATTCTGGTTAGGAATAGGCTGAAGCCCTGTGGCATCTGCTCTGGATAATAAATACTACTAATAATATTACATTTAGAATTGGCATGTGAATTACTTAATTGTTTCCTTTTCCTAAGGTTAGATTGCGAGAGTGCTGCATCTGGATTATGCTCTTTAGCTCTTTGCAGATCACCCCGCACATATTGCAGCTGATTACAATAGTTGCTCATCTCATGGGAAACTGAGAGGGACATATAAAGAAAACAATGACAAATCTTTCTGGATTGTATAATTCCTTCCATTATCTTTTGATTCACATTCAGTGGCCGCTAGGGCTGTGCATTTGTTTTCAAAATGAAAAATGAGGCTATTTGGTTCATTTTCCATTCATTCTGAAATGAACAGGAATACAATGAGTTAATATTAATAGGATTCATTTTTAGAACCCCATTTCTTACTTGTTTTGCATTTTGGAATGGGGTGCTTGCTTTGCAAGTTGACAGTGGTGGCTGCCATTTTATTTCCCACAATGCTCTGAACACAGCATCAGTCCAAGGCATTGCAAAAGGAAATGGCAGCTACATTGGGAGCACCATGTTTTTGCAGTGACTGCCATTTTATTTTCCCACAAAGCTCAACACAACTCTGGATCTTGAGCACTAGGGCAAGATATGATGGCAGCCATTCAAAAACATGGTTTCCATTGGGGGGCTACCATTTTCCTCCCTGTAATACCCCTGACTGATGCCCCCTCTAGGATAATATGGTAAAATGAAATAGAGGCCACCAAGAGGGCTACACAGTTCACATCCACTGCACATCACTGCCACAAGCAGTGGCAACCACTGTAAAAGTGAGAGGGTTAAAACTTCACAAAAATCAATGTGAGTAATTAAATGAAAGAAACCTGCATGAATGAGTAACAAAATAAAACAACAATATTAACAAATGAGTAACAAAATGAATTAAACTTGTAATAACAAAAATGAATAGACTAACAAGATGTACAACATCTTCACAACCTCTTTTGTGAGGAGCTCCAAAGATGTTTTCCACATCTTTGTAACAAGATGTACAACATCTTGTACAAAGATGTGGAAAACATCTTTGGAGCTCCTCACAAAAAAGGTTGTGAAGAGCTCCAAAAGGATCGCTCCAATCTGGGGAGTGGGCAACAGGATTGCATATCTGGTTCAATGTTATCATGTGTAAAGTGATGCATATTGGGGCAAAAAACCCCAACTTCACATATGCACTGATGGGATCTGTCAGTGATTGACCAGGAGCGGGATCTTGGGGTCGTGGTGGACAGCTCGTTGAAAGTGTCGTCTTAATGTGCGACAGCTGTGGAAAAGGCCAATTCTATGCTTGGAATCATTAGGAAGGGGATTGAAAATAAAATTTTTAATATTATAATGTCCTTATTTTAAAAAAAAAACTATGAGGAGGCCTCATTTGGAGTACAGCATACAATTCTGGTCACCATATCTTAAGAAGGACATAGTAGAACTGGAAAAGGTGCAGAAGAGGGCAACCAAGATTATCAGGGGCCTAGAGCACCTTCCTTACAAAGCAAGGCTACAACACCTGGGGCTTTTTAGTTTAGAAAAAAGACAACTGAGGGGGCAACATGATAGAGGTCTATAAAATCATGCATGATGTGGAGAAAGTTGATAGAGAGAAACTTTTCTCCCTTTTGCATAACACTAGAATTCACATAATACTAGAACCAGTATCCTTCTTGAGCATTAGAGGGGGTTGGAGGTGGGAGGCACTGCTTTGCAGTGGTTCTGCTCCTACCTCTCCCAGCAGATTCCAGATGGTGTCCCTTGAAGACTGTTGCTCTTCAAAATATGAACTTTTGTATGGTGTTCCCCAGGGCTCCATACTGTCTCCAACACTTTTCAACATCTACATGAAACCGCTGGGAGATATCATCAGGATATTTGGTGCAAGGGGTTATCATTATTCTGATGACACCTAAATCTATTTCTCCATGTCAACATCATCAAGAGAAGTCATAACATCCCTAAATGCCTGCCTGCAGGCAGGGATGTGCTGGATAAGGGATAACAAACTGAGACTGAATACAGAGAAGATGGAAGTACCTATTGTGCAGGGTTGGAACTCAGGAGGATTTTGATCTGCCAGTTCTGAATGGGATCACACTTCCCCAGAAGGAACAGATGCACAGTCTGGGGTGCTTCTGGATCCAAACCTCTTCCTGGTGACCCAGGATGAGGTGGTGACCAGAGGTGCTTTCTATCAGCTTCAGCTGATATGCTAGCTGAGTCCATTTCTTGAGATAAACGACCACAGAACAGTAGTACATATGCTGGTAACCTCCAGACTTGACTAATGCAATGTGCTGTATGTTGGGCTACCTTTGTACATAGTCCAGAATCCACAGTTGGTATAAAAAGTGGCAGCCCAGTTGGTCTCTGCGTCATCTCGGAGAAACCATATTACTCCTATATTATAAGAGCTACACTGGCTACCGATAGGTTTATGGGCAAAATACAGGGTTAAGTATATATGGAAGGTTGGTGCGTTTCTGTTGCAGGACTCTTAATAAGTCATAGTATCTTTTCTTATCTTCTTACTTATTTGAATACTGAAGTCAAAAGCATTTTCTGTTATCTACAGATCAGTATGCAAAAAATGTCATAATTTTCAAGTTAATCTTATTTGGCTAAAATCTCTCATCATTTCTCTGGATCTTTCAACTTTTCCACAATAGGTTAATTCTCTGCCCCCCCCCCCAAAAAAAAATTCTGCCCAGAATCATTTCGGGGAATGAGCAAGGGTGCATATGTCCACATGGGCAGGCGGCATGATCTGACAACTACTTGGTGGCAGCTGCCAAGACAATGCAGTCTCCAGGGTACCCATCCCCACAAATTTCCTCTGCACAGCAACCTTGATCAACATAGAGCCTCAATGGCCTGTCACTCCTCTGAGGGAGTGACTGGTGGGAGAAGGGGATGTTTTGCCATCAGGCACTATGACTGAATTTGCTTGGCAATTCTCTCTCACTCCTCTGATGTTTCCTCTCATGAACTGAAAGGGGGGTGTCCCCATGGCCTTTTACTCTCTTATTGAGCAATGCAGCAGGTTGACTGGCCCTTCACAGCAGAAGTGCACTTCCCACATATGGGAAGCCGTGGGGACGGGCACCCCAGAGACTGCTTTCCTTGTCTTCATGGCTGACACCAAGCTGCTGTGAAAGCATGCCTCCTTCAAGCCCTTCCACCCAGGTAGACATGTGCACCATTGCCTAGACCCCTGAAGGATGACCCAGCTGTCCTGGGGCAGTTGGAAACCAGGGCGCCCCCTCCCATGAATCCACATGCTCGCAGATCTGTATATGGTGCCACGCCAGACCGAACCCAGGAAATTTGAATGGGGATTAAAGGCCCATCCCTGAACCCAGTGTCTCGGGTCTCTTGATCATTAAAGCTCTATTTTTACACTGAAATGTTGGGGAAGGGGGTCCCAGCCCCTTCCACATCGGGGATTTGCTCTGCCTAGGCTTTCTCATGAGCAGGGCTGTTGGCCAGGGTGAGTAGTGTCCCATTATGTTAATCCCATCCATATAGGGTATTAGTTTCCATCTGCCATGGTCTGGTAGTAATGATGCCTGTGAATAAAGGGGAAAGGCAAGCAAATCCGCCTCTTGCTTCTCACCTTTCGGGCTTTACTGCTGCCACTAAGTGGAAGTCTTTATTCCTGGTTGCCTCCATCTAAACAACAGATAGTATCTCTTAGATTGCAGCAACAGCTTGGGTAGAGTAGGGTGGCAAGTAAGCATGGGGTGGGGAACATAACTCAGAAACTACATGAGCTCTGACTGAACCTATGTCTTTGCCTAGAAAGAAAAACAAAACAATCCAATTCATATTCTTAGAAATTGTTTTCTGAATATTTTTAAAACCCATATTAACAAAGGATAATAAGAAATGCATCCTACTGCATCCCTAATACAGCCAATCTCACCAGTTCCGGAGGCCTTCAGCAGCTTTCTTCTTCCTTCAACACCTCTGATCCTTCTTCTCCTGGCTTTCTTCTTTCAATCTCTCTCTTTGACTCCCTCTAACTAAAACCCCTCTTCAACTCTGCCTTTTTAACCCTAAAACTTGGTTATTGTTATTATTATCTTGGTTTTTGTTTTCCTGGGCTAATCTTTCATTCATTCATTCATTCATTCATTCATTCATTCATTCATTCATTCCATTTATATCCCACGCTTCCTCCAAGGAGCCCAGAGCAGTGTACATGGTTATCTTTATCTTTGCAGGAACTCTGTGAGGTAGGTTAGGCTGAGAGATACATGACTAGACCAGAGTCACCCAGTGGGTTTCATGGTTGAATGGGGATTCAAATTCTGATCTTCCTGGTCCTAGCCCAACATTCTAACCACTACGCTATACTGGCTCTCAGGTTGTAACTAATTCCCTAGGCTAACCTTTTGAACTTAGTCTGCCATTTTAAAACATACAACATAACCATAACACAACACAAAATGGAGGACTTAATCTCAGACCTTCCTGCCATCCTTGTAGTTTCTCACCATCTTCATTCTTTATAAACTTTCCTTTCTCGTTTCCCTTTTCAATGAGCAGCTCTTTCCCATAATCCCAGTACATTACAAAAAAGGAGTGAACACAACATTCTGAATTTGAATATATAGAAAGGAAATGGTGGGGCGGGGGGGAGAATCCAACTGCAGAATTTGATCTGATGGTGGAACATTTGGAACTTTCAGTCTAAAATTTCAGGGACATTTTTTTAGTAGCTTGATATTTAGTAACTTGATATGTAGTAGCTTGATATTTATGTAATAAATGCTGCCGGCTTACATGTCCTTCAGCATAACATGAGTAGTGCCAGACTTCCCTGTGCCACTGCAGAGTTTTAAGACATGCAACGATGCTATTGTGCAAGGGGACAGTACTGGAACAGCTGACCCTTTATTATTATTATTTGAAATGCTTTTTAAGGTATTTTCATCAATAATGGGAGTTGCACAAGACATTATTTATTTAATCAATAATGGAACTTGCACAAGAAGTTGTGCAAAAGTCAGCAATCCTGATACTGCCCTCTTGCACAGCAGTGTCACTGAGACAGCAGGACAGGTAGGTCTGGTACTGCCTGCATTGCACTGTGAGACATGTAAGCCTATGTAAATAAAAGTCCATTCAGTAATAAAAGAATAATGGGCATTTTCCAAAGAACGGTTCTCATATTTATGTAGATGTAGAAGACGTCACACATATTAGTCTCTCAATTGGCATGATATATGCTAAGCAGAATTATTAGCATAACCCCTTTCTGCATTTCTATGTCTCAAATTCAGGAAAGATGTGTTATGTCTGATTTTCAGCATAATATCTATCAGAGGGGATAAAACACTAAACTTTCTTTCTTCTCTTTAGGTCCCAAAGCAGTGGAAGCACACAGTCAAAAATTTGAAGTGCTAACCACCTCGGGGAAATTGTTGTTTTCTGCCGATGACAATGAAGTGGTGGTTGGAGCAGAGAGACTGAAAGTTTTAGGTAAACAATATTTGAAAACGCTTTTCTTGCTATTTATATATTTATTCCTTTGAAAGTATTCTGCCTGTTTGATCTCATTTATGGTACTTGTGGAAAAACCTTCCTGTTGGCTTCAGGGAGAGTTGGTCAGATGTTTTTGATTATTCATGGGCTTTGCAGCTTCTTGTTTCTAACCTTCAGAACTGGCTCAAATTCCTGGAGGAGAAGTGAGGCACACCATAAATCAGTATCACAATTTGTTGAATTATTGGAAGTATTGGCACAGGAATGCAAAACAGAATGACCTAAAAAAAGAAATGTCTGCTACTCATACGTATGGGGGTAAGGAACGAGCAAAGGAACAAATCAAATCCATTGATTTGAGGACTGGGATGAAGATCTCACCATCCCTGTTTGCCCTCATAGCCATCATAACTGGGCCCATTCCTTAACATTACCTATAATGGTACAGAGACTGCTGCAGTGTGGCTCCTTCAGACATCAATCTGTAACATTGTAAGTCTGAGATAACAGGGGACTATTTCACTTCAGTATTGCTCTAATTCCCAGAAGGTGCTGCAGTGCAGTGCCATGAGCTCTTCTCATCTGCCCTCGGACTGTAACATTCCCAAGATATTGCAGTAGTGTCCAAGTTGCTAAAGATAATGTTGGAAGAATCTTTTAATCATCTGCCTGCCCAACAAAATAATCAAAATGGGAAGCCATGCCTAGCTTACATGAACATTCTGTTTCCTGGTGGAAGGGTGAGGGAGTCTGTGCCTGAGGATGCAGGGCCTTGGACAGGAGAAAGCCAGAAGATGCAGAAATAAACGCTGTGTAATCTTTAGATTACACAAAGTGACAAAAATGTGAAACATTCCCATGACCACCCCACCCCAGTCAAGTTCAATATAGCGTTGAGACAATAAGGAAGGGTCTTAGTTCAATGGTGAAACACAAACTTTGCATGCAGAAGGTCCCAGGTTCAATATCTGATGTTTCCAGCTGAGTATTTCCAGGTGAAAATACACTTGTCTAAAACCTGGAGAGCTGCTGGAAAATAGGGATGTGCACGTCGGTTTGGTGTCTCCTCTGGGAAGTGCTAAACCAGCTTGGGTGCCAGAGAGCAGTTCCCTTCAGGAGCCTCGATGGGCCAGAGAGTAGGGGTGTGTGTTTTGTTTCAGATACAAAACGTTTTGTGCCCCAAACAGGCCATTTCAGCTGTTTTGTAGCCAAAACAAAACACCCAATGCTCCAAACAGAAAATTTTGTAGCCAAAACAAAACATCCCTGTTTCGGATACAAAATGTTTTGTTGTTTCGGCTGTTTTGAAACACCATTTTGCAATCATGAAAAGTCTTTCTCTTTCAGTCTTCATTTTGTGTTTTGACATCTGTTTGAATTTCCGGCCCTTCCAGCCTGAAGATTGGCCAGAGAAAGGATGGGTTGATCTGCTGGCAATTGCCTCCTTATTCCTTTTAAGGAAATTTGAGGGTAAAATTTACCCTCATTGGCCAGTGGGGCAGTGTGCACTCTGCGTGGGGCAGTGTGCATTTCATTGTGGTTGTTTCCCATTGTTGTGTGTAGATCAGTTGTATTTTGGGGGTGGGGGGATGTGGATGTGCATGACCTATGGAAATCTGCCTGGTTCTTTGCAAAGCTCTGCTCTTGTTGTTGATGTGTGATGTTGATGTTATTTGGGGTGGATTTGGGGCAGAAGAGTGGGTCAGATGGTAGTGCCCCAATGGGTGCCTGCTGTCACCCCTATTCCAAAGGAATTGGGAAAAGGGCTGATTTTTAAAGAATTTCTGAAGTTGACATGTCTTTGGGGCAGATTTAGGGCAGGCAGGGGGCCTGAGGGGCAAAACAGTGGGTTGGGCAGCAGTGTCCCAAGGGGTGCCTGCCACAACCCAGATTCCAAAGGAATAGGGCAAAGGGCTGATTTCGTAGGAATTATTGAAGTTTACTCATCTTTAAGGTTTTTCTCCCATAGGGAATAATGGAAGTTTCAGCAGACCCATAACTCCACCTGGGGGGCACTTGGGTGGCCCAGAGCGAGTGGTTGGGTAGTCACATAGGGTGCCAACCACCTCCATGGGTTGCTAACCCATGGGGTGCTGGGTTCTGGTAGCATATGAGATTTTCAGTAACAAACCATGAATACACTTTCATATGCTACCAGAGAATCTACACTCAAAACATCTCAGAAACAACAGAACCCAGTACCCCATGGGTTAGCAACCCATGGGGGTGGTTGGCACCCTATGTGCTCTACACCACTCGCTCTGGGCCACCCCAGTGACCCCCAGTGCAGTTATGGGGCTGCTGAGAACTCTATCATTCCCTATGGGGAAGAACCTTAAAGATGCGTAAACTGCATTAAATCTTTAAAAATCAGCCCTCTGCCCAATTCCTTTGAAATAATTTTGGCATCTTCATTGCCCCCACTGGGCACTACCACCCACCCAACTCTCCTCTGGGCCACCCCTTTCCCCCCGACGTGAAGCTATATGTTTGCTGAAACCTCCATTATTCCCCATGGGAAAAATCTTAAACTTCAAACATTTACTAAACATCAGCCCTTTGTCCAATTCCTCTGAAATTTGGATGGTAGCTTCCACCCATTGGGCACTACCACCCCCACCCACTAGTTTTGCCCTGTGGCCATTTTTTTAAAGTCCAAAATGTTTCAGATTTGGATTTTGCAATTCCGAACAAAGAACAAAATGGGGGTGTTTCAGATTGGCTGACTTTGAACAAAGAACAAAATGCGGGGGGGGGTGTCAGATCTTGGACAAAAACAAAACAGAAAAAAACCCACAACCCTACCAGAGGACAGTTTCCTTAAGGAGCCAGTAAGGATCTCCTTACTAGCGACGGCCCCTGCTTTTCTGGGCATGGCATCCCAAACCGGCTGCATTGGGCTGTGGTTAGGAACATAGGAACATAGGAAGCTGCTATATACTGAGTCAAACCATTGGTCTTTCTAGGCCAGTATTGTCTTCACAGACTGGCAGTGGCTTCTCCAAGGTTGCAGGCAGGAATCTCTCTCAGCCCTATCTTGGAGAAGCCAGGGAGGGAACTCGAAACCTTCTGCTCTTCCCAGAGCGGCTCCTTCCCCTGAGGGGAGTATCTTGCAGTGCTCACACATCAAGTCTCCCATTCATATGCAACCAGGGCAGACCCTGCTTAGCTAAGGGGACGTCATGCTTGCTACCACAAGACCAGCTCTCCTCAAACCTCTGCACAGCATCAGCACGTCCATGTGTGTGCTGACGCCACACAGAGGCTGCAGGGAA
This sequence comes from Hemicordylus capensis, assembly GCF_027244095.1. NCBI lineage: Eukaryota > Metazoa > Chordata > Lepidosauria > Squamata > Cordylidae > Hemicordylus > Hemicordylus capensis. The sequence continues at coordinate 335,760,964 of NC_069658.1, read as the reverse complement.
CAGTGCCACAGCCCCGGGCAGCCAGTTTGGGACCAGTCAGCATGCCTGGAAAATAGGGGAACCGCTCCCCGCCCTGCCAGCCCATGCACGAGCCATTAGTGCACATCTCTGCTGGAAAACAGTGTCAGTAATCCTGGGCTAGGTGAACTGATGGTCTGACCATGCGTGTGGCGACACTGCGTGGCCAGTTGGAAACTGCTCCCCAACCCACCAACTGTTGCACAAGCCATCTGTGCACATTTCTACAGGAAATCAGAGTCAATAATACTGGGATAGGTGAACTGGTGGTCTGACTAAGTGAACTGGTGGTTCGCTGCAGCCCTGTGTGCCCGATTGTGGATCGGGCACCATGCCCAGAAAAGTGTTGGGGCAGGTAGGAGCCGATAAGGACCCTCCTTAACAGCTCCTTAGGGGAATCACTCTCTGCCCCGCCAGCCTGCGCACAAGCCATTTGTGTACATCTCTACTGAAAATCAGTGTCAATAATACTGGGCTTGGTGAACTGTTCAGATGTAAGGTTGTTAAGTACATTGGAAAACTTTTTGCAGCTTCTATCATGAAGATTTCCTTTCATAGATGAAAAGAAGGAAACATTACCTACTCTTGTATCATAATCCTCTCAATAGTCTAATATAATATTTATTATATTAATATTAAGTTTAATAGATTATAATATTAATTATATTTTCTAATATAAGGCAAGTGTAGGAAAAGAAGGAAGACAGGACTCCTATTTATTATATTGCCTTTGCATAGTGGGCAAAGACAATTGAACCAATTGACTCTTTTTTAATATATACCAGTGCTACTTCCTTGTAAATGGTGCTCAGTCCTTGAGGCTTAAAGGTATAATAATGTTTTCTCCTTTTACTGCAAGGCAAACAGGACTCCCACACACTCATTTTAGCTTTCCTGCATTAAGGCCATTTGCCAGCATTTTTGCTGGCATTTGTTTAATGACCATCAATTGAGACTTATGCATTTATTTAATTAAAATGTAAAAGACATAGTCAAGGTTATTTCATCAATTTAAATACCCCACCCCCGGGTCTGTTTTGTAAACCTGAAGCTACAATCTGTTCCCTTGCTTTTAAAGTTACCACAGATTAAATGTTGAGATTTTAAGGGCGGTTTTATTCTAAAAAGAGAGAGATGCAAATTACATTACTATCTAAACAACTATCTGGTTCTCTAAGTTACATAACCTTCATTATGGGTTCCTCATTAGTGTTATCATCTGAACAGCCCAAATCATGATCATTGAGATTTTGACATGTGATGTACCATGACCCATAGGTGCCAGTTGTTTCTGAGGAGAAAACTAAACATTACATGCAGTTGTTTGTTTCTTTTTCTGGTGGTTCCTTTGGTTTTTACAAACAAAGAAAAAGCAGCTTCTGAGACTTCAAGAAAGATCAGTGGAGACTGTGTAACCCTTCCCACTATTTCAAAATTGACACACCTCCATGCTGTTTTCTCACTCCTGGGAAGATAGATATGCAAACTTCAATGTACTGCAGGAGGGGCATTGTCCACTGCACATATCCTTCATGATGAGTGTAGCAGCCATTTCAAACAGCTGACACATGGTAGCCTTATTAAGTGTGCTCCTTGTCTTTCCAAAATCTCTGGTATATAAGAACTTAGGAAGCTGCCCCAAACTGAGTCGGTCCATTGGCCCATCTAGCTCTGTAGTGGCTACACCAGGGCTGCACAACTTTGGTCCTCCAGGTGTTGTTGAACTACAATTCCAGTTAGTGGAGATTGGAAAACCAGTGCTAACTGGTTGAAGGACAGGGTAGGGATAAATGGAGAGTTTTCACAATGGAGGGAAGTAAGAAGTGGGGTCCCCCAGGGATCTGTACTGGGACCGGTGCTTTTTAATTTATTCATCAATTATCTAGAAGTTGGCGTAAGCAGCGAGGTGGCCAAATTTGCAGATGATACCAAACTCTTTCAGGTAGTGAAATCCAAAACAGATTGTGAGGAGCCCCAAAAGGATCTCTCCAAACTGGGGAGTGGGCAACAAAGTGGCAAATTTTGGTTCAGTGTTGGCAAATGTAAAGTGATGCACATTGGGACGAAAAACTCCAACTTCAAGTAAATGCTGATGGGATCTGAGCTGTCAGTGACTGACCAGGAGAGGGATCTTGGGGTCGTGGTGGACAGCTCTTTGAAAGTGTCGACTCAATGTGAGGCAGCTGTGAAAAAGATCAACTCCATGCTAGGGATCATTAGGAAGGGGATTGAAAATAAAACTGCTAATATTATAATCCCTTATACAAAACTATGGTGCAGCCACTCCTGGACTACTGTGTACAGTTCTGGTCACCACATCTAAAAAAGGACATTTTAGAACTGGAAAAGGTGCAGAAGAAATGATCAGGGTCCTAGAGCACCTTTCATATGAGGCAAGGCTACAACACCTGGGGCTATTTAGTTTAGAAAAAAGACGACTGCAGGAAGACATGATAAAGGTCTATAAAATCATGCATGGTGTGGAGAAAGTGGATAGAAATCCTTCTCCCTCTCACATTCATTCATTCATTCATTATTTATTTATTTGATTTCTATACCGCCCTTCCAAAAATGGCTCAGAGCAGTTTACACAGATAAATAATAAATAAAGAAAATGGCTCCCTGTCCCCAAAGGGCTCACATTCTAAAAAGAAACATTAGATAGACACCAGCAACAGTCACTGGAAGTACTGTGCTGGGGTGGATAGGGCCAGTTACTCTTCCCCTGCTAAATAGGGGTGTGCATTTTGGAATTTTCTTGTTTCGATTTGTATCCGAATCGAAACATTCCCGTTTTGTTTTGTACCCAAAATTTCTGAATCCGAATCAGCCCTGTTTTGTTTTGTAGCCAAATGTTCCAAATCTGAATCCGAATCGATTTGGATTTTTAAAAAGGGCCCCAGGGCAAAAAGAGTGGGGGGGGGTAGTGTCCAATGGGTGGAAGCTACCACCCATATTTCAAAGGAATTAGGCAAAGGGCTGGGGTGTTTTGTTTTTTTTTGTGAATTTTTTTAAAGTTTACACATCTTTAAGAATTTTCCCATAGGGAATAATGGGGATTCCATCAAATGTATCGCTTCAAATCAAGGGGAAAGGGATGACCCAGAGCAGAGTGTGGTGGGTGGTAGGTAGTGCCCAATGGGGGCAAGGAAACTTCCAGAATAATTTCAAAGGAATTGGGCAAAGGGCTGATCTTTTGTGATTTGTTGAAGTTTACGTGTCTTTAAGATTTCTCCCATGGGGAATAATGGAGGTTTCAGCAGCCCCATAATTCCACTTGGGGGCACTGGGGTTGCCCAGAGCAAGGAGTTGTGTAGTACACATAAGGTGCCAACCACCACCACCCCCCCCACACACACACAAGCCTGTGGGGTACTGGGTTTTGTTGTTTCTGAGGTGTTCATTGTAGATTCTCTGGTAGCATATGAGATTTTCAGTGAAAAACAAGAATCCACTCTCATATGCTACCAGAAAATCTACATTCAGAACACCACAGAAACAGCAGAACCCAGCACCCCATGGTTTAGCAACCCTTCCCTTGGCCAATGTGGGGTCAGTAAAGAGTGGAAAGAAGCAAAAGAGCCAATGGGGAACAAGGAGGGAATTGTCAGCAGGTCAGCCCATGATTTATGTCACCGATCAGAAGGCAGGAAGGGTGGGAAATTCAAAGAGATGTCAAACACAAAATGGAGACTGACTCAGAGATCACTACAAAATGGAGGTCCGAAACAACAAAACGTTTTGTAGCCGAAACAGGGACGTTTTGTTTTGTATACAAAACTTTTGGATCTGGAAAATGGGTGTTTTGTTTTGTCTGCAAAACACCCGAAACAGGTTATTTGGGGTACGAAACATTTTGTATCCGAAACATTTTGCACATCCCTACTGCTAAATAAAGAGAATCACCATGTTAAAAGGTGCCTCTTTGCCAAGTTAGCAGGGGTTAACATAACATTAGAACCAGGGATCATCCCATGAAATTGATTGCCAGGAAATCTAGGACCAACAAATGGAAGTACTTTTTCACACAACACATAATCAACTTGTGGGATTCTCTGCCACAAGATGTGGTGACAGCCAACAAACTGGATGGCTTCAAGAGGGGTTTGAATAATTTTGTGGAGGAGCGGCCTATCATCAGCTACTAGTTGGAGGGCTATAGGCTACCTCCAGCCTCAAAGGCAGGATGCCTGAGTACCAGTTGCAAGGGAGTGATAGCAGGAGAGAGGGCATGCCCTCAACTCCTGCCTGCAGTTTTCCAGCTGCATCTGGTGGGCCACTGTGTGAAACAGGATGCTGGACTAGATGGGCCTTGGGTCCAATCCAGCAGGGCTGTTCTTATGTTTTTGTCACCCCACAGCCAATAGTCAATAGTCAGCGATGATGGGGGTTGTAGTCCATTCTTTTTTATTATTATTTATTTTTCAGACAAATACAATTAAAATAACAGAAAAACAAAACATCCAGTATCAATAAGTTCACAAATTATCCAATTTACACATGCCAAAAACAGTAAGATAACGTTGGACATCAAAATATCTATCAGTTAGTTAGCTGTTTGACATGCACAGCTCACAAGGCATAGACTTAGTTATAAAAGGATGGATGCAAGGGTTTATTGGCAAGGGTGTATATCTTAAGTTGCTTCTCTTTGAAACACAATTCTACTTTTGCAGCTTAAAGAGTACAGAAATCCACAAGTTGCAGGTGTTTCCCCTTCATTCGATGCTCATCACATCTATTTGTCTGTTTAGTTAAATTGCTTTGGTGGTAGCAGCAATGTTTTGACAATATATCAGTTTTATTTTATCCTCCTTTTAGTTTGGAACATAAAGAGAAGGGGATATTTCCACAGTTCTGGTGCCATTTTTATTTATGTGTATAGTAGAATGCCTCTCCAGCTTTTATCTGTCTTAAGCAGAAACACTGAAGGAGAAAAGAGTCAATGACAACAGAATGGAGGGTATCCCTTTCATAGGGCTTTTAGTAACCTTGAGAGGAGACTTTTTTCTCCCCACTCTGTTCCGTAGCCTCATTGTGTCGTTTAACATAAGGGGAGAAGATGATGTGCCATATTTCTTTGCTCCTTTCTCAGTCTGAGTATAGTCGAACTACAGAAAGACATTTCTACTAATCACTTTGTTCCACATTGGCAAAGTCCAGGTGCCTCTGAAGTCTGTCCTCTGACACTTATCTTTGCTATGTAAACTATCTCTTGACTTGTTCCGGTTATTTCCTTATGTGTCCTTGTTACATCAGGAGTATAGGACTGCAGTCTGGCATGAAAGTCCTCTTGGAGAGGTTGGAGCAGCAGTTATTGGGCACGTGGTCTGCTTTTAATCTTGTTAATTATAATTACTTCTGTTTGTACTCTGTTCAAAGCTGGATCTGAAAGTTTGTTCTCTGAAGCAGTGCTGCAGCCTTAAAGTGACAAAAACAATAAGGCTGGCTCTTTTTGCTTTGACTTCTTAAAGGCTTTTCAGGCACTAGCAGCAAGGCATTGGGAAGGGGGGAACTGATTAGAAGATCTGAAAATTAGAAGTTTAGAAATAGGAGGCAGTAAGGCATTTTCATTATTATATTGATTGATTGATTGATTGATTGCTTTTGAAGCTACCATCTGTGCTCAGCTTAAAACACATTATGTACTTTCTTGTTGGGGAGGGAGACAAATTAAATATTTAGGGTGCAATCCACATCCTGCTGAGATTGCTGGGATTGCTGAGATTGCTGGGATTACTCCCATTCATTTTAATGATGTTATAAGTATACTTGGTTTTAAGAAAACTTGTACAAGTGTAAGATTGCAGCACTTAGGATCAGAAAATGCTCATTGTCCCCAGACCCCAGCCCAAGAAGACACCGACACAATTTGTTGGGTGAAACTGGTCATAACTTTATTAACTTAATAAACAGTGAGCAAGCGAACTAGGTAGGGATGTTCCCCCACCCAAGACAGTGCGGGACCTAGCAATCGCCAGGTTCGGACACCCCGGTCCTCCCCTGCACCATGCTTGGGCGACACACCCTGGCTCAGGAGAGCATCAGGCACTGGCCTGATCCATCTCCTTACTACCAACCCCCAAGCAGGGGCCTGGAACCTTCTAGGCGTTTGCACACCCCGGACCGCGCAGCCCAAGGATCTGCAAAGTCCTGAAGCCGGTTCATGACGAATCGTCATCCCTGGGCCGCACAAGCCAAAAGGGAGCGATTGACCAATCACCCATTAAACCATCCCAGGGTGCTCACCAATGTTAAACCCACTATTTTCCAACTAAACCTGCACTGTCCCTGCCACACAGGTAGGTCAGCCTAGCTTGGCCTTCCTGCCCCACCACTCACCAACAATTCCTCAAGCCCCCTCCGAATATTGGACAAGTATAAATCACAGCCTTGAACAGACAGATGTACTCCGTCCGGCCTGAATAGGTGAGGCAAGGAGGCCGAAAGCCCCGGCTGTGCCAACACCCAACCCCCGGTACTAAGAACGAGCCTGCCAATAGCATTAGATGCCTCACGTCGAGCTCATTCCACCCCCCTCAGAGAGTGCACACCACGCCAAACTCTGCGCTGGAGCCACTCCACCCACACAGTCCTCATCCCTGGAAACCTACTCTGCAGGGATGTGAAATCAGAAGAGGCCTGCTGAATGATGGAGAGCCCTGTTCGCTTGCCCAAGTCATTCTCACCCAAGTGCAACACCAAAATATCTGGACAGGAGCACCTATCTATATAATCCCACAAGGTTGGAAGCAACTGCCCCCAGAGCATCCCCCGCATACCCAACCAGGACACCCTGGACCGCTGTCCCAGACCGAGTTGGGTCCCAAAATGTGAGGCGCTGGCCATCTTGTATGCCCAAAAAACCAACGAATGGCCACACAGGAGCACACGTACTGGAGCCGCCGCCCCGCCAGCACCTGTCAAAAGAACAAACAGATAACAAACAGCCGCTACCGCACTGCATCAGCGCACATAGCGTAAGAACGCATCGGACTTCCAACGCCCAATCCTCCGCACCTCCCTCGCCTCCAGGCCCAAGCCACTAGCTGTAGTAGCTGCCCCAATTCTAAATGAGTACAGGCTAAACCCCAACTCAGACACCCCAGCACAGGCCATAGCCTTCCTCAAAACAGCCCATAGCTGATACTGGGTCAAGGGATCCCCCTTCTCATGAACAAACAGGCACCAAGTTGTCTTGGGGCCACCCACCACGTACTGCCGCAAAGCCGTAACTGGACACATCCCCGGGTCCGAGGCAGCATGAAACTGAATCACCTGACCCTTCCCTCTCTGATCAATCTTAGAACTGTGGAGGAGCAGCGTGACCCCCAGGCCATCCAACGACATATCCCCAAACTGCAGGCAATGCCCCGAAGGTGAATGCCTACCCCGAGGTAAAACCTCGCTGGGCCTAAAAGCCCCCCAAAAGGAAACTAAGGAAGCGGCCTTCATCAACGTAGCTTCCCAAGGGGAAGAACAACAGGCAGGTAAATGGCGAACTAGGGCTGCAACCACAGTTAACGTCAGTGGCTTCCTTTTGTCTGGGCCCCTGGGTTGGCGCCGCGCCCAACCCTCAAGCATCCTCCTAACCCTAGGATCACCTGTAGCATCCTGTACCCCCCATGCCTGGGCCTCGAAAGCCAGAGCAGAGACGTAGCCTCCCATAGTAGAGACTGCCTTACCCGCCCCATAAAGAGACACCAGAAACTGCATGACATGTTCCACAGGCACAGGCCATGCTTCCACAATGCCCTCTCTTCTCCTGAATGCCGCAAACGCCCCAACCTTCGCCCGATAACTAACCCTGGTACTGGGCGCCAAGGAGGCATCGATGGCCTGCAGCGCAGCTACGCACCAAGCCGCCACAGGGCTTCCGGCATGATCTCCGGGTCCCGCATTGCCTCCGGCGCTAGTTCCCGGAACCTGTCCAACTGAAACCGAGACAGGGCATCAGCGATGTTATTCTGAAGCCCGGGAACATGTTGCGCCACAAATAAAATATTGGCACGTAAACACTGCAGAACAAAAGCCCTAAGCAAGCCCATAACACAAGGAGAGCGGGACGTCTGGGAATTGACAACCTGCACTAATGCCTGGTTGTCACACCAAAACCAGACTGTGGAGTTAGAAAACTCCTCAGCCCAAAGGTGCACTGCCACCACAATGGGAAACAGCTCCAGAAAGGTAAGGTCCCGCGTAATGCCAGCCCGCTCCCAGCCAACCGGCCAACGCCCAGAACACCAACGCCTGCGAAAATAAATTCCAAAACCCACTCCCCCGGCTGTGTCGGAATGAACCTGCAGCTCAGCCTCAACGAGCTGTTTGGCCCTCCAAAAGGAGATGCCATTGAAGCCCTCCAAAAAGGAGCCCCAGACAGCCAAGTCTGCCCTAACCCCTTCCGTGAGCCTTACCCTGTGGTGAGGAGCCTGCAAGCCGGACATCAGGTCGCAAAGGCACCTCAAAAATGCCCGCCCAGGAACCACTACCCTGCAGGCAAAGTTCAAATGGCCCACCACCACCTGCAGCTCCTTAAGAGAGACCCTACGCGCCGCCTGCATGGCCCATAGGAGACCACGCAGGGTTGCTAACTTCTCCAACGGGAGACGTGAACAACCAACAACTGTGTCTAACTCAATACCCAGGAAAGATAACTTAGACGCGGGACCCTCAGTCTTCCCCTGAGCCAGCGGGACACCTAGCTCCCTGGCTAACTGCACAAAACTCTAAAGCAGGAAGTGGCATTCATTAGAATAAGCCCTCCCAGCAAAAAGAAAATCATGTAGATAGTGAGCTGTAGACATAGAACCCGCCCTTTTCCTGACTGCCCATTCCAAAAAGGTGCTAAATGCCTCAAATGCCGCACACGAAATGGAACAGCCCATAGGCAGGGCCCGATCAAAATAATATTGGCCTGCAAAGGAAAACCCCAGCAGGTCAAAATCATCAGGATGAACAGGCAACAGTCGAAAGGCAGATTCTATGTCGCACTTAGCCAGTAGCGCCCCAACCCCTTGACTCCTTACCATGCGAACAGCCTTGTCGAAGGATGTATAACGAACTGAACTTAAATGCTCCGGGATCCAATCATTAACCGAACCCCCTCTGGGATATGACAGGTGGTGGATGAGGCGGTACTCACCTGGAGCCTTTTTCGGGACCACTCCCAGCGGGGATATCCTCAAATTGTCAAAGGGGGGCGATCAAAAGGTCCGGCCACCCTCCCAGCCGCCACCTCTTTGCTTATCTTTTGACACCACCACCTCCATCCCTTTAACGGATTTAAGGTTACTGGCCATGACAGCCACCCTCCGTGATAAGGAAGGGATCCTAAAGCCCTCCCTGAACCCAAAACTCAACAAGGCTGCGGCCCCCCGATTAGGGTAATCAAACAACAGCCGCTCCAGAACGTCCAACCTAACTGGGCTGGGCCCCTTTACCTGGAGAGGGGGCAGGGGGCCCCCCCTTTCTACCACCATCAAACCTTGGTTTCGCTCCCGCCCCCCAGCCCCATGCCCTGGGGCAGGAAGAGCTCGGGTGCTTGGCACCGCAGAGGCTACACGCATGCTTGAACTTACAAGCCTGTCTCCCACAGCGGTCACTGCGATTGAACTCCGAGCAAACCAACTGGGGTTGAACCCATTGTTGGCCCGCTAGGGCGGGAGAATACAGTGCCGCTGGCTTGGAAAGCAGATGACCGCTGTCCGATCTGTCGCCGTCTACCGGCCGCGTTGGCGACATAATGAGAACCCAGAGCTCCAAATGAGGAGCATCCCATGGCATGGAGGGATCCAGGGCGGCCCGCATCCTGAAATTCTCATCATATCTCACCCAAGCAGTGCCCGAGAAGTCCAACACCACCCGATGAATAATGTCAAGATACTTGACCAACGCTAGGGCCCTAGCCGGCTGTACCTGAAGGATCACCCCCATGTAAATTGTAAACCCCGAAAGCCAGTTGTTCCACGATTTCTCAACCGGCTTTTGTTTTGTCACTACGTGGTCCTTACAGGACTCACCCTCCTTGTGTTTCACTTCAGGTTCCCTAAATAACAAAGAGAAGAAGTCCACGTACTCCCCTTTCAATATTTTCTCCCTAGTGGCCGGTAAGAGGTGATCTCCCAAAGGCAACCCCATGGCACCGTAGGGGGAATGCTGTGGTGTAGGTAGAACCCCTCTTGGATACCAACCTGCATCCTGTGCGGGCATCATCCCGGGTCCACCGGACGGCGGCACGACTCCTTGCCACACCTGCTCAGCTACCCCTTGAGAGCTAGGCCCTATTCCCAGCATCGGAACCGCCACCCCCCCCTTGGATATGTGTAATTGACCCCCCAAGGGGCAGAGCCCCAACCCCCAGCGGCTGGTATCGGCCAGGGAAACAGTGGCCACTGGCCAGTACCACCGTGTGGTGCAACAGGTCCAAACTCACCCGGCTGAATGACAGATGGTGCCTCCACCGCTTCTGAAGGCCACTCTCCCTGCTGCACCTCCACCGGGACCACTGCATTGTCTGGAACCACTACAGGCTGCTCACACGGGACTCTGAGACCTACTGGCCCAGTAGGAACTGCTCCCTCCTCCAGGACCTTCAATCTGGCAGATAAAGACTTAATTAACTGAGTCCTCGCAGCCGCCCGCGTCTGCCTAAGGGGCTTGCCCCCCCCGAAGGCCCTGCTCCCTTGTCCTGGGGCAGTGCCCTGGCATGCTCCAAAGCTTCCATCCGCTGAATCATCCCCCTAATGAGTATCATTTCCTCATCATCCTCATCCGAAGATGATGGTTGGGGCGCAGGTCGCTTAGGTGGCTTGACTGGCTGGCCTACAGATTTCCCTTTTGCCTTCCTGGGAGACATAATCCCAAATCACTCAACCCCAGGTATAAAGAGAATTTGCTTGTTTTGGGGGTTGTTGTTTTTAAAATTTATTTACTTACTTATTTATCTATCTATCTATTTATTTATTTAAATAAAGTTATTCATTGACTGACGTAACTCTAAAGTTGCTATATAGCACTCCCACAGAGGAAGCCACACCCAGCCGGCCCGGAGACCTCCCAAAAACCAGCTAAGTGCCCCCAAAAGCTCAATCCAGATCCTCAGCAGCCCCCCCACCGCTGCGAAACCAATCACCCAGTTGCAACTCCAAACAGCCAGTAGGCCCCAAGAGCCGGATCCAAAGGCCTCCCTGATGCCCCCTGTTGGGCCCACCGCCAACGCAGCCACCCCACGTGACCAGAGCCGCTCCCCAACGGGACCGGGGCACCCCAAACGGCCCGATAATGGGCCGAATCAGCCCAAACTGCTGCCGCCACCCGCCCACCCAGCTGCCCGAGCCCAGCCCCAACTGAAGGCTCGATCCTCGGCCCCCAGTGGCCCGACAAAGGGCCAAAATAGGCCACTGCTGCCGCCCCACGCGGCCAAATTACAGGCCAAATCGGCCCAAACTACTGCCGCCGCCGCCAACCAACTGCCCACCACAAGGCCCGATTTCGGGCCAAAGAAACCGCCCCCCACGTGGCCGGATTACGGGCCGAATTGGCCCAAACTACTGCCGCGGCTGCCGCAGCCGACCACCCACCCGCCCAGCCACCGTCCGGGGAGCTTTGCGGATTTTAAATACTTTTTTAAAAAAAAATTACCTTTAAAATGATTGTCTAGGTGGGGAGGGGGTGCACGGAGGTTCCCCTTCCCCCCGCCGGCCTTCAAAACACAGCCCTTGCGCCTTTTAGGCCCATTTTTGGCCTGTTCGGGCCTTGCTAAAAACACTGCGGTGGCCAAAATGGTGGCCGCCGCGCATATGCAAAGGCCTCTATGAGGCCTGGCATGACCCACAGCTCTGTGCATGCATGGCATCAATTTTTGTTTTTTAAAAATGGCCACCAAAACAAAAATGGCTGCCCTGCATGCACAAATGGCCTCTGCAAGGCCGTGGGTCATGCCAGGCCTCACAGAGGCCTTTTGTGCATGCGCGGTGGCCACCATTTTGGCCACTGCACCATTTTTAGCAAGGTCCGAATGGACTGAAAAATGGGCCTAAAATCCCCGAGGGATGCATTTTGAAGGCTGGCGGGGGAACCTCCGCACACACACCCTGCTGCCTAGATGATCATTTTAAATGTATCAAAAAATTAAAAAGTATTTAAAATTCACGAAACCTCCCCCCCCAACCATTGGAGTGGTATTGGTTCTGGGGGCTATCGAGCCAGATGGTATTTGGTCCAGGGGTCAAACCATCAAACCCCTGAACCAAAACCATGAACCTCGAACCTCCGAACCTGTCTACACATCCCTAGACCGCATTCTAAAGCCTCGGGGCAGGAATGGAGAAGACCGGTCCATGAGTATCCACCAGATGAGCTGGTAGCAACTGCAGATGAACCTCTCCTGGTGATCTCAATGGGTGGTGGGACTCATAGTGAAGAAGGTGTTCTCTTAAATACCCAGGGCCTAAGCTGTTTAGGGCTTTATAGGTTATAACCAATACCTTGTATTTTGCCCAGAAACCTATCGGCAGCCAGTGTAGATCTTTTAATATAGGAGTGATTTGGTCTCTCCAAGATGACCCAGAGACCAACCTGGCTGCCACATTTTGGACCAACTGCAGTTTCCGGACTACATATAAAGGCATGCATAGCAGTTCATAGAGCGCAGTAATCAAGTCTGGAGGTGACCAGCAGATGTACTACTGTTCTGAGGTCATTTATTTCAAGAAGCAGACATAACTAGTGTATCAACCAAAGCTGATAGAAGGCACTTCTGGCCACTGCCTCAACCTGGAACACCAGGGAGAAGTTTGTGTCCAGCAGCACCCCAGATTGCATACCTATTCCTTCTGGGGAAGTGTGATCCCATCCAGAACAGGCAGATAAAAATAATCTCCCGACTTCTGACCCTGCACAATAAGTACCTCTGTCTTATCTGTTGTTAATATTTGTTGTTGTTATCTGGATTCAGTCTCAATTTGTTATCTCTCATCCAGCCCATCACTGCCTCCATGCAGGCATTTAGGGGAGGTTATGCCTTTTCCCGATGATGTTGACATGGAGAAAAAGATTTGGGTCTCATCAGCATACTGATAGCATCCTACACCAAATCTCCTGATGATCTCTCCCAGTGGTTTCATGTAGATGTTAAACAACATCGGAGACAATATGGAGCCCTGAGGGACACCATACTGAAGTTCAGATTTTGAAGAATGACAGCCCCCGAGGGACACCATCTGGAATCTGCCTGGAGAGGTATGAGTGGAACCACTGCAAAGCAGTGCCTCCCAACCCCAACCTCCTCAGACGCTCCAGAAGTATACTATGGTCGATAGTATACTAGTAGATAGTATACTATGGTCGATAGTATCGAAAGCTGCTAAGAGGTCCAAAAGGACCAACAGAGTCACATTTCCACTGTCAATTCCCAATTGGAGATATCCATCAGGCCAACCAAGGCAGTCTCTACCCCATGGCCTGCCTGAAAACCAGTCTGAAATGGGTCTAGATAATCAGTTTCATCCAAAACTGCCTGGTTTTTAACTGCTGGTTTTTAACTGGTCTTAATTACCTTGCCCAACCACAGAAGGTTGGAGATAGGCCTATATTTGCTTAACTCTGAGGGATCCAACAGAGGCATCTTCAAAAGAGGTCTAATATTTCCTCCTTAAGGCAAGGAGGCAATTATCCTGCCGTCCCTCAGAGAAGCACTGGGGCCAGGAGAAGGAGAGGAAGGCAGCGAGGGGCCAATTTTAAAACCTCGTCCCTGGGCTACTCCAACCGTGATCTGAGGTATATTAATGTTGCTTTACTGTAAATGATGGAGGGTTCCCTCCATAGTCTAGGAGAGCATTCTGGAACATCTGCCTATTGTTTCCAAAATAGGATGCAAGATTAGTAAATGGTTATCAGTGAGAAATGCAGTATTCCTGATTAAATTATAAATTGTATTGTAGATAAAGCCATCTCCTGATTATTTTTTTCATATCCTTGGAAATGAAACAAATTTAAATCATCTGAAAAAAGTTATATCGAAGAGATGCTTTAATAAAGTGAAAAATAGCTTTGATATACATTAATTACCAATTTCATTTAATAACACAGTGAACATTATAGCACTTATAAACAAAGGATAATCATAAAGCATTATTCTAGCTGCTAATTAGCTCTATTTATTCTCCAGATTAGTTTTTAAATATGCCCTCTAGATGCCACTTGATACTAATTACCAGAGTTACATTATTATCGCTATACAAAAGCATTTTAATTAAATGTAAAGCAATTTAAATTAGCAAGAGTTTTTTTGGAAATTAAACTGTGGTCAAATGCTTAATGTAGCTGTTGAAGACGACAACAGTCGACATGCCAATTTCACTTCTCCTAAAGGTCATGCCATGTTTAGAGAGATGATAGCCAAGATCCAAAGAAGAGATATGCAGGCACTAGTGGAAACTGTGCATGGATGCAGTGTCATTTGTCTTATTTAGCACAATAGAGCCCATTGCTGAAGAGATGAGCTGCATTTCACACTGAATTTTCATTATTTGTCTCTTCAGTTGTGCGCTGCCACCCCCCAAAAAGGCCAAAGGAAGTTTTATGCATATCAGTCCTTTAGAATTTGGCCTTTATTTTTCTGACCGTTAATTAGAATTAAGGATGTCGGGCTGTATTTTCATGTATTTGTTGTTTTCTATTGTAACTGGATTGTGATTAATGTAACTTGATAGCTAAGAAAAGCAGAAGACTAATATTTTAATAAATAAAGTGCCAGTCAAGAAGGTAGTGTGGCCAGGCCATTACCACTGTGGTAACACCAAAGGAAAAGGGCCCTTATGTGGTAAACAACAAAGGAAAGGTGCAAAAGGCACCATGCGGATGCATTCCTTTTCATCCTTTTCAAAAGAAACTTTATTGAAGATTTTTTTTAAGTTTACAAAACAAGCTATAACCTAATCCCTCTCCTCCCCAAATTCACCATGGGGTAGCACATTGGTGCCCAACTTCAGACCCGGTGAGGAGGAGACAATGTATTGCTACTGTTGCTGCAGATGCAAGTGCTGTGCCAAAGTAGTACAAAGAGAGACAGAAGCCTCCCATCAGTGACCCATCATCATTAGGGATGATGGGAATTGTAGTCCAACATCTGCAGGATAGCCAACGTTGTGCAGCCCTGCCCAAAGTAAACAGCAGATAGGGAGAAGAATCATTGCCAGTTTGAATCTCTAGCAGCTGGAGCTTTGAATGTCAAAAGCTAAAAGTATGTCATGACCTCCCAGAAAATATGATGATTGACAGCAATTAAAGAATTTTAAGACACATTCTTAATTTGTTAATCAGTAATCTGGAGTTCTGGTTGGATTGTACATTATTTGAATTGATCCCTGCTGAACAAAATAGAAGTATTACAGTTTATTTTTATGTTTATGATATCTTGTATCGTTTAATTATGACATTTGAGTGATATCTTAATATAAAAACAAAAATAATATATTCACATCCAATTAATACCTTGTCTAAACATGACTGCAATTTCCCAAAGCTGAGTGAGAATGGAGCCCAATCTCTGAGAGCATAAGGACTTTAACTGTATTCTTAGCAAATGAATGGGAAAATTTAAATGGAAAACATAATTTAAATGGAAAACATAATGCTAGAGGAGTGGCTGTGGTTTCAGGATATATAATCCAAGGCACAATTCCAGGCAGTTCTGATTTTAAAAACCAAGCTGGATTAAAGGGGCATTTGGAAGTGTGGAAATGTTATTGTTTGAATGTGTGGCAATAGAAATGTTAACTTCTGTTTGTGTGTACATTATTACCCTGTCTTTCCTATTTACCGAAATCCTTTATAAAAATATGTGCTAATTAGATTGATATTGATAATTAGAATATTTTAAATGCAATATGGTTCGATATGCCTATGATAATATTAAAAAAAAATAAGGCTCCATGCCTGTGCACATTTGCCTGAAAGCACACTTCTTAGGTAGTACATTCCATTTAAATAAGAGTAATCATGCATAAGATCATGTAAATTCAATGGGACTTGCTCCTAAAATGGCTTAACATATGTATTGCTTTAAGCCAACAGTCTTTCCCCCCATTTCTTTGTATTTTCAACCTTGTGTTCACAAGAACTGTCTGCTCCTTCCTGAGGGAGATGAAGAAATAATTTGCATTGCCCTTGGTGCTTTTCAGCTTGGTCTGGAAGAGGACATGATTTAATATGAATGTGATGAGCTAATATCTCTGTCTTTGTATAAATCATCTTGCTGTCTCAGTGGCTTTGCATTCACAAACATTTCACCCAGGTTTAGTATTGCATTATTATGTGAAGAATGAAAAAAAGCATTGTGTCTCTATGAATGTTCATCGGTCTGATCAAGCTGATTATAGAAATGCTATAGACTATTTCTTAATTTTACAAAATGTGTTAAGTTCCATATATATCTTCTGTAGTAGGTTTGATGTCATGACTGCAGTAGGTAAAATCTAAAAAATAGGGAACAGTTAAAAATTTATAAAAACTGCTCACAAATATTATTTTTTCTAGTCTGTAGTACTGCATTGTGATATAAAGCAACAGTTAAAGGGGAATTGTTTTTTGAAACAAAGTTATAAATTTATTATTCACTTTACTCTTATTGGAATGCTCGAAGCAATATAATCACTGGGTGGTGGGGGGGGCGGTGGACAAAATGAATATTTAGACATAATGTATTTAGGACATGCCTTATCTTGAAACAAGTAGGAGTGACTTACAGCTGGGGCTGTGGGAAGAAAAGGAACATGTAGCATGAGTATTAGCCTCCTGTTGCAAACAATGGGAATCCAAGGAGCAGCTATGACTGGAAGGAAAGACAAAGGGGGAAGGATTCAACTGAGCCCTGTAACAAGACCATCTTTGTGCATGTGATAGGAATGGATTGTGCTCCTAGTTTATATTGGAGTTTATACAGGAGTCCAAGTTCACACAATCACCACCATGTTAGTAAGCAGGAACCAGAGATTCATGGTTTGTGCGTTCTTTTCAGGCATAGCCTGTCCATAGGCAATTCCCAACCCATCTGCTTGAAATTCAACCTTTTCCTGCCCAACTTCAAATCTTGATCTCAAGTGGGTGGAGAAAGTTGGCAGAGTCTTAGGTAGTTGGGTCGGTAACTGGCAGTTGGTAGTTTCACATGACATGCCCACTGGGAATGCGCATTCACCAGCAAGATCTGGTTCCTGGCTTCCAGACTTGGTGGCGATCATGTGAGCCCACCCATAATTTCCATAAGTATGTGAAAATATTTGTCTAAGATTAGAGGAGCTAAGTCTCAGACTCGTGTATTGTTTTGCTCCCTGCTGGCTGACTTGAGTTACTGTCTTTCTACTGCTCCTCCTTCTTTCCTCCTATATCCAGAATAGCTGCTTCCCCCTTTCCGCAATATCTGTGTTGGTTTTGAGAGAGATAATTTAACTTCCTCTCTAGAAGTAGATATTCCTTTAATCAGGTGTTATGTACTCCCTGATTACTGCTCATGATGGATTGGTTCCAAAGGCTGGGATCCAGAGCTGCTTTCAACAGAAGAAGGGAGCCTTTGGATCCAACTCAATATTGTCAATGTTTAAAAAAGAAAAGAATTTTTCAGAATAATTTACCATACGAAGACCACCAAAATTTTGAATCTTGATTAAGTGATTTAAATACCCAGATTGAAATAGAAGGGGTGGAGGTTCTGTGGATGCAATAAAGTAAAATGCAGGTCCTTAAACCTTGTTGTGTGAATTGCCTCTTAATAAATATCAGGAAAACAACACTTTTATGTGGGATGGGGTGAGCCTAACCCTTTGTCAATGGGCACGTAAAATGATGTTTCGCAAATGATATACAACATGAAATCCACTTACATCAAAATCAAGTATAAGTAGTCCAAATGTTTCGAGGATGAAACACAAAAATAATATATTATGGAAGCCAGGCTGTCCCTAGGAGGGTGCGGGACTGGGGGCGAGTGGCACTTCCCTTCAGCAGCAGAGGGGAATGCTGGAGGAGCGTCCCTTCTGGGCTCTTGCCTCTCATGTAGTATCCAGCCCCATTGCTCTGGGAAGTTCGGTCGCCTCTCTTCTTGCTTGAATGAGGAAAGAGGTGAGCTTCTCAGTGCCACGCAAGGCATGCGTATGCCCTGATTAGGCATTAGAGCACACGTGTACCTCTCATTTAGCATCCATCTCATGTGGCTCTGGGAAGTTGAGTCACCGCTCTTATCATTAGAATGAGGGAGGTGACTGAACTCCTTAGTGCTGAGCATGTTGGCTATTGAGTGGGGAGAGACAACGAGGAGTGGCAGCTGTCAGGGAATGCATGGCTGTTTGGCCTGGCCTGGGTGAATGCAGGGCTGCTCAAAGGACAGACCTGCATGTAAGATCTTCTACTGATGACCGTAGCTCTAAGGAGAGAATGAGTTCTGATTAAATGAAGTAATACACTCATACTTACTTGCAGGGCACATTCCTGTTTAACTTGTGCTGAGATAAGTGGAAGGTTTTTTTGCAGAGAAATCATCAAGTGGCCCCCCCCAGAGACGTAAATTTGGGCAGGGTACACATTAGATAGATAGATAGATAGATAGATAGATAGATAGATAGATAGATAGATAGATAGATAGACAGATAGATCTAAGGTCAGATGGAGGCACTGCAGTGCCTTTATAAGCACCTTTGTTTAGGCAGTACTGCCCTCACTTTTTTCTAATGTGATCAAATGGAAATCTACTTTTCTAATATTAAAAAAAAGGACTTATTTCTTGCTCTGGGTTTCATTCTGTCATGAGCAGCTCATTTAAGATTCAACTCAGAGAAAGTTTCCAAAGTTAGTGGGAAATACAAATTTGAACATTCACTCTAACGTCTTTGCTTTGCCTTTGATTCCATGACCTAACAATTTCATCTTCAATAAAAACAGAATAATGACCCTTGTGACAAACAGCTGCTTAATGAATAAGTTTGGCCTCGGGGCAACAAAGGCATCACAGCCTAGAAATATTAGACTGAATCAATTTCAAAAACAGGGTGTTCTTCCGTGTCTCTTTGTCCCTTCTGAAGCACTTCCACATACATATTTGCAATACAAACATATTGCGCATATATATATATATATATATATATATATATATATATATATATATATATCCATAACCACACATCATAGCTAGATAATATGTGAGAGACACTGTGATCCTTGCTGTGGCTTACTTTAGTGTTATTAGCTTTCTGACAAATGTGTCTCGAAAAATGAAGGACAGTCAATATCCTAGTAGTAACAGAATGGGCATATCTGACAAACATTAGAATGTGAAAGCCTAGGTTTGTTGATCTCTGTTAATACCCATTTTTACTCTTCTTTTGTTCAGTGCAACTATATTTTCTATATACTTCTCAATGCAATTTTTTTCTTATTCCTTTTACAAATAAGTCTTACTACAACGACAACAACTACTACAAGTATTAATATTTATATACTGCTCTTCAACCAAAGTTCTCAGAGCAGTTTGCATAGAAAAATAAATAATACATAAATAAGATGGTCCCTGTCCCCAAATGGCTCACAATCTAAAAAGAAACTTAAAGCAGATACTTTATGCCACTGAAGGGATGCTGTGCTGGATTTAGATAGGGCCAGTTGCTCTCTCCTTGCTAAATATAAGCGAGTCACCACTTTAAAAGGTGTTTATTTGATCAGTTAGTAATTGACCCAGCTAATTAGAACCATCACCTTCCTTTTTGTTCATACTGCTAAATCTAATGAGGAAATTTGATTGCAACTTTTCACTATTAATGGGTCTGCATTGAAGTGTGGCAACTACCACCCTTCCTGCCTATGCTTGGCTCAAAGAGGAAATTAGCTTCAAATGGGTGCAGATCAGACCACAGCTATATTAACCTTAAAATACTTGGGAAAGTTTGTCATGATGTGGACATGTTAGAAAGGACAAAAGAGTGTAGATATGTGCCTTGAAAACAAATGGTTGCTTTATTGTGGGGTAAAAGGGTACAGAAAGTGAAAAGAGGGTGATTATGCAGAGGATCAGCTCCTAGCAACCTCGATAAAAATGGTCTTCTCATAATGGTGTTTGGCAGACACATCACACTTTCTGGCAATTCTCCCGTCTCCTTAACAAAAGGGGTGAGAAGGTCACCTTATACTTGTTATCAACACATATTCACAAGGGAGAGGAGACCTAGCATTTCTTTGCTTTTGTTTCTTTTGTTCCTCTGATTTGATCTTCTGGGGATCTTTCTGTATATGCTCAAAGAGAGGCATTTCCTTTAGTCCATTACAGCCTTGCAGTGACCTGGGGGCACCATGAGGAAACACATTATTAGAATGACCTGTGATCTCTGGAATGCAGCCAACTAACACTTCTCTTCCAAGCAGGTTAGGAAAATGGCTAAATTTCTCTTGTTTGAGGGGTGCATTGTAACATCACTAGTAACATCACTGGTCAACATGTTGAACAGCAATACAAGGGTGAAAGAAGGGCT
The DNA here is from genome assembly GCF_027244095.1 of Hemicordylus capensis. Lineage (NCBI taxonomy): Eukaryota > Metazoa > Chordata > Lepidosauria > Squamata > Cordylidae > Hemicordylus > Hemicordylus capensis. Next base: position 335,740,436 of record NC_069658.1, on the reverse strand, counting down.
CCCCCCTCACACAGAGGCTGGAGAGTACCTGCAGTGAAGGCTTGCTCTGCAGCCCAGCACACACAGAAGCGGGGGGTTGGGGCACTGGATGCCACCTTTAGGGATGGGGCCATAGCTCATTTAGAGCATCTGTTTTGCATTTAAGTCCCAGGTTCAATCCCTGGCATCTCCAAGTAGGGCTGAGAAAGACTGCTACCTGAAACCTTGGAGAAGCTGCTGCCAGTCAGTGTCAACAGTACAGAGCTAGATGGACCAATTGTGTGACTCGGTATAAGGCAGGTTCCTATGTTCCCATGTTCCTGAGAGCTGTATAGCCCACATACAGCTGTACAATATGTGGGCCACTGGCTCTGGTTATGTTTAATATGGAATTAGTAATGATAAAATGTTGCGTTACTAACATTGTGCACATGCACACACAAGGGCGGTATATAAATCGAATAAATAATACATACATACATAAATAATAATTTCTAGTGTTATATGCAGACCTCTCTCTCTCTCTAGGGGTGTGGATGGATGGATGGATAGATAGATAGATAGATAGATAGATAGATAGATAGATAGATAGATAGATAGATAGATAGAAGCAAGCTGGTAGTATCAGATCACTTACTGCCATCCACAGAATAATCACAATAGTTGATTATTCCCAGCAATCTTCTCACTACCAATAGTATCTTTATGTATTCTTTGGGGTGGTACTTTGGTTCATTATATAATTGCCCCAGCTCTTACTTTCCTCCTAACCTTTCAGTTTAGGTGGCACACTAAGAACCTTAATTCATTAGGCTGTGCTTGTGCCAACTTCACAGGAAGAACCTTAATTTACCATCTGCCTATCAAATGTAGAACATTCCTTGCTATCTAGGTAATTAGTTCATCTTTTCTCCTCCTCTCCACAAGTTACTTAGCAGCATTTAGATGCTATATCCCTTACTATGTGTTATAATTATTACTACTGGGATGTTATAATAATCTTGCAATTCGTCACCTTATCAGAGAACATGTTAATACGATTAAGAACATATTAGTTTCACTTTCTTGGACAGCAGTGTTCATAGCAATGAAACTCCATTTTAAAGAGAGGCTGCTTGCAGAGGCTAAGCATTGAACATTAACTGTGTTTTATGCATTGTGTTCAAAATTCAGCTAAAATTGAGGGCCAAACCACACATTCTATAAAAGATACAGTTTCTCCCACCATTTGGTTTTTCAAGTTAAATAGCAGCCACAGGGAACAGGAAATTGGGTTCAGTACCACAGTGCATGTGGACTGCTTAAATACCCTATTTAACCCCTTCCTGCTGCACTACAGGCATAATAAAAATTATTTCCAAAAAGCTGTTATTTATAGCTTGGAAGGGAAGCTTCCATTTGCACCAATGGAAACTTCCTTTCTAGGGCCAATAGCAGGTGTTTTGTTTTGTTTGTTTGTTTGTTTTGGTGGGGGGTAAGTCACCAGGACCTGTTGTGGGGAAAGGGTTAATTATGCTGTCCCTGCATACCATTTCCTCAATTCTAATTGGGTCTCCCACAGGGCCCTGCACTTATCCATCAGTCAAAGTACTGTTGTCAGAGCTAAATATCATCTCATATTTAGATAGATTTTACAAGAATATCCCTGAATTCTTCTGTATTAGGATTTTTATATAAAACAGAGATTACCCCCCACCCAAAGGTAAAACCAAAGCAATGTACATTAAGGGCTAACTCTGATATATCAGATTAGATTGAGTTAACCTTAATCCTGTTTAAGAAAGAAAAATCATCACCCAACATCAGATTAATATTGATTTGGTGTCATAGGGATTAGCAAAGGAGCATACAGTACCTTTTCCAAATTTAAATGCAAGGCAGATTTATTCTATATTCCTTAAGCTTCCCTTGAAATTCTGTCTCCCAGGCCCTCTGACACTTAATCTGCTTTGAGAAAACAGAATACTCTCCTTGGTAACTCTTTGCATTGGTTGTTTGTGATTTTGTGGGCATGTGTACTATTTTATCTTGCAAAACCGGCACTAGCTACAAATAGAGCTAAGAAGAAATTGAAGGGGGGAAAGCTCACACACTGTGGGGACTGATAGAGAACTGGTTAGGAAAATGATGGCCAAAGAGCCTAGAATCAAAATAAACTGAACCAACCCCCAACCCTGTCTGCCTGCCTCTGTCCCACCTCCCCCTCCGACTTTTTTGCATCATGGCAGGAAACACTGTTCTCATATTTCACAGGAGATGTTAAATCATTGAACATGATGTTGAAACTCTGTAGGCCTGTACATTTGTGGATTCTGTACCTATGTATTCTTTTCCTAATCCACCAGTTCTGCAACCTTATTATTTTTAATGAGGTGAACCAAGATACCTTTAGGTCCCCCTTCTTATCAAAGACAATAAAGCTGAAGTTGATGGAACTGCTGTTGTTTTTTAACTCTCAGTTTGTGGTGGCTGTTTTGACATTCTTAAAGGGTGTGTGTATGTGTGTTCTTTATTATCATGAGTTGCTGCCTCTTCAAACTGAAGAGGTGGGTAGAATCAAAATTTTTCACAGTACCTGCTTTCCCAAAAGACTAAAAATACCGGTTGCAACAGTCACTTGAAAAGAAAGAGGGGCATTTAGAATTTTTACACTTGAATGCTTTTCAGCTGATGCATGCCAGGCTAACTTCTCAGGTTGCATTTTGCAGACTGGAGGTGATTCCTTCCTGAAAGCAACTTCTGCCTCTCTGTGTATGTGCAAAACGTTTGTATGAATGAGCAATAGATGTGATCCTTTTCTGTCACCATATGACTTAATGAACTTTTAAATACTGGATACTTGTACTTCAGTCACCTTTGAGGAAGCCATATCGGGTATTTTGCAAGGATTTAAAAAAATGCATATATGTCAGTATGACTCTTCACATGCACTGACTGGAAAACATGTGATTCTGCACATCACAATTGATGTGACTCTGCACATCAATTGTCTCTACCCCAATCATGGTATATCCAGTGAAAGGTATAAAAGAAGCTTCTGTATGCATACAGCAGTATTTGTGCAGCAGATAGATAGATAGATAGATAGATAGATAGATAGATAGATAGATAGATAGATAGATATGCTTGCTACTCTTCTCCTCCAACTAATCCAAGTTGGGAGTGGAGGGGGTGGTAAATCAGATCATTTTCTGAGCCAATCAAAGGCTAGTAAAGGGACCCAGCAGCAAAGATGAGGAAGAGACTGGCAGGGAGAGGGAAACCAGCTATTCTTCTCCATCTTGGTTTGCTCGGTATTAAGTTTGAACTAGAGAAGAATTTGGGGAGATTGAAAAGCTTGTTTTACCTTTCATGTGGGTTTTGACAAGCCTGGGCTTGGATAATTCACCAGCATCTCTAATGAGTAGAGTTTTCCATGTGATTGGGCAACATGCATAATCAGTTTCTAACTGTGTAGAAGATCCTTACAATTACAGCTTTGTACATCAGGGGTGTAACGATAGGGGGGCAGGGGGGGCACGTGCCCCAGGCGCCACCCTGGCAGGTCACGTGGGGGGGCGCCAAAAAGTGGCTCCCCCCCGCCCCCCCTGGATCGCCCGCTGAGTGGCGGCGGGTGTGCAGCAATGTGGCGGTGGTGAGCGGCGGCGGCGGGTCGCCCGCCGAGTGCGGCGGTGGCTGGCGGCGATGGGCTGCCTGTAGCGCAGCCCGAGCGGCGGCAGATCACCCGCTGAGGAGTTCAGGCAGAGCGACGCCGAGCCTGCCTTCGACGCCGAGCCTGCCGGCGTCGCTTCCCAACTGCGCAGGCGCACCTGCGCAGTTCACAGAATGAGGCATTCAAGAGTTTCAGTTGAACACTTGAAATGCCTTGAGAGGTTCAGCCTAAATTATTTGCAGCCTGGGATTGTGTGTCTTGCAGTCAGTGCCTTGATACAGAGAGTACGGGGTGGAGTCACCATAGGGCAAATGAGTTCAAAGAACTCGGGCCACCACCCACAGGCACCAGACACACACCCTGCATCTGACGTCAGACATGGGGGACATTATTTCGCTCCCAAATGGGGCCATGCCCCCCAATTTGGGGCTGAAATTGGCCTGTGCTTCATTGCCTTTTAAAGGTAGGGAGAACCGCTCCTGGCCTCGATGCCAATGCAGTGGGACTGATCCCCCTCCCAAATGGGGCTATGTGGCCCCATTTGGGAAGGAGACCACGCCCCTGCGTCTGGCATCTGGCATCAGATGTGGGGGGGCATGGCTAGCTGGACCCCTGCATCTGACGTCAGACTCCTGGGCAGGGCCAGGGGGCCACAGTGGCAGCCAAACACGGGCCACTGCCAGCCTCCCTCCACAGAGCATCAATTCCATTTAAACTGGGGATTGTGGGGCTTGATCCTTAGCTGAAAATAGCACTCTGTTCAATTGAGGAGAGGCCCACATAGGGTTGCCATAGTCAAGAACTCCATATCTACCCCCTAATTTGCATGTTATGTAAATCAGTTTGTAAATTTGCATAGTATGCAAATTATGCAAATCAACTGGTGCATTATGCAGATGGTTTATATTTGCTCTGGTGACAGTACTGTCCTCCAGTAGTTGGGGAAGATCTCTTTACCTGACCATTTACTTGAGCTTGAAACACCAAGACTTTGTAACCCAACACATTGTAATATACAAGTTCAATGTTTAACTTTGTCTAATAAACTGTATGTAGTGCTGTCATTGATTCCTCATCAACTGCAGACTACCATCCCACTCCATTTCCCACTACCTGAATATTTATTTATTTATTTTATTAGAGACATTTAATATACCGCCCACTCCGAAGACTCTGGGTGGTGCACACTAACAAGCAAACAGGCAACATTAAAAATTACATTCTAAATTAAAAACTAAAGTAACTACCAAAGAACAGAAAAACAAACTACAGGGCAAAAGCCTGGCGAAAAAGAGAAGTCTTCAATAGCGATTTGAAGATCGGTAAGGAAGGGGCTAGCCGGATCTGTAGGGGGAGAGAGCTCCAAAGGAGCAGGGCAGCAACCGAAAAGACCCTTTCATGAGTTCTAGAGCCCTGAACATCTCGGAAATCAGGGACCGACAGAAGGGCCATCTGAGCTGATCTAACTGGATGGGATGTAACTGGATGAGAGAGGCGGGTCTGTAGGTAGACAGGCGCCAAGCCCTGCAAGGCTTTGAAGGTCAAAACCAGGACCTTAAATTGAGCTCGGAAGCGAATAGGCAACCAGTGCAATGACTGTAGGAGAGGTGTTACCCTGTCATATTTTCTGGCACCCATGAGTAGGTGAGCTGCTGTATTCTGGACCCGCTGCAGCTTCCCTATCGTCCTCAAAGGTTACCCTAGATAGAGAGCGTTACAATAATCTAAACAAGGGCATGGGTCACTGTCATTAATGCCTGCCGATCAAGGTAAGGGCATAATTGGCGAACCAGATGAAGCTGGGCAAAAGCACTTCTGGCTGCAGCTTCCACCTGCTGTTCAAGCAGGAGGCGCGAGTCCAAAAGGACCCCCAAATCACAAACAAACTCTTTTGAGGGCAGCGCCACCCCATCTAAAACAAGGTTCACATCCAGCTGTTGGCCGTTAGGAGCACTGAATAAAAGTAATTCAGTCTTAGTGGGATTCAGTTTGAGCTTGTTTTGATTCATCCAGACCTTAATAGCTTCCAGGCAGTGACTTTATCAGCAAAGAATCGAGCAAATTGATCACAGCGGCCAGATTGAACATCTACCGGATCCACTTTCCTAAGAAGGGAGCGGGTAATCCAGAATAAGGCCGCTGGACGAGAATCAGCTGATGTGATAAAAGTGGAGAAATAGTGAGATTTTGCCGCTCTTATCGTCCTAGAATATTCCCGAATATATGCTATTTATTGGTGAATAAATATGCTATTTATTGGTTAATATGCTTTGGTAGCAAATGAGATTTTCAATACAAACCATGAATCCACTCTCATTTGCTATCAGAGAATCTATACTCAGAACACCTCAGAAACAACAGAACCCTGTACCCCATGGGTTAGCAACCGATGGGGGTGGCTGGCACCCTCTGTTCACTACACCGCCACTCATTCTGGGCCTCTGCAGTGCCCCCCAAGTGCAGTTATGGGGCTGCTGAAACCTACATGATTCCCTATGGAGAAAAACCTTAAAGATGCGTAAACTTCAACAAATCACCAGAAACCAGCCCTCTGCCCAAATCCTTTGAAAAAATTCTTCTACCTTCCTTGTCCCCTTTGGGCACTACCACAAACCCCAAACCACTCTAGGCCACCCCTTTCCCCCCGATGTGAAGTGATACACCTCCATTATACCTTATGGGGGAAAACTTTAAAGATGTGTAAATTTCAACAATTCACCAAAAATCAGCCCTTTGCCCAATCCCTCTGCAATTTGGGTGGTAGCCTCCACCCATTAGGCACTACCACCCCACCTGACCCTTCCACCCGAGATCCCACTTTATGCCCCAAATCTACCCCAAAGACACTAAAACTTCAACAACTCACCAAAAATTAGTCCTTCGCCAAATTCCTCTGCAATTTGTGTGGTAGCCTCCACCCATTAGTCACCACGACCCCACCCCACTCTTTTGGCCCTAGGACCCATTTTTTTGATCCGAATCGATTCAGATTCAGAATAATTCTGATCCGAATCAAATCTGGGGTGATTTAGATGGGTCAGGTTTGGACCCAAAAACAAATCAGGGGTGTTTTGATTTGGATCTGAATTGAAACACCAAAAATCTGAATTGCACACCCCTAGAATGGATTGCACTATAAAGCCAAAAACCTTAAACATTACAATACATAGATAGGCAGTGATTTACATCCAAATCAAGCAATCCTCTCAACTGCCCCATAGAATCTCCTGTTGACAAAAAACAAAGGTAATAGAAGTTGATGTTGTAGTTTTAACCTGGAGAAATAGATGTAACAAGCATCTAAGAGCATGGCCAAGGCAGGGAGCAAGCCCCAGTTCAAATCAGGCAATGCTCAAAAGGGCCCTTATTCAATTCAAATCAGAGTCACTTCATTTAAGAGAGGGAGTTTATATTTCAAGCATCACCTTCTTGAATGCTCTCCCCATCATTAGTGGAAAAGTCTAGAGTGAGTCACAGGGCCTTAAACCTTTGGGTGGAATCCCCAGATACTGGGTGTCAAGGCTTGGGAATTCTGTCAGCGATGTGGAGGTTATGCCAGCCTCAGGTTGGAAGGGAGGGTCTGGGCTAGGAAATCATTCAGCTCTTTGTCCTCAAATAAGTAGGTTCCTGCTGAGCTCTCTGTTGTGCACAGGCCTGAACCCCTGGAGATTTTTCTTTCTTTCACTATGCTCTTGTTGGTCTCTGAAGAATCTGCTCCAGCCATGAATGCTCCCTCCCCATCCCTCATGTCTTGTGAGACCCATCCGTCTCATGAAGAAGACAGGTCCCACTCTTCCTTACCATGGGAACACTGCTGCTGCTGCTGCTCCTAAACAGCTCCTCGATGCTGTACTACCATCCTAGCTCCCAGGTGTGTTCCCTCTCTCCACACTGGGAAATGGAAAACCAAGCAAACCATTCTGGCCATTTGAGGAGCTTGCTTTCCCAACAGAGGCAACGGTCCTTAGATGAGTAGAGTCGTCTGAGTTTGAGCAAAATAATCAACACACAATTGATATGTGAAAGAGCATTAGATTTTTGTCCTTCGTTATTCTTCTTAACGTGATTCTGAAGTCTATGCTGCCAACTGCAATAACCATTTATACTGAAAGAAAACAAACAACTCCATCACCCCGCCACCTGAGAGCTGCAATCAATACCATTTTGCCTCTATGTAAATTGAACTGTCTCTCATTGCAATACTTCTCTTATTTTAGTGTCATTTTGATGATGATCGGATTGTCACAGGCTGTAAACATGATTCTAGTATATGAGAAGGTTCATTATACTGAGGGTTTTCCCTCACACCTTAAAAAAGGAAGGGAGATACAAATATTTGTCACCAGATGCAATATATTTTGGCTGCTACTATCATAGTGAATGTATGCTTCTAGAAGATTATTGATAGAATAAAGTTCTTGTGATCTTGCTCAGTATTATTATTATTATTATTTGTTTATTTCGGCCCAAGGCCAGCATGCTCAGTATTATTAATATGCAGAGATGTAAAAGATTCTTGAGGTATCTGCCATCATCGTGGCTAATGCTCTAAACCAAAGCTGTCCATGTGTAGTTTAAAAAGGCACACACATAGCAATAGCCTCTCTGCTTCCTGTTAGGGTTTTCTGGGACACCAGCCTTGAAGAGAGTGAGTCTGAGAAACAAGGACAGCCTGGATCCCTACCCCTAACAACCTGGAACTCAGAACTGGAGCAGCCAGTGCTGTCCTCTCCTTTACAGAAGCCCTGGCGCTCTGAGGACCTGGCACCTCCTGCTTGGGGTTCTTGCCTCTTCCTTTGAACCCCCTTTGTCGCTCCTCTGATGCTGGGCCCAGACCGAGCTTCATCTCCAAAGATGGAGCGCATGTGTGGCTGCTTGGGCTCTCCCTCCAGATGTATTCTTTTTATTCCTCCAGGTGTCCTCAGGAGGAGGAGGAAACCTGTAGGTGGTGGAGGTGCTTCCCAGGAGCCCAGGAATGGGCACAGCTCTTGCTAGCTATAACAATCCACAGTCATCACCTGCTTCTTGCTGATTCCACAGCTCCCCTTAAGAAGTCATGCCTCCAGCTGCCTAGTTGCCTGCCTGCTTTGCTGCTTCACTTGATCCAATTTCCAAATGAAGGGTGGGGATTTTCAGTGAGCTCCCCTTTACCAGAAGGCACTCTGAGCAACATGAAATTATGTCCCAGAAGATCATACAGCCCCCCCTTCTCTGGATGTTTTAAAGAAAGATCCGAAATACCTATTTAATCATGCTTTTAATTTATATTTTAGAGTTTTAAGTTTTAGAGTTTCTTATTTATATTTTTTATTGTTTTAATTGCTGTTGTGTTTTTACGTTCTGAAACATCCAGGGACCTGTGTGTAGGGCAGTATAGAAATGCTCTGAATTAATTAAATAAAGAAATCCTTGCTTCTCAGAGCACTTTGGGGGGAAGTGGAGACTGACAAACATCATGAGCCCTCACGCTTCAGAAGCAGAGATGCTATCACTGTAAACTTGCCTTTTTTGACTGTATGTGTGCAGCTTTAGTAAGAATGTTGGTTGTTGTATATAAATCTGCTCAGGATAGATGTCATCTTTTGTGATTTGTGGTTTGAGCTCCGATCTATTTGTGTTATCACTCTCCGTTATTGATTGATTAACACAGGTTGCCAAATAGTTCAATTAGCTCAGTTCTGTGCAAATTCTAGGCTGCCAGGTTGTTTTTAACCTACTTTCCAGTAGGCTTATGAGATCACCCAGCATTCTGTGTGTCCGTCCATGTGTCCCCCCACCCCATCGACTTCGCAACACCTGGACCAATATGAACCAAATCGGGTACAGTTGTAGAGACACATAGGGACACCTCCACAGCTTAGTTTGTGATGATGTCATCCTCCCCATTCCAAGATGGCAGACATGTAAACTTTTGAGGCACAAGTGGGCTAACTTGTGAACTGCTTAACTGATTTGAAACCAATTTGCTACAGATGTAGGGGCACATAGGGATGCTCAAAGGATGTTGTGTATGATGATGTCATCCACTCCAGTTCAAGATGGTGACCGCGTGAACATCTGAGGCGCAAGCAGGACAATTTGTGGACTGTCTAACCAATTGAAACCAAATGAGGTACAGTTACAGTGAGTGACACATAGGGACACCTCATCGGCATAGTTTGTGATGATGTCACCCACCACGATCCAAGATGGCAGATGCGAAAACTTTTGAGGCGCAAGTGGGCTAACTTGTGAACCACCTAACCAATTTGAACCATATTTGCTGCAGCTTTAGGGACACATAGGGATGCCCATATGGCATGGTGTGTGATGATGTCCTTCACTCCAATTCAAGATGGCGGCCACATGAGCATCGGAGGCACAAGCGGGCTAATTTGTGGAGTGCCTCAGCTATTTGAACCAAATTGGGTATAGTTGCAGTGAGTGACACACACAGACACCTCAGTGGCATAGCTTGTGTTGATGTTATCCATGCAGATTCAAAATGGTGGACACAACCCTTTGAGGGTGCAATTGGGCTAACTTGTGAACCACTTAATCAATTTGAATCAAATTTGCTGCAGCTGTAGGGACACATAGGGACACCTCAACAGCAAAGATTGTGATGATGTCATCCACCACAATTCAAGATGGTGGATGCATAAACTTTGTTTTTATGCAAGTGCACTAACTTGTAGACAGTCTAAACAATATGAACCAAATTTGCTACAGCTGAATGGACACATAGTGATGCTTCAGTGGTGTAGTTTGTGATGATGTCACCGTGCACTAACTTGAGGACTGTCTAACCGATTTGAATCAAATTTGGAACAGCTGTAGTGAATGACACACAGGGACACCTCAATGGTGCAGTTTGTAATGACGACATCCACCCTGATCCAAGATGGTGGACACATGAATATTTGAGGCACAAGAGATCTAACCTGTGGACCTCGATTTGCACCAAATTTAGTCCAGATGCAGAGACAGTGAAAGGAAAGTAGGCTGATTAGTTCTTACTAGAACAACTTGTTACTTTAGGGAATTGGTGGCTTAGATTAATAGCTTTAATTTTCAAAGAAGAAAAGTCCCTAGCCCTTGTAATTCTGGAAATATTGAGGGAAATGTGCTGTTAATATTCTGTCCAAATGTTTTGAGTGCACGACTGCTCCCACTTTCCAGCATTGTAATGTATGGGTGGATGCCCTATCATGATTGACATGTAAGTGAAGCAGTGATATCAGTTTCTGATATGTTCCACTGTGTGAAACAGGATGCTGGACTAGATGGGCCTTGGGCCCGATCCAGAAGGGCTGTTCTTATGTTTTTATGCACTTAAAAATTAATGAAGGAAAGCCATGTACTGTTGGAGCGCCACTGCGCAGCAGGGAAATGCTTGACTAACAAGCAGAAGGTTGCCAGTTCTAATCCCTGCCAGTATGTTTCCCAGACTATGGGAAATACCTATATCAGGCAGCAGTGACATAGGAAGATGCTGAAAGGCATCATCTCACACTGTGCGGGAGTAGGCAATGGTAAACCCATCCTGTATTCTACCAAAGAAAACCACAGGGCTCTGTGGGCACCAGGAATCAAAATTGACTTGACAGCACACTTTGGTTTACTTCACTGTTGAAGCAGTAAAAGCACAAGACAGTAGCAAAGCAGAGCTGCCTGCACATCTTTCCTCAGCATGTTTAGCTGTGCACTCAGAAAGGAAAGGCAGGCAGGACAGATGGGGAAGGCCCGTGTTTCCCCACATGAGCAACTGATCAGGTAAAAAGACCATACCACTGCTTCTTCCCCAACTTTGTGTGATTCTCATTGGTAAAAGTCCAAGAAAAAAAGGGTTGAAAGCATACAACTGATTGGCATAATTAATAAACAGTGGCCATAGTATGGAAAATAGGATGCCCAGATTTGCGGACCTGGAATATGGCAACCTTAATTGTACACCAATCTTGGTTGTTCTTGCCTTGCCCCAAAATCAAATCTAGCTCATTAAGGATCCATGTTACATGATTTCTGCAAGATTGTAAAGGAGAGCTTGCCTTGCAATGCCTCAGATTCAGAACCTTAAGTTATCCCCTCTATATATTGAATTATTGCCCTCTGTACTTAGAGCCACCTCTTTCTGTGGCTGAGGTCTTAAAGCACATTGGCAAATTAAAGCAAATGATTATGATCAAGGCTTATTATAGCAGTCCAAGTAATCTAGTTTATGGTGCAATAATAATGGGTTTCTATTCTGCAAGAGCAAAAAGTATAGCAGGTGTTTTATGGCCTCCGTAATCTTTAGGATTAGTTTAGGCATTTTCATATTGCTTACTGGTCTCAGTGTTTATAGGATTAAAAGAAAGATACCACACTTACAGGTTTTGCAGTGTTTCAAGAATATAAATTGAGGTCAAGTAAAGCTTTAAAAGCACAAAATTAAAGGAAGCAATTACAAATTGTTGATGATATTTTGCATTGGATTTACATTCTTAGAATCACCTAGTATCACCATCTGATTGCTTTCTAAGCACATTGACCTAATGGTATATTGAAATAGATGCCCAAATGACCTAAATAATATGAATTTATTTAGGGTCACAAATGAAGTGAATATTCTCATCTTTGTCATTATATTGTATTTATAGAATGTAGTAAGCAAAGCAATTTCCTCAACGTGTTTGGCTGTGCACTCAAAAAAGAAAGTCAGACAAGACAGATGTGGGAAACCCCTTTTTCTTGGCATGAACAAATGGTGAGATGAGCAAATGGTCAGGTCAGACTTAATTTAGAGAACACCTAAGATAAGGCACTGTACGATAGAAATGAAGTCACAAAGCCCTGCTCATAATCGGGGGGGAAAGTAGTAGTAAGCACAATTTGTGGCCTCTATAACAATTGCTTTCCATTTCCCCCATTGTTTATAATAACTGCAGCATGTAATAAGATGTATACTTCTCCCTGGTGTTCCCTCTAACAGGGATTCCCAGATGTTGTTGACTACAACTCCCTAAGCAAAAGCCATTGCAGCTGGGGCTTCTGGAAGTTGTAGTAAACAACCTCTGGGAATCCCTGTCAGAGGGAACACTGCTCCCCACCCCCCAGTAATTTGGTGGCTGTTTTCCAAAACAAAGTGAGCCAGTGGACCAATGCTGTACATTCTACTTTTTTAATGTATACTGTGGACGGGAGAGGAAGAATAAGAAGTGGTCATATATAAGATTAGGGGTTCAGCTCAGGAGGCTCTGACTCACAGAACTGAAGCAAGCCCCGAAGCTGGTCTGAAACAGCAGTTTCACAAGCAGTGTCACCACATTTATTCTAATTGTTGGCAATGGAGAAAGCTGCATACAAAACAGCATGGGGACTTGATTTTGAGCCTACAGCAGCCTGGCATTAAGCATTATGGCTCTGTAGAACTGCTCATCATGTCAGTGACCGAGCCTTAGGAGATTTAAGTGACATTCAGATACTGATACTAGGAACATAATAAAGTAATGGGAAGAGGGTCAAGGAACTGAGGCCAATTCCTGGGGGCAGGAAGTGGAGAAGAAAACTCCCCATGTCCAGGGGCGTAACTATAATAGGGCAAGGGGAGACAGTTTTCTGGGGGCCCACTGCCTGGGGGGGCCCCCAGAGGCAAGTCACATGACTGACTCGCCCAGCTGCACACCCACCTGGGCTTCCTTCAGTTGTATTCATCCTCCGAAATTGATGTGAGTGTTAAGATCCGGAGGTACCAGAACACCATGTCTTTCTCTAGTACCATTAAGTTACTTGCATGGTCCACAATTTACAAAACTGCTTCATTGAGTGGGGGGCCCATTTTAAAATCTTGTCTCTGGGCCCACTCCAACCTTGCTACGCCCCTGCCCATGTCATAAGACTGAAGCTGTGGTTACAATAGTAGGACAGAAGTAGAGATCAAAACCATGTCAGCATGAGTTAAAAATTATAACCACAAAGGTGCCTCTGATAAGATTGGGAAGGAACATGAATCCCAAGGTAGCAGAAGGATCCAAGTTCCCTCACTAGCATCTCCAAGATAGGGCTGAGAGAGACTCCTGCCTGCAACATTGGAGAAGCTGCTGCCAGTCTGTATAGACAAGACTGAGCTAGATGGGCCAATGGTCTGACTCGGTATATGGCAACTTCCTATGTTCCATCATGTATGTACATGCAGTTACTCTCTTGAAATTCCCAGTGGTTGCTGAAACGAAAACTGCATTGCTAATCACAGTGTAGTTCAAGCTAAAATTTTGACCATGCTGTAGGTTCTGTTGCAAGACATTACACAATCAAATGATTTTGTGTCGGACTTAATAGCAGAGAGGCAATCCCAGTAGGCAGAGAATCTTCATTGTATGTCACTGGGATGTAATGAAGGACCACAATGTGGTGATTCTCTTACTTTTTTGACTTCTAAAACTGCTAAATCAGCCATTGCAACTCCATGCAAACCACAGACTGTGGAATATAGGATGCAGTTTAAACTCTGCATGAAATAGATGAGCATGTACAATAGCAATAGAAACTTGGCTGCAGCAAAAAATATGTTTAGAATTCAGACCGCTGCATTTTTTGTTGAGTCACCTGAAGTTGAGTCACCTGATTTTTAGTCAGTGCTTGGTAGGACCAAGAACCACACAGTGTGACAATGAATATAACAAGTTAGCCAGCAGAGCAGGGTTATCCAAGGGTTCTTTTACTGTAGATTAATATTAAGGGCTTTATTCTAACCATAGTTTTTTGTTGTTTTTTTAAAAGGAGAGAGAGAGACTTGCAGTAACTGAATGCACGTGAGGGATTTTTGACAAATTTATTTCCCCATTGTTACCAATACAGGAAGGGAGAGAAAAATAAATGTATTGGCTGAATCATTACGGTAATTCTAAACACTTTAGATAGGTCCTGTCACATGCTTTGTAAATTCCTGATTGATTGTGTGGAATTAAATTATTGGGCAGAAAGCCAGTTAATGGAACACACATTGATGAAATCATTTTTGAGGGGCATTAAATGGAACTTAAAATAAAGCTGAAATAGCTTTATGGATTTTCCACTAAAAATGTTTATGAACATTTATTGCTGGTAAATTACATTGTGTCAAAAGAAAGATTTGCTAGGCCTTGATTTTAATCAAACTCTTTTGCAAGTAATAAAAGAGAATAATTTATTATCTGGAATGTAGTAGCAGCTTGGGTACAGGGTACTTAAGAGAGTGCCTTCTTTATCTTGAACCCTGTCACCTATTAAGATCATCTGGAAAAATCCAGTTACAGTTGTCACCAGCCTGTTTGGTAGTGACTCAGGACTGGGCCTTCTCTGTGGCTTCCCCCCAGGGCTTTGGAATATGTTCCCTGTCAAAATAAGAGCATTTCCATCTCTGTTTGCTTTTAGGAAGACCCTCAAGCACACCTGTTTTCTCAGGCTTTTAACTGAAATTAATTTTAAACTGTTTAATTGTTTTTATCCCATGAAATTGTGTTAACTTTTTATTCTGTAAAAATTGTTTTAATTATTTTTGCTCTGTTTTGTGTTTTTTGTTTTTTGTATTGTTTAAACTGCCTGGAGATGCACATATCAGATGGTATATGAAGATGATAAATAAATAATAAAATAATAAAATCTACAGTAGGTGTAAATACATGTTGACATAGCTGCCCTCCACCTTATCTAGCTCATTGTAGATCTGTGACGATGAACTGCAAAATCTGTTGCCTTGCTGAAAACAATACTTTCTATACTTTCCAAAGAAGCAGCTTTTTAAAATTTCAAGTTATTCACAACAGATAAAGATGTTCAGCAGCAAGTGTGACAAAATGTATTGATATACCAGCAGTTTTTATAAGGGTTGCTTTTTGCCCAGTAAAGATGAAAGATTGGTAATGAGACTTCTTGTTGGTTTCTTTGCAGATAGCCAGACAGAAATGTTTCCATGTTTGATTATCTATCTATCTATCTATCTATCTATTTATTAAATTTATACCCTGGCCAAACTTGCATCTCTGGGCGGCTAACAACAATTAAAACACATAAAAAGTTAAAACAGTTAAACATATAACACATATAAAAGTTAAAACAATACAATAATTTAAAAACCATAAAATTAACAAACAGTATTTTTAAATTAAAAACCTGAGAAGGCTTGGGTAAAAAAAAGCGGAGTTTTTTAGACCTTTTTAAAAAAAATAGCCAGAGATGGGGAGGATCGTAACTCAGCAGGGAGTGCATTACACAAACTCGGGGCAGCAGCCAAGAAGGCCCATCTCTATGTGACCACCAAACGAGTTGGCGGTAACTGGAGACGGACCTCCTCAGATGACCTAAATGGGCGGTGGGGTTCATAGCGAAGAAGATGCTCTCTTAAATACCCAGGAAATACCCAGGTTAAACCGTTTAGGGCTTTATAAGTTATAAATAGCACTTTGTATTTTGCCCGGAAACCTACTGGCAGCCAGAGTAACTCCATCAGCAAAGGAGTAATGTGGTCTCTCCGAGATGACCCAGAGAGCAACCTGGCTGCCGCATTCTGAACCAACTGAAGTTTCCGGACTGTGTACAAAGGCAGCCCCACGTAGAGCGCATTACAGAAGTCAAGTCTGGAGGTTACCAACAAATGTACCACTGTTTTGAGGTCATTGATCTCAAGAAACGGACACAGCTGGCGTATCAGCCGAAGCTGATAGAAGCCCCTGGCCACCGCCTCAACCTGAGAAACCAAGGAGAGGTGTGGATACAGGAGTACTCCCAGACTGCAAACCTGTTCCTTTTGGGGAAGTGTGACCCCATCTAGAACAGGCAGATCAAAATCGTCTCTGGAGTTCTGACCCTGCACAATAAGTACCTCCGTCTTATCTGGATTCAGCTTCAGTTTATTCTCCCTCATCCAGCCCATTACTGCTTCCAGGCAGGCATTTAGGGAGGATATGCCATCACCTGAAGAAGTTGACATGGAGAAGTAGATCTGGGTGTCATCAGCGTACTGATAACACCCAGCTCCAAATCGCCTGATGATCTCTCCCAGCGGTTTCATGTAGATGTTAAAAAGCATTGGAGAGAGTATGGAGCCTTGAGGGACACCATACTTAAGCTCAGATTTTGAAGAGCAACAGTCTCCAATCGACACCATCTGGAACCTGTCCGAGAGGAAGGAGCAGAACCACTGTAAAACAGTGCCTTCCACCCCCAACCCCTTCAGACGCTCCAGAAGGATACTATGGTCAATAGTATTGAAAGCCGCCGAGAGGTCCAAAAGGACCATCAGAGTCACACTAATCTAGCACTCAGTTGCACAGCCGCACCAAAGCATGTGATTTAATGCAAGGTTTTCAGTGCCACAGAAGTCACCATCTTGCTCTGGTGTTACAGTTTGCATTGCTCTCTAAGAGGGTGTACAATCAGCCACTGATGCTGCTCTGAAGTCAAGGCAGAGCTCTGTGATTCAACTGAAAATAGTGAATGTGGTGATACTTCATAGTCACTTTTCCCAACTAAAATTAATCTTGAGCATGGCTGGCCCACTTATGATAAGGTGGCCACTTAATGTGGTGGATTGCCCACTGCCTATCCCTGCCAATCCATTGCTTTTGGCTGGCTTTTCACCTCCTCCAAACCTCACCTGGAAGCCCCACAGAAACCACCACCCCTGGAGGGCATCAGTAGCTTGGGTGAGGAGAAGGGGCTTCGCTGGGGGGGGGGGAGGGAAGTACCAGGGGGTGAGTGATGTGGAGAGATAGGGCAAGAGATGGGTGAGAGATTGAAGGGGGAGATTGGTACTCTCTGCATGCCATGAGGTTATGGATGAGATTGGAGGTGAGTGGGGGAATGAGGGCTAGACAGTAGCTCATGAAGCTGCCTCAGACACCAGAATTCTTGGACCAGGCCTGATCATGAGCTGATAAAAACAGTGGCTGAGGGAAATTACTTAAAGTAGTGCCACTGAGATTAAAATAACTTTGAGTAATTTTCTTCATCATGTCAGTCAATATCTGGGAAGGCATTTATGCATTTTGGGCTTGCTCTCCTCTTCAGAGGCTGAGAGGCTGTAGGCAGGGGGAAAGACTGCAAGTTTTGAGGCCGCAATCCACTCTAGCAGACTGTGAGGTTCGCCTGAGACAATGGGCAGCATTTCTGTGTGTTGCGGAGAGCCTCCTCCATGTTGTGGTGTGCAATCAGTTTCTATTGCTTTTAGAGATGTTTCTAAAGACAAGGTATTTCCATTTTCTAGGTAGCTTCTTCATTCTCCTTATTTATAGGTATTAGTCCATCCATAATTATCATTTTCAGACACACTTTTTTGGTTGCTCAGGAAATACACTTGTCATTGTACGTTTTACATTCATTTTGCCATAACAAAACCAGACATGAATCCCTTTACAATAAACCACTAGTACTTTAAAAAATATACCCAAGTGTCAAGCCAATCAATTTTTTATAAGATCAGTAAAACAGCAAAGAAGGCAGACTGGTTTAAAGTTCCCGGGTTGGGTCCAGCGTGGTGCCGTATGCAGATCTCCCAGTGTGGGGTTCCTGGGAGAGGAGAGCACTGGTTTCCAGCTGGACCGGGACTTTGGGCTCACCCTTTGGTGCCATGGGCAGGTATGCACATCCACACATGGGCATGTGAGCTGGCAGGGCACAGGGTTTGACAGCAGATTGGCAGCAGAGTGCTGTCCTGCCGAGTTCGGGACAGCACTCACCCAAGTGCCCATCCCCGTGGCTTTTCTGCATAAATCATCCTCCCTCACTCCCCTTAGTATGCCACTCCCGTGAGAGAGAGTTCTGTGGGATAATGGGCTAGGTCTCCAGCATGATGATGTCCGAGATGAGTCATTACAGATGGCCATTTTCATGAGCAAGGCTTAGGGAGCAAATATCCCCAAAAGGGGAAGGGACTGCCCTCCCCTTCCCCAACCTTTCTGTGGGGGAGGGGGAAGAACTTTGCTGCTCTGCCTTTTATACTCAACACCAGGTCTCACCCCTGCCCCCATGCAAAATGTTCCCTTCCCAGTGCTGTGATGGAGTACCCTGCTTATGTTGCCACTTGGAGTGTTTGTGCTTATGAACATACATGACTGTTGTTCTCTACTCAGGGAGCAGAACACTTGGTGCCCATCCTGTCATTCCGTGCCCTCACTCAACTGCTTGCCAGGTGGGGGGACCAAGGGACAGAAGGGGAATCAGGGCTGCCCCCAATCAACTGTGCAGCTTGACAGGCTGACAAGTCTGGGCTGGTGTGTGGTGGTGTCCCTGTAGCCTGGCTAATCCATAGCTCATAGCTGACAAGAGGGATAGGGTTGGTTTTCCGAGGGGCTGCCAATGAGAAGTGCCAAAAGCATGGAGCAGCTACATCCTCGGGTGGGTCTACACCACCACCTCTATGAGGCGTCTGAATGTGGCCACACACACACACACTCCATATATATTGTCTACCTTAATGCATAATAATGTTAGAGAAAGGAACTACTGCACACATGCAGCTCCTTATTGATGATGATGATAAATAATGAAACACCACCCCTCTGAGACACCTTCTGAAAATTGAAGTATAGCACCACCCATTGGCTGCATTTGGAAATACAGCATGCAAAGTACTTGTACTAAAGTATTACCTCATTTAACAAGTGCCTTAAGTATGTCTGTAAAATATTATAAACCTTGCAAGCAAGTAATGGCTTCTATAGTGAAAAATGAGATAAGGAAGGACTCAGCATCCTTACCATGGACATTTATAAGAATATAATATATTTGTTCTGGATTGAGGTTAGGAGTAGATTATCTGTAAATTGTGCCACATGTAATTTGAGCATCATTCCCCTGCTAACAGTTTGTAACATCTACACCTTGTGTTCTGTTTTGTTATTTCAGGAGCAGAAGGCACAGTGTTCCCTAAATCCATAGAAACTCCCAATGTCAGGGCAGACCCCTTCAAGGAACTAAGGTAAACTTCCGCATTTGGTTTCAGTGTAATTCAAAGGCACTTTGCAGGAATTCTGACTAGAAGCATTTCAGACCTTGCACAAAAATGGGTGACAGGCACTTGTGTTGTAGAAAAGATGCCAGTGTGTGGTACATCAGAGTAAATCTCTGTGGATGAATTAAAAAAGGAAGATATGTGTCACTAGAGCTCCATCCTTTGCCTATAAGTGCCTCCATTTAGCCAGGCCTCAAGACTTTTTCATAGAACATTTGAGATCTCTTTTTGGCTGAAGTGATTGAAGGTGCTGGAAGGCCATACTCAATCACAGAGTGACAGCAGGCAGAAGAATGATGCAGTGGTTGTATTATCTTCAGATATGGGAACCTGATAACTGTATCTGTCTGAGCACAGGTGCCACTGTCTTGGCTCATATGTTACTGAAGACAGTGGCCCTCACATGGTGAAGGAGTGAGCAGGTCCCTGCCCATCAATAATGACTAGGGGATACAAGAGGGGGGAACTTTATCGTTCCCTTCATTTTCATTGGAAAATCTCATTTGTTTTGTTTTTAATTCATTGTTCTTACATTCATTTCATAACTAACTTCTTCCATTTGTGTTTTCCCTATTCTTTTTAATTTCCTTTCCCCTTTTATTTTGCTCTTTTGTCACTACCTTTGGTAATCTTTCTCCTCACTCCATCTTTTTGTTTTCCTGCAATGCCTCAAATGTTGTGTCAGCCCAGGGCATGACTTGAGAAAACATGGCAGCCTCCACTGTCAGCTGCTATTTCCCGCTGTCCTGCCTGGAACCATGCATCATCTCAGGCACTGTGGAAAGAGAAAATGGTGGCACCAGAAAGCCACCAAGAGGAGCTTCTCTGAAAAATAAGTCAAGTAGTTTCAATTGGGCTACAAATATGATCACATTGTGATTCATTTAGATCCATTCAGAGTTCTTGTCATTAGTTTTGTAATGAATGAAAATGTAACTGAATTGGTCTGAAGTCCAAAAATAATACATCTTTTTCAAACAACGTTTTCAAACAAAATGAACCCCTACCCTCACCACACCACTTCAAATAACATGAGCCTGGGGTTTCCATGGCAATGCCCAGTGGCAATGTCCAATGGCACAGAGGTGCCATTAAGGCTATTTCTCCCACCTTTTTTTGAGGAAAAGTAACTGTGTAAGTTTCTACATATGCTAGATACATATCAGTATGGAACTTCCAGCTTACACATTCTTTGAAAGCATGTGTTAGAAGAAGGGCCATTTGGACTTCCACCATATGAGGGCTACTGCCAGCAACAATATTTAAATGGAGCCACTGACATTAATAATCTCAGCTCTGTGCATAGCAAGTAATACTTTGAAGTCTCCCTCAAATGCAGCCTCTTGCTACATATATTCTCCTAAACCACGACTTTTTAAATGAGGGGGGGAAATGGTGCTGGATGAGAGATTGGGGCAGGAAGGAAACCATATTTTGTGTAGTTCTAGATGTATTAATACTTGTTCTGAACAGATTTGAATCAACTTTTATAGTACATGGTAGCCACACAATAATCATAATGTAATGTGGAGACGTTCCACACTAATGTCAGCCTTCCCAACAAGATCTAGCGGTGGAATGAAGACTCTCCATTCTATACAACCGCTTTGTGACAGACAGCTGGAACTTTTAGACATGCTTTGAGTAAAAACCTGCCCTTTCCTATCCTTTTCATGGATTGCTGATTGGCAGGTTCATTACTCAAGCAGTACTGGGTGGTGGGGTGGGGGCGGGTTTCAACCCCTAAAGTGGCTGTCTAGCCAAACACCAATTCTCTTTTTGAAGAATCTCCTTACATCTCCACTGTATCAATGTCTTAGGCACTTGTGTAATGTTTTCTTCAAATTGTTTGCTCCTCCACACGCAAATATAATACTCCTGTTCTCAGTTCCTTTTTTATCCTGCACTTTGTCTCCATTACCTTCACCAAAGTCTTGTGAGTCATCAAAGAATTATAAGTTCCAGGTGATTACATAGCCATCATTCTCTACAGACTTTCTATCATACTGTTTCTAACAAATGGTCTTGGATCACTGGGAGCTTTACAGCTGTGGGATCACCTTTTCAACAAGATCCGACAGTGTACTGTGCCTTGCTAGCATGGCATCAGTTCTTGCCTGTCATATTTGTGACATGTTGTCTCCTGGTATGTCTTTGTGCTGTGGTGGCTTGGAGAGTTAGAGTAAAGGTGGAGTAGGGTTTGTAATCAATCCTCTGAGATATTAGATACACAGATGACACATTTGCCAATTCATATTGAGGAGAAGAAACATGCATTATATTGGCTTTCAGCTTGTTTGACATGAACCATTGTTATACTGATGGCCCGTTGATGATGAATTCTTTACTACCACAAAAAATGTAGTGATGAAACGTTGTTCAGCCACTATCTTTCTTGACTGAGGGATAATGGATCGTGCATACTATATGCGGTACCTGCAGTTTGACTGAGTCTCTATTTTGACAGTATGTGTCCTACTGTGTGGTGTCTGTTGGGATTATGCCATGGACATTGTTTCAGTTCTTTGTGCGGGGAATGCTTGTATATATTTGAATTTGTCTGTGTACCAGCTTGGATGTGGATTCACTGTGTCTGCTCTTTACTTACTGTCCTAGATTCTAACTTAGAGGTTCTTCCTCTCATTGCATAAGAGCCTATTTATTGTTTTCTTAGCCTATGTTTTAGTTGGTAATGAATATCAAACTCTTGTTTCTCATTTAAAGTTGGCTTCCTGTGTAATCATTTCTACAAGATAAGTAATTGTAACTAGTGGCCTGGCAGCCAAATACATATATGGATCTCCATATATAGGCCTCCCAGTTAATAAGCACTAGCAGAAATTACCACTATTAGTGACTGTGGTGTGAGGGAAAAGCCAGGATCCAGTACACACACAGTGTTGAATCAGGGTATGGCTCCTTCTCAGGCGCCTCCCTCTTTCTAGTAAGTCGCCTGCCTCCCACTCCTCTCCAGTGTCCTTGAGTGGGGGCATGACAGCTGGTGCTTAAGCTTGTATCTCTGCTCTATAGGTTGTTGTTGCTGGCATGTAGCCTTTTAAGATCAAGGCATGTGTTCCCCTCTAGAACCACCCTTGCCTGTGAGAGAGAAGTGTCATTGTTCCAGCCACAGAGGGAGCCAAGAGGTGAACCAGGTGCTGCCTCCACTGCGCCCCGCCCTGCCCTCTGCATCTTACATCAGATGCAGGGAGCATTTAGCCACGCACGCCCCCCCCCCCCACGTCTGACTTCAGACACGGGGGCATTTTTTACTCCCAAAGGGGCCCGCGCAGCCCCGTTTGGGAGGTCAATTGGCCAGCGCTGCATTTGCAGCATGTCCAGAGTGACTTTCCCTTACTTTTAAAGGCAGGGAGAGCTGGCTATCTAATTGCAACATAGGGCCTTGTGGTCCCGTTTGGGAGTGAAATTGGCCAGCGCTGTGTTTGCAATGTGGCCAGGAGTAGCTATCGCTGCCTTTAAAAGGTACATGGAAGGCCCTGGGCTGGGCAGCAAGGTCATGGTTCCAGAGGGGCGAGCAGCAAGCAGCGGCACCCGCCCACCCACCACATACTCAGTGAAGGATAGCCAGTCACCCATGGGGCCAAGTAGGGATTTGGGGGGTTGCTCCGGATTGGCACTAGGTACAGCCTTTTTTCGCTGACTTCTCACTGAGTCCTTGGGCCTTGGGTCATAGGTAGTCACTGAGAGTGTAAATGGTCACTTGGCAGGAGAGTGTGGGTCTGGGGTAGGCGGATTGATTAATAGTGTCCAGCTGGAGGGCCATTTGAGGTGGGGAGGCCATGGGACAGCCCTTGGGACAGGGTTTTGTGGCCTGGAGGGTTGGGAATGGCCCCTCCTTGGGTCATGGCTCCGTTCACCACTCTGAGTTCTGCAGCTTGGGTTGAGGTAGGCCGTGTCACCCTCCCATCAGCAGAGGAAAGCCTCACCGTGAGAAGACGTCAGGACCAGGCACCTGACTGAACCAGCATCTGGCCCTTTGTCTTCATGTGGGACAGCCTTCCCTTGGAGGCTGTCCCAAACGGAAGGAGTACCCACACTGCAAGTCTTATTTCCGCTGTACATTAATAAAATGGCCTTAGTTTTACTCCAGCTAAGCGTGTCCTGTCTTCATTGGGGCCTGGGCCACCTGTATTCCTTCTAAACTGGAAGAAATAGAACTTTGCAGCCAATTTACTTCTCTCTTCCATGTCCTTCCATGAAATTATTATGCATGGACTTTTAAAGAAGTTCAATCAGTCCCCTTCCTCAGTGTTAATTTTTAAAAGGAACTTTTAAGCAAAGTTAATTATGAATCATGGAAACTACTAAGTGGCTGATGAAATGTGCTTACACTCTCATTTTAGTAGAATATTTTTCCTGTACTGTGTAGAGTGTTAAGCTATCTGAATAGTCCCAGAGAGACCTATTGTGCCAGGCAGCCATTTAAAGATGATGTTTGGCTAATATGGCAAGGCTCATTTTACAAAATAGTAATTCTGAATGAACTAGTGTTAGTTTTCTTCCTGTACTGTAAAAGATTGGGGAAAGAAAGAAAGAAAGAAAGAAAGAAAGAAAGAAAGAAAGAAAGAAAGAAAGAAAGAAAGAAGCTGAAGATAGATAACATCTCACAATTAAGTCCATGGCATTCATAATGATAAGCACAACAAAATTAGGGGCAGCACAGAAACATAAAGAGTACTGAAAAGAAAAGAGTACTGGTGGGGGGGGGGATAATGGTCAGAAAATTGAGCTTCTTTATTAATACAAGGTTTAAATAATTCTAGCCAGTTTTTAAAAAATTCTAGCCAGTTTTTAAAGAATATTTTAAAGATTTTTAAAAGATTTTTTTAAAGATTCATGTGCACTTTGAAGGACTGTGAGGGTAAATCAGGAGCCCTTACACAACTCCCCCATTACCCCTGCACACGTGCTGTTGCACAAGAACTTTAAGGCTGTATTCACACGTAAAATGAAACCGGAGGTATTGGGACCTCTATTTTCTGAAACTGTACATTTGAATGTGAGCAACTGCAGTTTCATCAAACAATGGATCTGCAGTTTCCCTACCCAGACAGAGATTTGTACCTTCTGTTAGTACTGAAGTCCAGCACCTGGATCTCTGGTTCTGTGGTGCCAGCATTACATCTCAATGCTGGCACTGCAATCTGGTTGCTTTGCAGAACTTCCCCCAGAACTGAGGGAAGAAGCTTCTCCCTCACTCCAGCTGCTATTGCTTGCTGCCAGTCCATTTAGACAATGCTGAGCTAGATGGACCAGTGGTCTGACTCAGTATACGGCAGCTTCCCATGTTCCTATATTCCAGATCCCCCTCTCTCTGCAGTCAGCAAGACTGAAGAGAGGGAGCTCTCCATTTCATCCAAATTCGGATGAGAGTGCGGGGGGAGGGGGCGGGACCATGGGTCCATTGGACCCATGGTTCCTCATTATGTCTGAAGGCGGCCTTAGAGTCCAGAGCCCTGACTGTGTTTTAGAATTGCTTAAAAAGTTGTGGAGGGTGAGCAATGTGATTCTGATATTACAGAGCACTTCTGGAGTGTGGACAATGCCCCAAACTCTAAGGGCTCTTGTGCAACAGCGCACTTGCAGGAGGACTGGGGAAGTTCCTAGCACTTCAGAGCAGTCCCTTGAAGCACACACACATTTGGTTAGTATGTCGGCCACTGAATGGCTGATCATGTCAGTGTTCACCAGTTGTTGTTGTTTTTGCTTGGCTAGTGTTTTTAAAATGTTATTAACAACATCAGCTTATCAGATGATATTATGAATAAATCCAACAACTTTTCATATATATTAGTTAAAATCACATTTTCATTTAAAAGTATGCATTAACTTAAATGTGCTTCATTGGCCTTGTTGGAGAGGCCTATGAAGCAAATCTTCATAGACAGGCAGGTGATACAATTTTCATGGGTCTGTATGACCTCTTGAATGGACAAGGGGATTGCTTAAGTGAAACTATCCTCATTCCAAAAGCTTGCTGCAACTGGAAAACTAACATGCCATGCAGAAGGACAGACTCAAAGCCTTCTCCCTGATTTGTGCATGCAGGAAGCCTTGGCTGGGGAGGGGAAGAGTAATCCTGATGTGCATGCTGAGATGGCCAGGTCCCATGAGAGCATCATGCCAGCTCATTTGCAGCATGGACTTCTAAAAACCAATGTGGTCTGATTTAACTTGAAGTTCAAATGTCAGTTCAGCCATAGGTGCACTGAATATTTGGAGAAAGTCACCTCTCTTTCTGCTTGTTTCCCCATATTTTAAGTGAGGAACTTTCCTTCCCCCTTTCCTTTTTAGTGTTTTTATGGCATCCTGCAAACAGCATTCTTTGCATTTTAAAAATATAAGTTGTACAGCACTTTCTGAATTTTGGTGGTTAATAAATGATGATGATGATTCACATGGGAATAATACTAATCCACTATAGAGATCTGCTACGAGAATGAATAGAACAGCTGCTTTCCGCTGTACAGTATAATATTTTTTTTCAGCAGGTGAAAGATTATTTTATTTGCCAAGCCTCAGCATACACCACCAGCCATTTACATAGCTCAGAATGTTGGGGTTTGTTTTCCCCTTAGGAATTTTAGAGTACCACACCTGGAAGGGGGTTAATTTTCTCTCTTACATAGGTAAAAATCAAGAATAAACTACCATAAGATAAATTTCACCCCAGGGCTGCTGCAGCCTGAAGGGCCTAGCTGTCATGGCTTTGGTGAAAGGAACATCTGTATCTTCCAAAAGCCTTTATGTGAAACACAGTGTCAGATATTTAATTAGTAAGACATTGGAATATAAAGCATACATTGAGCTCCCAACATGTTCCAAACTGACCTTCAAAAAGGTTTTCTGTATCTGCCAGAGAAATGCTTTCCTCCAACTATTGTTCTGTCTAAGCTTCTCTGTGACTAGAGTCTGTGCTGCTGTTGGAATTATTGATTATTGGTAATGTTTAAAGGACAGGGGATCATATGAGTGTTACGCATGCCATTGTCCCTCCTGTCTGCATTACTGACACATGGGCATAGTACATATATGAATAAGACAATTTTGTTTGGGTTTGGTTTGGGACGAGGCTGCCTCAAAGGTCTCCTGTCTCCATGTAAACCTGCCATCTAAACAGCCTTTAGCTGGGCCCCAGAGACTCTGCTCCTATATCCTTCCTTGATGGATATTAACTTGACATTCACATGAGACAGAGCCTTTCTGGTGGCACGGTTTTGGAATGCCTTCCCCAAAGAGATTTGTCAGACCTCTTCCCTGCTGGCCTTTAGGTTAGCAGTAATGATGTGTGCCCCCCCCCACACAAAGCTTTTAGTGAAGTTGAAGGTGAGAATGGGTATTTTGTGCTGCTGTGCTTAACCTATGTTTAACGTTGGTGAACAATTTATAGTTTTATCCTGTGTGTTGTTTTTGTTGGTTAGCCACCTTGGACTATTGTAGGAAATGCAAATAATAAAATCTGACAATAAATTCTATCTTCCAAACATTACTAAAGTGGTATGAGATCCAGCCATATGAAAACTTCTTGGCATGTTGGTCAGGCCATATTTGCTGACCTATATATGGCTGTATGCTGTGGACTCTTTATTTATTTATTTATTTATTTATTTATTTGTGTGATTTCTATACCGCCCTTCCAAAAATGGCTCAGGGCGGTTTACACAGAGAAATAACAAACAAATAAGATGGATCCCTGTCCCCAAAGGGCTCAGAATCTAAAATGAAACACAAGATAGACACCAGCAACAGTCACTGGAGGTACTGCTGTGGGTGGGTGGGGCCATTTACTCTCCCCCTGCTAAATAAAGAGAATCACCGCCTCTGTCTGTTTAAAAATGGCTTATTTCTCCTGAAATCAAAGGAGCTGGTTTTTCACCACCTTCTGCCCACTGAGTGTAAATCAGGGCACCAATCTCTTTCATGCTGACATTAATAGATTTTTTAAACAAAAAAAAGCCAGAACCTCCTTTCATAAAATCTATAAATAGTGAAAGCAGGCACACTACAAGAAGAGCAGTTGAAGTAAATGTGTTTGAAGTACAGCCTGTTTCTGAGGGGAAAATGTTAGAAGATCTGAGGAAAGAACAGCAAAAGAGAGCTGACGGTAAAAGACTCTAAGTTAATAGTTCCAGATAAATGGGCAGTTGGGGAACTCCAGATTTTTCCAGCCATAAAACTGACACTAGAGAAGGAATTACATAATCTGATCATGCAGAAACATTGCATCCACAGCGATACCTAGCGGAGCCCCATATGTCTAAAAACAAAAATCATCGGATCTACTAGAAACTTTTCAAATAACCTCTGACCTCCATCTGTCACAGCTCTGTTTAGGGTGTTGTTAAGTTACTGTTTATGTGATGTTTATTTTTCTTTGCAAGTTAGGCTTCAAAAAAATAGTATTCTGTTTTATTATCCTGTTCTGTGTACTGTATTATTATTATGAAGGCATTGTGCCCTGTTTCTCTTGCCAGTGGTGACATGAACTGCTGTATTCCATTCCACTGTCAACCTGGTGACTGTGTCATTCTGCACTATTAAGGTGCAGTACAGGTTTAGGCAACCTCATGCAAGCTGCCGATTCTTACAAACTCCTAGCAGCTATCTACCTTCCTTTTGAAAGCAGAACAATTTTTTAAAAAAAAAGACAGACAAAGTAAAAGAAACAAGACTTAAATTACCCCAAAGTGAAACGTGTTCAGTGAAACAGAATTCATTTCCTAACCAGCAGTGAAATAAATACACCACTACAATATAATGACCTCTATAATACTACTATGGCAGCTCTGTTCCACAACACTGTCTCACTTACATGCTACAAGGATGTTGTCATGTGTTCCTAAGTGGCAAGAAAGGAACAAATAAGTTATGAGGAGAGGGAATGTTGCTTTCCTGTTCTCTTTGATTTCAGTCTAGAGAAAAGGGGAGTTTTCCATAATGCTGGGGGAGGGGGGAGCTATTTTTGTCCATAGGGTAGGTACTGTGGCTAAACTTCTGTCATTTCTGGCATACATCCAGACTGAATAAATGCATTTATTATATAGAGAATGAATGCATTTATTATTGCATGCAGACTGATGTTTTCCTCTGAAAGTAAAAATGTATGTATATAACAGGTAAGGGATGGTTTTCGCTGACCCCTCCCTTCCCTCTGCCATCCTCTGTGCCTTTCAGAAATATGTCGCTGAGCATTGTGGGACCTTCAGGAGGCACAGGCAACTGCAAGGGGAAGGAGGGATTAGCAAAAAAAATCTCTTCACCATTAAGTGCGGGAAACATTATTCTGTTTTCATTACATCCTGTGACCCCCTCACTGCTACCACCTGTTGAAAAAAATAGTACAATTTCTCCATACATCTCATCCTCTGCAATAATTCAGAAGGGGAAGTAACTGGATGCAGGAGTTTGGTATTTATGCACCACTACTAGTACTGGCTGTAGTTCTTTCTGTTTATGAATCTTTACAGAGGTGCATTTACCCCTGGACTTTGGGGTCAAAGTCCAGGGCCTCTACACCCCCGGGGGGGCCCCAAATCTTCTTTAGTCTGTCCCAGGTGATGTGGTTTGTGCCCTCAAGAACCTATGCATTAAAAAATAATGCTTAACTTGCAGCGGGGGTGGAGTAGGGGTTCCAAAGGCCTTTAGGTCAAGGCTCCAAAATTACCTAGGTGCACCTTTGAATCTTTACCCAGAAAAAATACACGTGACAGAAAAAAAGGCACTTTAAAAACTATTCTATCTTTCCTCACTAATCTTGGGTAGAAAATAGATGCTAATAAATGCAGAATCTAAAAAATATGAATTATAACCATTTTATTCATTATGGCAATCTCATACTAGTGCAATGGCTTAATATTTAATTACAAAGCTCATCCTTCCCTCAAGTGCACATGACATTCTGCAGACAGATTTTACAATATCTGTGGAAAAATAAGTGAGGAGGCTATTTAGTTATTCATATAATCCACCACATGAACTATATGCTGATTAAGAAGTTGTGACACTTATCCTGACGTGATATACATGTCTATCGATGGCTCTCTGAGGTGATAAGTTTGGTTTTTTGTCTTTGCAGTATTATGGAAAAATAGAGGAAAATGTCCTTCAGCTTCTGGAACATATATGTTTGATGAAAATATTTCTTTTCATTTACAAGTGGCAGAGTCCAGTTAAACCTGACTTCTGTTAAAGTAGGGATCAACAAAAGGGTAGCCTTCCACAGTTTGTGGCACTACTGTAGGTTAGGAAACATAGGAAACATAGGAAACAGCCATATACTGAGTCAGACCATTGGTCTATCTAGCTCAGTATTGTCTTCACAGACTGGTAGCGGCTTCTCCAAGTTTGCAGGCAGGAATGTCTCTCAGCCCTATCTTGGAGAGGCCAGGGAGGGAACTTGAAACCATCTGCTCTTCCCAGAGCAGCTTCATCCCCTGAGGGGAATATCTTGCAGTGCTCACACATCAACAGAGGCGTAACTAGGGAAAACGGCGCCCAGGGCAAGCACTGAAATTGCCCCCCCCCCGCCACGGCCCCCCCAACATACATCTGACTGTCACGTAATCTGCTCTTCCACCAGTGCCTGCCTATGCTCACATTCTGCCTGGTACAGAAAGTGATCCTCTATAAACACAAACTCAGCTATCTGGCCTCAAGCCACACCCCTGTGATTAGGGCTATTACAAAATATCTGTGTATTCAGGAGGCCATGCAATTTTGAAGGTACACCATAAATTCAAATATTAATTTATCTGAAAGTTATGCTTGTTAATCTGTTAATCTGTTTGAGCAACAATTAGAAGCCACTGTTGCTAAAAGAGATTTGAATGTGTTTTTATTTTAACTTTTTATATTATTCATTAGATAGCACTCTACGTGTAGGTATTTCTTCATAGTAGTCACTTAGTGCTTCCTCCATTTGTATGCCTTTCACTAAGTGACAGTGTAATGAGAAAAGCTACAGTAAGTGAAAGTAGGAGGCAGGTGTAGGAGTAGTATTGGGAGTCATTGTAAGTTCTTCTTGGAGAAGGCGCTGCCAGTCTGTGAAGACAATAGTGAGCTAGATAGACCAATGGTCTGACTCAGTATATGGCAGCTTCCTATGTTCCTATGTTCTTTTTAAGTAGCCAGATATCTGGATGACAGCAGTATTCCATTAAATTTCATGGCAATTACTGTCTTTAATAAACACAGTGTTGGTAGCACTAAATCGCCACTCACTGCCATACAATCACTGCAAAGTGTAACCCTGTACTCTTTATGAATACTTCAGCCTGTGTTTAAAGCAACAAAATCACTTTCTGGGAAAATGCATCTAGCAGCAATCAGTACACATCATATTAAAACCAAGATATACTGAGCAGCACCTTCATGATTTTTAGTGACACATTTTGGGTTATAGTGGATAGACTGCAAGTTTGTATGTGCATTAACTTGTGCCAGTTATGGCTAAAAAACAATCTTAAAGCCCCACAATAACTAAACCACAAAGAGACATTTGTTAATACAGGTCACATACCACTTTGTTTCCATATGTAGTTGCTTGAATATATCAATGACAAGGACACTGATATAGTAAAATAATATGAAGCCTTATAGTAAAATGATATATTTAGCTCTTATTAACTATAGTTAATGGTGGGCTATGAACTGAAGCCCTCATAAACACTGCCACCCCCCCCCCCCCCTTTACTCCACAGTCTTACCACACTCAGCTAAGCCAGTGGAATAAACATCTATCTTCTGCCCACAGAAAGCAAGACAAGTGTTATTTTTTTAATGCTTTCCAAGCATTTAAGTTCCAGAACATGCAAGCCAGTAAAGTTTGGAGTGCTCCCTCTAGATTTATTCGAGTTTCTAAGTGCTTTTACAAATCACTGGCTGAGCTTATTTTAACCATTGCTCATGAGGTCTTAGCCCCGGTGCCTGTTTTTCACGGCAAAGCTCAGCCAAGAACAAATGAAATTAAACAGAATGCCTTGGAGCATACACAGAGTGCATTTGATCTGGAACTCAAAAATGTGTAATGCTCCCTTCCTTCTGTCCTTTATGAAGCTTCTGAAAACGTATCTATTTTGCCAGGCTTTTTATTTTTAGTGTGGGGGTGGGTGGGTTGTGTTGGGTTTTTTTGTTTGTTTATGGCTGCTCCAACAAATGCAAACACGGTTCTGCAGCAGGCAGGCTCCCTGCTTCTGCCCCCTTTCCCGCCTTTTCACAGAAGATTTGGGAATCTAAACAGCGGGGAGCGGGTAGGTTGCTCCCTCCGCCAGCCCCTGTGCAGAATACATAGGGGCGCCGCCAGGGCTCCCTTACTTACTGCTCCTGGACTGGGCTTTGCCTCCGAGCGAGCAGCTTCTCTCTCCTGCCTCCAGCTGGAGGGCTCTCAGCGTTCCCGCCGCCTTGTCTTGTCTCCCGACGCGCCCAGGCAACCCTCACTTCCGGCTCCCATGCGACTTCCCCCCACATACAGAGTGGCTGCATTCTGCCACTCTGTATGTGGGGGGAAAGTCGCATGGAAGCCGGAAGTGATGTAACCCTCACTTCCGGCTCCCATGCGACTTTCCCCCACATACAGAGTGGCTGTATTCTGCCACTCTGTATGCAGGGGGAAGTCGCATGGAAGCCGGAAGTGAGGGTTGCCTGGGCGCCGCGGCGCGTTTCTTGCATTAAATGTTTTTTTTTTTTAATTGGGATCGGCAGGGGTCATGGCAGCGCCCCCCACGTGACCAGCAAAGATGGCGCCGGGGGCACGTGCCCCCCCTGCCCCCCCTATAGTTACGCCTTTGCACATCAAGTCTCCCATTCATATGCAACCAGAGCAGATCCTGCTTTGCTATGGGGACAAGTCATGCTTGCTACCACAAGACCAGCTCTCCTCTCGGTTAGATATGCTAAAAAGGTACAGCGCTCAGTATCAGTGCAAATTCTGACTTTTATGGGAATCTTAGGGTGATTTCTGTAACATTGCCAGTTAAAGCATATTAATGGGAGAAGCAATTTGGTGATCACCAGACAATAGTGTGAATTAAAGTCAATTAGAACAATCCACCAGTAATTTCTTCTGGGAAAGGTTCATTTATATCAGTGGAAATTTTGTAAGCAAACAGCTTTGTCACTGCACAAGTGTTGTTTATTACAATGTGAGTTATATAGGACCTCATTCTTTCTGCAGGGTTTGTGCCCACTAGCAAGAGAGGTCATTAAATCACCAGTGCTTAATTCGAGTCAGGGCTTATCCAAGTATTGCCCCAAACTCTGATATGCCATACCATAGTTAAGAATTGCTGGAGCATGTGATGTTAACAGTCAAGAAGATAGTTGGCCAGGTATGTGCAGAGTGCATTTCCCTCACCCGAGTGCTCATTTCTCATCACCTTCAGAATTCAAAGTCAAGGTTTTGGGTCAGGAGATGTGGCCTCAAACAGCACTCTTTTTAGGAATTAATAACTGTCTCTTCTGTGTTCAGTCATCCGACATCTGCTCAGAACGGAGGGCAAGTAAACTCACTATCTTTAATTTGGTGCCACTCGTAAGGCATTCCTTTTTTTTTAGCAGTGCAATATTTCTAAGGAAGTAGAAATATCCCCTTCCCTTTTTGCAGTGAAATATTTCCAATGAAGCATTCATGTGAGGCTAGCTGAGAAGTAATGTGTTGTAGATCAATTCTGGTGCCACAATGCAATGTGACATTTTTAATAAACTCTGAGATTCCTGATCACTAGTATTATCATAACTACATTTACATTTGGAACACAGCAGCCTGTACAGGGAGCATTGCACTTGGAACAAATCTGCAAGGGAAATTTTGGATTCAGCCCACTTCAGATTCATTGGTAGAGCCCACATTCATGCTGGGCATTTAATGTCATCTGTATATGATTCAAACTCATAGGCAGGAATGTTTTGTTTTGTTTTTTAAACCTGGACCTTGGGTTGGATCCCTACCTTTCATGCCACCGCACTGCCTGAAGTCTTGTGCAAGGACCTTTTCTGAAAGTGCAACTCTCTTTCTGTTCATTTCCCTTCTTGTCCATCACTCAGAATTTAAGAAGAGTAGCCAAATGTTCAATTCAGGTGTCTGATCTATGAATATATGTGCTTGCTTTTGACCAGCTATGCTAGGCTGCATTTACAAATGTTTCCAGATTTTTATCACAACTTCTCAGTAATTGAGAAATATGAAAAGAAAGATGGGTCAGTCACAAAGATACTACTTTGACAACGTATTTTTTAAATGTTTACCAACAGGAATGGATTTCTGGCCAACATTAGGCAACTTTTCTATATTTGTGACCTTGTGGGCCTTAAGGGAGTTTACAGTGAAACTCTGTCTGCGATAACAGTTCTGCTGTATGTGGCCAGGCTGCAAACCTGAAAAACTAATGGACTTATGAGTATCTGGCCAGCAGCAGCAGTGGCTGGAGTGGAGTGCCTGGCATTCACCAACAGAGTACATACATACTGGATATCTGCTCTGTGGGAGACGCTGCCATTAGCTGCTGAGGGGGAAAAGGAATGGTGAGCCAACATAATTTTGCCAAGATATAGCCGACAAATACTGATGGAAGGGAGAGAGACATGAGATACACGACAGATGCTTGTAACATTCATACTTTGAGGCATGATATATCCCTCCCTTTGCTTACCTTTGTGTAATATGCATTGTTGCCTTTCCTATTGGGGTATTGGGTAGGGCTGTACAATTGTATTAGACTGACAGGAATGTCAGGTCGATATGCCTATTACCAAGCACTATCGGAAGGACTTCAGAAAGTATAGCAGGAAGTGCCAATAATTGGAACTCTGAATAAAATCCCAGTTGTATCTGAAATCCTTCTTCTTCCGACATTTCTATTGAACCAGCTGCACTTGGGGTGCCGCCCCTTTAAACCAGCGCGTGACTCACCAAGTCAGTTCCCTGCTTCCTATTTGAATACTGCACCCTGAAATTGGGGGAGATACCCCCCATGGGGGACCCACAGAGCCAGAGAGTTCCCTCTAGGGGTTACTCCCCCCCATGCTTTTGAGGGTGCAGTACTCAAATAGGAGTAGGGGAGCCATCTAGGAGAGCAAGTCTTTCCAAGCCAGTTCCCAAACTGGTTTTTAAGGACTGCACCTTGGAAACTGGCTGAAGGGGACAAAGGCAACCCACCGCTGGGGACCCTCTGGCCATCTGGGTCCCTCATGCAGGGTTGCCTTTATCCCCCTTCCCCCTATTTAAAAGGTGCAGTTCCTGAAAAACACCAACATTGTGTTGGTAAAATGCTGGCATTCCTATCCAATTCCAACCAGCCAACAGTTTAGCTGGGGGGCATGTCAGCCCTCCCAATAATTTTTCCATTGGATCTGATCAGGAATGATTGGATCCAACGTTTCCAGCTGAATTCTCCCTTCCCTCTGTAAGAGTGCTGAGAAGATACATGTTAGCAAAGAATCTCCTCCCATTTATTTTCTAAGGGCAGTAATTTTTGTGTGTGCAAATTGCTCCCTTGTGCAAAATGCCCTTTTCCCATAGTTCCTATCACCAGAATCCACCTGTGTAAGCTAAAGTGTGCACAACATTACACCAGAGAAATACAGCCACATACCCTATTATCTGAGAGATGGTCTCCCTGTCAAGTATATGCTGGAGTAGATGTGATGTGATTGGCTGGAGTTAGTCAATTCCATCGTGGTGGAGTGCATTGGGCGTGTGAAATGGGGGGTTTCAGTGATTTTTGTTTTGCTTTTGCTCTCCATTGATTTCATTGCTCTGAAGCTGGCATACGTTAGTCCATTGTCAGAGGTGTGTGTGGTATCTGTGGGTTGTACAATTTGGTATAAATTGGCCCCTCCCTGTCCCATAACATGCCCCCACTCCACCCTGTTTTTTGGTACTCTGCTAGCTAACCATAGCCTTCTTCCAGAGTTGGTGTGCCAACATAGCAAGGACAGCAGAGACATGTCTCAGTTTGTGCCAGCGTAAGGGGGCTACTGCCAAATTCAAAGCCACTCAGAGTGGTGTACTTGGACCATTGTATTGCACCCTTAGTTATTAAAATGCCCATGGACAATGTCCAACCCATTTGGATAATCAGAGTTTTAACAAATGAGAAGTATTATCCACAGCAATATAACTGGGTGGTTCACATAACTGAGGGTTGCATAATGGGGGTTGCTGTCTAATGCAAATGAAGCTCATGGGCTCTCGGTTCACTGTTGTTATGACAACAAAGACCCTGTCCCAGACTTTCCATCTGTTGACTGCTGCAGGAAATCAATACCATTTCATAACAATATGAGAGCTTGAAGAAATAGGTATTACATATAATAGGATTTTTTAACATTTCAAAATATATTTTGTAAACTTATGTTGAGAAACCATAAATATCTGCTTGTGTTTGCAAAGCCTTTACCCTCAGTTAAATTATACATAGCATTATAGCTGTTTTCCTCAAAGATCAAACAGTAGTAGCTATATCCTCCCCACCCAACCATGGCTTAAAGTGATTTTATCTTTTAATGACAGGTTGCTGCCACTAAGCTGTTCTTCATGTGTATAATTCTTTGCAGATTTATCCCAAAGGACATTGTGGCTGACTGAGTTTCTTTTTAAAAGGGCATTATGTTCTTTAGCATCCATGGTATATCAGAGCCACCCGTTATGTGGTCAAAGCAACCTCCAATATTTCTGTTTTATTCTGTGAACAGTTTTTAATTGTTTTTATTCTGTGAAAGTGTTTGAATTGTTTTTATTTTAATATTTTAATTTGGATTATGTACACCACCTAGAGACAGATTGAAAGACAGATAGATAGACAGATTTTAAGAGGATTACAGGGTATGTGTTGTTTTTTTATTCTCTTTGCTAAGCAGGGTCCATCAAGGTTGCATTTGAATGGGAGACTACATGTGTGAACACTATAAGATATTCCCCTTAGGGGATGGGGCAGCTCTGGGAAGAGCATCTGCATACTTGCTTGCAGAAGGTTCCAAGGTCCCTCCCTGGCAACTCCAAGATAGGGCTGAGAGAGATTCCTCACGGCAACCTTGAAGAAGCTGCTGCCAGTCTGTATAGACAATACTGAGCTAGATGGACCAATAGTCTGACTCATTATATGGCAGCTTCCTATGTTCCAAACAGCGGAGTACTGTTTTCTAAATATGACTCAGATTTAAATTTGATGCCCATGAGGATATTTATTTATTTATTTAACATATTTCTATACCGCCCAAAACCTGCATGTCTGGGCATTTTTGGCACAGCCCTCTGAAATAATAGTCCTTTTTAATGTTCCACCCTTCACCTTACATGTTCATCTAGTCCTGTATGGAGCACATTAAACATGAAGCTGTCACTTCTCTGTGTGTGTGTGTGTGTGTGTGTGTGTGTGTGTGTGTGTGTGAGAGAGAGAGAGAGAGAGAGAGAAAGAGAGAGAGAGAGAGAGAGAGAGAGAGAGAGAGAGAGAGAGAGAGAGAGATCACAATAGTAACTTCCTTGAGGCTTGAACCATAAATGCCTATGGCATGGTTAGGAAAGATAGAGAGGCTATTCCCACAATCAACGGAAAGCGGGCTTCCCACTTTCCGTGGATTGTGGGAACCACCAGGCTCATAGGTGAACCCAGTGCTCGCAAGGCGGCTAGCCCACCTAGAACATCCTCCCCTTAAATGAGGTTAACGGAGCAAGTGCTCCATTAATCTCATTTCATTGCTTGTGTGTCACTGCGGTGCGTGGCAACACATGAGTAGATCCCCGACCAGGAGGCCGCAAGCAGCCTCCCAGGTTCAGGGTCTGTCCAGGATGCCTCGCACACTTGTGTGGGGCAACCTGGAAGTTCGGGAGGCAACGCAGCCCCTGATCCCCACAGCCCCCACTGACTCCATGACAGTAAGCCTGCTTTCCCCGCAGAACCCCATCAGGCGCTTCACATGTGTTGTGTGAAGCCCCTCAGACTGTTTTATTTTAAAACATCTAGATTTTAAAGATAGAGTGAAGAAATACCTACAGTTTGAACTTAATGGTATTTCCTATTATCCTGTGAGGTTTCTCTCTCTCAACACAAAGTAGCAAAAGGAAGTCCTAAAGGTCAGATCTGAGTTTCTGCCTGTTTGTATATAACTGAAGCACTTTTGCAGAACAAAGGTTTTGTTTGTTTCCCCCCGAGTTGTGCCTTTAGGTATCAATTAAAATTGGACTGGCTGTTCTCAAGAGCAGAATTATCTGTCAATTTTAGTCATTTATAGCCCAAAACCATATACAAGGTCCTCTTTGATTCTGTTCCCTCTCATGGGCACTTGCTTTACAATGAGTGGAATAAGCAGTGAACAATTGAAAGGAATGCAATATAACAATACAAACATTCTCCCTTGTTTAAATTTTGTGTTTACTGTTACCATTCTATCAAATGAGCCCTTTCTCACAATCGGAGAAAGGGCTCAAAAGGGGTGAGAGGAAGAAGCCTCAAAACACTTACCTCCCCTGCAGATGATTCTCTTTCCCTTGCTGAGTGAGCAGATCACTTGCCCATATGATGGACGGCTCCTGCTTGAAGTAGGGAGTTTCTGGGGCCAGGAGGCCCCCAGAACTTCCATAATGTACCACATAAGTGGACGTTGCATTATGGGGAGCTTCTCGTGTGTAGTAGTTGTGTGGCACTGACACACGATCAATTAGCCCATTTTCTGGGTGCCCTCACACCCCAAACTGGGCTAAGCGGCAGGCTCCCTCAGCGGGTTTGCCACTGTGTGGCTCCCGGTAACACAAAACCGGGCTGGACTTCCTTAGCCCAGTTTTGCCTGTGCGTGTGAATAGCCCCAATGTTTTCTTATTTGTTTGATGATGTAATTGCTTGAGATTAGGTTGCTTGAGATTAGATAGCATTAACAACCATTTGTGTTGAGAATGTACCAGCTGAGCTGAAGTATGCAGAGTTCAGCATGTGGTGAAGCCATGCAATTCCTTCACCATGTATCAAGCTGACAGCCCAGTCAGTGTCTGTCATCTCACTATGGTGTGATCACACAATCTGTATGGGTTGAATTGTTAGATATGTGATCAGGTATCATCAGATAACCATTTCACTATGTGATAAACTGTGCAGTGTCAGGCATACCATTTAGGCAGGAGAGGCAGATCTTCCTCATTATCATATTTTAATATGATAATGCTTTGGCAGAACCTCTGTCTTTGTCCTGCACACTGGTCCTATTCATGGAGTGTCTGAATGATGGCCTGCCACTACTGGAATGTAAATGTGATCCCCTATACTTATGACAAATTCTCAATATACCTGTGTTGAGGTGTCAGTGAGGCTTGGCGCTGAGCAATCATCCTTGAAAGGAACCAGTACAAATACTTTGTGCCCAGTACAAACTGTTGTACTCTCCAAAACTCTTGGTCGGGTCATTCTGACCTGTCACCAACAGATGCCTGATATGCAACAGGCCTCAAGATATCTGTTTTGCAACAGGCCTCAAAATCAAAACCAGTTCACATCATGTCCCCCTCTTGCATTCTTTTGCGCCTACTCAAAAGAGAGTAAAATGAATGCAAACCATGTCCCATTGCAACATCTTTGTTCAGTGTCCCACACAGATGGGTTTTGGCTACTTGTTCACTCTGAATGACGTAGTGGTATCCAGTAACGTAGTACAGGTGTGTGTGTATATCTATATATACACACACACCTGTACTACGTTACTGGATATATATATGGAATACTTATAATATAGATAATAACATATAAAACAGCTTAATAAACAGAACACATAAGCGAGGAATATACAAGTGCACAATAAAGAATATTGTGAAGTGTTCCCCATCAGACATCACTGCCGTGGCAAAACAAGGATGCCAACCCTGTTCTTCAAATGCTGAACACTCCCATACATCTGTTTAACTCAAAAGCACAAGATTAGTAACAGAATCATTAACAAAACCGTAGTGCCCAATAAAAATACAACAGGATTCAACAGAGATGCAGAAAGCCATCTTCTGGACTATAACCACAGAATATATCTGACCAATGGTGTGTCGTAGCATTATTAATCTCCTGTGCCATTTTTATAATTCGGGCCTCCTGATGCATTAAAAACCACAGAAGCTTGGTGCATCTGTGCAGTGGCAAAATCCATTTGATTAATCTTGGCTCTTAACGCATGCAAGTCATGATATATCATGTCCCACTTTACCCCCAGAAAAAGGTGCCACTGCGGCTCATATTGACTAATGACTTTCTCATGGTACTCCAGGATAGGCCTAGAATACATATAATTGGCTACCTGCGCAGCTTGTATACCACAATGGCACTCCTGGGGAGTGGGGAGGTGGGGAGATAGCATGTATCCCAACCCACTCCACAGGTTCCAGGGACACCACATAAAGCTACTGTGCACCATTGGACAGAACCACCAACTTATTTTGATACCAAGCTTCTAAATGGCTTTGTGCCTTGTAGTCATCCCTTGAAGTCCAGAATGTAGAAAGGAAATGAATATCAGCAAGAACCATGGCATTGTCAAATGCCAGTGGTTTAGAATAGGTACATGTCTAAAATCCCATTTGAATATTAAAAAAATGACTGACTTCCAGACTAAGGAAGGGCCTGTGCCACATGAGAAGCAGTGGTACTCCCATTGGCTTTGACTCACTCAGCAATGGCAAACCCGAGTATGTAGTACACCGCTCTGGGCTCCTTGGAGGAAGAGCGGGATATAAATGTAAAAATAAAAATTAAAAAATAAAAAATTGTGCGATGGGGGAATGTTGATGACTTCTTTCCCTGAAAACACTCTATGCCACATGAAAATATGTCCCTGAGGGTCCTGTAGCCCTCAGGGACATATTTTTATGTGCCCCAGAACATTTCTGGAGGAAGGGGAAATCGTCAATCCCCCCCCCGCCCAATTCCCCACGTGTGTGCCAGTGCTTTTTAAGTCTGGAAGCCATCAGGAGCACTGTTACTTGTGATGCAGCTTCAGTGCTTCCTGAGTCTGAATGTCAGCCACTGGATTTTATTTGCCACCTTTGTTGGGCAGGGAATCATTAAGTCATAGATGCTTTTACTTTCTTTCCTTTAAGAATTCTTGATCCACAATATCCACTGTTTACTCTTCTTGGACCCATATTTAGTAGACTTGAGCAATGCAGCAAAAAAATTGGTAGCCTGATGCCTGGACTGGAGAGCCTCCTTTTGCTTCTTGAATGTTTTGATTCACTGTTCTTTTATTAATATCAAATTGTTGTACAAGTGGCTGAGTTGTACTAACAGAGGAGGAGAAGGACTCAGGACAAGGTTCTTCATTCATTTCCTACAAATGTGTCTCTTTTCCTATATGACTGAAGCACACAGCAACTTTGGCATCATGGAGGGTCCATGTTACTTGTGTCTGACCACCCACACATTCAGAGTGGTTTTCCTAAGAAACCTTTTCGTCCCTCTTTTTATACCACACAAACATGAAATCACATTCTTTCATCCTGAGAAATCCCTTTCATTACCAACCCTCCTGACTGCAAGGTCTATGCAATGGAAAAGCAAATTTTGAGGCCAGGACATCTAAACCTAAATTATAGAGCACTCTTTGTAGTGTAATTGCTATATGGTCCACATGATAGTTTTCTGCACAGTGCATAGAGAAATATAATTTCCCAAAAGCTTAACCACAAGTAAAAGGATATACATTTACACTAAAACCATGTCTGGACTTTTATTAAGGAGATATGAAGAGCTTCCCTCTATTAGCTGGCTTGTTTTGCAATGAAGGGGCAGGGGACCAAGCAAAACCCTCTTGTTTGACTCTGTAAAAGCAGCAGTTAGCAGCTGGACTTTATTAATCTCAAATGTGAAAGAAACAGAAGCTGCTTCTCCAGTCAGCCGAAGTAGCTGTTAGAAATACATGTATAAATACGTACGTGAGATTTCACTGGCAAGTAAAATAATACAGTCATTTTCATTTCAGCTACATGAGGACAATATGTCCTTGAACAGAATGAGGCAAGCAACTATTATAGGAATGTATTTCATACAGCATCACATGACTTGAGGGTGAAGTAGAAGATGTGGAGGCAGAAATTTGATTACCATAGTAATATGCTGAAAGCAATTGACTGGCTCCAAGAAAATCCGACAAAACACATACTGAAGTGGAACCAGGTCCCTTGAGGACATGGGGTGAGGATTCTTTTTCTTGGGAAGATGGCACAACATGGGACATAAACTGAAGAGTGAGAAGGTGCCAGAATCTGACCAGTCTTTTACTAGAGACAGTATCTCAAACAATCCCTCATTTATTTGCTGGGATTTAGTTGCCAATGGTCAATAATCACTTGTCTAACCCTGAGACACTAGATCCACTTCTGCAGGGGTGAAGGACCTCTTAGGTTGGTCCTCCCAAGAAGGTTATTGGATACAATAGGATTCCAAGAAGCCTTGGAAGGGTTTAAAGTTGGTTCTGCTAGTGATTCTGTCAATGCTCTGTTGCAAACATGGAATAATTAATTCACTAGAGCAGTAGACACAGTTGCTCCCAAGTGTCCACTCTGACGCATGATATTCAGAAGAACTACAGGAGCTGAAGTGGTGAGGTAGACAACTAGAGAAAACTGCATGATGGTTAGTTCACTAAGGTAAGAGGAAGTCCCGTCTCCAGAGGTGGCTCAAGTAAAGTTCCCACCTGAGGCAAGGAGCAATTTGCTGCCTTGCCTTGCTCTGCCTCATCTCAGCCCCCTCAGTCGTGGGTACAAAGTAGCCCTTGCTGGCCCCTCCTCAGAGCCCAGCTCTGATGCCACCCAGCTTTCCCCTCATTTTCAGGCACCTCACATGATCTTCTGCGGCTGGTGTGGATGTT
Source organism: Hemicordylus capensis (assembly GCF_027244095.1). Lineage (NCBI taxonomy): Eukaryota > Metazoa > Chordata > Lepidosauria > Squamata > Cordylidae > Hemicordylus > Hemicordylus capensis. Next base: position 335,698,008 of record NC_069658.1, on the reverse strand, counting down.
GCTTGTTGTATTCATTCAGCAGACAGCATGCACCATCCCAATTTGCCAGTCCCTGTCTCTCCCTTCCAACTCCTGATGCTGGAAGAGAGAGACAGGCCAGCAAACCTAGATAAATGGTGAAGGTTTCCCAGAAACATCTGGCTGGCTACTTTGAGAGACATAAAGCTGAACTTGCTTGATCCATCTTCTTTGATGTTATACAGCAGAATTCTTCCTATGGCTCTTAAGCATACCCAGGGTTGCAGCAAGGTTGGAAGCAGCCCTGGGGAAAGATTTTAAGATGACCCACCCACCTTCACCTCCCCCATCTTCACTGCACAGTAGCTTCTGTGGCAGAGCCAAAGACTTGTTCCGCGACTGAGCCAATGCAACCTGAGGACATCACCAAGCTGGCGCAGGGCTTCTGCAATGCCATGACAATAGGCCGCCTTAAAGGAGTCACCTGTTATTGTTAGGATGGAGAAGTTCAGCTGCGCCTGCTCGGTGACATTGGAAAGTGTGGAGGGGGGGAGGGGAAGCAGCTGACAGTCCCCAGACAGCCATGGTCCCTGGACACTTGCTATGCCCATCTCCATGGGGCTCCATATGTCCCTAAGCAGACCACTTCACCTTGATTCCTCTTCATTCGTCATGTAAAATATAGTAACATGCCCTTGAAAGCCTTCTCTCTTTTCTGAAAGTAAAAAAACAATAACATTTGGCTGTGCTGTGACATTTGTTGCGCTCAGGCAAGAATGTGAAATATTTTTGGTGGATGGGGGCACTCATTTCATCATGCCACCTAAGTGCTCTTAAAAGTGCCATTTTCCTAACTTCTCTTAAATTATAAGCTTTCTTCTGAAAGAGTCTCTCTCTTTCCCCCCAGATAAAATAAAATAAAATAAGGCAACTCTACTTCTAATGAAAATTGTGGGCAGCCACATTTCACTAGGTCATAAACGGGACTCTAGGGGCTGAGTTTAAAAAGTAAACAAAAGAAATATCTGACTGAACTAGTCAGGCACAGTATCAAATGAGGTAATAAAGAAAGTGAAAGGAAATGGCCTCCCAGCAGGTTTCTCTTCAGCAGAAAAGTCAGGGCAATGAAGGGATACTGCAGCTAAAGTGAAACGTTCCCTTCCAGTGAACTTCATGAAAATCTGCTTACATCTGATAGAATAAGACTAAAAAGCCAGAAGCAACTTTTTCAGCCTGTGGTACTGAAATTAGCCTGGCAAACCACATCATGTCCTGAGAAGTTCCTTAGTTATTAGTATTTTAAGAGACAAGAAGTGAAGTGTCATACAAGGGGTTTTTTTTTGTTAAGGATTTGGTGTCCTACCTTTAATGGAAGAGTAATAAATATAAATGGATATTAATAGTGGGTTATTAAAACTACTCAGTTTGAGAGATAAAATGCAGTATCTCCTTGTAAGATGTCAGAGGTTAAAGATTATTGCTGCTTCATAAGGCTCTTGAAATGAAATTCTCTGTATTCTGGTCATCAAAGTATTATGGAAAAGCATGTCTTTGGAATAGTTTGTAATATATTCAAATTGCAATAAAAGTCTGTAAAAATAGCCAGGCTTCTTGTAAGAATGATCTGGACCAAATCACATGATCATTGGTGTGGGCCATGCAGAAGTATGTTGCTTGGAAGCAAGCACTTTTGTCCCTTACCAAGAAAAGGTAGTCTTGGGGCTTAGTGGAGATTATTTTGCTAAATTCAGCTTGGTAGTAGCGTGTATGCTGATTTCCAATAATGTGTGAGGCGGCTTCTATAAATAAATATTAATTAATTAATAACAATAGGAATGACTGACATACCACACAAAGATATGCCAGCCCAGTAACACTGCATGCATGCAAGTTATGCAAGAGTAGACCCATTGGAAATAACAGGCTCACATTTGTGCAGCATTTGCTCAAGTTGTGTGCATGCAGCATTACTACCGTAGGCAAACATGCCTTGTGCTGTATGTCAACATTGTTGTTGTTTTTATGTAGGACTTCAGAGTATTCTAAACATTTCTTTGCATATGTTACCTCAATAACCTTTGCAACAATCCTAGAAGATAGGTTGGTATTACTATCCCCAGATTGCAAATGGGAGTTGAAGCCAAGATTCAACAGTGGGGAGCAGCTTCCTGATTCACAGCTCAGTGTCTTAGCCACTCCACTAACAGCAGGAGTGGCTAATCACAATACATTTATCACAATACATTTTATTTTAAAGGAATACTCTTTATGGGGGAAAAGAACCTTCTTTGGTCAGGATTGTGTTCCTATCTGTTGGGGTAAAAAACCAAGTAAAATTCATACTTACCAGGATCTGGATTAAAATCTCATTTCTCTTGCTCTAGGTGATTGAATCACAGCTGTCATGATTTTCAGGTGCTTGTTCCCCACCTGGTTTGGATTCATACCAGCAGTGACCTAGAGATGAAAGGCTTCTCTATCAATAAGGCATCCATCTCATGAGCCAGGCTGTATCCCATAGCTAGTCTCCTCACCCATAATATGCACACTCCATATGTGGAACAGATTACTGAAGAGAACAGAAACAGCATGCAGATGCTTTCATCTCTAACTCAGAACTTGAATCCAGATCAAGTGGGCAATGACAAAACGTCATGATACTTCTGTGAAATGACCAAATGGTTTCATTCCTGATCCTAGTGAACAGATATCCATATTTTAATTACATTTCAGTTGGCAATGAGATTTATTTTTATCTGGCAAGCTAAAGAATAAAAATGGATGAAACGGAATTTTATTAGACCCGTAGAGATGTGTCATTATTTATTTTTCTAAACAGATGTGAAACTTCCAAACATAAGTGCTCTTCACTTGTCACTGGTCCATGTAAATGACTTTGGCTATTAATGATGTACATCTTGAAATGGTTCTTGGCATAAAATTTAGTTTACGATTCTTAGACATTTTGAGATGAATTCTATTGTACACCTTTTGAATGAAACCCAGCAAGAATTTATTGCTAGGTCCAGCAGCCGGGGAATTCTGTGACCAGGGTTTATGCCACTCAAGAGAATTTGATTATGAGGTCTTCACAGGGCTGCCCCTTTAAAGCCAACTCCTCCTTGCCTTGATTGCAAGTAGCTGTCACAAATTAAGAATCATGAAAGTGATTTATTATTATATCCCTTCAATTTGTTCTATATTTCTTTTTTTCCAGTGGTAAATATCTTGAGCAACTTCTAGCACATGGACTATATCAGCCACTCCTTCTACAACAATCAGTGTGTCTCAGTTTTCTTTGGATGCCAGTCAGAAAATACAAAATTGAAGTAATGAATTTGAAGTAACACGGTGTCTATATTTCATGAAGACAGATTAACAGTAAAATCATTAAAAGTAGGAATTGAAATCTGGATCTATGCCAAGTGTCTAGCTGCTTGTCCTTGGGATATTATTTTGGCCAGATTCTGACATAATGGGGAACCAGAAGAAAAGCAATCAAAGGCCCCAAAACCTGAACGTATGAATGCAGGAAACCACAATTTGGACCCTAACTCAACCCGAGGGTTCACTCACCAAACTCCAGTTTGAACCCTTGGTTTGGTTCATGGCTCAGGCCTCTGATTTGCAGCTGCCTCCATTACATCTGAATTCAGTAATGGAGGCAGCCTTCCTTGGGACCAGAGTTGGGGAAAGGAAGCTCCTCCCTCTCTCAGTCCTGATTGGCTGCCATGGCTGTCCATCAGTCAAAGGAGGAAACCTGGCAGTCAGTTCCCTCTCCTCTCTGCAGTCTCACAGAATGAAGAGAGAAGGACAACACTTACATGTGAATTCGAACAAGTAAGCATGTGGTAGGGCAGAGGGCATAAGAACAGCAGGTACATTGGATCCTCGTTCTGTGTTATGTCCGAATTCAGCCTTTGTGTTATTATCATTAGCTGTGATTTTGTGTTAAATCATTTAGAAAGACTGGACTTTTCTGAGAAATCACTTAGAAAGACTAGACTTTTCTGAGAATCAGCATTCAGCAAGAGGGGAAAACCAGGATGAAATGAAGATTTATAAAGTGGATGCCATTCTCAAAAATGAGATGAATCCAGAATATTAGGAGGAACAGATCAAAACCTTGCTACTGTGTTTGTGGTGTTTCTGTGTGTGTGGGGGGGGTGTTGGTAGCTTGCAATATTGTGTTTACAAAGAGAGCTTATTTTGCAGGCTAGAGGCTCTCAGTAGTATCATTGGTTTGAGTCTATCATTTCAGGTTAATGTAGTTAATGGAGGTATGGAGAAGTTAAAGTTAATGGTTAAGTAACAACTAACAGACATAGATAGACAGAATGATATAGCATGGATTCCTGAATGCTGTAAGAGTTGGCGTCAGAATCAGGGAAGTAGATTGGCTAATTACTTCACATTTCTTATAATTCCATCTCACAAGAGAGCTTTTGTGCGAGCAAGATCTGATGCCAATCTCTCAGCAGTTTTGGAAGGAAGATATGCTAAAATGCTGGTGCTTGTACCAGCGTGTTTGGAGCACAGCTTCCTTACCCCAGCCTCGCTTGAATGGAACACAAGACAATCATAGCTTTTGAGTGGCTGGAGGGGGTTTGGAGGTGGGCCCAGTGTTGTAGTGTCTTCCTCCATTCCCCCTCAGACCACACTGGGTAAGCAAATCCACCCCCTCAATCCCTGGGCCTTATGCGGGCTTTGGCTGGCCACCCCTTTGGGGGGACTGGCTGGGAATTTTTTAGCTCCCAGCTGCTTGGCCTTTATTAGGTGTCATTTTTGCCTACCTTGCATTATTGTCTTTTTCTCATTTTTTGCTGATTGAATTTATTTTCTGTTTGTGCTCAGCCAGTGTCAGAGAAATATCGATGCATGATTATTTAATATGAATTAAGGACTTGAGAAGCATGAAAGCAAAAAGAAATATGCAAGAGCATATGAGACCAATCCAGGTTCCATGACCATTTAATTTTGGAGCAAAGATCTAGGGTAATAGCAGGACAAAGCTATTGTTAGCCTACTTTTCTTAAGGAAAGTAAGCTTATGAGATTACCCAACATTTAGTTTGTGTCTATGTGTGTCTATGTGCCCCCCCTCCCCTATCAACTTTGTAGTGCCTGAACCAATATGAACCACATTGGGTACAGTTGTAGAGACACCTCAGTGGCATAGTTTGTGATTATGTCATCCACCTTGGTTCAAGATGGCAGATGTATGGACATTTGAGGCCCATGTGGGCTAACGTGAACTGCCTAACCAATTTGAACCAAGTTTGCTACAGCTATAGGAACCCATAGGGAGACCACAATGGAATAGTTTGTGATTATTTGTCATCCACCCCAATTCAAGATGGCAGATGTGTGAATGTTTGGGTGCAAATAGGCTAACTTGGTGACCGTCTCACCAATTTGAACCAAATTTTATACAGTTGTAGTGAATGACACAGAGGGACACCTCTACAGTGTAGTTTGTGATAATGTCACCCACCCTGATTAAATATGGCAGATGCATAAACATTTGAGGCACAAGAGAGCTAACTGTGAACAGCCTATCCAGTTTGAACCAAATTTGCTACAGCTCTAGGGACACATAGGGAGACCACAATGGAATAGTTTGTGATTATTTGTCATCCACCCCAATTCAAGATGGCAGATGTGTGAACATTTGAGACGCAAGTGAGCTAACTTGTGAACTGCCTAACCAATTTGAACCAAATTTGCTACAGTTGTAGTGAGTGACACATAGGGACACCTCAACAGCTTAATTTGTGATTATGTCACCCGCCCTAATTCAATATGGTGGATGCGTGAATGTTTAAGGCTGAAGTGTGCTAATGTGAGTATGAAAGATGATAGTGAAAAGAAAATAGGCAGATTAGTTCTTACCAGAATAATTTGATTGCAAGCAAACCAAAGGCTATGGTGGCACAGAATGGTGTTATAACAATGGCAGTTTGCACTGACCTATGAGAAGGGGCTGATTAAATAGGCACAAAAAGTTCTTTTATTTTACAGGCAGTCATTGTCATGGAAGAAATCTACATCTCCTGTGCCAACCCCACTAACATGAATGGGAGTTATTCAAAAGTAACCATGGCCCCAGTGGATTGTGTCCAGAGGCGTAACTAGGGAAAACGGCGCCCGGGGCAAGCACTGAAATGGCGCCCCCCGCCCCGCCCCGCCGCCCCCCCAACATACTACATTATACTTAGGTTTTTCCTCACAAGCGCCCGCCGCCGCCGCCAAGCCAGGCCACTGACTGGCCGCCAGGTGCCAGCAAAGCAATGCGGGGGGGGCACAGGTGGTGTGGAAGGGACCGCTCATGGGGAAGGGGGCACCGACGCGCTCCCTTGACTGATGCAGCGCTGCTGCACTGAGCAGGAAACATTTGTATTAACAACAAATTAAAAATTAAAAAAAAAAATTGGTCATGGCGGCGCCCCCCACGTGACCAGAAAAGATGGTGCCCAGGGCACGTGCCCCCCATGCCCCCCTATAGTTACGCCTCTGATTGTGTCCCATCTTAATTAATGAAACAACAGAGAGCAAATGAAAGGATGTTTTACCAGATACTCATTTCACCATTATAGTACAATCTGATTGCACATAATATTGCCACGATTGTATCGCTTTTTGCCTCCCCTTCTGCTTCATTTTTCATAGTGGATCTGTAATCCATATAGGTTCAGATTATTATTTGCTTTAAAACTCTGAAAGTCTGGTCAAAGTTCAAGAATGGTGACATATCATTCTAAGCCTTTTTTAAAATGAAAAATCTGCATATCGCACAGATCAGAGGAATCACATATTGCCAGGGTCAGTGTGAGTGTGTGCTGTAAAATGCCACAGGCCAACACCCAGACTAACAAGACTGACATCCAGAGATCCAGACTAACAAAGCTCTGGTGCAGCAATGCTGCATGTGAGCAACATAAGAAGGGCATTTTTTGGTCAATCTTCCATCACAAGCCAATTGTGACTCCCCGAAAAATGTTCCTGAGGGTCATTCAAAACAGTAACAAGTGCAAAAAATAAATAAATTGAAAAACAGTAGTTTCACACATTTGCTTCATTTGTATAATTTATTCAGGTCACAAAATTCCATTTTTCTTGGCACAGAAATGTTAGGGGGGGGGGCAGTTCTACATCACTGAGTATGCTGTTGTTCCTCAACAGTGCCTGGGATGAGATTGTAGTCTCAGAGTCACACAATAGATATCTTATTATTGGTTCCCTTAAGCACAGGGAGAAGTTAAATAAATGTGCTTAAAGAACTGCAGGATCACCCAGAGCAGTGGGACACACTCTAACTGGCCCCATAAAGAGTGAAGCCAGTCCTGGCTTGAAAACCCCACTTGGAAAAACTGCGGCTTGAGGGATATACTTGTAAAGGGGAATCCAGCAAGGGCTTTGTAGAACGTAAATAAGCGGGGGGGGGGGGGGAGGAAGCAAATGTAGTCTTTACTTTTTAAATTTGATGGCAGTGGGGATGGAGGATGTGGCCGTGGTGGGATGGCACATGTGGTGGCGGGGTTTCCATCAACTCCCTCACCAGCCTCCCTAGTGACAGGCTGCGCTGACTGCGACCTGTTTCAGGCCAATGCACACTCATGGCTGCCATTAGAGTGGCCTCCGTGCGCCACTCTCCAGCCTGGTCTGTCACTTTGGAGGTTGTGGGGGGCTTGGAGGAGCCCCCACCACTGCCATTTCCACCACTGCCTTGTTCAATTTCCCTTTACAAGTACAACCCCTCAAGCTGGCTCACCTGGCTCAACAGCCAGACTGGACCGGGCCCCTGCTTAATTGAGCCTAAGCTGCCTGGAGTGGCTTGAATCCGATCCAGATTCGAACCAAACCAGGAAAAACAATTCATACACATCCCTACTGCAGGTAACATTACCAATCTATTTAGATGGTTATATATAGCTCCTGGAAGGGCTCAAGAACTCAGGCCTTCAAAGTTTCTTTAGTCTAAAGCAGGGCTTCACAATTTTGGCCCTCCAGCTGTTGTTGGACTACAACTCACACCATCCTCAGCTACAGTGGCCAATAGTCAGGGATGATGGAAACTGTAGTCCAACAATACCTGGGGGGCCAAAGTTGTGCACTCCTGGTCTCAGGAAAGAGAGGGAGAGTAGAATTTGTGGTTGAGGACAGGGCATGATTCGTTCTCTGTGCCAGAAATACAAAAGAGGAGTCAGGTAGCAATTCGACAGGATCTAGCACATTACAGCTGTTGTTTGAACCCAGCACTCAGACCAGGGTTGGTGAGTTGTAATTATTCATGCTCCTTTCTTCTCTCCCCACAACCTGAGAATAAGACATGTCCTCTTGCACTGAAAACCTTCAAAAATAGGACACAACAAGGCTGGTAACCACTTCTTAAGAGTATTGAGATACTTTGAAAAAAAGTTACAATTCAGTCCACACTGGCACTGAACTGTAACTCAAGAGTAGAATAAAGGTTTTAGTTTTGAAGCCAAGATAGTTTGCAAGAAGAATTAATGCCAGACTTCACACCAAAGCACCATCATCTTAACAAGACTGTGTGATACTGTGCCAAACTTCTGTCCAGCAGGTGCTGGAATCTTGTCTTCCGGTTGTGCTGATAATGATCAAGTTATAAATATCTTCAATAAATCAGAGTTGTCCAAATAATACTGTTTTTGAAGATGCCTGCCAAATCGTGTCTTCATCTCACAGTGGTAGTTGTATAGGGCACTTCAGTTTTACCTTTAATTAAAAATGGAAGGAAGTAAATGGATTCAAAAAAACATTACCACAAGATAAAATAACATCCCTCCTAACAGATTTTTTTTGGTCTTAAGACATTAGGCAGAAGGTAAAAAGGAAAAGGAAAAGCTATGGCAGCTACAATGCTATGGGTCAAAATATTATGCCATGGATCCTGAGTGGCTGTATTGGTGGATGGTTGAGCGGGCATTTATTGAATGTGGGTGCCAGTTTGTCCCTGTTGTCATTTTTCTGTGCATCTGTAAACTCCAGAGTTTCAAAGCTTGTAAGAGCCATAAACATTAGACACTTAAGAAACTTAAGTGAAACTTAAGAAACTTAAGACATTAGAAACTTAAGACATTAGGCAGAAGGTAAAAAGGAAAAGGAAAAGCTATGGCAGCTACATTGCTATGGGTCAAAATATTATGCCATGGATCCTGAGAGGCTGTATTGGTGGATGGTTGAGCGGGCATTTATTGAATGTGGGTGCCCGTTTGTCCCTGTTGTCATTTTTCTGTGCATCTGTAAACTCCAGAGTTTCAAAGCTTGTAAGAGCCATAAACAAGCTCAAAATGGCATCAATAGAGGGGTAGCAGGGAATCAGAATTAGTATGCAGGTATTTCCGTATACATCTACAAAAGCAAACAAAGGGACAGAAAAATACCACAATCAGTAAATCCATGTCAATAAATTTTTTATCTTTTCTGAGCCGAGGAGTGGTTAATATAGCATTGACTCTGGTGTGAAATACATCTGCAAAATTTCACATAGCCAACCAGTTTAAAAATGAAAACGATGCCATCTCCACGAAAAATGCATTATTTTTTTCTCTAAGCAGGTGGTTCGTGATTGCAATAAGAGCAGTTCATCAGTGTCATATAACAACAAAGAAGTCTTCCTGGGGTCAGTTCTGGAACTAAATAACTTTTCACAGGGTTGAAAGACTTAAACTCATCTTTACATTGCAAGGTCCAAAAGACACACTTTGAAATGAATGAAATTACCCCTATATGAAGGCACTCGGAACCATTTGGCCACTCAAGCCACAGTACTCAAAAATCAGTAGGAATGCTGTTACAGTTTCAGGAGAAGACCTGTGTAGCAAAAACATGCTTCACAGGTACTTTAGCAACTGACAAAATCAGGAGCTCTTAAATGCTTTCCTTGATGGCTTAAGATTCACAACATCATGGAATGTATGAAATGGCTACTGTTCATTTTGGCTCACTGATTAGACCTGACTTTTCATTTACTTTACTTTGATTTTGCTCAAGGGACACCAAATTTGCAAATGGCAAGTTCTATTTCTTTATGGATTTATTGGCTCAAGAAGAAATAAAATCAAAGGCAATAGCAATTTCAATATCACCAGAACTGGGGTGGGGGGTTGGAACCAATGTTTTTAAAATGTTTTTTGAGAGTATGGAAGAATGAAAAAAATAATCTTGATAATAGGAAACTATATGCTCTGCAATGTTCTGTAAGTCATGTAACAGCACATTTGTGCAGTTGTGCAAGTGTGCAGAATTGCACAAATGCAGTTGCACCATAAAGGGCCATTGCAAACAATTGCACAATTCTGTGCTCTTCCACAACCATTAAAGGCTGATGGAGCATTGCACAGTATGTAAGCCATGATCTGGTGGGCTTCCATGATGAGCCTGTGCCATAATTGAGGTGCTATAACTAAGACGCCCTACTTTGAGTGCCCCCAGAGCTTTGCATGAATAGAAAGCAAATGAACAAAGGGCTGGGGTGTACAACTCCAGTTCAACACTCTTCCACAGAAAAGAATACAAGTAGCCCTCATTAGTCGCAGGGCTTCCGTTCCCGCCAATTTCCACAGATAACAAAGCTGCGAATAATGAAGTCTTAACTTGATGGGAATTGGGGGATTAGTCTTCAAAAGAAAGGCACCAGTGCCTCCTCCCGCACAGTACGAGATGATGCCTTTCAGCGACTACAAATGTATTTATTAGGCATAGTCTGGGAAGCACACCAGCGGGATTTGAACTACCAGCCTCTTGCACTCTAGGCAAGCTGCTTCCCCGCTGCACCACGACAGCTAAAAAATGCCTAAAAAGTGGGAAGGGTGGAGAAATGAGAGTAGGAATGCACAGTACCATGCTCTCTAGGGCTGCAGGGCTCCAGAAATGTCCCCCAACCATGAAAATCTTTGGTGGGGGGAAGTTTGTTTTTTAAAGAAAGAGCCTCAAAATGGCTCTGTGCTCTAAAATGGCATCCAGAAATGACACCAGAAGTCATTTCTGGCCACCTCACAACTGTGAATAGGTGAATTTTAGCCTACTATCGCACTACGGATAAAGAAACCCATTCTCTTAGACCCGTCTGCGGATACGTGAAACTGCTGGAACCGCGGGTGACAAACCACCTGTACTATGCATGTATAAAAATAGCCTGCCTGTTTATTTATTTGTTTGTTCACTCATTCATTCATTCAATTTTTATACAAAAAATTCAAAAATTGGCTCAGGGCGGTATATACAGGTTATAATATGCCACAGATAAATCATGGTATTCCATACCATAGATCATGGAACAATTCAGCTCTGGAACAGTTCAGCCGAAGAAATCTAGATTGCTCAAGCAAGTCAGACAAGCAACACAACATAAAGGACAGCTAAACAGTGTTGTTTGGTTGCTATCTGACTTGGACTGAATTGTTTCAGGAAAAACAGGATATGGATCTTAGATATAAATATAAACAACAGAAATAAAACCCCTGGAAGCTGCTATCCAGATGGCTGATAGAAATCTCTGAGATCCTAAATATGAAGTAAAACCTACTTTTGAAGTCTGCCAAAAGGAATAAGTTCTTAGCCTTCAATCATAAAATGGCACTCTCCAACATCCCCACCTGCTCATGCCTTCAAGATAATCCCTTGAATCAACAAATAATAACAGATATGGTATATTTCACAGAAAAGCCAATTCAGACATTCGTGATGTAGTGGTTAGAGTGCTGGACTAGGACCAGGGAGACCCGAGTTCAAATCCCCATTCAGCCATGAAACTAGCTGGGTGACTCTGGGCCAGTCACTTCTCTCTCAGCCTAACCTACTTCACAGGGTTGTTGTGAAAGAGAAACTCAAGTATGTAGTACACCGCTCTGGGCTCCTTGGAGGGAGAGCGGGATATAAATGTAAAAATAATAATAATAATAACTTTCAGAAACAGCATACAGTACACTCCTTTCTAGAGAAAGCACTGCTGGCCATTGCTGTAACCGACCTATCCATGAGCAACACTGGGTCCAGGAGCACTCCCAGATTGCCAAAGTGGCCCTTCAAGGTAAGTGTGATTCCATCTAGAACAGGCCACTGATACGTGATTTACCTCACCTTTCTCTTTAGCTCTTTTATGAGACAGATTCCAGATCTGTATTTTCCAGATCTTGTTTCCAGATCTGTATTTTCAATTGTGTGAAAGAGAAGAGATTCTAATTATAGGAAATCCATAGGGTTGTGAGAACTTTGACGTGTGCATGGAGCTGCCCTGCTCCAAAGGGCTTTGCTGCTCGCTTCAGTGGAGGAACATTGCTGCATATGCAGTATGCTGGGATAGCTTTTGTATTTGAAAACCCAGAGACCAAGAGACTTAAACTGCATGCTGTAATCATAAACTGGTAACGTTAATTAAGCATATGTAGCTTTCAAGATTTATGGCTTTCCAGGTGAATATGGAGGCCTACTTCCCAGAAACCTCACATGTGTATCATAACAGTTAATGATTTCTAAATAGGACATAGATGTAGATTTCATTCATGTGGATTAAATAGGCTACTCTAGATAGGGATACTGTCTGGTCTGGTTTCTATAATTTCCTACTTACTTTTCAATGTTAAAAAAAAGTTTTACTCTCTTTCAAAGCTTCTCCATAATTTTGAAATTGGGAAAATGGGGGCATTGAATATTGACTAAGCAATACCACTTTATATTTGAGCCAGTTCAGATAAAGAACCTCCTCTATAAACAAGGAGGATGGGGCCATGGGAAGAATGTGCTAGGGATGTGCACAGAACCAGTTTGCCTGTTTACTGGAACTGAGTGGAAGTATCTGGCACGGGCATGTGCTCATCACCCCCACCATGCACCAGCATGCGCAGGTGCACCACATACTTCCACTCAGTTCTGGTAAACAAAGGCAAACGAGGCGGCAGGGAGATATGCTGCTGCCCCATGGACTTTTGAAAAACTGAGCACAGGCGGGGGAAGAGCAGTGGGAGGGGTAAGTGCACCCCCACCCACCCTTAAAGCGGCACCCTTCCCCAGTTTGAACCCTCCCCTCCCAGTTTCGTGCACATCCCTAGAATATACCTGCCCCAATGTCACTAAAGGATGTGCTGACGCGATCTCAGCATGTCGTTTAATTGTGTGTGAGGTGTGATAATCCAAATTGTCCCTCTGTGTGTGCTACAGAACCCTGTTTAAACAGGAGTGCACATAGAGGGGCAATTCCAATGAACAACTCTCACATGTGATTAGAAGATGTGCCCTTTAGTGGTGTCAGGGCAGGCACATTCTCTCTGTGTCCTCACCCTCTTCGTGTGTAGAGAAGGTTGTTCATCTGAACCAGCTGTTAGTAAATTTCTGTTTGGTCAGATCTAACAGTCAGTCAACTGAAATATGTTGAAATATTTGACAGAATCAATCTACTGTGCATTATAGTCAATTTAAGCCATGTAAACGCTAAAAACGCTAAAAAAGAAAATTAAAGCATTTTGTACAAGAGGCAATAATATTTTAAATGGAGAAATCTCTGAGAATACTGATTGTCTTCAGTATCATTTTCATGCATTCATTGTAGCCACATGAGGCAAAATTAACAAATGGACTGCTTTCATTATTTCTGTCTAGGAGGTCATACATTTAATCCTTGCTATCATATGCATCCTATTATATGAACTAGGACTCCCACATGGGGAAAAACAGAGACTATATTCTCTTTCCAATATACTGGGATAGCCTTTGTACTGTATTTGGAAACCCAGAGAGCAAGCAAGAGAGTCAAACTGCATGTTGTACTTATTAACTAGTAGAGTTAATTAAGTATATTTGGCATTTAAGATTATGTGTATTATAGCAAAATAAAATTAAAGGAATATGTAATTGGGAATTGTGGCAGAGGAAAGGGAAATCTCTGATTATTAGGATCCTACAGATCCTGTTACAGTTGCTGGAGTAGCTGTAAGAACTCTACACTGTTTGTTACACCCCAAGGCATTGCACAGCTCCCCACAATACCTTGGGACTGGAACCATGACAGGTGCCAGAATGAGATGACAAAAGTATCCCCAAACTGTGCTTTTTTTTTATTGCCTTCCTGTGCAAAAAATAAATATCCCTACTATAGCACTGCCAGTAATGGAAACATGAAAATGGGAAGCATCAGAGACCCAGTGCAGAGCACTGCTAGAATTTGGTAGTGTACCCATTATATCAATCAAGTTGGAGCATCAAGCTTGGCAACTCGCTCACTTTTGTGGGGCACTCAGATTTAGAGCTTATATCTTCTTTCTCTACTTTGGAATCTGTAGTGTAGCTGCTTACAGAGTTCCCTGCAGTACTACATATCCCAGCAGTCTATGCAGCTGTAGCAGATTATAGCCTTTGTCTCAGAGCAAGCTCACATGAGGGAAAGAAATGCTGAGGCATTTCTCACGATTGCCCAAAGCGAACTAAGGGAGCCTAGCCTGCTTTGGGGCAATCGTGTGCTGCCACGGGAATCGTGTGGCTCCTGGCAGCTATCCACCCTAAATACTCCTCCCCTTAGACAAGGTTAATGGAGTGAGTGCTCCGTTAACCTCATCTTTTTGCTTGTGTATTGCTGTGGCGTGTGGCAACACAAAAGGAGACCCCCAACTGGGAGGTTGCAAGCAGCCTCCCGGGCTCGGGGGTCTCTCCAGCATGCCCCATGCACTCACATGAGGCATCCTGGAAATTCTGGGGGCCATGCGGCCCCCAATCCCCACAGCCCCCGCTTGCAGACGGAGCCAGCAGTCATGTGGGCAGCCGATCCGGCCACCCAGGGCTGCCTTCCAATTGTTTGCGGGGAGAGCAGGCTAAGCCCGTTCTCCCCGCAACCCACCTTATGCGCTTCTCACTGATCATGATAATCGCCTCACTGACTCATCCCTGCAGAACTTTCTGGCAAAGGCTACTCCTAAAACTTTCCTGTGATTCTTGGTTGGTTCTAGGGGCTGCCGCCGCCACCCATTTATTGACAGAGCTTGACCCCGCCCCAGGGTTTGGATGGAAAAGCCAGGGAAAACTCTCTTTATTTTGCTATTGGAAAAGTATACAAAAATCCTCCATGTTCAAGCCTGTACAAGGTGAGAAAACTAATAGCTGCCGAGCTCCTGAGGTGTGTATTGCACCAGAGAAAAAGCCCACTTTGAGCCACCCGCTTTCTCCTGAGTTAAAATTCCACTAAGATGAGGCTTGTAAATGAAAAGAACAAAAAGAAAAAACAGCCTGTCTGAGGCTTTCCCAGCTTTTACTTACAGGTAAAAATATTCAGTAGGTTACAAAAAGTTGGGGCAGCATGCTTTAAAAATCATGGCTACCCAGTTACAAGGAACAGGTATGTAGGAAAATACAATAGCACAATTAAAATTTACAGAGCTGGCTGGATGTGCAAAGGCTAGTATTTCTTAGTTCAGTTACGTTGCAGATAAACAATACTAGACCAGTATCAGGGATATACAACACACACAAAAGAAACAGAAAAACTAACACAAAATCTGACTAAACAAATTTTCCCTAGACTAAGCTTCCCGAAGCCCTGGCTTCCTTTGTCTTGAACTCATCAAAACCCTGGTTGAGAATCAAGCTTCTTGTCCTCCTGGTTTTCCAGGACTGGCAGAGACATTTTCCTACAGCCAGCCTTCAAAGCCACATGTTCTCCTCTCTGCTCTCCCAGCCTGCTGCTTCTAACAAATAACTCTTCTCTTCCTCCCAATGGCTCTCTAGATCCCACCCACCTAGTGTGCTGCTGGGCTGAGCTCTGGAGTTCATCAGCCTGTCAGTCAAGACAGGGTTCACTTCTGGTTAACTCTTTGGAGGAAAGGTGGCTGATCACTACAGCAGCAGAGACAGGCAGTGGCAGCAGAGATAGGAAGTACCAACACAGAGACTCAGAGACAGAGGTACTGGTAGAAAACAAAACTCTTAGTAAATATTTTAAATTTAATGTTGTTGTTATTAAATACCTTAATATAATTTACAACTCTGGAGCTATTTGTTAAAGATTAAACAAGAGAGTACACAACAGAATCTGCTCCAGATTTTGCCCATAACCATGTATGTACTGCTCTGAGTTCCTTGGAGGAAGAGCGGGATATAAATGAAATGAAATGAAATGAAATAAATAAATTCCATCTTTGGTGCTCAAGAAACATTGCTATGGCACTTGAAGGAACTATCCCACATTCTCAGTTTCCTGAATCAGAACAAAAGCACTTTGCAATACATTTTTGCAACCTGCTTAACTTGCCACTTACAACATAACCCAACTCCTTGGAGAATGTGAAACTGTCCTTATTACAAGATCGTGGCTCCTTTCTGAATTAAGTTCAGCTTCGTTAAATCTAAACAACTAGATGTATGCATTAGTTGAGATCTACATTCTTGCAAAGCAGACATTGATGGTGATCAGTATCATAGGACTGTGTTCACAAACTGATTAACAGCTCAAACCAGCTTAAAATCTCAGGCGCTCTAGCTGGAAGTTATATTGACATTACAATTGCCTTTCTTTTATGTACAGATTACAGTACTCTAAAGACCTGGGAAATCACCAGTGAGTAGGGCTTACCTAAGCCTAGGAACAATTAAATGTCCTTTCTAGCTTAGAGCACTGTCATCATCTTGCTAGCAGCTTTGAACCTAAAACATGTCTAGTAAAACATGAAACCAAACTGGTCAGCATGAGATGGGCTCAGTCTCATGAATTCCAAGGCAAATCAATCGTCTAATTTCAGTTTTTAAACTGGTTTGAACTATTCAACTCATGCAGTGGCATAAAAAGCCCTGACATGGCACACACAGCAACAAGCAGCTGGATATGCTCCTTTCCTTCTCATTTGCTGGAGAGAGAAAAGAGCCCATCTAGCTGTTTACTGCTGCATGAGCTGGCTGGGAAGTGACAGCTGGAGGAGCAGGAGAAGAGAGGAGGAGAGCAATAAGTGTGGCAGGTGAGCAGTGTTCCCTCTAACAAGGATTCCCAGTTGTTGACTACAACTCCCAGAATCCCCAAGCAAAAGCCACTGCAGCTGGGGATTCTGGGAGTTGTAGTCAACAACATCTGGGAACAGAGGCGTATCTAGGGGAAATAGCTCCTAGGGCAAGCACTGAAATTGCACCCCCTGTCCAACCTTCTGACACCCATCTTTCAGATAACTTTACCATAATACCAGCTGAAAAATACAAGTCAAGCTCGTAAATCTTTTAATATTTCAAAAACTATTTAGCAAGGAACATAGCCAGGCCAAAAACTGCTGGAAAACTACAAATTCCAGTATGCTGGGGCTCATGAAATACCCAAATACTATGTGGAGCTGCACTTGGAAAACTAAACAGAAGTGCCTGTCTAATTCTCTACTATGCATTGTAGCATCACTATTACATAAGTTTTAAAAATAAATGGAGAATTTGACTTTTCCCAGATACTCTGAAAATAATTAATGGCTATGCAGAGTAAACTGTGTCACTGCTTGGATACAGACTTTTAGCCACATGACTTCAATACATCAATCCCATTCAATGCGATTTATGCCAAACAGAAATAGAAGTCACCTACTAGCAATCAGTTTAGAATATATATATCCACTAATTTCATATCAAACCAGACAACAAAACGGCTATGCCACTTTCTTAGGATGTAGTAATAACTAAGCATTTGAAGGGCAGGAGACACAATGTTCCCTCAGAGGCATGTACATTTGTGCATGCACACAATTTTTTTTAATGTCTGCTCATTTAATTTTAATCCCACTCAGGTTGAATCAGGAAGGCCCCACTCTGAATGTATGTGTAGACATACTGCCTTGATGTTGCCACCCAGAACAAAACTCATTTCTGCACACAGATGAAAAAAATTAGAAGGAACACTGCAAGAAGGAAGAGCAGCTTTTAAAAAAATTCCCATCAACTGATTTACTGTCTTATTTTGATACACATCTTTTTTTAAAAAATTCATTTATTCAGCAGCTTTAACGCTTTATTGAATGGATTACTCAGCCTGCAAGATCCCAGTGTTGAACACCTCCACTTCACTGAACGGCTGCCTCTGTGTCCTCCCTTTTTTCCCTTTCTTGTTGTCAAAGGCGTAGCTATGGTGGGGGGCAGGCAGGGCACGTGCCCTAGGTGCCACTTGAAGGGGGGTGCAATTCCATGCTCCCCACAACCCCAATTTTTTTTAAAAAAAAAAAATTCCCCTTGGGCACCGCCGGGCAGCCCACTGCTCACCGCTGCCGCCCATGGCTGGCATGGCATCTCCTCTCCGGCTCCGGCACCGGCGGCACCCCCTCCACTCGTGCAGGCACAGCAGCAGCGCACACGCGAGAACTCTGAGTCTGGGCGGGGCGGAGGGCTGGCGAGCATGCCCACAACCTGACCACGTGGGTTGAGGCAGGAGATGGAGAGAGTGTGAGCGACTAGCAGCAACTGCTGGGGTGCGTGCGCTTCATGTGCTGTGCTGCTGTTTTCATTATTGTTCCCGACTGTTTCTGGTTTTGCCCTCGAGCCAAAAGGGCAATCATTTTACTGCCTGCCCAGCATTCTCTTGAGTCTTACTTCCCCCAAGTCCCAACAAAAAGTAAGTAAACTGCTCTCCAGTGAATTAGAATGGACTAGAAAACAAGTGAATGACGAGGAAAGGAAAGAGGCAGCATCTACTCTGAAGCGGGTTTTCTTTTGAAGTCAGTGGGGGGAGGTCATCTCTTATAGCTCAGTCTTATGCAAGTTTACTTAGAAGTAAAGTCCTTGTGTTCACAGGGCTTACTCTATGCAGACTCAGAAGTCCCTTAATGTGGATTCCTTAAAGGTAATGCGGGCTGGGCTAAGCTTGTAGTAATCAAAGAACAAAAAAGCAAGTGGGCAGCAGAGAGACTGGAGAGTCTTTCCCTTTTCCTATCCTTGGGGCGTCGGCTGGCGCTTGGATCCACCACACCCTGCTGATGAGCCCAACATTGCCTTGCTGCTCTCCCTCTCTCTGTGCCTATTTGTAAACCCACCATTTTTTTAAAAAAACCCACCTTGAGTGGGCAAGGCAAGGCAGTCACAGAGAATGAGAGAGACACAGAGAATCGGGCACTCACAAGGAGCCTTCCCCTTCTGATGAGCAGAGCAGAGCAGGCACCACCAGGCAGCACGCCTGCTGAGTTGCTGCTTATCCTGGCAGCAATTTCATTAGCAAAGGGAGGGAAGGGAAAAGTTTATTTTAAAACTCTCCCCTCGCAGTTTCTCCTCCCCCCCCCGTGTGTTGAACTGCCTGATTTCACTGACTTTGGTCTCTCTCAGGCTGTATCCTGAGGGAAAGGAGAATGCCAAAGAGGGGTGGGGGGGTCGAGTGGAGAGGGGGATTTTTTTTCCCTCCAGGCAGTGTTGCTCCAACCAATGCATTTGTTTCTGTGGCTAAGGAACGGGAGGCTGATTCCTCGAGCATTCAAAAAGGGAGGGGCATGTGGCTAAGAGTGGGGAGTGACCGCTTTTGGTCTCCTGCAGCCTTGTTATCTTGGGAGCTCCGCTGATAGAGGGAGAGGCTGTTTCCTGGGAAGTGAGTTCTTCTTAAAACGTGTGTATTAGTTGTGTTCAGTCCAATCACTTCCTTCAAAATAAACCATTTAGGTTTAATAAATACCTGCCAGGGGGGAAATAAACAAATCACAGCTCAGTCCTCTTTGGGGTTTTAGGTTGGACTTCTCGTCCCCAGTCCACACATCTTGAAAACATTTGGAGTTATTTTCATACTGTTTTGCCTTGGGATGGGCAGGCTCTTCCTGTGACTTCCCAATAGGCAGTTGAAGTTGGATTTCTCTATCACTGCATACTCATGCCAGAAAGGTTCCATCAATTAGTTTTTTACCTGCCACGCAGTTCTTAAAAGGTATATGAAAAGCGAAGAAAGGGTAAGAATCCTAAGCGCAAGGAAGCGCAATAGTGAGGGAAATTTAAAAATGATATTTTGTTTCATCTTCAAAGTTTATTGAAACAGTGTTTCTCCTAATAACTGCATAGTCTTCATCTGGTGTTTTATATGGATTCCTTCTATATTATATGTAACAAACTTGGGTCCTCAGATGATGTTGGACTACAACTCCCATCATCCCCAGAAATGGTCAAATGCCACTGGTTGGGGATGATGGGAGTTGTATTCCAACATAATCAGGTGATCTTGTCTATAGGTGTTTAGTATTGCACCTAAAAATATACTTACTGATTCCTGACTACATTATAGTTAGGAACATAGGAAGCTGCCATATACTGAGTCAGACCATTGGTCTATAAGCCTCAAGTCGTCAGAGTTAGAGGTTTGGATAAGGAGCGGGTTGTTGGGCCAGGAAGAGCAGGTTACACACATTAAGGGAAGTTGTTGTTGCCCTACTGTATAAATGCATATTCAGCAGGCCAGTGAGTCTATCTATCTATCTATCTATTTAACATTTCTATCCCGCTCTTCCTCCAAGGAGCCCAGAGTGGTGTACTACATATTTGAGTTTCTCTTTCACAACAACCCTGTGAAGTAGGTTAGGCTGAGAGAGAAATGACTGGCCCAGAGTCCCCCAGCTAGTATCATGGCAGAATGGGGATTTGAACTCGGGTCTCCCCAGTCCTAGTCCAGCACTCTAACCACTACAACATGCTGGCTCTAACTAGCTCAGCATGAACTTTAAAACGAGACACAGCAAGGCACAATGAACTTCTTTTCTCTATATTTATTTATTATTTATTTGTTCGGTTTGATTTGTTTGTTTTATATGATTTTCTTCCCTGCTGGGAAACATTACAGCTTGTAGTCCAAGTGATTTCTTTCATTACCAGAATTGTTGCACTTCATCTGTGCTTCTTGAGGTCCCCAAGTAACTACACATTATGTTAAGTGCATCCTTGATTCTGATGCCCTTAGCTTTTGTTTACTAAATAGCAGCTTTGTGTTTTTGTCATTTTGTATTTTGCATTTTTGAGCTAATATTATGCTAAAAGGCAAGTTTTCTGAAAGATGCGTGTCAGATGTCTGGACGGGGGGGGGGGCGCAATTCCAGTGCTTGCCCTAGGCGGCATTTCCCCTAGTTACGCCTCTGCTTGTTGTGCCTGGCTGGCTCCCTCTTTCCTTGGTAGTTCCTTCTTCATCCTTCTTTCTCTCCCTCCTTCCCTCTCCTCCATTCACCCCCCTCTTTCATACCTTGCTTAGCTTCCCGCAGCCCCCACTCCATCTCCTTTAACTACCCCTTTCTCAGTCATCTCTCTCCCAATTTTTTTCCATTTGATTTCTCAATTCACATATATATGCATTGTTGTGTACTTGCTGCATGCTTAGTTTTTTAAAATACTAGTTTGTTTACTTCATCCCCCTTCGCGTGCCAACAGTACCAATGCAGCCTGCCCCCCTCGTTATCTCTCCATCTCTCTCTCTCTTTGCATTTCCCCCATTCACATTCCACTTGTTCTCTCTACTACCTCCAGTCCATTGATGCTTACTTTTAAAAATGTTGTTTCTTTCCCTCTTCCTCATTCCTCCCCCACTCACTCAGTCAGAGTCAGTCAGCAGTAAAGTGATATTATGCAGCCAGCAGCCTACACTCTCCTCCAGGCAGCCAACCACCACTCCCTCTCACTACTGCCTTCCTCATATGTGCGCTCTCCTCTCATCACTCATGTGACATGGAGTCTGCGCACAGCAAGGCCCCAGCCTGGAGCAAACGCACAGCCTCTGAGGCAGGCAGGCAGGCAGCAGCCACCCCCCCGCTCACCACGCATCACACAACAAGTGATTGTGAGCTGGTGCTGGGCTGGCACTGGCAGAGGGACATTTGGAGGTGGCCCTTGGAGCCTGAAGGGGCCCTCCATCTTGCCTTTCCACTGCTGCAACGCGTGCCCCCACACTGGCACTCCTCTGCCATGCGGTCCACGCTTACTGTCATGTGGCGGCCCTGCACACGGATCCCAGCGCTGCCTGCCCACCTAACCCTGCTTTTAACCCCAGTCTTTAGCAAGGGTTAAAGATGCAAGCAACCCGGGTGCCGGGGTCATGTGTCCTAACCCAATGCATAGAATTGGGCTCCTAGAGTGCCCAACTCCTGGAGGATTCCCTCAATGCCTCGTGCTGTGCATTGTGGGATATCTGGAGGAGGGACGCATTGTCCTGGCCTCCAGAGATCCACACCACTTGGAGCAGCGTGGATTGTCTTGGAGTGCAAGATGCGCTCCCAGCAGCAGTCTGCTGATCTTCTGGGGGAAGGTAGGTTGGCAAAGCCTAACCTCAGTATGTTAAATGTGCAGTTTGTTTTTCTATGTTTGCAGCTGTAGTTGGTGGAATCTGATCAGAAGAGCTTCCCTCCCAGGAAAATAGCAACAGGGAGCAGAACATGGATTTGGACCAATGGCGGGGCGGGGGAGGCGGGTAGTTAAAGCTCCCTTCCCCTCCCTTACTTTCCGCTCATGCTGTGCCTGATTGCTTCCCTGGCTGCTAATTACATTAAACAAATAAACAAACACAGAGGGCCAAACTATGCATATAATGGAATCTGTAGCTTGGTCCTAAGTAATCAATACAGGATTAGATTTTTCGTTATCTCTCCACCAGTATTAATTAATTAGAGAGCTGTCTGAGCAAATATTAATTATCAGATGCAAGGTCCTTGAAAACAGGAACCCTACATGGCATACTTAGCATCAAGCTCTAGGTGCTGCAGCAATAAACACTTTGAGATCTCTGAGATAGCTTTTACAAACAAATACATTCAACATTTCAAAAGCATGCAGTGGCTTCAATTCTAAAAAGGGAGGGCAAGAACCATTTTAATACATAGTTTACCCTCTCAAATTGACAGAGTAGGATAATTAGAGCCAAACTAAATTATACATGGCAGACATGTGAACCGGTCTGCTGGTTGCTTTTTTTTGGTGGTGGGCTCATTAACCCTTTCTCTTCCTTATGCTTTCCCATTCAGCCAGCCATCCCACACACCCCATGTTGTTCCCCACTTGTGAAGGTAAAAGATCCAGGAAAAGCGACTGACATCTTGACCAAATTTACTAGAAGAAGTCGTGTAGAAATTTAGTAGCCCTTTAGAGTGACTCCTGTGAAGCACTATTGAGTGATTTAGTCAGGATGTCAGGCACTATATATTTTCTCTTATGTGGGCAGTGGACAACTTGGAGAGGATATTTTGAACAGACAAGCAGCAGAAGGGGAAAGGGTTAAGCAGCCCATCCTGACTGATGTTCATCTGCTGGACCAGCCAGCTTCAGCAGGCTCCTTTCAGTTTAAAAAAGTAAATGCTAGAGAAAAGGCACTGAGCAGGATGAAACATTGCAGGACCATTCAGCTATAACCCTAGTCATTATGAAGCAACTGCTTTTTACTAGATACAGGAACTGAATGAATATAGTCATTAAAGCAACCACCTCAGCATTTTTGTCTTTACTTGGATCAGGTATTGAGATAAGGGGATGGAGTCTTCAAAGCTATAGGGAACCTTAATCTCTTTCCCAGAAAGTTGGTATAATAGCTCCATAGAAAGAGTCCCCTACAAACTGGCCCTGTTCAGCCCCAGCACAGAAGCCTTCCAGTGGCTGTAGCTGGTTTCTATTTGGTGTTTCTTTTTACATTGTGGGCCCTTTGGGGACAGAGAACCATCTCCTTATTTTATTTTACTTTATTTTATTTTATTTTATTTTTAAACCTCTTTGAGAATGTTTTTTGTTGAAAAGAAAATAGTATTAATAGTTTTACTCTGATTGATTGATTGATTAAGTACCGTCAAATCAGTGTCGACTCTTAGCGACCACATAGTTAGATTCTCTCCAGGATGATCTGTCTTCAACTTGGCTTTTAGGGTCTCTCAGTGGTGCATTCATTGCTGTCATAATCAAGTCCATCCACTTTGCTGCTGGTCGTCCTCTTCTCTTTCCTTCATCTATTCCCAGCATTATGGACTTCTCAAGGGAGCTGGGTTTTCAGATAATGTGTCTGATGATAGTTTGAGCCTGGTCATTTGTACCTTGATTGAAAATTCTGGATTGATTTGTTCTATGATCCATTTGTTTGTTTTCCTGGCTGTCCATGGTATCCTCAAAAGTCTTCTCCAGCACCAAAGTTCAAAAGAGTTCAAATATTCTACATGACCTATTATACAGAAGCATGAACACAGTAGCTGGCATGATCCAGAGTTGTTACAGAGATGGAGGGAAGTGCTGACGATGTTGCTGCAGACTCCTAAGCGGCAAGGGATGTGCTGGGGATATTGCTTCCAGCGTTCCCCATTTGGCATGTCAGCAGCAGTATCCTTGCTGCTTAGAGGTCCACAACAGCATTCCCACACCTCCATAATGGCTGCAGATCATAGCTGCTGGTAGGGGTTAGGGAGAGAAGTGAAGCTGGCATGAAGGAGAGAGAGAGAGGCCACCTTCACACCTAATGCCAAACTGTGGATTGATGAACCTGAGGTAAATTGTTTACCCAGGAATTGCCCCTCTGACAAATGTCCAACCAATTGTGTTGGGCAATCTCCAGTTTCAGGGCAGAGGTGCCCCTCCCTCTTCCTGGTTTGCTGAGGCTGCATCCCAGCAAGCTCTGTAGTGCTCAGCAACTACGTCAGCACTCTGTAGGGCAAGGCGTCAGCACGTCAGCAGGGCGACAGCTATTGGCCACAATCTTCAAGTGCGCCCAGTACGATTGCGCCTTTTCGGCATAGATGACCCACCTTCGGCAAGAAAAGGGCATTTCAAACCTTCTAAATGGCATTTAACCCCTTTTCCTCACACCACTTGCACTCCACCCTTACAAGAGCCCCACAGCCACAGCCTGTCTTGCACAAGCACAATTATTGGTGAATTATCTCTTGTTTACACAGTCAGATAGGTGTTATTGACTGGTTTGTTTTATCCAAACATCGAGTCCTTCCCAAGGATCTGGGATGGCTGAATTTTATTGTCAATTGTTATAGATATCGTCGCAGAATATAGGCTGTTCCCAGTAAAGCTGCTTTTTGTAATTGGCTGATGGTGGTTTCTGTGGCCCCTATGGTGTTGAGGTGCTCTTCAAGGTCTTTTGGAACTGCACCCTGGGCGCCAATGACCACTGGGATTATTTTGGTCTTTTTCTGCCACAGCCTTTCAATTTCAATTTGTAGATCTTTGTATTTGGTGATTTTTTTCTATTTCTTTTTCTTCTATTCTGCTATCCCCTGGTATTGCTATGTCGATTATTTTAACTTGTTTTTCTTTCTTCTTCTTCTTCTTATTATTATTATTAATTTTTACATTTATATCCCGCTCTTCCTCCAAGGAGCCCTGAGCGGTGTCCTACATACTTGAGTTTCTCCTCACAACAACCCTGTGAAGTAGTTTAGGCTGAGAGAGAAGCGACTGGCCCAGAGTCACCCAGCTAGTATCATGGCTGAATGGGGATTTGAACTCGGGCCTCTCCGGTCCTAGTCCAGCACTCTAACCACTACACCACACTGGCTCTCTAGGAAAGGATCATGATGACTTCTTAGGAGGGATTATGTATATGAGGTCAGGCAAAAGATCCTGGGGCCTGGTCTGTTGTGACAAAGGTGCTTTTGTGATGCATCAAAGCAGTCCAGGAAACCCCAACACACTCCTGATCTCCTGTCAATTTGCCAGCTGGGGATTAGCCTTCTCATGAGAGGGCCAGTCCAGAGGCTCCATGAGCTTCGGCTCTCCATTGGACTGTGTCCTCCTGAGTTAGGCCATCCAACTATAGGGGGCCCACTGATGTGGGGTCCCTGGTATAGCTGTTTAAAAAGAGGACTCATACACCTTGCCTTCCCCTCTGCACTCAAACCCTAAGACTCTCAAGGAACCCAGGCTGCTCCTTGGAGCATGTGTCTGTCCGTTTCCCTGTGGATTCAGTCTGGCAGGGATGGCTCCTAGTACACATTCAAAATTCCCAGGCTGGGATCTGCATTGTGGCATATGCAGATTGGCTGCTGCAGGGAATTGAGGGTGAGGGGGTCCCCTATTTTCAGCTATCTCTGGCAAGCTGGGTGGCCATGCTGGGCAACAACCAACATGCATATGTGACCAGACTGCCAGCGTGAGTTCTTTCACTCCTGCTGTCTGCCAGTCACCATGACTTGTAACAGTATTGGTGGGATACCCTTCCCCGGGGCTTGCATGGGCAACAGGGCTGTTCAGCAACCCTGCATGTATGTCTCTATGGCCGGCCGCTCTCACAAGAGAGCAGTCCTTGGGCAAAGGGGATTCATCACACATAATGAGTGATTCAGCCACTGAAACATCATCCTGGTGTACCCCAAGATGGTTCTTCTCATGTGTAATGCCATATAGTGCATGCTTGCATCAAGGGGAAGGGGCTGTGCTCCCCCTTCCCCTGCTCATTTGTACAAAAAATAAAGCACAGCCACTCAAGAATTCCAGGGGCTGCCTTTCAACTCAGACCCCAGGTATCACTTCCATGGCATGTGTTATCTTTGTTGGGAAACCACCAGGTTACCTGGTTTATGGTGCCACCAAGACATCATGTGCTTGTGCAAATACTTCTTCATCACTTGATTTGTGAAGACCTCTCCACAAAGTGCACATCTTTTTATCCCACCCCCTTTCCCTGCAGATTGCTAAAGCGGGGAACATGAGACACCGTGGAAAGCAGGTATCCCCCCATGTGGCTTTTCCCTTTGACATGTTTTGAAGCTTGGTGGTTTCCAGGCAACAGCTGGAGGAGTACGGAGACAGCGGCGGTGGGGAGTGCTCGGAGAGGCGGCCTGTGACAAGTGCATCAGGCATACATCTGGCGCATTTCTAGGCTAGTCTGAGCCACCTTCTGGCAGTGGCAGTGGCAGAATTTTGCCACGTTGTGGCAGTGGCAGAATTCTGACATCACAATGCCGCCTTCAAACCTCAGGTTCGGGCAGTGAAACTCACAACAAACCAAAGGTTCAGAATGCAGTTTGGGGATAAAAACCTTGGATCACTTTTGTGACGAAACCATGGTTTCATGCCTTCAGATGACCACAGAATCAAACTTCTGGCTCATTTGCCTCCGGTTTAGCATTATGTGCAAAGGCAGCCAGAGTTTACTAGCCATGAAAACCTGACTGCTGCCTTTGTTCAATACAAAAAGAAATTCAATACAAAAAGAGAACATGATGGTAAGGGGAACATAAACTTGGTGTCCAAATGCACAGCCTAGCTCCCTTTTGCTTATTCTAAAACAGAAGTAAATTAAAACCTCAGTAAGAATAAATGCCTGAGTGAAATGGCCCTGTCGCTGTGTGAGCTACTGAGAATTACCAACATCAGTTCTATTTTTTAATGTACTGAATCTCACCTCACTGTGACCTTGTCCTATAGGAGCTCTAATTGCATCACTTCAGCACCTACTGAGAAGTTACTGAGTGATTTACACAATAAAAGAGAAATCTAGCTTTGCCTGGGAAAGAAATCAGAGCTGGACTACCAGTAGGTGAAATTCACCAGTGAATACTATACACCAGCTTCTACTTCGGTGTTCATTTGACTTGGCTAGTGAAGTGTTTTGGCTAGTGAACTGCAGCTAGTGCAAAATACAGCAGCTAGGATTGTATCTGGAGCTGCCCACTGAGATCATATTACACCCACTTTGAAAGAGCTACATTGGCTGCCAGTTTGTTTCTGGGTCCAATCCAAGATGCTGGTTTTGGACTTTAAAGCCCTTAACAGTTTGGGCCCTGGATACCTGAGCGACCACCTGCCCCCAAGGGTTTCTGCCCACTTGACGAGGTCATCAGAGGGGGCTTGGCTTTGTGTGCTGACAATGAGGGAGGCTCAGCTGTTGTGCACACAGGACAGGGCCTTCTCAGTTATTGTCCCCAGATTGTGGAATGCTCTCCTGGTGGGCATCTGCTTCTCGGTCTCCATCACAGTTTTTAGAAAGCAACGGAAAACTGGGCTTTTTACCCATGCTTCTATATGAGTCTTGTTTTGTTACTGCTGTTCTGTATTTCATGGTCATATTGTGTATGGTTTTTAAACTTTTAATTAGATTTGCATTTTTATATTCCATTTTAATATTTTTATTGTGTAACTTTTATAGTCATATATTGTTTTAAATGTTTTGTAAACTGCCTTGAGGTTGTTTTAATGAAAGGCACTATAAATAATGAAAGGCACTAACAATAAATAAATTAATTAAAATAAAAATCAGAGCAATTGCTTTTCCAGAAAGTGCTACTCTTTTATTAGAATCCTGCAATGTAAATCAATTCTTCAAGTATGCAGACTCTTGCATGCCACAGTAGTACCACCTTACCTACTTCCACCATGTAGGCTGGGTTGGACCAGTGCAGGGCATCTGATACACTGACCCCAGCATTTTTTTTCTGAGATGGCTGTTTTTGCATAGGCTGCCAGAGATGGGCTAAAACACCACAATTTCATTAAGCATAGCTTGCAAACAGGTGATGGGTGAAGGCAACGTTATCTGTGTGGAGTAAACAAAAATGTCCCTAGGAAAAACAGGATGAAAGGGATAGAAGTGCCTTCAATTCAGAGGAAGGAATGTCTTCCTCTGTATTGTCTTCCATGGGATGTCTTCCTTGGTACATAGATGTGAAAGATCTCTGCTGTTACCTGGACAGTCCCTTTTGCGCCAGTATATGCAACACATCCCCATTTGTGAGGAACGAATGGAAAAATTCTCACACAAAGGAGACTCAGCTTCCTGTACGCCCAAAGAGGCTGTCGTTTCCCTTCTGCAATCAATGGATTGTAGCCAAAGAAATTAGTCATGACTGAGCACTATTGACATCAATGAGACAAGCTGGTAAAGACAAGTTAATTCCAATGGCCAACATTCAGAGCAATGAACCAATTTGCAGAAGATTATTGCATGAGCACAGAATGGTTGTGCGAAGTCTGGAGCTTGCACTCCAGACGAGTGTTGCACGATAGCAAGCACGCTTGTGCTTGCAGAAGAGTTGCACAACCGCAGAATACTCTGTTTCTGTTCAAGGAGAAAATTATGCAAGAGCACGATAGTGCAATTCTGCAGACCTCTGGGGGTTTGTGCAAGTAAGCTAACTTCTTGTGCTAGTGCAAATTTGCTCACTCCACCAGCTGTTCATTGCTCTGAATGCCAGCCAATGTGACTTTGCCATGACTAACTTTCTTTGGCTACAACCCTATGCAAATAAATAATAATTTTGTTCTTGGTATAATTAATTGCATAATATTGGTGCCTGCATCCATGTTAACTACAACAACGACCAATATTTATATATCATTCTTCAACTAAATTCTCAAAGTGGTTTAGATAGAGAAATAATGAATGAATGAATGAATGAATGAATGAATGGATGGATCCCTGTCCCCAAAGGGCTCACAATTTTAAAGGAAACAAGGTAGACACCAGCAACAGCCACTGGAGGGATGCTGTGCTGGGGTTGGATAGGGCCTATCCAACTATCAAGTAGTGATAGTAAAACCCACCTAAGCTAGAATCCTAACTGGGCAACCAATTACAGGCAACATTTAGGAACAAAATGTCAGTTTTGAACTCCAACATTTTTTTGTTGTTGTTGTTACACAAGCACATTCTTGCACTGCCAGTTGTGAGTTCTAATGTGGGTCGGAGGCAGCAGTGGTGTCTCGGGATTTCATTGCTTAATCCCACATAGACTAGAGTAAATTATTCACTTGATAAACTTTAGACTCTGTATGTAAACTGGAGACTTCCTCAATTTGATACAGTATCCAGTCCATCTAGGTAATACTGCAGGAGACTGGCAATTAAACTGCTCTGGTAGTACAATCCTGAATGATTCTATGAATTGTAGGATTGGAGTACGCTGGAATGTGAAGTCTGTTCCTAATAAAGATTTCAATCACTGTAGAACTATCAGTGCATAGTTGGTTGGGGGAGGAGCCCACCCCCCACCCCGCCATAGACCTCAGCCATTCCTTCCTTTTACTGTGCTTCTGTTGCTATTGTTAGCTGCTGAGAGTTCTTATAGTTTGCACTATGTTGTCGTTTGCAGTTTGTTGTATGGTTTGTAGTGGAATTCAACCACTGGTAACACCATCCATTAATTGAAATGAAGAGAGGTCTCCCTATTCTAAATGCTTAAATTCAATTCGTGTCTCAAACAAGGCCAGTCCCTCCCTGTATCCATTCATGAACAGAGCTTCTACTATATTTTTGATAACCTCTTTTACCTCTGCAAAGAACCTTAGAGACAAAGTAAGCTGAATATCATACTGTTCTTTGAACTACAAGTGGAGATTTCAAATGCAAAATCTTTGGAAAAAAATGAATAATTTGAATTCCTCACATTTGTCATATGCATCATTTGTGTCATTTCCCAACTTTTTAAAAATGACTGACAATTGAGAGCAGTATCCATTTCTGATCAGAAAAACAGCGATTTTACTCCCAAGGACTTGCTGCTCACAGCTATAGAAAAGGTTTAGTGAAGTGTGAAAATTGACATTTAGTAAATAGCACTTCCACCCCTCATTTTCCTGAGGATACTGTGTGAAATAATCTATGGGCTTCAAGCAAAATGTTTGGTCAGTTGAGATATTGGATGTTTCTTGTCTCATTATGGAAGTTAATTAAAAGAGGAGCAACAAGTCAGAGTCCAAGTAAATAAGATGGTTAATGAAGGCTTAATTTAGCTGAATCATTACCAATTGACTCTGCACGGATGAGTATGCCACAGGTGTATCACTATTTCAGAAGGTCTTTAAACTGTTCTTCAAAAATGGCCAGTTTGTGGGCAATTAATTATGCTGACAGTTTTTCAAATTGAGTTAGCATGATCTGAGTTCTGATGTTTAAGATGAATTCACATGCATGTATACCTCCATGCTAAGTTCCACATTTATGTGTACTGTGAGTCAGTGCAGCAAGCAGAAAGTTCAGGGAGAGCTTTAATTATGAATGCAGTATTAAAACATGTGTCCGTTAATAGCACTGGCGAAGCTGCATCTTCCGAGCCTCAATTTCCTAATATGTAAAACAGGCATAATTATAAAAAGAAAAAGATTCTACACAACTTTATTCATTCAAAGTGAAACGTAAATGTTGCTCAACATAAGACTAGGTGTGTAAAGCAAATGTCCCGTAAGTAATAATTGTGACACCTCACTTTGAAAATATAAGAACCAAAAAGTTCTTTTCTGAATTACACTGGGGGTATCGCATACTACAGATCCAGATCCAGATCAACATTTGAATCTGCCGTCCACCCTGTCACAGCACAACTCTGCACACCTTTCCTGTTAGCACTTTTTCCTTCCAGAATTAGGAACATAGAAAGCTACCTTATTCCAAGTCATACAGTTGGTCCATCTAGCTCACTCTGATCCAGAGGCGTAACTAGGGAAAACAGCGCCCGGGGCAAGCACTGAAATGGTGCCCCCCCCCCCGCCGCGCCCCCCCCCCCCACATACTACATTATACTTAGGTTTTTCCTCACAAGCGCCCGCCGCCGCAAAGCCAGGCCACTGACTGGCCGCCAGGCGCCAGCAAAGCAATGGGGGGGGGCGCAGGCGGCATGGAAGGGACTGCTCGTGGGGGAGGGGGCACCAACGCGCTCCCTTGACTGCTGCAGCGCTGCTGCACTGAGCAGGAAACATTTGTATTAACAAAAAAAATTTAAAAAATTTTTTTTGTCATGGTGGCGCCCCCCACGTGACCAGAAAAGATGGCGCCCGGGGCACGTGCCCCCCCTGCCCCCCCTATAGTTACGCCTCTGCTCTGATCTACACTGTCTGGCAGTGGCTCTCCAGGATTTCAGAGAGGCTTTTTTCTCCAGCCCTAACTAGAGATGTAGGGGATTGAACCTGGAACGTTCTGCATGTTTTAACACTAAGGAACAACTCCTCCCCACAGTGTGGATCAGCAAGTAATCCACCCAGGCCTTGGCTGGCGGGTTAAGAAGACACTGCCCCAGGGTCCTAGCCCTTTCTGAACTTTTACACACACACATCCTCCAGGTATCCACACTCTTTGGGGGGGGGGAGCAACCCCAGTTTGAGAATGGAAATGATAGCTCAATAGAATAAGCAAATACAATTTTGTAAGTAGGTGTACTTTCTACTAATCAACATGTACATATACTTTCTACTAATAAACAAAAGAAAAAGCTTCTTTTCATTCCTCCAGCAAGAAAAAGCAATCACCATATTGATACCTTTAAAGCTGGATCTGATTTTTTACTTAAGACCTCTTGAGACTGTTCTCACACGCAGCTGAACTCAGGCTAGGGAAGCCCAGCCTGGGTTAGGCTGTGTACGAGAACCGTCTGGATTAGGCCCAATTCCAGCAGGGCAGCACTGCCTAGCCCGGCTTTTTAGCCCAGCTTTTAGCTGAGGTTAAGGGAGCGAGTACTCCGGGGTTAACCTGGGGTTCCTGCTCGTGTGCGAGCTCAGGCTGCATCCAGACTGGCCTAGAGTGCCCATCTCCTGGAGGAAATCCCCCAGTGCACCAAGCTCAAGCACATGGTGCATTGTGGGAGACCCGGAGGCTGGAATGTGTCATCCCAGCTCTCTGAAAATGGATCATGTGGGAATGCGGACAGCACAAATCATCTAGGAGGAAGGTGAGTGAAGCAAAGCCTTTCCTCCACCCCCAAAACACAGATCTCCTTTCTGTGTTCTTTCAAATGGGAAGGCTTAAAATACAGATCAGATAAATACCATAGAGAGGAGAGCTGGTCTTGTGGTAGCAAGCATGACTTGTCTCCTTAGCTAAGCAGGGTCCACCCTGGTTGCATATGAATGGGAGACTTGATGTGTGAGCACTGGAAGATATTCGCCTCAGGGGGATGGAGCCGCTCTGGGAAGAGCAGAAGGTTCCAAATTCCCTCCCTGGCTTCTCCAAGATAGGGCTGAGAGAGATTCCGGCCTGCAACCTTGGAGAAGCTGCTGCCAGTCTGTGTAGACAATACTGAGCTAGACAAACCAATGGTCTGACTCAGTATATGGCAGCTTCCTATGTTTCTATGACTTATTTACTAATTCTGCAAAAGGGGGCTTTATGGTTTCCTCCATCTACATTGATGCAGAGATTTCAGCACCTGGAAACCTTAGTGCTCCTGGGTTGGTTTGTTTATTTATGTTCTCACTGATTAATATCAGTGGTGGTATGATATTTTCCTTCTTCATATACCAGAGGACAAAACACTTGAAGCATTACCTGGCTCTTTTCTTTTCTTTTCTTTTTCTTTTCAAAATTAGCTAGAATTTTCAAAATTAGCTAGATTACAACTGAAAGGTCTTTTCTTCACATCTGTACTTTCCTCTGTAGACTTGTAAATAAATTCAAGGACCGGGTTACAATAGCTTACTTCCAAATTCACCTGCACCTGTGTCTTGGGTTTTGTTATGGATTTGCAGCATAACTGTTGGAAACTGGATAGTGATTAAGACTGTCAAACAGAAGAGCATGTTACACTAAACCCCAGGATTTATCACTGAATACCAAGATAATAATGCATCTTTGTTTACATACGTAATTAATGTTGTTGAAGAAAGTATGCTGAAAAGCTTGTGTAAGCAAGATTTATCTCCGTTGAATGAGATTACAATTGTATGTCACCGTTCAAACAGTAATTGGTGCATTTCATTAGAACATAATTGAAAACTAGATTGATGTCAGTGCCATGCAATAAATAATCCTGATAAATATTTTATTGTGAGCCATCCTATCAAGGATATGTTTGCAAAGTGCTCACTTGTATTTAGTATTTTTATGAAATATCATATGGCTTGCGAGCAGAAGGTGCTCCTTAATGACAAACATTTATTTCTTTTTATGAGGGCTGCAAACACTCTCACTCCTCTCCAGGTATGCCTTGAACTTCTTTCTAAATGTGTGGTTCAGGCAGGAGTTCAAGATGGTCTCTGCATACTAGACTTCACGACAAGCAAGTGCTTGGCTTCAAGTGGAAGCTACAAAGAACTCATCCTACGTTGAACAGTATGGTCCTTCCCCATGCTTTTTCTCTTAGGAGCCATTCTCTCCTCCCCCTTTCCTTTGTTGGTGTTGAATAAAACCCTCAGTTGGGCAGAGGAGCCGAGAAAAACAACTGGGCTCAGGCCCAAACACCATGGACATTGCTCTGTATGGTTGTGTGAAAAGATGCCATATAGGCAAAGCCACCAGGACAGTGTATTAACCAGACCCTTCTTTTTGGTTCCAAAATTGTTAAAGAGTGTGCCAGCTGACAGCTACTAGGCTGGAACCAACAGAGCCTGGAACCAACAGAGGGCAATGTGTGCAGCATGATACTGTGCATGTTTACTCAGAAGTAACTCCCATACATTTCACTGTGGCTTATTGCTAGGTAAGCATGCACCGGATTGCAGCCTTAGACCTGATTTGGAATTGGGAGGCATGTTTTCCAATATTAAATAAACCTTTATTTAAAATACCAAGTTCTTTGTATTCAAAACTTGTAGTAGCCAATGGCAGATTACCACATAGGCAATATAGGCAGCTGCCTATGGCGGCAAATCTTGGGGAGTGGCATCTGGAGGGAAACCTAATACTTTTTCTTATTTTCAACCTTTAAACATGCCACTGTGTAGCAGCGGAGGCTCTGTCTGCCTCCACCGCCTCTACCATCCTGGCAGAGACAGTGTCAAAAGAGGTCCTCCCTCAAGCCCAGCTTACTTGCAAATGACTCAGAGCAAAAGAAGACTGGTTGATAAACATTTTGGAATATGCGGAGATGGCAAAGCTTACAGCACTTAAAAGGGATGAAAAATTGGAATGTTTCAAAGAAGATTGGGAACCATTTTTACTTTACTTAAAGAACCTATTTTTCTAATACGGACTTTTCAGCAGGGTTTGAAATATAGTAACAACAGCAGGTTGGTTTGGGTAAAATCGAGTAGTAATGTGGAGTATGTATGTTTTGAATTATTATAGCAATGTATGAATTATTATAGCAATGTATTATAGCAATATGTATAGTTAACGTGAACCGCACAGATAGGTAAGCGGGAAGTCAATATTTACTTAATTATAAATGAATGTAATTTGAATGTAAAGTTATGGTAAAAGCCAATAAAATTTAAAATGCAAATGACTCAGAGAAGGTGATTTGACTCAGAGCATGCGCAGAGGCCCAAAATTGCCCACTCTGTGTCATTTGCAAGTAAGCCGGGCTTGAGGGAGGACCTCTTTCGCTGCCTTCCTCCAGTACCCAACCTCATCTCCTGTGATGGTAGGAGGCGGGCAGAGCCTCCACTGCTACACAGTGGCATTTTTCAAGGTTAAAAAACCAGAGTTAAGCTTCCCTCCCCCCCAAGCCCCCCGGCCCTTACTCTTGTCCCTGGGGCAGCAAATCTTTGATTGCCTATGGGCGGTTTATTAATCTGCCCCTGGTAGCAGCACTAGTGTCACATTGGTCTACATTGAATTTAAGTAGTTGGTGTTTTGAGATGAACTTCAGTGACTGCCAGATTTTATAAGTGGCTTTAGGGTTATACAACCATTGCACTTGCACGCAGTCCATGTTTGCTCCAAAGCTCTGCCCTTTTCAAAACTGCTACTGGTTTTTTAAATACATTGCTGCCCCGAGGCTTTGGAACACACTCCCTGCTGAAATAAGAGCCTCCCCATCTCTTACAACTTTTAAAAAGACAGTCAAGGCACATTTGTTCACCCAGGCTTTTAATTAGATTTTGTTTTAATTGTGTTTTAATAGTTTTAACATTTTAAATTTTAATTGTTAAAATGTTTTAATCTTTTTATTTGTTGTTTTTATTCTTTTGTTGTAAACTGCCCAGAGAACTTGCATTTTGGGCAGTATAAAAATGTGTTAAATAAAATAAATAAAAATTGCACGCCACAGCCTGATTAGGGCCAGGCAAACTAAGCATAGTGGCAACAAAGTCATCACCACAATCCAGCCTATCCTCACAACTACCTGTTCACCTCACACCTGATCAGTTGCAATATCAGAGGCTTGGGTGCAAATACTTAAATCATATTGGTGATGGGGTGGGGGGACCAGGATTAAGCTAGAATTACACAAAGCTGCTGGAGAGGCAACCATGACTTCTTGACTAGGCCCCAAAAGTGTTTGTGGTTGTTCTTATGATCACCTATTGGGCAGTAGGAACCCTCCAAATGGTGATGGTCAAAACAGATGCCAAGACTGCCTTCAGCTTTGTTAAACTATGCAGCATTGTTGCTCCTTTTCCTGACTGCATGTGACTAGTATTTCTTTTTCTTTGGTGTGTTTTTTTAAAATAAGCTTATGAAGAAACTATTCTCATGTGCACCCAAACCCAGGCTACGGAAGCCCAGCCTGTGCATGAAAACCACCAGAATTGGGCCCAACCCCAGTGGGGCAGCACTGCCTAACCTCGCTTTTAAACTTGGCTCTTAGTCAGAGATAAAGGCTCAAGTGAGCCCTTAACCCGGGCTCCGGGATCGTGTGTTCACTGGGGCTATGTCTAGCCCCAGTATACACAGAGATGGGCGCCTATGTCCATCTCCTGGGGGAATCCCCCATGCATGTCGTGCAGTGCATTGTGGAATAGCTGGAGGCCAGGATGTTTCATCCCAGCCTCTGGAGCTCCACATTGCCACATGCAGCATGGAAAATCTGGGAGCATGGTCTGCACTCCTAGCAAGAGACCTGCACTCGTCTGAGGGAAAGGTGAGTTAACCAGCCTTACCGCCCCCCTCCCCCTGCCCACTGCCCCTCCCACCAGCACACCCCTCTGGTCTTGTGAATGACCTTACAATGTTTGAGTTTAATTTTATGTATCTTTTTATGGATACATAAAAAGTTGGTGCATAAAAATGTAAATCAAGGTAGACATCCTAACTCAAAACAAGGCTGTACAACTTTGGCTCTCCAGCTGTAGTTAGACTTCAAATCCCATCATTCTCAGCCAGAGTAGCCAATAGGGATGATGGGAGTTGTAATCCAACATCTTCAGGAGAGACAAAATTGTGCAGCTCTGACTCAAAAGAAAGCACTATTGACACTACTCCTGATTACCAAAGCAGACAATGGAGCAGAGCCCCTCTGAATCACATCAGATGCACAGAATGTCCAGGTTCAAATCCCCAGTCAGCCCTGAATTTCACTGGGTGATCATGGGCCACTCATTGTAGCCCTGATTCATTAGGAGAAGGTAAAGTTGTGCCATTGAGTCACTGTTGACTCCTGGTGACCACAGAGCCATGTGATTTTCTTTGGTAAAATACAGGAGGGGGTTACAATTGCCCTCTCCCGCACAGTGTGAGATGATGCCTTTCATCATCTTGCTATATTGCTGTTGCCCGGAATAGGGGTTTCCCATAGTCTGGAAAACATACAGGCGGGGATTCGAACCAGCAACCTCTTGCTCCCTAGTCAAGTTACTTCACTGCGCCATTAGGTGGCTCATTAGGCAGGGGAGTGAAAATAAAAATGCTAATATTATAATGCCCCTATACAAATCTATGGTGCGGTCACATTTGGAGTACTGTGTTCAGTTCTGGTCACCATATCTTAAGAAGGACACTGTAGAACTGGAAAAGGTGCAGAAGAGGGCAATCAAGATGATCAGGGGCTTGGAGCGGCCTTCCTTATGAGGCAAGGCTACAGCATCTGGGGCTTTTTAGTTTGGAAAAGAGGCAACTAAGGGGAGACATAAGGAGACATAAGGTGTATAAAAGTATGCATGAAGTGGAGAGCGTAGATAGAGGGGAATCTTTATCTCTCATATACAACACTAGAACCAGGGGTCATCTCATGAAACTGAAGGTTGGCAAATTTAGGACCTACAAAAAGAAGTATTTCTTCACACAGTTCATAATTAACTTATGGAATTCTCTGCCACAGGATGTTGTGATGGCCACTAGCTTGGATGATTTTAAAACGGACTTAGACAAATTCATGGAGGACAGGTCTATCAATGGCTACTAGTCTGGTGAACCAGCAACCTCTTGCTCCCTAGTCAAGTTACTTCACTGCGCCATTAGGTGGCTCATTAGGCAGGGGAGTGAAAATAAAAATGCTAATATTATAATGCCCCTATACAAATCTATGGTGCGGTCACATTTGGAGTACTGTGTTCAGTTCTGGTCACCATATCTTAAGAAGGACACTGTAGAACTGGAAAAGGTGCAGAAGAGGGCAATCAAGATGATCAGGGGCTTGGAGCGGCCTTCCTTATGAGGCAAGGCTACAGCATCTGGGGCTTTTTAGTTTGGAAAAGAGGCAACTAAGGGGAGACATAAGGAGACATAAGGTGTATAAAAGTATGCATGAAGTGGAGAGCGTAGATAGAGGGGAATCTTTATCTCTCATATACAACACTAGAACCAGGGGTCATCTCATGAAACTGAAGGTTGGCAAATTTAGGACCTACAAAAAGAAGTATTTCTTCACACAGTTCATAATTAACTTATGGAATTCTCTGCCACAGGATGTTGTGATGGCCACTAGCTTGGATGATTTTAAAACGGACTTAGACAAATTCATGGAGGACAGGTCTATCAATGGCTACTAGTCTGGTGACTAGGCCACCTCCAGCCTCCAATACCAGTTGCAGAGGAGCAACAGCAGGAGAGAGGGCATGCCCTCACCCTCTGCTTGTGGGCTTCCCAGAGGCATCTGGTGGGCCACTGTGTGAAACAGGATGCTGGATTGGATGGGCCTTGAGCCTGATCCAGCAGGGCTGTTCTTATGTTATGTATATACCTGGGTACTGAACTAATGTGAACTTTATTAGCCCCCAGTGCTGGATGTCCAGTA
This sequence comes from Hemicordylus capensis, assembly GCF_027244095.1. Taxonomy (NCBI): domain Eukaryota; kingdom Metazoa; phylum Chordata; class Lepidosauria; order Squamata; family Cordylidae; genus Hemicordylus; species Hemicordylus capensis. The sequence continues at coordinate 335,659,331 of NC_069658.1, read as the reverse complement.
TTCTCAATCACAAATAGAAACTCTCCATGGACACAGCATTTGCTAATGCTGACAAATGTTTTGCTCAGACGGAGTGAGAGTATGCCAGCATAGAAGAATGGGACTATCTCAGGGCTGTACCCTGTACCTGGGTACAGTGGCTGACATTCTTCACAGCCCTCCAGTGAGGAGATCTGGTCTTGTGGTAGCAAGCATGAATTGTCCCATTTGCTTAGCAGGGTCTGCTCTGGTTTGCATATGAATGGGAGACTCTGTGTGAGCACTGTAAGATATTCCCCTTGGGGGATGGGGCTGTACTGGGAAGAGCTCCTACATGCTTGCATGCAGAAGTTCCCTCCCTGGCATCTCCAAGGAGGCTCCTTCCTGCAACCTGGGAGATGCCACTGCCAGTCTGTTTAGACAATACAGAGCTAGGTGGACAAATGGTCTGACTCAGTATAAGGCAACTTCCTATGTCCCCATGACAGAAGGAGGGTTGCAGATCCTCAAGGAACCTCACCGTCCCCCTTTACTAATAGACCCCCAAACCGGTCTGCAAACCAGTTCAAATCAGTGTGGTGGTCAAACTGCACTGGGTCCAGTTTGACCGGAACTGGACTGGGCTGGGTCAGTTCAGATTCGAACCGAACTGGTAAAACTGGTTCTGTGCACACCCCTAGATACAGGCATTAAGAATTATGTGAAACTTCCACTATTAAACATGTCTGTATCTCAAATCAACAATATACAAGAAATTTTTAATAAATAAACCGCCCCAGAGAGGATATGTATGCATTTCTGCTTAGGGAAATTTTATCTCTACATGGTAATCAAAGTGAAGCCCAAATATCACAATGAAAATACATTTATGGCTGTAATTTTGTGGAAACCAATGGCATGTTGGTTAATTAACTTCTGATCAATGGATAAAATTATTGCTTTTTCTCTTGAGTGGTGCTGGTTGGAATAATTAGTTCTTTGGAAGATAACACATAAATATCAGAATCACAGACATCTTGTCATTCTGAATAGGAAGCCCATTGATTTTAACAAAACAAAGATCACTTTCCCAGTGTAAGATAGTAGTTAGTTGCTAGTAATTAATTTGACTCTAGGTTTGCTGACATGGTTATTTACCAAATAAGGTGAAACATAGGTGATAATGGTGGCTTACATTTTGCTCAATGTGAAATGTTGTGGTGGGCAAGAAGAATACCTTAAGAAATAATTACATCCATAAGAAATACTAACTCGCAGCTGCAGCAATGCATAATGCAGATTCAATTAATCGAATATGCCAAAATGGTAAGTAAACTCCTGCATTCATGTCATCACCAATTAATGGATGGTTAGGAGTAAAATAACCTTTCTCATTTGAACAGTGATTCATGATAGTTTCCATTGCCTTTTAATATTTGATGGTTAACAAGTTTGTAATAGCTTGTATTTCACATATTTTAAAGATTTATTTGTGTACCCAAAACACAAAAAACAATGAAGTACCTAGTAAATAACTGGATGTATTGTAATATCAATAGAAAGAGAATATATACATTGGTAAGGAATGGACATACAATCTGAAGTAACCCAAAAAGTAATGATACAATTAACAAAATGCTGAAATAGATAAATTGCTGATTTTTTTCGCGATGATTTCCATCTCATATCACCAACATATCCAGAAAAGCTATAGATTGTTTATGAAAATAACTGGTGAACTTAATATGAATATCCACAGAGTTGATCCATTCCAAAAATTGTTCAAAAGAATGAATAGTACCCTTGAATAAAAGGAAAATATCATCAGTATATCTCCCATAGTGCAATATATCATGAAAGAAGGAGTTAACTTCTGGATTTAAGATGTATTTCAACTCCAAAAAGACAAATACAGATTGGCTATAGATGGTGTCACTTTACTGCTCATGGTCACTCCATGTTGTTGTATATAAATATCTTGAGTATTTTTTTCCTAATACAATATCTAGAAGATCTAAAAGAAAGTGCGTTGGAAGTAATTGATTGGTCCTTTGTGACAAAAAGTATTCTGCTGCAATCCTAGCACCTTCATGGAGTATTGAAGTGTACACAGATTCCACATCCAGAGTACATAATAAGATGTCCTCTTCTAATGTCAGGTTCTCCACAATTTTAATAAAAGTTTCAGTATCTTTAATTAATTTTTTTTGCCATTCCACAAAGGGGTGAAGAAAAAATCAATTTAGTCTGAAAGGGGTTCCAATAATGACTTGCAACCTGATAATATAGAGCGGCCTGGAAGAGGAAGAACGTTTTAATGCATTTTTGGTAGAACATAAAAATTGGATATCCTGTATTCTTGTCATCAGAAAGTTTTTTGTGGCTTCATCTATATAACCTGATAGGAAGGCTTCCTGAACAGAAATTCTAATAAGAAATTTTATTTTACTACTCGGATCCTCCTTTAACTTCATATAGGCTATGTTGTTGTTCAGCTGTCTATCAATCTCTCAGCAATAATCATATTTGTTCATTACTACAATTCCTCCACCTTTGTCTGCCTCTTTGATTATGATATTCAGCTGTAATGATTCTATTGCTTGACATTGCTTATGGGATAAATTTCATAACATTGAATGGTGGCATTAACATTTATGTGGTATGAATACGGATTTAGGTCGGAAGGATTTGGTAATAGCTTTGTCTGAGACACCAAAGTGGTCCTTCAATTTAATCAATCATACTCATTTAAACAGATCAATTCTTGTTTTAAAAGTGTTATATTTTGGTGTGGGTACAAGCCTCAGTTTAATATTCCATATTCATCAGAAGTGAATGTACAATCAGAGATATTGATAACTATGTTCTTGTCCTCTGGGTTGTCCAATTGTATGTTTTGTTCCTTGAGGACGTTCTCAAAATGCTGCTGTGTGTGGGAGAGTTTTTTTGACTTGTCTCTGTTACTTCTGTCGGACCTATCGTCCACTAAGTTGCTAATGTCTTCAGTAGAGCTAAGATCTGATAGTATATTGTTTGTATCCTTAAATTGAACAATTCTCTTAAAGGTCTTACTATTACAAGACTTGGACCATGTATACCTGATTCTTCAAAGAGAGGCTATTCTCATGATCACCCAAAAGTGGGCTAAGGGAGCCTAGCCCGCTTTGGGGCGAACATGAGATCCACCGGGCTCGCAGGAGAGCCCAGTTTCCTCAAAGTGGGTAACCTGCTTAAGTAGCCCTCGCCTTAGACAAGGTTAGCGGAGCAAGCACTCTGCTAACCTCGTCTATTTGATCGTGTATTGCTGTGGTGCAGCTCCGCACTGTGGCAAGATAAAAAGAAACCCCCACCAGCAAGCTAAAACAAGCCTCCTGCCACTGGGAGTCTCTCCAGGATGCCCTGCGTGCTTGTGCAGGGCACCCTGGAACTTCTGGGGCCCGAACGACCCCTGATCCCCGCAGCCCCGCTGGCTCCGTGATGGAGTCGGCAGTCATGTTGTTGACGGCAGGGTTGCTGGCGTGCTCATCTGTGGGGAGAGCGGGCTAAGCCCGCTCTCCCCAATAACCCCATTCAGGCACTTCCCACTGCTCGTGAGAACAGCCTCAGAGTCATCTTCATCCCTCTTGAATTTCTTTAGATTAGAAATTTTAAGTTCATTGTAATAAGCTTGTAATTCCTTATCCATATTCTCTAATATGGTTTGAGAGTCCTTAGTAGATATATCCTTACAAAGCATTTCCTTATAATCAGCTATATGGCCATCCAGTTTTTTCTGTGTGGAATGTTCTATAATAAGGTCCATAAGATCCAATGAACATTTATTTAAAATAGCAAAGCTAAAATAGCTTTGTGAAGCCTGCCATTTTAAACTCAAACTTCAAGATATGCCTGCAAGTGACTTGAATTTTGAGTCACTTTAATTTTGAATTTTGCATTAATTTTTTTTACATTGAATATGCACATTCAAATTTTACTTTGAAATTTCTAATTTTAAAAAACTGGATTGTGAAACTGAAAAATTAGGTGATTTTTCAATATTTGCAAATATTCATTTCATCTTACTCAGGAAAGCAAAGAAAACACCACAATCTGTGCTGTTGAAGGTAGGAGTGCTGCAGAAAATATGATCTCAGCTGCTGTCCTCATTTTTGAGTGATTAATGAGGCTCTGTATGACGCAGGAAATGAAAACTAGAAATCTGGATAAGTAATGACTGCTCCAAGAGAATGAATTCCTCTGAAACTACAGAACAAACTGATACACTGACCTCCAATAAATTACCCTGCGACTTCTCAAACAAACTGGGGGAAATAAAGTTTTGCTCTTTTGTGAATGCATACTTCTGCAGAGTTTCACTGATAATATAAAGGCATTTTATTGGGATATACATGGTTGCCATTGGCTCTTTTCTTTTAAGGCTGGTATGTCCTGGAAATGAATTTAATAGAAGATATGGGCCAGTATTAGATTACATCTAGCACAGCCCTTTAACAATGGTCAGGAAAGTGTAAGACAACCAGTTAAGATACTCTAGTCCACTTATCTTCATCTGGTGTATTGGACTGCACAGCTAGGTTAGATCTTATTAGAAGCACCATCACAATTTTCTTTATTCAGGATTCCACCATCCTCACCCCACCCAGCCCTTTCCCCCCACCCCACCCCACCCCACCTTTTTTGTTTTGTTTTGTTTTGTTTTTTTTGCTTTAAGAGAAAAAGAAATCCAAAGAGTATTCACATAGAGGTGACATTTATATAAACCAGTGCCTCCATCCAGGAGCTGTCTAAATAGATGACATAATATTCATGACTGCAGTGGCCACATTGATAGCAAAGCAAGAGAGTAGTTCACACAGATGGCATCTCCATCTGAACATGGCTCAGAAACAAGCCAAATGTCTGCCTTTTATGTTCTTGAGATAAATAGAGCACTGTCTAGTCTGAATGTGATTCTTGTTTTAAATTGAGACTCTTGTGAAACGCTCTGACCCTGGTTAGTCATGTTAAGAAACCAAATACATAGTCATGATATATAATACTATCATGAACAATGGGGTTTGTAATTAAATCAACAATAGCATGGTTAATCAGTAACCATGATCTTATTGACTCCCCCCCCACCCCGCCCAATGGCCCACATGTTATGCAGGAGTAAGGGGCAGAGTAAAAACTATACAATTTTTTTCACCTGTAACTATCTATATGGTTCTTCTTGGTAACCTCCTTACTCCAAGGATGTTAATAGCATACTAAAAACACTGCCTAGTGAAAATTCAATTAATTTCAATATTAATGAAATGTTGCAAAGCCCTCAAGAACATATTCCTGGCAACAAAAAGGACTTTTGCATGGTTGAGAGACAAACAAAACTCATGTCCTCATCCCCCTCCCCAGGAGCTATGCAGTAGGCCTTGAGCACAGCCAGTTCAGTGGCTCCTTGTAAGGATAGAGCAAACTCCTAAATGTTGGCCATGAGATATTGTGGGCCAATGCACTATTAAGCAATCAGTCCTATGTCCTGTCTTCAATATAACTAATTGCTTGCTAATACTAAGAAATCATTAATACTGAAATTTTCACTAGACAGTGCTTTTAGTATGCTATTAACAACCTTGAGTAAGGAGATAGTCACAAGAAAAACCATGCAGTATAGCTAATTACAGAGAGAGAGAGAGAGAGAGAGAGCGCCATTAGTACGTTTTTGAACACAGAGAAATGGATTTTGTGCACAAAATGGATTTTGCATTTTGTTTTGAGCGCGAAACAAAATTCAAAACAGCTAAAATGTTTTGTTGAAATAGGCTGTTTCAATGAAACAAACTCAAAACTTTTTGTCTTTTGGCCAGAGGAAACAATGGGGAAACACAAAAAACCCTATTGTTCCCCATGGGTCAGCATAAAGCATAGCGGTGATTACATGGTAAAAGTAAGATTAGGTAAAACAAATGCTTGCATAAATAATTCATTAAAAATATTAAAAATACTAAGCCAATGTTAAAATGGAAGAGTGGTTATGTGTTAAAAGTGAGATTAGTTTAAAAAAAGAATTACATATAGAAATTAAAAATTAAAATTAAGAACATAAGGACTAATAATACTAAAAAGGACTAAAAATAGTATGCATGAGGGCCTCAACGCCTGAGAGATAGTAGAAGTAAAAGGCATAAAAGAAGGCATAAAATTGTAATAAGGTTAAAAGGTAGCAGAAATATATAAAATCCTGAGTAATAAGACTGGAAATCCTCCAAACTGAGGGTGTAACAAGCCGTAGAAAGGGGAGGCATGTGAGCAATTACAGGGCCTGCCCAGAGTTGCAAAGAGTCAGATTAAGGCTGGAGGGGCTCACTGCTTGTCATCCACTGAAGAATGCTGATCGCAGCCTCACAGTACCTGGCAACGCTATATGTAATGGCAGGCTTAGAGTCAGAGAGTAGCAAGGAGCTGTAGAATTGGCTCGGACGACCTGGGTACTTGCTTAGCCATGCAAGGATGAGAGAGGCACGATGTCTCTATAGAATGAGCAGTATAGGAAGACATGCTCAGTAGTTTGAATCTGCCCTAATTCACAGGGGCATAGTCGCTCTGCAAATGGGGTCCCTCTATAGCGGCCTTCCAGCACTGCTGAGGGGAGGCCATGGCAGCGAGCGAAAGTGAAAGCCCTTCTGTGGTTAGGGACCTCCAGTTGGGTGAGGTATGCTGCTGGAGAGGCAGAGTATCTAAGCCCGTCAGTGATATAAAATTTTGGAACATTGATGAGATCAGTTTGGTGCTCAGTGTCTATAATGCGCTGTTTGATGGTTGCTTTTGCCTGATCGTAGCCTATGTTGAGCAAGGTCACGGGGGAGAGGCCTAATGTAGCTATTTTTGCCTCAATCGTCTGAATCCAACTAGATTGGTAATCGATCAATCTTGATCAGGCCTGTCTCCAGACACAAAGTGGCATTGGAGACACATCTCAGAACACGGAGCGCTGCTCTCAGGAATTTAGATTGTACACGCTCCAGAGTCACAATATTGGGAAAAGGGCCCAGTTGTGCACCATAGAGCAGTTGAGCTAGTGGCTTGGCTATGAACAGTTCAAGAGCCGCGGGTAGATAATGGCCTCCTCTTGTCCACAGGAATTGGAGAATGGTAGAAGAGCTTCTCTGGGCATTTAGAGCCATGTATTCTCCATGAGCTTTTCTAGAGCCACCTTCCCCATGGGTAGATCCTAGAGACACCAAAGTGGGTGGTGTGCTAGGGCACGATGGGCACTACTACCACCCAACCAACCCACAAAAGAAATGGATAAACGGCCGACTTTAAACAAATTTTTAATCTTTCCCTCAAATCCCTATGGGGCTTGGGGAATCTACCCATGGGGAACAATGGGATGTTCCAAGTGTCCCATTTGTTCCCCATGGCCAGAACAGGCTGCACTCACAGAGTGGACTGCACACAAGTTTTGCATTGTGATTTGCAATGCATTTTGCAACCCTGCTTTGAAAAACACTGTAGACACGCACAGTAAAAGGGAATCTGTTCCTCCCCATGCAGAATACACATTTCAAACACAGTCCAAAAATGGCCAAGAAAGAATCACTGACCCAGAATGCACTGCCAGCCACAGTGCCTGTGCTACAGTAACATAACTGGCACAAGTTGCTCTCTCTCACACGATTATGACTCCTTACTTCAGCATTTCAACAGCTGCCACAGCAGCACCCTTAGCAGCAAGCATGGCCATAAGCTCAACTAGAGCAACTTCAGCCATATTTTGATTTGAGTACACCTTGCAATGTAGTGGAGTGCATGGAACCGCACCTCCGCAGTCCAGCACTGAGGGGGGCTCTTTAAGGGCAGGGGAGGGTGTACATGCCCCTCCCGCCGCTTTCCCCCCTCCATTGCTCCCATTTTTAACGCATTGGGGGTGGCAGGGTACCTCCCTGCCACCCCATCCCATGTTCCTGTGTGCACGTGACACATGGCCATGATGCTCGCTCGCGATGTGCACACACAGGCTTTTGAAGCCTTTTGCCAAGGAATGGGGGAAGGGGTAGCAGGGAGATACCCTGCCGCCCTAAATACATTAAAAAACGGGAGCTCTGAAGTAGGAAAAGTGGCAGAACGGGTAAGTATACCCTCCCCTGCCCTTAAAGGTACACACACGCGCGCGCGCACACACACACACACACACACCTGCCCAACGTCAAACCGCCAAACTGGCCCCAAGAATGGGCTCCGGACTGGTTCATGCACATCCCTATTGCAATGCAGATGTAAGACCAGAGCAGTGAGTGAAGTACAAGTTAGTCTCAAGGCCAGACATGAAGCTCATAACAGCAATCACCAAGAAATATTATACACAGCTGCCACTGTCCATTTCTTGCCACAACACTATCTCACAAACAAAACAAAGCAGAATTCAAGGAAGGCAGTCACTCAGGTTCTGCTTTTGTAAATTTGAAATCCAGGAAAACCAGATAGTTATAGTAGCAAAAGCACAGCATATTATACTAAGTGCTGAGAAAACCACAGAATCAAACCTTTCTTCCTTCCATCCTGATGTATCCTCTTCAAGAGAGGCACACTAAGGTCTCTCTCTGCCTTCCAGTCCCTTTGAATACATTTTGAAATTAACTTCTTTTGTGTTCCCCCCTCCCCCCAGCCAATGAGGGCATAGTTGCTCATGGCAACACTTGATTTGTATAATAACAAGCCAACCAAAAAGCAAGGATATCGCAAGCCAATCAGAAGCCAGTGCCAGAAAACCAATTGACAAGGGAAAAACAGGCCTCCAAAATGGCACTCAAAGCATTAAATCATCTTAATCGAGCATGAAACAGGCCCTTTATTTGGAGGTGTTTTGTTTCAAGCTCAAAAAACTTGAAACAGCCCATTTTGAGTCAAAAGGTTCCATTGTCAAAACGTTCTGCACATCCCTAAACTGTTGCACCAATGAAGGTCTAGCTGAGAAAGGAGTATATACAGCAGGAAGCCTCACCCCTTTCTGGATCAAGTTAAGCACAGGGCACATGTCAGAGTCTAATTCCTCTTTCTTCTGAGTAAGTCTGTTGGTCTATTGGCTGCTTCAGGTGCCATCACCATGAGAAAATCCACTAGTAACGTCAGTATTTTCTGCATTGGCACTAATTCCATGTAACTCCCTGTAAGGGAGAGTCATCAGACCGGTTTTATTTAATATTTCAGGTGGCTGGTTGAAAACATGGTTGGGTTTTCTGTAGGCTGATTTTTTTCCCCTGGTACTTATTTTGATGTGCTAGTTTTAAGAAATTTTGCAGCCCTCAGGGATGTATTTGTGACAGAGAAAAAAAGATTTTGCAAAGAGAGGAGAGAAACTAAAATTGCTTCCCCATCCCCTTTCCCACACACAGGGCTGCGAGACAAGCCTCACATGCAGCTAGTTTGCTGGTTCCTTGCAAGGAAGCACCTCTTGCTCCACCCTTGTAAGGCTGCACTGCATGTCAGCCATCATGTTTTGCATTATTGATGGTATGCCATTTTACAGCAGAAGCATGTCATACAGTACATTTAAAGCTAAATAGATAGTAATGATGTGTGAAGTGATGCTAAATGTCTTGGATTCACTAGCTGAACTCTTCCTAAGTGCAGTCCTGGCAGAACAGTGAAAAAGCCCTGTCTGGCCAACCCTCCTTGTAACTGCTGCCCAGGGGTGGAGCTACCATTGGGTGGACAGGTTCAAAGAACCCAGGCCACCACCAATCAGGGGCAGCAAGCGTGGCCCCAGACACGCACCCCACGTCTGACATCAGGGTCAGCAGGGCCGATCGATCTCCCTCCCAAACAGGGCTGCGCGGCCCCGTTTAGGAGAGAGATCGGCCCTCACTGCATTGGCAGCGTGGCCAGAATGGCTCTCCCTGCCTTTAAGGCAGGGAGAGTTGCTCTGGTCCATGCTGCCCAACGCAGTGCGGGCCGATCTCCATTCCAAATGGGGCTGCATAGCTCTGTTTGGGAGGGAGACCACATTCCCCGTGTCTGACGTCACACATGGGCTGCCGCCAGCCTCCCCAGGCTCCTGCCGCTGCCCTTGGCACTCAAGGGTCCTGAAGCAAGGAGATGGAGAGTAGAGATCTGAGACTGTACCCATTCTCCTACACAATATACACCCTGGTAAGCATTCCGTGTCTCTACAGCATCCCTGTTCCTAAGATAAATACAGAGCACACAGGTACCCACAACTGGCTGTGTGGCATATTACTGAGATGCTGACATTGATGGAGACTTGCATACTGAGTGCAGCAAGGGGTTGTGTTGCTTCTGGAGAACCAAAGGCTTTGAAATTGTGAAAAGGGATGGGTGGGTGGGAACAAAAAAAAGATAAAATAGAAATAAAATAGAAGATATATATAAACAAAGAGTCTCAAGACATAATCACTATGTTTTGATGTCGAAATGTTCCGCACATCCCTAAAAGAAACCTTTCTGTAAACTAGTTTTGTTTTCTAAGGGCTTATTGAAACATTACCAAGAATTTATGGCTGAATTCTATGTAATGTTCCTCCTATTATTCTTTTTTCTATGTAACTGCTTTGAGAAGTTTTCTGTTGAAAAGCAGTATATAAATAACAATATGCAGTTAGTTGATACAGTACATACTCCTGATTGTCAAGCTTATTCTCCTCATTCACATGTATATGATATAAATAAGGAGTAGCATACTCATGAGTGATAGCTGCTTGTTCAAACATGCTGAAAGCTATAGAACCCGTATTCCATAATTAGTTTTTTAAAAAATTCACAGTGCACAGAGAGAGAGAGGTGAACTTACGACTAGAGTTGTTTGTATATTTACTAGTGAAAGTGTCTTTTCTGCCAGTTTGCTTCACTGAAAAGTAGTTCTGTAGCTTTCCTTGCTCTGTTTGCTGCTGATGTGTTAGTTTTTTTGAAGGGTAGGTGCTGGATCTTAGTGAAGAGTAGGAACTGACTGGCAATACTTCAACCCAACTCTGCCTGGTCTCCTTTGCTCACATGCTGTCTTGCTCTCACATAATTTGTTTTCTTTGTGGACAGAAGAGACACAAGATTAGTAAATGCACAAATAGACTGAGACAGCCATGGCATAGCTGAAAATTAAGCTGCAAAAACTAAGGAACAAGACTTGTCACATGTCTGTAGATCACCATAGGAACATAGGAAGCTGCCATATACTGAGTCAGACCATAGATCCATCTAGCTCAGTATTGTCTACACAGTCTGGCAGCGGCTTCTCCAATGTTGCAGGCAGGAGTCTCTCTCAGCCCTATCTTGGAGAAGTCAGTGAGGGAACATGGAACCTTCTGCTCTTCCCAGTAGTGATGTGCACGGACCGGTCTGGAGGCCATTCTACAGGCCTCCGGGTCGGACCGAACATGAGACAGTTCATGGTTCGATGCCGCAGGGGGGTGTTCCTTTAAGGGTGGGGGGGAGGGTGTACTTACCCCTCCTGCCGCTTTCCCCCCGCTGGCACACATTTTTTAGGAAGCATTTGGGGTGGCAGGACACTTCCCTGCCGCCCCTTCCCCCTCTCCGCTGCAAAAGGCTTCCGAAAGCCTTTTGCGCGTGCGCATCACATCTCCGCTACGTGCACACGCGTGTGATGTAGAGACGTAGTGTGCACGCACGTTGCAGTGATGTGACATGCGTGCGACATGCGCACGCGCAAAAGGCTTTCTGAAGCCTTTTGCAGCCAAGAGGGGGAAGGGGTGGCAGGGAGGTACCCTGCCGCCCCAAATGCTTCCTAAAAAACGCACACCGGTGGGGGAAAAGCGGCGGGAGGGGTAAGTACACCCTCCCCCTGCCCTTAAAGGAACCCCCACCCCAGTGCCGGACTGCAGCTCCGTGGTTCCGTGCACATCCCAGAGTGGCTCCATCCCCTGAGGGGAATATCTTGCAGTGCTCACACATCAAGCCTCCCATTCATATGCAACCAGGGCAGACCCTGCTTAGCTAAGGGGACAAGTCATGCTTGTTACCACAAGACCAGCTCTCCTCTCCTATAATCATGTTTATTATCCTTGATAGCCTGATTACTGATCTGATCACAAGGGAAGTGTGTGGTACGGCACAGTGAAAGACTGAGCATTCTTCTAAAGGTTATTGAGAAATCTATGAAGCCTAAAACTAACTTTACTGTATTTTTATAACAGAAGCAGATGAGCATGATCTGCATAGAAGACTGGGAGCCCAAGTTATCACTGAGTGTGTTGCTGACTAATATCCTGAGCAAGTTTTGTTGGGTTGCCTCTTCAGACTATTGAAGCACAGCTGATGCTGCCCCAAAGTTGCATTCAGAGGGACAACATTCCCCATTCTCACCTGCCATTCCAATGACGTATACATTCACAGCATAACATACTGTGTAATGTTACACAGTGGAATGTACAGTTCGCACAGTTGCACAAGAGCACTGTTGTGCAAGTGCATACAATTGCACAGTATGTCAGCCACAATTATTACCTTCATATTTCAGGATGTGTCAGCTGACATCTTAAAGTGCACATTATGTACCCAGATATATAAAGCAAAAGGAAGTGAGAGGTATCAAATTTGAAGTCAAGAAATTGTAGGGCCTCCTTTTTGCTTGGGAATGTGAGAAGTAACTTGGGACTTAGCTCTCACTTCCTGACATGCTTCTTACATCTCCCCTGTCTCTAGAGGTAAGCTAGCAACTCCATTTCATTTCTCTATCCTGCAGATGACATATGAATGTCAGCACTGCCTCATTGTCTCTGTACCTTCACTATTGCCAGTTTCTGCGGAAGATATTGTTTAGAGAGAAAAATAGCAGGTTATAAACAAACAAGCCGCAGAGTGGCTCTAGGAATAGCCAGGAAAACCATAGAAAGGGAACTGTGTTGAACACAGTTCACCCATAGAAACGGAACTCTGACATTAAAAGAATATTGTTGGTGTGAATTATCCAACTATGACCTTAAGTTGAGGCGGGGGGATAGACATTACATTTCATATAGTAAATTTTATGCACAAGTACAGCCCCAGAAAACAGTGGTGAGTGGAGGGGTGTCAGCTTGGTATCCTCCATTGGGTTCCTCCTGGGTCAGATTCAGCTTTGGGATTCTCCATTGGCTACCCACCACCCCCATTTCAGACTTCTTAGATCTTAAGCTAGGCCTGTTCCTTGCTCTTTAGCAAACACAAACGGCAATCTGTGTCCACCAACCAGAGATCATTAAAATTAAGTGACATTAGCACATGCTGTCGTTCTCTAATCTGACTGCAAACCAGTGATCATGCTATTGATTTGCTGCCTTATGAAATACTACCATGAATACAGAGCTTGAAGATCAGCCCTGATTACAACACCCGGCACTAGAGTGAATTACTTTGATAGACATATGCTTGTATGGAAGTGGCTCAATCTAAGGGATGTGTGATCATCAGAATTCCTGTTAAATGCCAACATGTCAGAATAAGTTTTTCCATAGACTTCAGTGGGCTAAGCACCAGGCCCCAATGGAGTCTATTAGATTAAAAACAATGCAGTTAACCCTGAATCATAAACAGGTTTCCAAGTGGGGGGAACTCCAGCAAGTGACCTGATTTCCTTTTCTGTTGCAGACTTGAGTCACCCACACGCTCTTTGGTAATGGAGGCTCCCAAGGGAGTTGAAATAAATGCTGAGGCTGGCAACCTGGAAGCCACATGCAGGTCAGAGCTCAAGCTGGAATCCAAAGATGGAGAGGTAAGTAGAAGCTTAAGTCAAACCATACCCTGGGCTTTCTACAGGGGCTTGTGATTTTTAATTATTGTTGTACAGCACCTAATATCTTTAGGCACTTTGAAGATAAAAAAAAAAATGGTGATGATGTTGATCACTTAGCAATTCCATTTAACAGTGCAGCTAAAACATAATGGTAGGTCTTAGTATGCTAGAGCTCCTTGTACGAATGACAGAACTCATTGTATGCAAACTAAACCCTCCATACAAAGCAGCTAGATGATTCATTAGTTTTAAAGTGCCAGGATAATAGCATTGGTTGTGTGAAACAGATTTATGCTGCTGTAAAAATGTGCAGGACTACTAAATTCTCTTTTTCTCTGTCAGTTTAAAGTGAGATTTACTTGACTAGTATAATTAAATCTTATATCATGCATTTTTGCAATGAGAGAGCTTAATTCACCTGTATTGATCTGTAAAGCTGGGCATAAGTTGTCTGAAGGGAAGGGAATGCCAGAAGAAGTCCTTAGTAGGGATGTGCATGAACCAGTTTGGCGATCTGTTCACAGACCACCAAACTGGTTTGAAAGACTGGCGTTCGAGCTGGTTCGGAGTTGGGGAGGGGATTGCTTTAAAGCATGGGGAGGGTGTCCTTACCTCCCGTGCCATATTTCCCCCACCGGCGCTGCTGTCAAAATCACTGGCGTGTGGTGGATGTATAATCTCTTGCTGCCCCGGTCAGCGTAATACTGGAAGTGGCTGACGTGTGCACATCACGCACGTGCATCAGCCATTTCTGGTATTAAACTGACCGGGGCGGCAAGAGGGTATTCAGCCACCCTGCACCAGCAATTTTGAAAGCAGCACCAGCGGGGGAAATGCAGCAGGGAAGGTAAGGACATCTTCCCCATGCCTTAAAGCAACCCCACCCTCCCGGAACTGGTTCCATGCACATCTGTAATCTCTAGACTGTTGAATATCCTTGAGTATGAAATAATAGTGCTATATTGTCACCACATTCAACTTCTCAGGTCATTACTCATTAAGACCCTTATGGTCATTTTTGAACCCAACTATTTAAGTAAAGTGCTTTATAATATTTTTACTGCAGTGCAATTCAAATTGAACAATATTATAAATTTGGCTTCTTCTGCCAATCATCTTGTGGCATAAAAGGTAGGCTGCTATAATTTTCATTTAATAGGTCAGTAATCAGAGACTCTCAGTTGCCCAATGCAACATGAGGCTGGTAGGAGAGAAGGGAACTTGGTTTTATAGGAAGAATCCAAAGGTTCACTTCATCCAACCAAAAGAGCTTCCCTTGAAGGAAGATTCTTTTCTCTGGGGAACCTCCTTACATCAGAAGAAGGGAACACTTAAATCCAATGCTATGTCTCTGCAACAGAAGCCTACAGAACAGAAGCATTTTTGGGAAGGTTTGTGTGTTTTTAAAATTTATTTTCCATTCATACCCTGCCTTTTGCAATTATCCCAATTATTCTAATCAATTTATTCTATTTTTGACCTTCATCACCACTTTCTTTCCAAAAACACATGTGCATCTCTAAAGGTGCTGTCCCACTGACAGCTCTGTGTGTGTTGCTGTTAAAGATGCCAGCCGCCAAGAGATTCAGAATGCTCCCAAGGATGCAGAAGACATATTTAAGTTCAGCCTGCTTTGCCTCTAGCTGTGTGTATTTAGGTAGTTGGTGAAATTTCTCTCTCAAATATTCTGTGACAACATTATATATCAGCCAGTGTCTGGGAGAAACAGTGTCATTTCCCTCCCTTTTTCATTTCTTCCCTCAGCACCAAGTCTTTTCTATGAAGTCTCCCCTTGGAGTGTGGTTGCTCTACTCTTTCCCTAGGAATGTAAACTGACATCCTGCAGAATGCAACACAAGTGGTTCTGAACAACCTGCACTGCTGTGGGCAATCATGTGCAAGAGTGCTCTTGCACGTCACGCTTGTGCAACAATACTTCCACTATCTCCAGAGGAAGTATCATCATGCAAGTGCAATTTTAAGTTTTGCCGCAAGAGCACTTGTCTGCAACTTTACAGGTGCTGCTTTTAATGCCAACAGCACAGGTTGTTCAGAACTGTTCGCATTGCATTGTGCAAAACGTCAGCCCCTGCCTTTTCTTTCTTTCTTTCTTTCTTTCTTTCTTTCTTTCTTTCTTTCTTTCTTTCTTTCTTTCTCTCTCTCTCTCTCTCTCTCTCTCTCTCTCCCTCCCTCCCTCCCTCCCTCCCTTTCTTAGCACGCACGCACGTGCACACACACACACACACACACACACACAGAGCAAGTCAAAAGGACACTTGTGCTGCTGCCAGTAAACACCCCTGACCTATTGAGACATTTGCCCCTTAGTTGAAAAGTGACAAAATTTAACCGACCTACCCACAAGCTCCCCACCCCCTTAAAAAGCCAGGATTTGATGGGGAAAAGTCCAGATCAATACTAAAAGCAACATCTTGGGATGCTGGACTTCCAACAGGAAATCAAAGATCAGGAGTGGATGGACATATGGAAATGGAAACCAGTTACATCTTCTTTGGCCCAAATTAAGGAGAACTTTATCAAAGTTTTCCATAAATGGTACCTGACCCCTGTAAAAATAGCATACATCCAAAAGACCGCTCTCTGCTTTGCTGGAGTGGTTGCGGGATGAAGGGAATCTATTGCACACCCAGGCCCACAAGACACATGTGATTGGATGAACTAGGGCCACTTTTATTAATAAATTACAATAACCGGCAACGAGGTATTTACAATTAGAGTGTGGGTACCCCCTCTGTAGGTCAGCCTCATAAGGAAGACTGACCACCACAAGGCAAAGAACTGGGTGTTGATTCAGCCTGGTGCCAAGTCCAGACATCACCACAACTGTGAGGCTTTAACCCTGCTGAGGGGAGGCCAACCAGCCCACACCCCACCCAGGTCGCACAACTCTGACTGGAGGGCACCTGCCAGCCTCTGAGTTGGGGTAAATAGCAGCCCAAGGACTGCAAAACTTGCAAGGGCTCTTCCTTGACTCTCCTACTCGCCTTAAATGGTCCTCCAGTCAGACAATGAACTTAGACAACCTACCTCAACTTGCACTCACTTGCAAAGTGATCAAACCTGCAACAATGACAACCTAACAGCCAGAGTCAGTGAGAAGTAACCAAAAAAGGCCGCACAAGAGCCGATAAGGTGTGACCCCAAAAATTCCTACTTGGCCCCAAAGGGCAACCAGACAACCCTCACTGAAACATGGTGGGAGGGATGGGTGCTCTGCCCTCAGAGCAACTGAGAGAGAACAGAAGGGAGCTGGCTGCATATTCAGCCACTCCGCTTTTCCCATTGGCCAGCATGTCTCACATGCTGAGGGAGCCAAAATGGTGGGCCCTGTGCCCATCTCAAGGACCGGGTGCACAACCCTGCCCCCTGCACTAGCTGGATGTCATGGCAGGGAGCAATTTTTTCATCTTTGGTGGACCTGTCCGAGGGTCTTATCCTTTTGGACAGAGATATTTGTGGATATGTTCAGAATTACAAATCAGAAAATTGGATTATGCCCCCACCTGGTGTTAATAAATGTGTTTTCTAGGGTCAACATCCAAAAAATTAATTGTGTTTATGCTAACTGCTGCCAGCCAAACACTGGAAAAATCAAACCTTATCAATGGACATCTGGTACAAGAACCTATGGCATATTGCGATCTCAGAAAAGCTAGTCCCATGAAAACCAGACTACAAATAATTTTTATAATTCTTTAAAAAAATTCTTTTTATGTAATTTGCTCAGATTTTATTCTTTACAGTGATCAGGGGAATTATGGTAGTTTTCCTACACAGACAATATTAGAGTGTAGATAGATTTATGAATTGTAGTTTGTTGTGTTATGTTTTTCTGTTAATGTTTGGATCAATATTGTTTAGCGTTGTAAATTTATTTTAATAAAGAATTAATTTAAAAAACACTAAAAGCAACTAAGCCAAAATGCATTTGTCAACTATTTAATGCACTATTATATTATCACCTACTTTGTGCTTTTAACAGTTTACAATTTGATTCCATCCTCCTTGCAAGGGAGTGCAATTTTATCCTCAAAAAATGTTGGTGACATATGAAACACTCCCGAAGGGGGTGCTTATGCATGGTGGGGGTAATTTTCACAATTGGAAACTCTCTGTGCAATGTGCAAATATGTCCCTGAGGGTTGTGCAATCCTCCGAGAAATATTTGCACATTCTATAAAGTGCAGTGTTAATTAGGAGCTCAGCCCCTGTGAGGAAGACTAGGCTGAGTGAGTGACTGCCCAAAGGTTTCCTAGTGAACTTCACGACTGAATAGTCTTTCATCTTCAGAATTGGTTAATTAATCTACTGTGGTGTGAAGGAAATGTATAAAAGTAAAGACTGTTTAGATGAGGTTCATTGCTAGCCACACATTTGTAAAGTACAATAGACAAGACTGCAAGGAGAAAAAGAGGCGCTTCACATGATCGGTGTGGAGCGCCTGACAGGGTTGTGTGGGGAGAGCGGGCTTAGCCCGCTCTCCCCGCAGATGAGCAGCTGCTCGTAGCTGGGTGGCAGGATTGGCCGCCTGCATGACTGCTGGCTCCGGTGAGGAGCCAATGGGGGCGGCGGGGAATGGGGGCCGTGCAGCCCCCGGAAGTTCCAGAATGCCCCACGCTAGCACGCAGGGCATCCTGGAGAGACCCCCAAGGCTGGGAGGCTGTTTGCAGCCTTCTGGCAGGGGTCTCTTTGTGTGTCACGGTGGTGCGGCGTGGTGCCGTGGCAGCACACAGTCCAAAAACCCAGGTTAGCGGAGCACTCACTCTGCTAACCTTGGCTAAGGGGAGGGCTACTTTGGTGGGCTAACTGCCAGAGAACCATCAGGCTCACCCGCGAGCCTGCTGGTTCTCACGATGGGGAAAAACCGGGCTGGGCTCCTTTAGCCCAGTTTTTCCCCATCGTGAGAATAGCTGTAGGCAGCTATCTGTTGACAGAAATGGAGATACTGTTTCTGCTACTTCCCTAGCTGTGGCATTTAACCACAGTTAAATGGAAATGGTGCTACTTTCCTAGCTGTGGCATTTGCTGCTTTTGTTGAACTGTAATGTTGCTAACATTTAAAAAGAATACAAAGCCAATATCTGTCTGAATGTTGTATTTATTATATGCTAGTGTTATATGGTCCAGCATTCATAGCAAGACTGGGGCAGGGTGAGGGGAAGCACAGCATTAAGATTCAACTACAGCAGCTAAATAATTAGAGTACACTCTGCACATGTATGAAGGGAACTATCATCTGCCAGTGTGTAACAATCAAAAACGGGAGGATGGGGTACAAAATCCCTTCCATAGTTGTGAGGAGTCCTGGGTATTTTTTTATATGAGCAGATTCAGCTTTCCAAGGGAATATACTGGGAAAGTAAAGTGGAAAACTCCTTCCAAGAAAGGCTTGAGAATTCTTGGGCCTTCAGGAGCGTATGACTAGGGCAGGACCCAATAAGAAGTGACACTCTATAACAAGAATTTATAAATAGTTGGATGATAAGGGAAACTATAGAGGCATCAACAGTTGCTGCTTCCATTCAACTAAACCTTTCCCCAGGGACTACAGGAACCATGCATTCTCCAAACATTTAAACAAAAATTAATCCCTGATACATCTAGCTAAACTGGACCCTATCCTTCCTACTTACTTCCAGATAGGGAACTCCCAGTTGATTCCCAGCTGAAGGCTGTTAGACTCCCTTTGTCCTACAGTAGTTGCTGATCAGCCCTCACTATGTTCTTGAGGGAAGAACTGAATTCTAACAAACATAAGAACAGCCCTGCTGGATCAGGCCCAAGGCCCATCTAGTCTGGCATCCTGTTTCGCACAGTGGCAGGGGCGTAGCAAGGTTGCAGTGGGCCCAGAGACAAGATTTTAAAATGCCCCCCACCCCCACTGAAGCTCAGCTCATGAAGTAAAGAAATCATTCATACACACACACACACACACACACACACACACACACACACACACACACACACATATATATATATATATATAGTACGATTAAATGACTTGCATCATCCACAAATTTACAAAACCATTTTATAAATAATTTAGGATGATGTTCTATTGTGGCACATAGGTGTTATATGTATGTATGTGTATGTGTATGTGTGTGTATATATATAAAAATGTGTGTGTGTGTGTGTGTGTGTGTGTGTGTGTGTGTGTGTGTGTGTACACACACACACACACACACACACACACATACACACACACACACCCCTATGTGCCATAATAGAACATTATTTTTTTAAAGGTTTTGTAAATTGTGGACGATGCAAGTCAGTCATTTAATGGTACTAGAGAAAGACATGCTGTTCTGGTAGCTCCCGGTCTTAACACTCACATCAATTTCAGAGGATGAATACAACTGAAGGAAGCCCAGGCGAGTGCGCAGCTGGGGGAGTCAATCATGTTACTTGGCTGTGGAGGGCCCCCCCCAGGCAGTGGGCCCCCAGACAACTGTCTCCCCTTGCCCTATTATAGTTACGCCTCTGCACAGTGGCCCACCAGATGCTGCTGGAAGCCACAGGCAGAAGTTGAAGTCATGCCCTCTCTCCTGCTGTTACTCCCCTGCAACTGGTACTACTCAGAGGCATCCTGCCTTTGAGGCTGGAGGTGGCCTTTAGCCCTCCGACTAGTAGCCGATGATAAACCTCTCTTCCATGAAGTTATCCAAACCCCTCTTAAAGCCATCCAGGTTGTTGGCTATCACCACATCTCGTAAACCCTGCCCCTCACTCTGGATTGGGCCACAAGGATTTGATTCTGCCACGCTTTCTTCTTTATTTGGAGAGGCTCATCTTCCAAGCAGTTACTCTAATTGAGGCCTAGTCCTAACTCAAGCCTATCACTACACAGTGCATTACCTTTTCAAGAAGTGTGTGTGTGGGGGGGTTATATTGGTGAGATTCACCAATTATCTTTTCAAGAGGTGAGGGGGAGTCAGCCAGCTGAGATTTGGGTTGCCCATGCACTGCTAAGGTGCAAAAGTGCCTTAAATGCTATCAGATACGGAACGTGCTACCATGTATCTAGTTTGAAATTCCTTTCCTTGCAAATTCCTTGGGATATGTTAGGCATAGCACGTCACATGTTTGGAAGAAGTGGAAAAAAGGAAGCAGTAATAACGTGTGTGTGCCATGTATGCACATGGGAGAACACTGGATTTATGTGGAGCCCTGGAATAAAACCCAGTATTCTGGATGTGGAATCCAGAAGTGTCATCAACACAATTATACCACAAAGACTTCATCTATGTAAAATCAAGCAGGAACACCCACGGTATTTGGTTCAGTGTGTATATGCATAATATAGAATACATTTCTCAAGTCAGTTTCCATTGAAGGTTTTACATCTTAGGAATTAAAAAAAAAATTCTCACCACTAACTGATGTTTTCTTTTCTCTCTCTAGATAATATTGAAGGCTGCAAATATCATACTACCTAGATTGCCTCAGGGATCCTACTCCTCTACCGGATCCAGGCAAAAAATCTTCGAGCTGTGTGCATGTCCCAATGGGAGGTTATTCCTGTCTCAGGCGGGATCTAGTTCCACCTGCCAGATAAACAAAAGTGTCTGCCATTGAGAGAGACTGTTTGCAGCAGGCATAGCTGGCAGCACAAGGGCCTTTCCTGGCCTCCCAGATAGCAGCTGCCAACTATTTTTATTAGAACACAGAAAGCCTATCAAAGACTTTTGTGTGTGTGTGCGTGTGTGCGCGCGTGCGTGTGTGTGTGTGTGTGTGAATATATAAATATATATATAGACATAGATATATATAGATATAAATATATATATATATATCCTTGGTGTAAAATGAGGTTTCAGTACAAGAAATCCCAGGGTGACCCTCTTTGTGCAGCATTCATTGCTCCCATATCAAAATTTATAAACTGTGCAAATTGGATCCTGAGCCTTCCAGTTGTTCTCAGAACGTGTTATAGCAACACCCTGTAAGTCAAGAAAATGCTTTTGAGCCGCTGCAAATTTAGTTAAAGGCCATTTCACACATCACATTTTACCTACACAAGTACATGGGGAAATCGAGTCATGGGATGAGATTGCACCCCTGTCTATTTTGCTACGTATACATGCACTAGAAACACAGGTTATTATGGTTTCCCAAATTGTGTACTCACTAAAATAGACTGATGAGCAATCTCCACACCTAATGGTGTACACAGGTGCCTGTGGATTTCTTCTTCTTCTTATCTATGTACATTTGTGCAGGTATAATGTCATACATGAAGTAAACCTAAGATAAAAGCAGCTCCACTTGTAGAAACCATTCTCAACCCTGCCCTGAAGGTAGAGAGATCAAGGCAAGGAAGATATTTGCACTACAAGGACTGTGTTCTGATGAACTGAACTATGGGGAAACAAAAAGCCAATTAAAATGAATGGCTCTTTGGATCATCAGCATTATCAATTGGTTAAACAACGGAGATTAATTGGAAGCGGGTGAGTTTCCCTCACCTCCTAGCCCTTTACTTGGGAAATGTTTAAATGACAGGATCATACACTTCGCTTAGATGCTGCCTTCCACTTCTTAGGCTGGCCCTGCCCAACTTGCAGTTCAAGACCATAGTTAGAACGTCTCTCTCTTGTTATTTACCATCTCCTCGAAGCAAAGGGTTAAAGATAGCATAATGAGACAAGCATCTCTGATTATTATTGTGCCATGAACATCCATCACGTTAGAGATAAAATTGCCTACTGCTTAGGGTGCTCCAGGACACCTGTGGTTAAAGTTACATACTGTTCAGTTATAATTAAAAGTATGTATCCCAAGAGTAATATTGTGCACTACTCTTCACAATACTTGACCTGATTCCAAGAGGTGGTTCCATATATGAAATATAGACTAGGTCATGTCTATGGAAGACAAGAATGACAGCTATGTACTTTTTTTTAATGAGTTATAAAGCTCATACAAGATTTTATAAACTGGAGGCTGGGGCTAGTTGGACAAAGATGTTGAGGTGAACATCAAAAAGAGCATCAGGGTCTGTTCTCATATGTTTTGCTGGGATTTACTTGGGGATCCTTGCCTCTCTAACACATACATCGGATTAGAAAGTACGCACGATGCACCATGTTAGATATTTCTACAAAGAAAAGTAATTGCTCTCCCATTTCACCAATGTATGGAAATATTTCCTGATAAAAGGAAGACCATGATTGAGGGAGAAACTTCTATTGACAATGTTTCACCTGTTATGTCAGCTATGCCAAACATGGAGGCTATTCTAATGTGCACCCTAACACAGGCTTGGGAAGTCCAGCCCAGGTTAGGCTGTGTGTGGGAACTGCTGGGATCGGGCCAAATCCCAGCATGGCAGTGCCACCTAGCTCCACCTTTAAACCCAGCCCTTAGCCAGGGTTAAGCGCTCGAGCAAGCCCTTAACTTGGGCTCTGGGATTGTATGTTCGCTGGGGCTATGTTTAGCCCCAGAGGACACAGAGACGGGTGCCTAGAGTGCCAGTGTCTTGGGGGAGTTCCCCAATTCATGTTGTGGTGCATTGTGGGATATCCAGAGGCCGGGATGCATCGTCCCAGCCTCCAGAGTACTGTACCATGGCACGCAGCATGGATCATTTGGGAGTGCGATCCACGCTCCCAGGAACAGAACAGCACTCGTGGAGTGGGGGGAGGAGAGTTTGAACAGCCTTCCCCCCCTGCCTGCCGCCCTGCCTGGTCATGTGAACAACCTCATGGTGCGCTCAAAATTGTTACTGTCTGCAGTACAGATGGCTAAGGGACTAGCATAGGATGAACATGAGATGGGATACATATTTTAACCCCCTCCACCCCCAAAGTGCAGAGGCAGCCTTAGAGATCATTCACACAATCAAAAATTGTGTTCCACCCAGGTTTGGGAGCTACGTGTGCTCCCAATCTTCAGTTGTGTGGAAGCAAGGTAGGTAGAAAACCTGGGTAGAAGTGATTGTGTGGAAAGCAAGATAGGAGGAACACCTGGGTAGCTTTCCCTCCTACCTTGCTTCCACACAACCGAAAACTGGGAGCACACCCAGCTCCCAAACCTGGGTAGAACACAGTTTTTAATTGTGTGAATGACCTTCTTAAGTTAACAAAAGGTAATTGGTTCCTAATGGAAAGGCAAGGTGACTGCTGTACATACAAAAATCTTGGAAGCTCATAACCAACAGGTGTCTGGTTTACCCTTTACACTTACAGGCTCTAGCTTCTAAAAATGTATATTTTATTACAGTAAGAATGCTGAAGAACTGGGTGGAAACATGTCTGATGGAACTTGGCATGTAGCTGAATAAAAATTTATAGGGCAATAATGTAGCCACCTTGAAAGGTGGGCTATACATTTTACAAATTAAATAATGTTAAGTAAACTTCCTATGTAGAATTTTATGTTGAGAACTGTATAAGGCCAGTGTCTCATGTGCCAATATCAGAGATGCTTATTAGGAAGCAGAAGTTTTAAAAGTTGTTTCTATCAATTATGACACAATCAGTTCATTGGAAAGCAAAGCATAAGCTCCCTTCAAAACTGAAGGGATACTCAGGACACTCCTCCCTATTGGAATTCCAGAAGGGTAGCAATGTCAGTCCACTGTAGCAAAGAATTTTCTGGCACTTAAAGACTAAGAAGTTTGTTGTGGGCCAAAAGCTTATACCACAGTACATGCATTAGTCCTGAAAATGCCACAGGACCTTTTAGTGTTTTCCATACAGGAATCATCTATGGACTAGAAGTAAGTAACAGCATCAAAGATCTGATGTGACAAAAGAAGGCACAAGCTTTAAGAAATGGATTCCATAGGCGACTTACTCAAGCATGTCTAATCTGAAAAACGTACGCAAATGCTAGAACCTGAGCACAATCCTAAGCATGAATGAAACTGGGTTCATTACATGTGCAACAGCCTTGAAACATTAGGATAGAATGTTACATATTCTTTCAAGCCATTTTCTTGGATTTCTTTATAGGCTAGAGAGCACCAAGAACTTGATAACTAGACTGTTGAAGCCACTAGAAAGTGCTCCCATTGATTTCAATGGAGTTTGGATTAAGCCATTTCTAAAAGCATTGTAGTTAGTTGATGATAAAGCAGGCTTGAAGACACCAGTGAAGTGCACTTTTGATGGATAGTAAAATGAGTTGGTCCACATGACATTCAGTGATACTCTTAGGATCTTAAAGCATTTGCTAATTGAATGACTCCTGTCATTACTATTTCTTGAGCTGACACTTCAATGCAAAGGGGTCACCCAGGATAACAATTGTATTGGGACACAGGACTATACATCATCTCTGTTCAAAGAGGGAGACTTGTGCCTATGCCTTAAGTCAATGCACTCAGCAAGGAGAAGCACATCATATTTATCTTATTATTGAAACAAGTTTATTTGGAGCGTTGGACTGAAGGTTGGAGAGGGTGATGGGACTGCAGTGTTTGAGAAATGAATGGAGTCTTGTAAAGTATCAAAAAGTAGACTCACTAGAAATTCACAAAGACTATGGGCACCTGGAGAAAGTACAGATCTCTGTCACGTTGTAATATAGGAAGAACCTGAGTATGGAACTTCTGAGCTCATCGTGGAGGTACAACTTTGAATCTTCAGAGCTGTCTGTGAATTGTGGGGTTTTTTTTGTTTTTTTTTTTGTTTCATTTTGTATTGAACAGTGATCACATGTAAGGGCCATTTCATTAACGAATACTTCTCGGAGTGCACAGGATGATAAATGAGTTCAACACTGCAAAGAAAAATATACATATTGCAATGTAACAGTGTTGTTTGATCTTTTCTTCCCCATTAATTTTAGTGACTGAAACAGCAGGTTCCTTGATATGAACCACCACTGTGCTTAGAGGAATTCGGGTTGTGGGGAGGGGGCGTTATTTTTGTGAAGACTTACTTTTCTGATAGCTCAGTCTTTCTCATAATTTGGGTCCTGATTTTACATCTTTAAAGTTAAGAGCTCAGTTATTAACTACGTTGACTGAAGTTGAACATGATTATGCTCAGAAAGGGGATAGAGTTTTGGAAATGATGGAATCAAGTCACTTCACGACAGCTATCAAGCATTCCTTAGATGGTGAATTTGATCAGTTACTGGTCCAGAGGTTTACCTTACAGATTGAGAGCTGCCACCCACTCCAAATGCAGTTGCATTTCTCACCAGAAATGATTGTTGTTAGCAGTTATGTAAACTCTCCTTTGTTTCTTTTGCCACTTTTCTTTTTAATATTGCAGGGACCCATTTCTTTTAAAAACAAACAAATATGATTTTGAAACCTGGAAAATGACACATTGAGGCTGTTCTCACGAGCAGCCTAGCCTGAGCTAGAGTGCTCATGTGGAGCACTGGGATCCACACAAACCCCAGTGCTTCTGCCCAGTCTAACCCCACTCCTAAGCCAGGCTCTTAGCCAGGGTTAAGGGAGCAAGAGTACCCGTTTGATGGGGGAATCCCCCAAGGTGCCATGATCATTGCACAGTGCTTTTGTGGGATACGCAGAGGTCAAGAAAACAAGTCCCAGCCTCTGTTGATCTGCACTGCCGGGAGCGTGGATAGTAATCCACACTGCTTCAGGCAGTGCAAGTCACGTGGGCGTGTAGTCTGTGCTCCGAAAAGATAAAGAGGGATTGTGTGGGGGAGGTAGGTTGAACCCTGCCTTGCCCGCCTGGCCATGTGAATGGGCTCATTGTCAAAGAAAAATACTTCCCCTTTCCTTCCTTACAAAGCAGCAATGAAACCAATAGATTATTTAGGTCCTAAGAACAGGGTTTATGCAATGTGTGTGCCTATGTTGACCTCTGAATCTTGTGGATAGGTTTCCCAGCATTTCTGAACAGCAGTAGTTTGGTGTGGCAAGAAGCCATGCCTATCAGTACCGAGTTCCATACATGTGAATCAGATCATTGTTCCACATAGCGCATGTGTTGCCCTTACTGGAGGCCCCTTAGTCAAATCAGTCCTATTTTCATGGGAAACATTACTTTGGGAACATCTATGGTGTGAGTAATGTCGTACCCACACATTCTGTGGGAAAGATAGACCACAAACAGATAATTCATTCTATTTGCTCTATATTGCCTCCCCAAAGGATTTATTTTGAGAATAGGACCTAACAAAATGAATATGGCATTGAAAACATTGCAGTACCAAAATAATAAATAAATATTTATTACAAGCATCCAGCTGTTATAAAGTATTCATAAAAATTTGACTGCCCTCCATGTTCTATTCCTTCTAATATTTTAAAATATCCCTGCTGTTTTAAAAGATGCCCTATAATGTTTTGTGGGAAACCATTTCATGGAAAAGTCTCCTTAGGATGGTCAGCTGACTTTGAAGATGAAAGGACCGGCCTGTGTAAACTGGATGATCAATATTTGCTTTATGAAATAGGGACCTGAGTGAGTGCTGAGTGAGTGCTGAAGAAGTCTTGGTTTAAATATTTTC